>NC_088205.1:18251981-18876981 GCF_037126465.1 Ornithodoros turicata | reverse complement strand
CATGTACCGCATGTGAGGGCGCATGTACCTCTTAATTTTAAGAGGTACATTTTTTAAAAAATGTACCTCTTGGCCAAGCGGTACTTAACCGTTACATATGCGTTACCTGATTTAGAGTGACTGTATACTAACATCCCACACAACGACGGAATCCCAGTCCTCTGCAATACCCTTTCTACAACAAACACCAGAAAAGACACGGAAACCGTACTCGCTCTAATGGACTTGGTCCTTAAACTGAACTACTTCGAGTTCAATGGCGAATACTACCTACAAGTACACGGTACAAGTATGGGCACACCTGTTGCACCCACATACGCAAATATCTTCATGGGGTTCTTTGAAAACAAAGTTCTCGGCGCCCTCTCATTAAAACCCACTGTGTACCTTCGATACATCGATGATATACTGATAATATGGGAACACGGCGAACATGAATTTCAAAAGTTCGTAGATCTACTGAACACCGCGCATAGCAACATAAAGTTCACATCACAACAGTCAACTCACTTAATTAACTTCCTCGACACCACAATATCACTAGACAACGGCAACCTCATCACAACCCTGTACAAAAAGCCAACTGACAAACAACAATATCTTCACTTCAAGAGTCACCACCCGCGTCACTGTAAGGTTGGAATCCCAAATGGGCAAAGTGTAAGACTACGCAGAATTTGTTCAAACGACACAGATTACGCTGAGAAACTTGACGAACTCTGCAGTCCACTTGCCCAAAGGGACTATCCAGACTCCCTCCTAATCGAATTCCGTCTTCAGGCACTCACACTCGATCGAAACGAGGTTCTGGAAAACCGAAAAAATCCTGACGCGTGCCAAATAAGCTTCATCACAAAATATTCCAACGCACCTCCAAACATCAAAGCCATTCTACAGAAGCACGAGCCCCTCCTCCAAAGCAGTGACCGACTTAGCAATATATTCACCCATCCCATACAGGTGACCATACCGACGCGCAAAAAACCTAGCAGACTCCTTGGTCAATGCCCAAATCAGCAAAATGAGCACCCTGTACACGGGAACACGACCCTGCGACCTCCCGCGCTGCAAAACATGCAAGCACGTTCAACACGCTAACTCCATCAAAAGCACTGCGAGCAATTACACCCATCGCGTTAACCACGCGGCGACTGCTCTATGCAATACATTGGTGAAACCGGCCAACAAATGAACAACCGCCTTACCGGACACAGAACCGACACGTCCAACAAACTCCCCAAAGCAGTCGCCGAACACTTTAACGTTCCTGGTCACAATTTTGACAACATTAAACTATATATTCTAGAAACCGGGTTTAGATCCACACGTGACAGACGTGATAGGGAGTCTTATCTCATATACAAGTTCAACGCTCTTCACCCGGGGTGGCAATCATAAGGCCGAAACTCACAAGGCCGAATTATCAAAAGACCGAAACTCAAAAGGCCAAAAAATCAAAACATCGAGCAATCATAAGGCCGAAAAATCAAAACACCGAAAAATCACAACGCCGAAAAGTCACAAAACCGAATTATCGAAACGCCGACAAATGAGGAACACAGGATAAGAGAACTGGTATTCCAACTGCGATAAAAAAATAGCTCTACAGATTAAATAGAATAAACTTGTTGGGAATTAATACAGCAAATAAATCGTTTCATCGAACGTCGCATTAATAAAGTACTTTCGATAACTGAGGGCAAAACAAAAAGGAAAAGCAGAGATATGAACCACTGTGTTATTGTGTGTTTATTGTACGCGGTGGCAATCACGTTCAGTGGTTGATTCAAGTCATTCACTGGCATTCACCTACCACACACTTTCTCTTTGTAGTAAACGTGTTATAGATTATTGCTAGATTAGGTTGGCGATACGAGGTTATAGTTTATTGCTTTTTTTTTTTTTTTTCAAATGAAAAGAGCAATTCCCTTTCAGTGGTCGTTCACAGGGATGCTTACACTAGGTCTTCTGCTTCTTTGGCCGTTTTATTTCGGTGTTCGGTTCAGTGTTCTGATTTTCGACCTTCTGACTTTCGGCCTTCTCATTGCTCGGCCTTATTATTTTTCGGCCTTCTGACAATTCGGCATTATGATTTTTCGGCCTTTTGGCTTTCGGCCTTATGATAGTTCGGCGTTCTGATTTTTCGGCCTTTTGACTTTCATTGCCAATTCTTGCCTGTTGTCCCGTTTCGTCCACGTGTTCGTGAACCTTCCATTTTTCTGTAACCGGTCTGTAGCCTAGATCACTACGTTCACATAATCCCCTCCACACTCTAACAAAGCAGCCATTCACTCCGGCCGTAGAAGCCGTACGGACCCTTTCTTCCCTCCGGGCTGTTGACCCACAATTCGCATGAACCTTTAAACACGTCACACCTAACCCTTTAAATACCATGCCAATGATGAGGACGGTGCCCAGAAGAAGAACAGTCTCTGTTCGAAATATCGGCGGCTTCTGTCCTGAGGCAACTCCCTTCCTACATCTCTACCGGTTCGCTGGATTTCTACCCATCTACAATCAACAGGGAGCAATGCACACGATGGAGGTCAGCACAGGACGGGCCCCATGTCGATCCACAGGTGTGCCGGAGCACATTACAGTAGATGCTGGCGCTAGCAGAGAGAGAGTTGATCTGGTGGGCCGGATTTGGCCAGGGACCAAGCAATTTTGAAAGAAAGAGAGGCTCTAGAGTCCAGCTGATTAAGAGATCTGGAGAGTACGGTTCGGGAAGGTTGGTAGTGTGGGCAACGAAGGAGAATGTGCTCTAGATATTCTAGAGCACAGCGCAGTGACAGCATCCGGGAGAGTCAACTTGTCTCAAGCGGTAACGCCACTGAGCTGTAAAAGCCACAACGGGTCGCATTCGATGTGCGCGACGAATACCGTGTGTTCTTATATAGATCAGTCAGCGCGAGCTCTGCACAGTCTCCAGAATCCTCCGCTCTCCTTCTACGATCCAGTAAGAAAGTAAGTGAAGGTGGGATCCAGGACAATTGCTCACCGGACAATTGCTCACCACAGAACCGATGAAGCCGGACAATTGCTCACCGCCTCTTTCACCGCACTTATATGTAATTTTATTTCGCCGTTTTATGTGATGTGATTTTATTTATCGTTTATGGTGCTCATATACTTGACTTTTTAGTTGTTTGCTGAACTTGGGTGTACCTCGAAATAAAGTGATCGAAACCCCCATTTCAAAACAAACTACTGTAAATAAATGTTATCTGGCTAAACAATGCACAGTTGCACGCGGGAAACTGCCAACAGCGAACTTGACTAACCTGGACATAGCGGTGCAAACACTAAACTTGGACCAACCTAATAATAAACGAACCACCGTACTGTTCAGGCGTCTCCGCCCTACTAAGCCTAACGGGCGCTAAACTCTGGCTTTCGTTCGCTAAACCGACTTGGACACATATAGAAAATTCGTTAATTTTAGTGGTCAAATAATGATGTGATTTTAAATCTTCCCCGTCTCGTGTCTTGGAAGATCCTGGTGGCGCAGGCATGAGCGTGGGACAAGGGGACAAGGTCACTTTGTAAAATTGCGCACTCTTTATTGATAGGTCATGATTATTTTCTCAGAGTCATCATAATATGAACCTGTGAACACCCGCACAGTCCGCAGCGTCCGTCTTCAGGGAAGGAGGTGACGTGGTTGCACGCTTTGCCCCCTTGGAAGCACTTTTCTGCCCCCCCTTGGGAAATAATCCTCTAAGAACGCCCCATGGACGCAGGTCCTGACAAAGACGCTTCAGGTGTGCCTTCAAGTGGACGACCTCTCGCCTCAGCCTCTTCACTGGTGGATTCCTAGATCTATTTGAAGCAACTTATACAGCTAAAAAAAATGTTCAGCTAACATAAAAAAGTCAAGCGCCAGAAACGCGAAATAAAATCACAATATAAGTGTGGTGAAAGAGGCGGTGAGCAATTGTCCGGCCTCAGCAGTTTTTGGTGAGCAATTGTCCGGTGAGCAGTTGTCCGGAGCAACTGTCCGGTGAGCAATTGTCCAGTGAGCAATTGTCCGCGCCCCGTGAAGGTGACGTCACTTCGTGACGCAGCAGGACCCAATTGGAGTGACGAATATGAGGCTCGCTCACAGCTGCTACTGCTACGTTGCTACCTTGCAAATTGAATCGTGCTTGTAAATGGAATTGTGAGACGGTGTTCAGCGAAAATATTTGCATAGTTGCTACCAATCGACACTTGGTGAATTAAGCGAGATTCCGTGAAATCATTAATGTCACTTCATCCTCTCCTTTCAGACGTATGCACTAAATTCAACGGGTTTCGTGATGATACTAGAGACAGCGAACAAGGTATAAATACGAGTGAAGCATGTGAGTAGTTAATAGTGGGTTATATATGTCAGGTACAGATCCACCCCGTATACAGACAGCTTCTATGAACGAATCTTACCATTGTCTTTATTCGAATTTTCTTCATCGAATGTCTCCTCGATGCTCGTGGAAGTTGGAGAATTATCGTATAAGGATAAGAAGCATAAATATTTATGAAGGAAATTACATGTTAGTTGTGCCTAAGACAGGGCGAGCTATTCCAACGAAACTACCTACAACGAGGAGTCCACCGCGATCGATGGGTTTTTCAAGTTGGAACAGACAAAGTAACGTTCCCAGCGCTCTTAAGAAACCCGTTAGTAAAAAGAAAAAAAAAGTAAGGAAACAAACGAGGGAGGGAAAATATCTAAATAAACGGATTTTTTTTTTCCTTTTTCGTAACTTATACACAGTCTCCTCCACAACGCAGTATGTGCAAGGCCTTTAATAATCGTGCTTATGTGTTTCGGTGATACACTCTTAAAAATGAACTTCACCGCATAGCACACTCCTAGCCAACCATGTGATATGATATGATAGAAAAAAAAAGGGGGGGGGGGATTTAAGTCGCGACAAAATCAGACTGGCTACCCCAGACCGCTTAGCCGCAGTTAGTCGAAATAAATAAAAAGAAATAGAGACATAAATAGAAAGAAGGAGAAAACCTAGTAGTTGGGGACCGGGAGACAAACATTCCGAACTAGTGGGACCACTTGACACAAACGAGGGACCAGAAAGTCTCACAAAATGTCAATCAGATGAGTTTCTTCGAGGAAACGTAGGAGCGCTTTCAATGCAGCTGCTTGGTGCACTCTAAAAACAGAACTTCACCACATAGCACTCTCTGCGCCAACCATTGCCATGAATGATTGGGTTATCGCTTCTGATTCCAAGAAAAAAGGGGGGAGTACGCCTTTTTGTGGTAATTTGGATATATGAAAATTGCCACAAAAAGCCGTACGCTCCCCTCTGTCTTCCAATCACCAGCGATAACACTATCATTCGTGGCAATGGTTGGCGCGCAGCGTGCTATGCGGTGAAGCTCTGTTTTTAGAGTGTGATTGAATGGCTGAGGACCGAGGAGCTTTACAAGGTCAAATGGCCGGGAGCCAGACTTATTTCTAGTGTCCTGCGACTGTCGGCATACTTGGAGCACCTGAGGAGGATGTGCTCTGTGTCCTCGACAACATCGCACACACTGCAGTTTGCAGATGGGGACTTGGTCAGTTTGTAGAGCAACCGACCGCTGTACGGGACATTCGAATGACCTCGTTATCTGCCCTGATTTGTTGAAAATGGGAGGCGTACGCCTTTTTTGTGACAATTATGAACAGCATAAGTGTCAAAAAAGGCGTACGCCTCCCGCTTTCAACAAATCAGGGCAGATAACGATATCATTCGAGACGATGTTTGGCTAGGAGCCTGCTATGCGGCGAAGTTCATTTTTAAGAGTATATGTGTGATGTTCCTCGGCGCCGCGAGGGGGCATGATTCAAAGTTAAAATGCGTGACCACGCTGGTGAATAAAAGCTGATGTAATTGAGAGTAAATTTCGTGTCTTCCCTATCCAGTGTGTTATCCGCTCCTTAGCGATACAACAAGAAAAAAAAAAAAAAAAAGACCCCTCAACATGTGGTAGTTAGTTCACGACTCTGGAGGAAAATGGAACATACTTCCTTACACTACCGTTCTTGGTGATAAAGCAGAACCACACCAATCGTATAAAGCAAGAAAGCAGGTATGTACTCCACTTCTATAGTTGGGACTATATCGAATACTAAAGTGGTATCGAGTGGCAAGCAGCAATCATTATAATTACAACAAAGCTGTTCTTGTTTCTAAAGCGCCATGAACGGCAACGACCTTTCATGTTTCAGCAGCCGCATGTGGAGGTGATGCGGTAAACTGTAAATACCCCGGTGTGCCTCGGCTCATTGATGCTGCCTCAATCGACCAGTTGGTAATTGTAAGGTTGACAAAGCTTATTTACGGACCCACCACTGTGATATGGCCCATGCATCATCGCAGCGGTCGCGCAACGTAAAACCCCGGAATTATCACCTCCATACTTATTCTACTAACATCAAAGTACAAGGAGAACCTCGTGACAACTTCCTTTTTAAAATGGGTGCTATACAACCTCATCTGTCTACTCAACCTGTGGCGTGATACGTTGCGCTACCTTCACTTTCACAGAGGAGGAGTCATCATTTCGACATTGTTCTAGCCACGTACTGCTTTCTGTTTTCTGCCTTTACGTAATCGACCCGCAGTAGCCGATCTCACGCTCAGCTGGGCCCACACAACAACTCCATATTTTTCTCTACTAGCATCATCATCATCGTTATGAACAACTTCCCGATGATCTTTCAGCAGCATCTTTCTCTTTTTTTCAAGCACGCTTTACGAAACACCTTTTACGTGCAATATGTTTAGTAGCCCTCTGTACACTTTTCATTGCTGTTTCTGAAGCTAATTCCGTCGACTGTAGTAGGAGTGCAGTCGTGAATCCCGTTTGATTTCGCGCATTCTTGCAATGACGATATTGTCGCATATAATCCGAAAAGCTCTTGTGACAGCACTAATGCCTGTTAGAGCAGTATCTTCAGACGTTAACGCCTCATTGCGCACGATACCACAACCACCACCGTATGACGATTTGTTCCACCGCTACCGCTAAGAGCTGGTATAGAATGGAAAACACTAGGCGACAGGAGCGTTCATCTGGTAGGCCTATAGTGGTACTTAGACGTGTGTCGTTCCCTGGTGTACAGTTTGCAGATCACGAGGATATGCTCAATGGTATATAGCCGCGACACCATGGCGAGAGCTACAGCGATGGGAAAGAGAAACTGACGCTTTGTGGAAAGGTCCCTGTGGCGTGACTGTAACGTGGTCCAGGAGAGTGCGGAGGGTATGCAAGTGAGGGGCCGGCGGTCTTATGAACGGAAGTAATGGGACAAATCCTACGGAATAGTGCCCTACTCTACTCGAAAGATATTTTAAAAAACAACAAACAAACAAAAACGGGAGAAGCAAAAACGTATTCCACTTCAACAGTTCCTTTATTTAGCTTTTTCCCGTGCTCAGTACTGCCAGCGTAATGACATGCCAACCCAATATAACGCTTCTATGGAAAGCTCCGATTCACAAAACACGAGGATTGAAATGCCACATACGCACACGTGTAGCGTTATAGGCATATGTATGTACACCATTCGAGCGTTTATACGTAAATCTAAGATAGTGTAGCGCGATCTCTCTGCTATATTGTATCACGTGATCTTCGGGTTCAACCTTCCGTGATAAATCCACAGAAGAGATCGCCGAAAAAGGCGGATATATCGCGTTAGACCTCGTTTTATTTGGTCTATTCAGTATTTCAAAAACCTGGGAATATCATAAAAGAAGTGGGCACACCCTGAATGCCGTCTTTCACTTAGTTTCCTGGGCATTAAAAATAGAAGAGATTTACGGGGGGAAAAAGGCGGATATGACATGGTAGAGTGAGATCTGCTTGAAAAAAAATAACGCCGGAACGCAGGGATGTCAAGAATCATAGGTTTGTGATGGTGGTCCAGTAGGCACACTGCACGTTCATCGCAGGTTTCTAAAAGGTACACTACTCGCATTTACAATTGCATTCTAGACATGTGCCGTCGAGTTCCCCGTTCGTGTTAGTTTCTCGCAATTCAGTTCACTTCTAGGGGATGTAGCTACGCATGTGCACGTACAGTTCGGTGAGTGGGAGGGGTGATGTTTTTCTATTTTTACCTTTTCATCTCTTCAGTTTTCTTTTTCCTTTCATTCATTTCAGTTCCTTTGTGGGAGTAGCAGAATTCGTCAAGTGACGAATTCAATATCTTCCTTTTTTTTTTCTATAATCAAACTCAAACTCTTTACAATTGCGTCTCTCGAGTCATCTCTACTTCTGAAGCGAATCACAAAGAAACGACAGCCAGGAACACTTAGAAACGATCTCGTCACGCGATCGTTTCTAAGTGTTCCTGGCTGTCGTTTCTTTGTGATTCGCTTCACAAGTAGACGGTTTTATTTTCTGTTACACGTCGCCGTGTATTGTGAATGTTATGAAGGTAATTTTTCTCAATTTTTCTGCGTGTCAAGTTGATATTGGTCGGAGGTCATTTTATGAGAGAGTGTCTGGAGAATCTTTTCCACGAATTTCGTCTCTGCAACGATACAAGACCGAACGATTTGCAAAGATTCGCAGTATATTCAGCCCGATGTCACAACTGGTATCTATGATGACGGAGAGGAAAGCAAATAAGATGCAGACATATTTCATCGTCGTGTTTGTGAGAATGAACCGAAAATATGAAAGGTGTGTTGAGTTTGTCCGTGGTGGGCCTTATCGTTGTAGCTCCCCCTCTCGACAATCGAAGCCTAAAGAGGATTTTCCGCGGATGGTTTAAGAGGTGCGTAGGGCACAGTTCGTGCGATTGATTCCGCCGAGAGCTGTCGTCAATTTACAGGAGGAAAGACATTGAGATTGACACATTAGAAAATGAAAGGTTTTTGGGGAGCAAAGAGAACAACTTTATTTTAATAGTCATGATATATTTGTTGTTGTTATTGTTGTTTATTTTAATGACGATGATAATTGGGAAGTTTCATCGCGATGGGAATGCTGCAGGCGTATCTGAAATACGCTAGTCAAGATGATCTGTCTTAAATACTTTGGGAACAACTTGGTATCCTACAAATACTTTAAAGTGTCAGCATGTAGTATGTGACTTAAATACTTTATGGAAGTAACTTTTACTAATTTCTTGAGTTTTTAAATTCAAGACACACACACACACATAAATGGGGTGATGATGTGGTGGGTCATTTACCGCCGTTATGGTGGTACACTGCCCCATTGCGCTTGTGGAAGCGAGGAGAAAGTGATGATGATGGAAAGGTGACATTTTAGAGTTTGTTCATTAGTCGAGTGCTAGAGAGGAACTCAGCAACAACTCGTAGACCTTGCATCTGATGTGAGGGGTCCGACCATGACCTGAGAATTTTGGTCAAGTCGAACTGGCGTTGATCGACGCGCTGCAGAGCAGTTTCCAGGAGGATGTGATGGAGGTCACCGCGCACACCACATATGGAACAGAGGTTGGATGCGCCGACACCGAGGAGGTGTTTGAAAGCCGGTATAAAAGCCACATTAAGTCTCATGCTGTGGAAGTCTGAAGGAACGTGGCATTGGGCGGGGGAGAGTAAGGGACAATGTGGGGTCAACGGAGTGAGGCAGAGAGTGGGTGGTGATGTGATGTACGAGGGTGGTTCCATAAGTTTCCGGCCCGACCAACTTTTAATAGCCATAGAGACGAAACAAGTGTATCACTTTTCGACATAGTCACCCTTAACTTCGATGCACTTTTGGCACCTTTCAACCAGCATTCTTATACCCTTGTAAAAATAGTCAGAAGTTTTGTCCGCAAAATGCTGGAAAACTGCCTCTTGCACCTCACTATCGTTTTGAAATCTCCGTCCTCTGAGATCCCTTTTCAAGTTTGAGAACAGGAAGTAGTCACTCGGTGCTAAGTCTGGACTGTAGGGTGGGTGGTGGATTTCTTCGAAGCCGCACTCCTTCAGTGCAGCCTTGGCAACAGAAGCCGTGCGGACAGGGGCATTGTCCTGAAGCAACCGGACACCTCGACTCAACCTGCCACGCCTCTTTTCCTTGATGGCGTCTCGCAGTCGGTGCAGGAGTGAAGCATAATAAGTCGCATTCACTGTGGTGTTCCTCTCTTTGAAGTCGATGAGGAGGATCCCGTGACAATCCCAAAATATTTTTGCCATGATCTTCTTTGTGGATTATGTGACCTTGGCTTTTCTTGGGGGTGCTTCTCCTGTTTTGCGCCATTCCATCGACTCCTTTTTCGAAAGGGGATCATAGTAGAGCACCATAGTCTCATCCCCTGTGACAATTGACTTCAATATTTCTTCTTCGTTCTCTTGACAGAGCTCCAAAAACTCTTTGGCACAGAAGACGCGCTGTTGCTTTTGAACTGACGAGAGAAGTCGTGGCACCCATCTCGCACTGACCTTTGTCATGTGAAGGCCCTTGCCGATGATGCGAAAAACGGTTGTTTTGGAAAGCCCCAGCCTTTCTGAGATTTCCTTCACTTTCAGACGCCTGTCGCTCAGCACTTCCTCCTCGACAAGAGACAAATTTTCTTGTGTCACCACTTCCACTGGACGACAATCGCGTGGATCATCTTCAATGGACTCTCGCCCCAGTCGAAACTGCTTAGCCCAGTCTTTTACCGTTGTGTACGACGGAGAGGCTTCCCTGTACACGTTGTCCAGTCGCGCTTTAATTTCTTTAGGCAAAAGTCCCTCTTTTGTCCAGAATTTTATCACAGCGCGGTACTCGATTTTTTCCATTTTTACTGAAGAGTGCACCCTGGCTGTTTGAAATGCCGCTCTCCAACCGACAAAAGCATGGAGAGGGTTGAGGGTGGTGCTCCGGCCCTCCAACAGATGGCGCCACGCGTCCTTAATCGCATTTTCAAATTCGCGCTCATTTTCTACCTCGGGCCGGAAACTTATGGAACCACCCTCGTATGTTGTTAAATTCAAGACATTTCCTTTCAGGTGTGCTTTTTTCGGGCATAGGAAGGCCGTGTGGTTCGGCGCCATGCCGCTTCCTTGCGGACATACATTTGACACACGCAGATGTACCCCTGTCCTCCTGCGAAAAAAGTCAGTCTGAACAAGTCTCAGGTTTAGTGAATACGTGGGACGATGCGTTGGCCCGGAGGGAATGTTGGTCAGTACCGTGGGTCCCATGTCCATGGGACCAGTGTCTCATGGAGCCAAAGCGAGTGAGAATCGGCTATCCGATTTTCGGGCGAGATGTCCGCGGAGGAGAGCGAGGAGGTCACCACGAATCAAGAACATATCGCCGGAGATTAAGGGCACTTTTACGGGCATCCGTTCTTATCTTCACTTTATTTGTATTCCTGTGATAGTAAATTTCACAAGGTATCACTCGATAGTATCGAATTAGTTTCGTGAGTGTTTAGTATTATACGCAAATACCTTTCAAGGTTGAATGTTTAAAACTCTGCTCAGATACTTTCCTGTCTGGTGCATAGTAAGATGAGTTAAATACTTTTTTCCTTGTACAAGCCCGAAGCGCTTGCCTGAGAAAAGGAGTACAAAAACCCACTTGTCCTTAGACGCGATATGTCCTGCGGAGGCAGAGGTAGAGGCTTGGTGTCCCACAGGAGGGAAGCCAGTTTTGTTGCGTTTTTCTGATTGTTTTTCTCTCTCTGGCAAAAGGAAGTGAAAGCGCACATGTAGCGCCACAGGGTCACGGGATAGTTCAAAAGCAAAAAGAAGAAGAAGAAAAAAACAGACGACGACCCAGACGAAAATTGTTTCGAGGGCTACACGTGTACCGGGTGGAATCAGGGTGTTGCTAGTGGAATAGCGGTACATATACGGCGGTTTGCCCAGTAGAAGAACAGCGTCCGTTGCGAATATCGGCTGTTACCGATCCCAGGCTTTCGGTTTAATCTAACAGCATATTTTATAGAGAGACAGACAAGTAATGGCTCGCAATAAATACCATAAAGAATTTGTAAAGTATTTTATGACTCCACTTCTGCGTTCGGAATGTACCCCTGACGTCATACAGAAGCACGTAAAATACATAACTGAAAAATAGCAGATCAAACAAAAACAAAAGTACACAAGCAACAGTATCGATCGCACAAAGACCGTTACAGCCCGAGGAAATGTACTCATATTTTGGCCACGCATTGTACCTTATTAGGGTCTTATTCCATTTCGACGTAATCGATTTACAACAGGTACCCGGTGCAAGGGCTGACGTCGGTACCCTGTGGCTGACATCTAAACGGCCTTATTATAGGTTTGATTGAACTGCGTCAAACGGCAGCCACCGACATACGTCGAGGAAATTTAAAAATCTTAGTATAAAATATTACGTATAGGAAAATAGAGAAAGTGAATTTGGTTATGGTCCCGCGGCAGTCCTGAAGGTTATTAACTCGTCGGACTTGTGTGCTAACTAGAATACGTTGCGTTTAATGCAAAGATTGAGAAGCACTATCAAGCATGCCTTATATGTAAAGAAAACTCGGTTTGGGGAAGCAGCCAAGAGGAACGAACGAGAAATTGACGACGTCTCGCTGGAGAGCGCCGCCTTCTTAATATATTCTCGCGCCGTCGTGGCTCACCCACTCCCAGAGTTTTGTTTTTGTTTAAATGCCTCGCTTCTGAATCATTGATTAGTTTGAGCTACTAAATTTAACTATTTCTGTACAATTGTTTTTCAATACCTTCTACAATGGTAAATACAGCGGTAACACTGCGAAGCAAGTACGTCTAACTGCAGATGCGGGCACAATGAGAGGGGACAGTAGGCAAGGGAAACGGAAGAGGTGACCCTGCGTCCCGATTTTTTGGAGAATTTTGCAGGACTAGAATGTTTACCCGAATATACGGGGTGTACCTGAGACAACTGCTGGTAGTGGAATACACATGGTACCCTGCCCGATCATCCTCCCAGCAAATATTAAGAGTAGCAGGCCTGCTGAGCATGGCCAACCTCTCTTCACCTCATAAACAAACAAACCAATATTCGTGCTCGACTCGCGCATTGTATTCTGGGCACACGTCATTGGGCGCGTTAAGATGGTTCCCTCTTTCAGAGGATCACTTCCACACCTCCAAAGCGACTGCCGGTGCGCGTTCCCGTGTGCACCCTGCGCGCCCCTTGTCTCATGCCAGGGAAAAGCGGTACCATTTCCGGCCCGTTACCCACGTTCCGGTGTACGCGCCGTCCGGTGGGCTTGATTTGCGGTTTCAACTCTCCCGCACGCCTTCGCCATGGTTACAGAATGCAGACGACAGAAGAAAGCTCAAAATGTGGAGCGCGTGCGAAGCACGCTGCTGCCGGATAGCCGCACAAACACCGTTAAGTTGTGACACCAAGGGCACGTACACCTGAGAACCCGGGAAAGGACGCCCGGGAGCCTGCTTAACGCGCCCATTGCAGACAGCACGATACATGTGACCATGAAAATGGCGTCCAAAGCATTTGTACGACGCGACAACTCTTTCGGTGCATCGTTTTTTTTTTTATCCTCCGTGAATCATTTTATCGGCTTTTGCAGGTAGGTTTGTCTTCGTGGCGCCAATCACTTCCAGTGACTACTCCAGGCGACACCTGTGCTAAGGCTCGGACGTCGTTTTCCTCCGACACATGTCGTTTTCTTTAGGCTCAAGGAAATGTTACCACTCTCTCGTTGACGCCTGCGTGCTGTCTGAGCGTAAAGTGTGCGTCCAGAAGAGGGTGTGAAGAGAGACGCCGTGTCCAGCGTGTCCTATATTGCCGCTGTTGGCAAATCCTGAATAAGTCCTGTCAATATTGTGTAATGGTAACTGCACCGCTCATGATGAACTTCATGTTCGAGTTCCATCGCTATCTGGGATTTAATTCGCCCTTTGTTCTTATGGAAGAACGTTAACTCAGAATCTTTCTGGTCTGGCTTGGCATCGTGTGTCCCCATAGAAAGAACACCGAAAAATAGTTTCACCGTCCTGCCTCAACCAGTGTTTTTAGTTTCCAAGTTAAATGTCTTTCCATAGACCTACGTACTCAGTCAGTATTAATTGTGTTTCGATTTCTTCATTCTCCATGTACAGACAATAGTCAAACAATCCACGCCTGGAACGACGGAAGTGGGTTTAGAGTACGCGCCCTTAGTGGTGCCCTTTCCTCACAGCAAGCAGAGACAGTGCCTTTCCCACGGCGTATGTCTTCCTTCGCTGACTTCCCTCTCCACGATGAAAGGATGAAAGTCACAGAAAAGGTTAGCCAGTTGTAGGGAACGAACCCACATCCTCTGGATTACCGGTCCAGGGCTCTACCAATTGAGCTAAGCTAACACGCCTCTCCAGCGACTTTCGGGGTGCGTCGTCTGAAGGGACGATAAACCAGCCACTCACTCTCACTCACCCTCCTCTCACTCTTACATTTTGTGCTCACTCATACACACATTCATACGACGGAAATAGACGCAAGCGGCACCTGTTGAACAAGAGAGAAACTGATGTTCTGAGGCTGGAACAACATAGAGGGGACAGATACAAACAAAGCCTCAAATTGCCTAAGAATTCAACGATGAAAGATGAAAGTCACTGAAAAGGTTAGCCAGCGAAAAGGTTAGCCAGGTTAGCCAGCTTTTCAGTGACTTTCATCTTTCATCGTTCAATTCTTAGGCAATTTGAGGCTTTGTTCGTATCTGTCCCCTCTCTGTTGTTCCAGCCTCAGAACATCAGTTTCTCTCTTATTCCCTCTCCACCTATCTCTCTATCCTCACACCTCCCGCTTCTCCTTGGGGTCTCTATCTTCCATTAGACAGATGTCCTGTGACGTCACAGCTCAGGGGATGCATATCTACGACGAGCTCACTTGGTGCGTGCACACCGTATTTTCTTTTGACATAAATTTTTTTGGAATCTGTCGACAGCATTGGCCTTGTACGCGCTCGTAAGACACATTCTGCTTACAAAACATCTGCATGGCCAATTGTAAGAGGCGACGCCAGTATTTTGCTGACTACGTTATACTATTCCAGACCACTGCTTGGCTGGACGAAGGGACCACGGGGTCCCTTGCGTAAAGGAAGGGATGAGATAACCTGCAAAACGTCAAATGACAGCCAAGGGGGTGCCGATGTTCCTTTAAACAGCGGTAAGCATTGAAACGAAGCTTCCTGTTTTGAAGCTACATCAGGGGAAGAGCGGACAGGAAGCTCAAGCGGCTGGCCGCCAAACAACGCGAAGAAACCAAATAGCATTAAAGGGCCGGGTTGTGGTACTTCACCTCAGGTTATCCCACATAAATGTAAAATACTTATTTTCATCGATGTGAACACGCACTTCAAATTTTACAGCAAAGGGGCGATAACAGACATAGCGTAGAAAATCGACACCGCGAATACCGTATCCTTCAATGAGGCAGCCGTTGGAGAGGTCATTTGATTAGGAGAACGAATAGATTTGGTTCTCGCTCCTTCGAAGTTGGAACTCAAGTTACTCAAGTTGGAAGTTATTTCCCTGAATGCTCTGACGTGCGGTACAATGCGTTTGTGACGCAATGAATCACGGATATCAAGGTGTCACAGTTACTTGGAAAATGAGATTCCGCTCGTAATTCCATTAATGCTCGTTCCTGGCAAAATTACCTTCGTGCTGCACAGAACGTTAAACGTTAAAGACGAAATTCTTGAAATAAACTGGTGAATAAAACGAGGGCATCGAAGCCGAAGCCAGACCAGTCATATGACCTTTCAGCCACGGCGTTACGGACGACGGACGTTCGGCGACGACAGACGCCGAAGCGGAGTATATGCTATAGCCCAGGGGCCTGAAAACTTGTCGAAAGAACCAACTGAAATCGTGTCGCGGGCCGCATCGACCTTACACCATATCATGAAGGGCAGCACAGGAAAGAAATGAGCGTAATAACCATAAAATAATAGACATACACAAAAACAGGAGCGCTGTAGTTATTATGGAGCCGGACGGTGTGCAAAATTCATTACTGAAAGGCTCTCCACGCGACACACCGAGAGAATAAATAAGCTGACTTTCCAAACGACTCTTCCCGAACCATTATGACACGGAATTCACACAACTCAGGGTCTCCAATTGTGGTTTGCCTCGGCCATTTCTCGTTGTTTACGATTATGACAATGTTCGGGAGCAGTGAAATTATCTCCTGTTTACAGACTATATTCTTGCCGTTGCTTACATTTTCAACTTGAAAACAAACAAACAAACAAAAAACAAAGGAAAAAGAAATCAGAAAACTCAGAGAGAAACGGCAAGAATTAATAATCGAGATTTACACGGAAGGTGAGTGAGATAGCCGATATGAGTGGAATAACAACGGTTTAATCACAGTAACTAGAGAGTGGAGTGGAGTTCATGTTGGAAGCTGTGCCTCCAGACGAATCAGCCAGAAGAATCACACAAGCCGTGCTCTCGCGCATCGTCTTCGGTGTCCGCAAACGAACCCACTAGCGCCACTACAGTGAGTCAGCCAATTCTTAATTAAAAAAAAAAAATAAAGTTGTTGAATACACTGGCCTCTCCGCCCCTATTTTCTTCTTTTTTGCTTCCGCTGCCTCTCTCTGCTCTTTCATAATTTCCCGGGATGTGAGCGACAGCGTCATCACCATCACCTCCGCAGACCCATCATCATCAACATCGTGGAAGCAACGGGTAAAAAGCAAGGAGCGCCACCTTCATCGGGCGTCGTCGACGACTAAGCATATTCCATGAACTCTTAATTCGGCCCTTTATCACCCTAAAGCCCAAATAAACCTCTGGCGTGCCTTTCTTAAACACTCCTACTGATTCGTTCCTCCATTCTCAACATCTCGTCTGGCTGAACGGGTACGTCATCTGGGCCACCGTTTGTAGCTCAGTCGGTAACGTGCTGGCTTGCTAGGCTCAAGGTCGCGGGTTCGATCCCGGCCGAGGGCGGTACCAATGTGGGGGAGGTAAACATTGCTTCCAGCACCGTGCGCACCAGCACCAGCGGGGTCATCTCGTTTATGCCTAACAGCGGATGATATCCGGAGAGACTGCTGCTTCTATAATCTTGTGAAGTCAGTGTAAGAACTAGGGAGAGCCCCTTTTCACATTAGTAACAGTGTTAGTTTACCAAAGTGCACGCGGTAGAGCATTGTTGCTGTGGAACTTGTTGAGGTTGAAGAGCCATAAAGAAGTGCTCACGCGCATATGTGCTGCCTAACATGGGCAGGTCTACTCTGAGCAAGGGCGAAAACTGCGCCTGAATATCTGGTTCCATTCCTAATTCTTCATTATTTTTTTTAGAGGGAAGCTTTCTTGTGCTTGGTTGACAAGGGCCCTCGGGCCACAGAGTACCTGAGTGCGGGCCCCATGCGGCCCACGTGTTTTAGACTCCTACCTGCAACCCTTGCTATATAGCTATTCCGCGGGCTAGCCTGAATCTAGCTAGCGTGTAATATCACGGTACCATTATTATTATTATTAGCCTGAATAGAACGGCGCCATATTCGTGACCTCACGCAGGTTATCCACGAAGGGAGTTTACTCACAGAAATGACGAACATGCAAAATGTAAAAACAGCAGAAGAAGAAAAGTGACGAAGTTCCCACAGGGGCGATATAGTGGCTCTATCTCCCGGAGCAGGATGGTAGCACAGCTGGCAAAGTAATCGATAAAGGAAGAAAACTAACTCCTTCAGCCGTCGTACCCAAGGTGGCGCTGTGTGGCAAGTGATGAGGAGCATTTGATTTCGGTACACGCACACGGAGTAGAACAAGCATAGATAAAAACCATAAGCAATTCGGAAGGTGTACCAAAAGTCACGTTTCGTCATCATTTCGTTTTAGTTACTCCGCGTACTTCACACGCCACTGTAAGCGCATTTGAACAACAAAGGAACTGTGTGTCCACGCGCGAAAAAAATAAAATGAAATACATTAGGCCGCGAAAACGTTAAGAAAGATATCAACTGAACGTAAGATTGCTGTACCTTGCACTCACAACTACAGCTTTCGTCCAATTTTTCTTCTGGAGCAATATAACCTGCGGTAACAGTGCACTACATCTGCTACATATGTGAACCATTTGTTATAGTCGTGATTTACTTAATGTTTACCTAATTCAACTTCGTCCAACGTCTTTCTCTTTCTTTTTTTGACATTGTCGTTTTGTTGCTTTGATCTATATTTGTTGGCGTGCAAAGTAGCTAGCTTATCGGTTGTTCACTTTACTGGTGTTAGTTTACGGTGTTTAGAAAATGTCAGATGTACATATTATGACTGTATTTCATTTAAGTAAAAGCTTTAATGTATTGTTAATATTTTTCAAACTCTGGTGACGGCAGATTATAATACAGAACCAGTTCACAAACGGAGGTACAAAACATTGACCGGCTGACACACCCCTTCAAGCGGCCTGACTTCACTTGCTGTAGGTCAGTCTGCCAGCGGAGAAGGTCATCTGCTTTCCAGACTTGTAGATATCTTGAGTACCAAACTCAAAATACTGTATTTTGAATACTTTTGTTCGTTTTTTTAAATATCTGACAGTGTGCTTTTTCAGAAAGGTATTTGCATACTGTATTTAAAATATTTTTTCAGCATTTTCGACTCAATATGTAATTACTCTTCGTTTGTCTGTTTGTCTTGATATCATATTCAAATTCACCATGGTCTATTTCTTTTCAACGCATTGTAGAGAAGGACATCAACTTCGGCAACTACATTATTTCACAAAAAGAGAGAGAGAGAGGAAGGCTGACTGACGGACATATTGTAATACAAATAATACAACGAGTCAATAATGTCTATGCTTAAATTAAAAAAAAACAGTAATAATTTTCCTGACAAATAGTCGAATACCTCAAATGTATCTTAAATACTACTACCGTAGATACGTCCTCAAGTATTTACTACTCAACTTTAAATACTTTCTTTTCCGAGTGTCTGTACCGTAAGCTTAGTGGAGTAGACTGACGAAGATGAGACGCGAGCGCTGCGTGGATCAGCTGTTTGACTGCCGATAGTTGGTTAGTCTACGCCCGGCGTCAGGCCGAATAAAGACATTTGCTCTTTGACTCCGCTCGTTCTTCGTACAGTAGCACGTTTCCCCGTCAGTATTTACTGTCGTATTTTAAATAATTTCTAGAGTATCTTGTACATGGCTGCCTGCTTCTGACATCACATTCTCCATCGCGCCAGCAGCGGTTGGGGCGCGGTAGTCGCCTTTTCTTTGGCCATGGTTTTTAGTTAATATATCTGTTATTTTAACCAATGCTCGGTCATACTCCGCAACATGAATGTATTAGCGTCCAGGAATGCATTAGATATGCTTACAGATGTTTTAGGGATCCTTTTAAATGATCCTTTCAACGGCTGCATTTTTGGAAACGCATATCGTTTCACGTTGCCACAGCACACCCTTGAAACAGTACTTCACCACATTGCACGCTGAAGGTCAACCATTGCACAGAATCATTTGTTGAAGGCACGGGGCGTACGCCTTTTTGTCACAATTATCATGACTGCATAAGTATTACAAAAAGGCGCACGCCTCTCGTTTTCACCAAATCAGAGGAGAGACCGATGTCATTCGGCATGGCGTCGCAGGCTAAGAGCGTGCTATGTGGTGAAGTTCTGTTTTGAGCAGCAGTTCCATCGCCACCCTCACCACCATCTGTTTTAAGAGCGCAGGTTAACTTTCGTTTGTGTTCAAAAGCAATCAACAATAACAAAGTTAGTTTTTATTTAGGCGGACCAGTCTTCCATTCCTATACTGTTCGCGCTACCCGCGAGACCAACAGAACAATAGGATTACTTTTTTGAACAAGGCACCCCACCAAGGGGTCGGACGAGTGGTGCCGCTCAGCGGTGAAGTGCACAACAACAAGCTAGGGCAGGGGCAACAGAGGGCGGCACTCTATCGCCGATGTGATTGAAGTCCGTTCAAAAAACGTTGCAAACACTCATTTAAACGAGGTTCCTTTCGATAACGAACTTCTTAATGTTTTACATGAAAAAAAGAGAAACAAAAATATCGAGAAAACACATGAAAACTACGGAGAAAAATTCATGTTTCATGTGTTTGTTCTTTCACATGTTTCCTCGTAATTTTCAGTGACATTTCCAGACGACTGTTAACACAGATGCGCGATCAATGCAAACACTCTGGAAAGTAACTGTTCTGAGGCTGGAACACACAAACAGACGAACACAACACAAACCCCAAGGTGCCTAAGAACATGAAGAGTCGTTGAAATAGCGTCGGAATCGAACCAGGTCTCTCTCGATTACCATGGGCAACACGCACGACCTGCAATCGAGAGATGCGTGGTTTGATTCTCTTTTTTTTTTACGTTTTCTTTTGTGCTATGGAATGAACAAAAACGCTGTGCAGAACAAAATGGAAACTATCAAGCGCGGGGGCGTCACTAGTACAGCCCCATCTCTGCAAAGAAACGCACCTAATAAAAGAGAAAAGTCACAACCGCGCACCGTATTTGGCGCAATTGGATGTGCTTTTGACACAGACAAAAGCATATATGATAAACGTTTAAACTCGCGCAAATTATTGTGTCACTGCGTGACAGAAATATGCGCACATGAGTATCAATATGGGAAGATACGTTCCTTCGTGCTTACAGCAAGCGTCTGGAGTACATATCTGGGTAGCAGCTCATAAGACATATCTGTGGGCAAAGTGCTCGGTATTATCGCGCTTTGCCCAAGTTCCTATAGAGAATTCTTGTCAGTACACAATGAGCAGCTTACGAGGGAGATAGTAGAAGCCTTTTTCATTGCTAAACGCGAGGATGATCAATGCGTAAGCGCTCCGTCACTAAACCTCTCCCCCGCAGAGATAAGTTATCTCGGGAACACGTTGCAGTTCAATCCGATGATGTCAGTTTGTTAGGAACATGCTTCCCCCCACATTTTTTTTTTCCTTCGTGTATATAAACATGTTTCGTTTAGTAAACACTGTCAATTGAGAGTTAGCAGTCGTCCTGTCTTCGTTCTTTGTCCGCGTCCTTGTGCTGCTTAGTGACCGATGAATGTACACCAACTACCCCGCCTCCACACTCTCCTCCTATACAGAAGTAATTAAACATCCGATGCACAGCAGGTAAAGGCAACACAATATTAAAGTGGAGCCTCGCTCAAAGTTCGAGCGACTGTTGCATTATCGTGTTTACTACCTTATTTGTGGAGTAGATTTAAGTGAGAATGGGGGGGGGGGGGAATTATTACGCCAAACAAAAAAATAAGACATCCAACACTGAAAGCGAAACTCGACTCCCCAATCGACGCTTCACTTTTAGCAACACTGGTGACGTCAGTAAAAACAGTCACGACGACCACTGTAGGGCGCCTGGAAACACACACACACACGCACGTCACACGCAGAGATTGTTCGCCAACGGAAACGCGACAAAAACGTAAATTTTGAAAACCAGTTAAAAATCTTCTGACTGTTGTATTCCAGGATCTTCATATGAAACACTTTTTGCGCGTGAAGGGAACCGAACCGAACAGCCTGCCGAACAGCCTGCCGAACAGCCTGTTGTGGAATTCCACATCTGTCGAATCCCTAGCATGAATTTGTTCCCACTACCAACAGGCCCAGTGATTTGGGTTCGAATCCCAGCACCGGCTGTGTTCACTGGGCTTCCCTCCGACGCTGTAAGGCAAATGTTGGCACATTTGCCTGTGAAGTAGTCCTTGGACGCACCCTCCCCCCCCCCCCCCCCCCCAACCAACATGCCACAGCACCGGCAGGTAGATACCACCGCCATCAACATTCGACATTCGACTATTTATTATTTCCTTTCAATGCTGTGCCCAAGTAAGCATAATTTACTTCCAAGTCGCATATTCCATGTTCCCGAAACAGAGGGAACAATCTTCAGTTATTTCAAAAACTGCTCTCAGTTATTTCATTTATACGAAGATAGCTCTGTTCACAGCCGCAGGAGTAAACTCTTCTGCGAGCTTTTAAAACCTACATCAATAGATGGAGCGGAAGACGATAAAACCAGATGCAGAACACCGCACGCAAGATCCTGCCATTCCCACACAAAACCGTTCAACCATCCGCACATGGAAAAATTCCTGAATCCATAACATGTCGCCGCAATACTTGAATCGTTCAAAAACGACTCACACAGTGTCTGTAAACGCGCACATTCTATCAGGCAAAACTGACGCTCGTTGCGAATGTAGCCTCAACGGCGAAATCATACGTCGTTCTCGCCCAAAGCAACAATAGCGATTTGAGAAACAGCGCTTCCATGCGCTGTGCGCGTGAAATCTCATATCGTCGCAGCTGCAGAATTGGTCTGCGCCGTTGGTGAAAATGCTTCGTGCTGAAGAGAAGAAAAAAGGAGAAGAAAGTGCGACAAAATGGAGTTGATCGAAAAATGATACCGTTTACGGTCACGCCGGAATCCGATTACTAAGAGGAATGTTCACATTACTGCGCCAGAATAGCTGTGCGTGTTCAGTCTATTTTTATGGGACGGTTTCTGCGGCGCTGTGATGTGAACGCTGTAGCGCCCGTTCTGCGGTGGGTATGAAATATGTGGGGAGGTTTCACGGCGATGAAATATATGAGAACACAACAATTTGAAATTGTGAGGAATTAATGGGATGAATTAAAATAATTCTCCAGGGAGAGAGAAAAGAAATTGGGGAGTGAAACCAAATTTGGAGGCAGTAACCGTGATTGCATGAAAAGAAGGATACGGATGAGAGACCGATTAGTGAAAACGTCTCTCTAATATAATAACTTCTATTGAGGGGATGGGACAATGGACAATGCTTGAATACATCTACAGTACAATACAATAAGAGGAAGAGATGACAACCTTGATGTGGCACGTTGCGTAACTCTTCGCTCCAGGGATCCCCAAGCTCCAACTTGACCTTGAAACCGCAACCCCTTTTACTCCAGTGTGCTCTACAATATGTATATATATATAATATAATATATATAATAAATAATATATATATACTTAGCGAATGGGGTTCGGACGACCGCGAATATATGTAGCTGAAATGAAAAATGAAACACAGACCACGAAGGTACGGGAAGTAAGAAAAAAAGGGGATAATTTATTTACATTTAAGATACTTGGAATGCTAAAAGGGTTGTCTACGTTACGGCGGAAGCTCGGCCTTCGTCAGGACAAAAATACCACCAAAAAACCTGATCTTCCAGTTTCCCGCCATTTCAAGCAGCCAGGTCATTCTATTAACGATGTATGAATCTTTATTCGCCAGTCAAACTTCAACTCTGACCGCCCCCGAGAGCAACCCGAATCCTACCTGATCTACAAATTCCAATCGACCATTAACGAAGACCCCGGCATGCTATCAACAATAAGAAGTCTAACCTCGTAGATAAGACACTTTTTCCAATTCCTTTTCAGCCGGACGGGTGGTACAACCTGGACAAAGCCACTCCCCCAAGGACGATGACATCACACTTGAACCTGACAAGTCAACATTCTCGAACATGACTAGGGTTACCACCTTTTGGAGTGCAAAATACCGGCGGAGGGAGAGGAGGTGGAATAGAGGGAACGGAGGAAATGTTCGCGGGAAAGGGAAAGTGGGTGAGGGGTGGAGAGTATACAGAGAGAGAGAAAGAAAGAACGAGCGTACTCGCTGAAGACAACAATGATAATAATAACGAATAACTAAGAAAATGACTGGTGACTACGGAGTTGGGTCTGTGCTCCAGATTTATTCAAGCTGTAGTGGAATGTTCAAAGGAAAACCCCGTAAAAACCCCTATAAAAGGTGTTGAGCCACAAATACCGGCAAAAGGCTGCCGGTATCACCTTCCTACCGGCAACCGGCAGAGCGAGCAAATAACCGGCTCTGTCGGTATAATACCGGCCTGGTGGCAACCCTAAACATGACCCATTGACAACCCCCAGGTGGCGGGGTTTTCCCTCTCCCGATGACGTCACTATGCGAGCCTTTATAAGCTCTGTGTATCACTAACATATTTTTGTTCTGACGAAGGCGGAGCTTCCGCCGTAACGTAGACAACCCTTTTAGCATTCCAAGTATCTTAAATGTAAAGAAATTATCCCCTTTTTTTTTTCTTACTTCCTGTACCTTCGTAGTCTGTGTTTCATTTTTCATTCCAGCTATATATATATATATATATAGACTACAAGTAATGAAGAGACTTGGGAGGCCGTATAAGGGTTAAAAACACTTGCTACTTTTATTACATTACTAATTAAGGGGGCGCTAGGAATATATTTACAGTTAGGGGTCGACGTTTCGGCAGTCAGCGCTGCCTTCAACAGAACTAAACTTGGAAATAGGTGACAAGGGCTTATATACAAGGGAAAGGGGGAAAATGAGAGGGAAACAGTGCACGTGGAGCGGAGTTGGTGATGTTGCAGGAGCATTGTTGCTAATGGTCCATTGAGCACTTGCAGGAGCATTG
The DNA here is from genome assembly GCF_037126465.1 of Ornithodoros turicata. Taxonomy (NCBI): domain Eukaryota; kingdom Metazoa; phylum Arthropoda; class Arachnida; order Ixodida; family Argasidae; genus Ornithodoros; species Ornithodoros turicata. Next base: position 18,852,576 of record NC_088205.1, on the reverse strand, counting down.
GCCGTCTTCCAGGAGAGTTCTCCTTGGTCGTCTGATAAACCTGAAATGATAACAGAGAGACGGCAGAAAGAACGAAAGAGGGTCGGGGGACTTGATCTAGGAGCTAAGGCTGCGAACTGTAGACAATACGCCGGGGTCTTCGTTTATCGTGGACTGGAATTTGTGGATTAGGAATGATTCACGCTGTTGCCTGCTACGGTCTGAGGGGAAACCAGATTGTAAGATGTACACGTGGATGTCCTTGAATGAGTGGCCGGTTTGATTGAAATGACGCGACACAGGGAGATTTGGTTTCTTTGTAATATCGGACTTGTGATTATTAAAACGAATTCGGAATGATGTTGTAGTTTGGCCGATATATTGTGCTTTGCATGCGTTGCATTCCAATAGATATACTACGTTGGATGAGTTGCAGTCAGAAGTAGTTTTGATTTTTACTTGGAAGTTGCTGTTTGTGCTTTGTACCCTGTCTGCAGTCTGCATTACAATACAAATTTGGCATCTTCGTCCGTTGCATGGGTGGCAGCCTTCGGTTGTAGGAGGTGGCTTATTGACTTTTGCGTTGACTAAGTGGTCTTGAAGATTCCTTGCACGACGATATGCTATGCGAGGCGGTTCTGGGAATATTTCTCCAAGGCGCTCCGACTGTGTTAAAATTGGGTGATGACGTTTCAGTATGTTTTTAAGGTTAGGGATCGCGCCATTGAAGGTGACTGTAAGATTAACCCGCTTGGGGCGTTCGGGGCGTGTTGAGTTTTTTAGAAGTTCACTGCGATTAGTACGGCGGGCTCTACATATCGCGTCCTTCACGAGATCCTGGGGGAAGTTTCGGCTGACCAGCGTGTTTTGAAGATCGTTAAGGTTTGCGTCCAGCTCGTCCTCTTGGGAACAAATGCGCCGGTAGCGGAGGGCCTGACTGTACGGGATGGCCAATTTTGTATGTCGGGGATGGCAGCTGTGAAATGATAGGTACTGTTGGGAGTCAGTTGGTTTTCGGTACAGATTTGTTACGAGGGTGCCATTGGATATGCCTATATGGACATCTAAAAAATCTATGCTTTCTCTAGAATAAGCGTGAGTGAATTGTATTGTGGGGTGCACGTTACCGAAGTTTTCAATGAAAGACAGAAGCGAGTCTTCAGAATGTGGCCACAGCATGAATATGTCGTCCAAAAAACGCTTAAAAATTAGGGGTTTAAGTTGACAGGTGCCAAGGAACCGTCCTTCTAGATCACCCATAAAGGTATTTGCGTAATTTGGGGCCCCAAATTACGCAAATATCTTTATGGGTGATCTAGAAGGACGGTTCCTTGGCACCTGTCAACTTAAACCCCTAATTTTTAAGCGTTTTTTGGACGACATATTCATGCTGTGGCCACATTCTGAAGACTCGCTTCTGTCTTTCATTGAAAACTTCGGTAACGTGCACCCCACAATACAATTCACTCACGCTTATTCTAGAGAAAGCATAGATTTTTCAGATGTCCATATAGGCATATCCAATGGCACCCTCGTAACAAATCTGTACCGAAAACCAACTGACTCCCAACAGTACCTATCATTTCACAGCTGCCATCCCCGACATACAAAATTGGCCATCCCGTACAGTCAGGCCCTCCGCTACCGGCGCATTTGTTCCCAAGAGGACGAGCTGGACGCAAACCTTAACGATCTTCAAAACACGCTGGTCAGCCGAAACTTCCCCCAGGATCTCGTGAAGGACGCGATATGTAGAGCCCGCCGTACTAATCGCAGTGAACTTCTAAAAAACTCAACACGCCCCGAACGCCCCAAGCGGGTTAATCTTACAGTCACCTTCAATGGCGCGATCCCTAACCTTAAAAACATACTGAAACGTCATCACCCAATTTTAACACAGTCGGAGCGCCTTGGAGAAATATTCCCAGAACCGCCTCGCATAGCATATCGTCGTGCAAGGAATCTTCAAGACCACTTAGTCAACGCAAAAGTCAATAAGCCACCTCCTACAACCGAAGGCTGCCACCCATGCAACGGACGAAGATGCCAAATTTGTATTGTAATGCAGACTGCAGACAGGGTACAAAGCACAAACAGCAACTTCCAAGTAAAAATCAAAACTACTTCTGACTGCAACTCATCCAACGTAGTATATCTATTGGAATGCAACGCATGCAAAGCACAATATATCGGCCAAACTACAACATCATTCCGAATTCGTTTTAATAATCACAAGTCCGATATTACAAAGAAACCAAATCTCCCTGTGTCGCGTCATTTCAATCAAACCGGCCACTCATTCAAGGACATCCACGTGTACATCTTACAATCTGGTTTCCCCTCAGACCGTAGCAGGCAACAGCGTGAATCATTCCTAATCCACAAATTCCAGTCCACGATAAACGAAGACCCCGGCGTATTGTCTACAGTTCGCAGCCTTAGCTCCTAGATCAAGTCCCCCGACCCTCTTTCGTTCTTTCTGCCGTCTCTCTGTTATCATTTCAGGTTTATCAGACGACCAAGGAGAACTCTCCTGGAAGACAGCCAATGCTCCTGCAAGTGCTCAATGGACCATTAGCAACAATGCTCCTGCAACATCACCAACTCCGCTCCACGTGCACTGTTTCCCTCTCATTTTCCCCCTTTCCCTTGTATATAAGCCCTTGTCACCTATTTCCAAGTTTAGTTCTGTTGAAGGCAGCGCTGACTGCCGAAACGTCGACCCCTAACTGTAAATATATTCCTAGCGCCCCCTTAATTAGTAATGTAATAAAAGTAGCAAGTGTTTTTAACCCTTATACGGCCTCCCAAGTCTCTTCATTACTTGTAGTCTATTTGTTTTCGCGTCCATCTGTACTCAGTTATACATTCATATATATATATATATATATATATATATATATATATATATATGTAAACATAAGGAAAAATAAAATGCAGCATCCCCCCCCACCCAGTTCAATTATAAACTCTCAGTCCACTTGGACGCATCTGACGCTTACGTTACACATGGAGCGTATGGCGGGCAAAAACATTTCATAAGGAGAATAAATCTTTAAGAATAGTACTGCAATATCTAAGGTAGTAATAATAACGATGCATTTAATTAATAATGCACGTCCTGCTAAAGAATGAGAGGATTGGCCCTAGCATACCCAGCAACAATGCAGGCTAACGTGTACTTGCCACTACACTTGGGCAACATTGTCGTACTCTGACAACACGTGCGCATATGGTAGTTACAATTATAATAGATTTTAAAATAGTAGTAACAAATTTTTTTAAGCATTGCGGGTGTAAATGTCCTGTGGCACACACCTTTTCGGTGTAGGTTTCATACCATATGGAATGAAGTTTCTCAAATACTGTTCTGAATGGCATATTCTACATAAAGCACCATTTCAAATGGCATATTCTTCATAAAACAGGGGAGTGTATGCCGTTTCAAGCACTATTTTAGGTGTGTTTTGTTATAACACCATTTCCGAAATGGTAATTATTACACCTTTCAGACCAGACTGCGGAACAACAACACACAAAAAAAGACAGAAGAAAACGTTTATTAGCAACGATGCCCCTTTTACACGCTGAAAAGTGTAAAGGAAATGTGTACTGCACCCTGCCCCATATAATGGAGCTGAAGGCTCTCCCGCCGCAGATGGGGAATACACAGATCTGGATCCGGATGCCACTTGAAATAGGCTTCAGCATTCTTTTCCTGCAAGTATTTGCGAACGAAAGAATTTTGCCTCATCGTGTAGTTGAACTTCCGTCCCACGACGGTGTTGCGAGTGAGCAAATTCCACACACTGGCTAGTGGAGCCAAGTGAAAAACAACGTGCTTTGTTCCTTCCGGTCAGACTAACGAAACGAACGAAGCTTAACTAAAAGCGCCTTTTTAAAATGGAGAAAATACGTGATTGTCTGATAGAGCGCTAAATACCGTTTCGGTACATCGCTCCTTCCTAATACCATTCGAAATTTAGTGGCCGTACTCAAGTGAAAATACTTTATATCTCCCATTTTCTCCTCGGTTGTGGCTCCAGTGTCATGCCTTAGAGGGGGAGATGAAAGATTCGAATCCCACTAACGGCTCTGCTGTTGCTGATTATGATAGTAGGAGGAAAAATATGGAGATGTGAGCCCGCTCACCGCGGGACAATATCCGCTATCGGAGGTTTTCCTTGGTTTTTGTCGGCACACTTCGCAGATGAATGTCGGTAATGGCCCCCTGAAGTCGGCCAAAGACGGACACTAACCTCCTGCTCTCCTCACTCCTTCTGCCTCGGTACGCCACTCATTGCCACAGTTGTTTCTAGGTCCTTACACAGATTTATTTTGCATTGCCAATAGACGAGTTCAGAAAATCCCAGTGTTCTTTGCGCACACATTGCATCCTGGGCGCTTGCTGAGCGGAGGAACGAAGAATAATCCTTCACGTTTCGCTTTCTCTGGCCTTCACACGTCGTGTCTGATGGACCGGTAGGGAAGAAATCGGAACAGTTGGAGGCCACCCATTTCTTTCGTATTAGTAAACTCCCACAATTCAAAGCGACGCAAAGCACTCTGGGATTTTCTGTACTCCTCTATTGTAGGATGCCCACATCACTTCTAAAAGCAGAACTGCCCTCGCCCTAAAAACGAAGAACAGGCTACCACAGCATTGTCTCCATTCCCGGCGAACGCGAACGTTAGAACGCCCATTTGATGGAAGATGGCCGTTTCGTCGGAGTTGGCGCTCATCGGCGCTAAGAAGAAACATACACTTCATATTTATTTGTAAAAGGTACTGTATACTGCGTGAGATAAACATCAGCAAGCGAATACAACATGACCACCAGCATTCCACCAAATTCTATATGTCAAGGACATTTGAGGGTGGGGGGGGGGGGGATATATTTATGAAGAAAACAAAGGGGGAAAGAAAGGAACGAACCTTTGTGGGCCACTAACGAAAGTAATGGTGATTAAAGATTGAACAGCTGCAGACTCCAAGTTGGTGGACACAGTGTATGTGACAGTGTGTGTGGACAGCGTGTGTGACTGAGTGTCTTTATCACTCGTTGTTCTTATTGTCGTTAGTCATTTTCGCTTTTCTAAGTGATCTGGAGTAGCCGGCTCTCATAATGAGTGCCTATTTCACTTCTTTTTTCATTTTTTTTCTTTGCTTATCAACTTAGCTCAACTCAAGAGTTGCAGATAAGTATATATCAACGAAACTCAAGAACCCTTTGGAACACTTAAGGTTGTAGTATAACGTGACTCGTGTTTATCATCTCGAAGGAACAAAAAGTTTCTTTTGAGAAAACATCGACCACAAGGACATTACGCGGTGCTTTCAGCCGACGTTTCGTTCTCGTAAAACCCTGCCTGGGAGTAATCCATCGAAGAGGATATAGCCCGTAATCTCCTTTAGATTCAACGCGAGGTCAAAGCTTAAAAATACATAGATGTCTACAGTCTTTGATGTTGGATATCGGACGTCATTGTGAAGAACGAGCGGTTTAATACTACCTCTGTTCCGAGCAACATAAATTAATGAAGCCTGCAAAAATGTGTGGACCATACTGTTTAAACTATGGAAGAGTAAAAAAAAAAAAAAACTTAAACGAAAGGAAAATGCGTTTAGTTTTCTGAGAACTTGTAGAAAAGTAAACTGTGTTCTGCAGCTTGCAGAGAATTAGATTATCGTATAGTTTTACGTAAAGCATGTGGCTTCATTCTCTGAAGCCGAGAGACAACTATATGATCATCAGCGACGGTGTCGGCCTGTTGTAACGTCCCTTGAAGAGATTGACATGTCTAAGCAACTTCCTAGTATGTTGTACTTGCTGCCTACACTCTCAAAACAGAACTTCACCGCATAGCACGCTGTGCGCCAACCACCGCGAAGAATGATATCGAAGAATTTGTTGTAAATATTCTGCTGTCTTGTTGTTGCATGTCGCTTGCGGAGATGTTGCATGTAATGAACTGTATATAGTCTGGTTTTACTGACTGGTGTTCTTTGTAGTTGTGGGGTTTTCTGTATGTATTGCTGTTTGTTTGCTGTACTAATTGTCCTATTCACACTTGTATGCATTACCACGCTATATTAAATTTTCCTCCAACACAGAATGATAGTATTATCGTTTCTGATTCGGAGAGAGAGGGCGACATACGCCTTTTGTGGGCGTCATTCTTCTACTATCATTCTTCGCAGTCGTTGGCGCACAGCGTGCTGTGCGGTGAAGTTCTGTTTAGAGTGTAGTTACTGGAGTCCTCGCAGCTTTGGAATTAGTGGGCTGACATGTTACCCACTTATGTAGTGGGACCGGCTTTTTATGAAACACAATTAGCACATCCTACGGCGTGCCTATAACCTCAATAAGGCGACTACGTTGTTCGCGCATTATTTACTATGCTTTTCCGTGTTGTCCAGCACTATACGCTAAACGATGTAACTCACGTTACGTTTATTCCACGAAATTATAGGGAACGGTATAACAGCACATGTAACATATTCTGCGTTGATTTGCCTATGCTGGAAAATCGTCTACTATAGTATATGTAAGAAATGTGGCACACTTTGCAGTGATACTTCTCGAATTTGGACGTCGTCTGCCGGAATGTGTAAACGCATGATAGCGCATGTTACACCTATTTTCTCGTACTACGTCTAGCAGCGCACGCGATACATTGTGAACTGGAATTGGAAACGAAAGAAAAATATGGAGATGTTAGTCGCGTCCCAGTCAGGACTGGCTACTCCAAACCGCGTGTGTGGGAGGAACAAAAGAGCCAGAAAATAGAGGAAAAAAGACAGTAAAGAGGTAGAGGCACGCGACACATCATAACGCATGTTTCGTTGATTTCTCTCAATTATGGAACCCTCTACTTGCGCTCTTACAACAGTCGACATATCATTACGTCAGTTTTCGCAAATTTGGCAATCACTATGATCAGTATGCGTAAAACGACGCAAGTTGAGTTTCAACTCAAACAGCACAAGGAAGAAAAGAGACACGCGCAAGGGTAGGAGTTACACACGCCAGTGCAAAGATAACTTGCACGTTTTTATCTTCCAAAACCAGAAAGTTCGCCATTGAGACCGCGGAAGAGCAGAAAACGAGCCGTAACATCTCGCCCAACAACCCACCAGGGAAAACAAGTGGCTAAAGAGTTTTTGTTCTGCGCGTCGAACGCTCTTTGAAGATCGGTCCTCCAGGAATTACCGCACGAGGTCTCTTCCGACGGGGGTTAAAGTCAAACGGGCTCTCATTTCCGCACAGGTGCCGCATTCTGATACGTTGAGAGTTTTCGAGGGTTCAGTCGCGTAGTTTGTTGCGAGGAAAAGGTGCGTTCGGAGACAACGTTTCGCCAGGCTCAAATCGAAAGCGGGACGGTTGCTTGCGGGCGTTTAATTGCCGAGCGACCTGCCTGCCGATGGCGCGCCCTGGGCAGACTTCACAGGGGGAACTGTGTCGACATTTGGCCCTGATTGGAAAAGCCCGGGATTGGACACTTTCAAGCCCTGGTATGGAAGGTGATCATGTTAACCGTTAAGCCACGGCCCTGCAGGGCCTGTGAGACGTATGCTTCCGCGGATCTTCATTTCCCAGTGTCTGTGGGTTTTTTTTTTTTTTTTTGTGTGTGGCTTTTTTCTTTTATTTTTTCTTTTTTGTTCCAGGTGAACTTTTCTTCTTTTGAAGAGCAGCAAGCCGAATATTAGCTGACCTCTGTCAACACTTAAAAAAGAAAAGACAAAGTGGGCGGCTGAGCATGAAGAGAAAATGATGACCATTCGTGGCTGTACGTCGCCAGACGACTATAATAATTTTATTTTTGATTAGATGCCTGTAAACATCCCGAAATGGTGCACCAAAATAGAAGAGAAATACAAAGAAAGAAATAGGCTACATCAACTAATTACGTACATAAAGCAGCAAAAGTTAAGTGTGAAAAAAAAAATAAAGAAAAAATCAATCATGGGAAACAACACGAAAAACGAGACGACATAAACTGTATATTAAGAATAGATTTGATAGGCGGAGGGGATCTATTTAGTTTGGGAAGGAATCCATGAAAAAATACTTCGTACGTTTTCGGACAAAATTAAAACGCTGCCTTAGGTGAACATCACTTTGGACTACACTTCTAATATGCGTATCTGAAAAATACTCCCGTTTTGTTCACGGGGAGAGTTGTGCAATTTACGGCGGTGGACAGCTCAAACAAATTTTGTTGTTGTTAACGTACAAAGTTCGCGCACGTGGCTGGTTGACGTATATGTTGCTGGATTCATTATTCTTGTGTCTTTTTTCTCTGTTTTCTTTCTTTTTTTGCGCTGGATTGGTAAAGTGAGAGTGGTGACTCCTGAAAAAGGGGGGGGGGTCGAAGTAGCTTGCCGTTGTTTGACCGTACTCAAGTGGGCGTCGTCACGACTATAGCAAAAAAAGGGATCTAGACCAATCGGGTGGAATAGGGCCTCACTACAGAAAAACCCAACCCTAAACACAGACTTTGAACATACAGTTGAAACACAACCTCTTACGCTCTTGCTTCCGGTCTATATAGCTCACCCAACGAGCCCAAGGCAAAACCTATCGTTACCTTCCTCCACAAAGAACCACAAGTCGCACGCAAGAACGACTGATCACGCCAGAAACTTGGAGCGACAGAGCGAACATCCGAAGAACGGATCACCGGCAATCAATCGATGGCTCATTTACAGCAACGGGGGAAAGATCCCTTGGATGCAGTCAAAAAGCCGTGAACAACAGGAAAGAGAGAGAGAAGGCGCGTAATTACGGTCTTCGAATGGAGCCACCGTTGGAGCGTTATTAGCGGATGAGGGAGCGGGATGTTGTTGAGATCCCCTTATTGTTCTCTCTCTAGATCTTGTGGGAATAGGAGTGGGGCGCGAAGGAGAACTTAGCTGTACTATGACGGAAATTGCTTTTTTCTTCTTCTGTATATTGCTAACTCTAACGAGAGAAGAGCTACACCCAGTTTTACTGGAGAGAAGTAATCACATGGATGTCCATCTGGTACTCACGTTTCACACCAAAGGGGGTAATAGCCGCGTACAAAGTCGGTACCGCAAACGTCTGTAACATCACCACTACAGCATATCCGCCGTCGAGGCTGCACACAGAGTGGCGGTTAGAAATGACACGTACATTTTCTTATTGATTCGGCGTTAACACCGCAAAGCAACTGTGGCTATGAGTAGAGCTGACTGCGGGTAGGTAATTTCGTACCCGTAGTTGTGCCACTCCACCCGCAAACCCGAGGACGCAGTGCGGGTACACCAGCGCTTCATCCGCAACCCCCAGTGTCACCAGATTTTTTCTCGCAAATAGCAAAACTGGGGGAATGAGTAAGGAGAACGACGTACGTCATCCACAATCACGGTTACTTCTGAGCGTGTCCTCTTTTTAGAGTCTGTGTAGGAAAAACACTGACGTTGGTAACCGCTTGTTTGTGCAAAACAGAAGACACATGCTGGAGAAGATGGCCGATAACGAGGTGAGCGGGCACATCGAACAGCGAATTGTCATGAAGTTTCTCGTGAATGAAGGCGTAAAGTCATCTGAAATTCACAGAAGACTTCAGGCTCAGTATGGCCACGATACACTTAGCCGCAGCAAAGCGTTTGAGTGGTGCGAACGGTTCCGAGCCGGCCGTACATCAGTGCAGGAAGATCCCGGCCGGAGCGGCTCAGAGCCCAATGTCAGAGTTCCTGAGAACATCCAACTTGTGGAGCGCCTGATCCTCAAGGACCGACGGATAACATGTCTCGAACTGGCTCGAAAGACGCACCTTTCTGTGGGAACGTTGAACACTATCATTCATGAGCACCTCCAGTTCCGGAAAGTTGGTGCCCGTTGGGTCCTGAGGCATCTCTCCGTGTTTGACTGGCAGAGAAGACTGGAAATCTCCCAAGAGCTAAGGTACCGTTTCGACACTGAAGGACAGCCGTTCCCTGATCTGATCATCATCTGTGATGAAACGTGGGTGCACCACTTCACTCCTGAGTCTAAACGCGCATCAAAACATTGGAAGCATCCGGGCTCGCCAGCTCCCACGAAGTTCCAAAGAACCCCGTCTGCGGGTAAGGTCATGGCCACGGTTTTCTGGGACAAGGCTGGCGTTGTTCATGTTGATTTTGTGCCCAGTGGTACCATCATTAATAGTGCATATTACTGCCAGGTTCTCAGGGATGTGCATAAGGCGCTGAAGCAAAAGCGGCCAGGCCTTATCACCAAAGCAGTCCTCCTCCTACAGGACAATGCACGCCCGCGTACCGCGCATCTCACGACACGCACCTTACAGGAACTTGGCTGGAAATTGCTGCCACATCCCCCTTACAGTCCAGACCTCGCCCCCAGCGATTTCCATCTCTTCGGGCCACTGGAGGTGTTCCTTGGGGACCGCCACTTCAGCTATAAATATTAGCTGCAGCCAAAGCCTCATGTTATGACCATCATCATCAACATCGTGGAAACAATGCGTGAAAGCGCATGCCATGGAGTCCATCGGGCATCGTCGACGAATCAACACCTCCAATTAACTCCTACTTCGATCCATTATCGACCTAAAGACCTAAGGCCTAAGCCGTAGTAGCATGGCTAGTTAGCGTAGAGTAATGTGAGTGTTCATGCCATTTCGGTTTGACAAATTAGTCTTCAGGTCATACGCGGATTAACCAAGTATACGTAGGAGACAAATTCGCGCAGCACAGGCATTAAATGTTACTACAGAAATGAACTTAAATGCCAGAGACCAAGTTAAGTTTGAGGCGATAGAAGGTTGGCCAACTCCTACTCAACTAATACAACGCAGTAAAATCCCGAAAGTTATTTAAAAACCCGCGTTCCATCTTAGATTGCCGAAGAGAGTTCGCTTTCCCGGATAAACTCACACTCCACCACCTTTCTCTGAAACACCCTTCGCATGCATCTTACGTGCTCGCATTGAAAGCTTCCTATCTTCTTAGCGACGTTTGAAAAGCAAAGTCCTTAAATTGGCTGCAAAATATCAAAATTTCTTGGCGCCTTTCTTAATCCGATTAAGTTCTCTAGAACGCCTTCCGACGCAAATTTGGCCGGCTTTGTTTCATTACAAATTTCTAAGAAGTTTTTCAGGACCCTCGGGCTAAGCCTTCCCTCGAAAAGGTAGCGTTCTTTTACTTGCATTTCTAATTTTGTAAAACGTTACACGTTATGTGTATCTTTTGAAAGGCGGAGTTATCTCTCGCTCCCAGGTTTCCTTGGTTCGTTTTACATTTGGACTAAAAAGAGCTTACATGAAATTTTCTAGTGTGGCCCAAACAGGGAACAAAAACACAGCACGGAAACAGAACCTCACTCTTCGCGCGATACAGGCGACGCTGGTGACGTCAGCAGAATAGAAACCAGAACACGGCACGTGCGCCAGGTTCGCGACCTCACCCAGGTTTTTTCATACGCGGGACAGATTTCATATACTGACGTTTTCAAATCCGTTTGGAAAGGTTTCTTGCGGTTGTATTACGTAAAGAATCTTTCCGGCTTTTTGCCATAGTTACCCCGCGCCGTTTGGTGTAAATAAATTTCATTCATTCAAGAAGACCTCAGATGACTAAACGTACGAAACTGAGCTTTCGCCTTTTTTCTCAGCAACGCACACAGGAGTAGAAGAGGATGGTTTAGTACGCTTCATGGACCGACTTCAAGTGGAAATGCACAGCTTAGAAAGTCTATCCGGAAACGCAGTTTCCTCGCAGCACAGCCAGGTGGTAGGATTCGAACCCACCACCTCCTAGTCTTCAGCATGACTTTGAAGCCGCCGCCACGAGCGGAAGCTGTATCCACGCCGTCAGTGAATTTTCGTATTAACGAATTATCGTATTAACGTATCATACCGTTTGCGTGACGCCGACACGTCAGTGGAGCCCCCCCCCCCCCTTTAAGCTTTCCAAATTATTGGCGACAGAGCTGCCGCAATCTTCCAATGCATAGCACACCTGCACGAAGCGCAAGACTCCCGCATTAAAGAGAGACATAAAAAATGGCCGTACACTTTACAAAAAACGAGTTCACAATCGGGAGGAAGGGACCCGAAAAGGGACCCTCTGCCGTCGACAACTATTTTCCGCGGCATTTCTTCCGACGAATGAGGACGATGACACAACCTGTTCAAGTGTATAACCGCCGATGGCTCTTCCTTTCGTCCTTTCTTTGGAAGTGAACGCTTCGCTGCATTTCCTATTCATCCTTCTTCGAATCTCCATCCAAATGTGCAACCATCGTCGAATAACGGAAACCAGAAAATGGAAGAGGGAAAGCGGAGGAGGAAAACGAGAATCACGTGTTCCACGTGCAACGGCAAGAAGTTGAAAAATTTTTCAATTTTCGATTTCGATTAAACGCCTCAATGGACTGCTGTTTTCGAGGGGAGCGAACGGTTATTCAGCACTTGACTGGGATGGAGGAAAACATGCGCCCTGTAACTCCGACGAATTCAAATAGGTTCTTGGAACATAAATGAAAGGGATTCTCGTGTATGTTTCTGAATGTTCAAAACGATGGCCCTGTGCGCCCCCATTAAGCAAACAAACAAACATACACGAAACCATGTTGGACGGAGATGACTTTGCGCAGGCTACTGGCTGCGCGTACTTTTCTGTGTAACTACCGTTTTTGTGACATTTTCAGCATGCGAAATGTGTTACAGAAATCCTCCTCCTTCCAACAATCGGAAGACAAAGCGATACCATAGCGAACTCTGGCTGCCCTTCAGCTTGTTTTGTTGAGTATCGACGGACAGACCGTTCTTAATAGTAGGTTAAGAAGTTTCAATATATATAGATGGTAGCGGAGACCGCAAAAAAAATAAAAATAAAATAAAATAAATAAATAAATATATATATATATACAATTTCATCGTGCACTCCCAGCCGAGTACAGCTGTTTCGTCCTACTAGTACGACGACCAAGTACGACGAGTCCCACGTTGGACGAAACAGCTGTACTCGGCTGGGAGTGCACGATGAAATTGTAAACATATGCTCAACGTGCAGCCACAGAGCATTAGCTATTTTTCCTTTGTATACATATATAGAATTCTGACATATATTGGGCTAAATTTGCTGACCGTCTTCCAAGTCTAAGAAAGATTTTGCTAAAAAAAAAAACACGCACAAAAAAAAACAGGACCGGTTGCTGCCGCACTAGAAGTATGAATGACGTAAGTCGGACCAAAAGGCTATAAAAAGTCTGCAAATCCTGCATTATCGTTCGTTCTTCGATGTAACGACAACAACAACAACATAGATGAATGAATGATGATGATGTGGGATGTTTCCCTGCGTTGAGTGCAGGACCCAACCCCATTCCAAAGAGGTTCATATGAGAGGATGACGAGGGAAGGAAATCCCTACAGTTCGTGAAGGAGGCCGGTGGCCCTCAGAAAGGAAAGGAAAGCGCCAAGTTCACGGCACTGATGTCCAGGGTTACTCCATGGGCCGAGAACTTTGCAGATGTTGAATGGCCTCTGATCGAGCATTTCAAGTTGACATTTAAAGGCCCGTCGCTCGCATACGTACTGGCTGCAGTCGTCTAAAATGTGTCGATGTAACAAAAGTAATGAAAACATACTCAATTTTGAAAGATGTTTTAGACAATGACCTCCGAATCACGTAAGCTGCATTAGGGCTTAATAATTGTTTTAAAAATTTCGTGTTAGCTCCGCGAAGCAACTGTGGCTATGGCTGGGGCACATATACATGGACGGACGAGGACAGGACAGCAGGAAGGAGCGGGGGTCAGGAGGGTTAGAATGCGTCCTGGGTCGTCTTCAGGGGAACTGCGCCGACATTCGTGTGGAAAACCTGCAGTAAAACCCGAGGAAAACCCCAGACAGCACAGCCGCTGCCAGGATTTGAACCCGCGTCATCCCTCGGTCTCGGCGTGGAAGGCGATCATCCTCACCACTACGCCACGCGAGCTGGATAAAGCGTAATTTATGTAAATGGGACTAAGACAGCGAAAATATGGGTTAGCTTCTTTTTCTTAAATTCAGAACTAGTATATAGAGAGAGAAAAGCGGGAAGCAGAGCCCTGGCCAACGTGTCGGTCCGAAGCCGTCCTCTCTTCCAGCTTCTACTACTTTCTTTCCTCCCGCCACATAAAACCGACAGCGAAGAATTTGAAACCCCCCGACACCGAAAAAATAAATAAAAAGAAGTCACCAGACGAGCACAAGAACTCCGAGCGAACACAATGCAACCTCAGTTATTGGAAGAAGATGTCGTTGCAAACTTCAGTCAGAGAGATAAGGTTCGACGGGCCCTGATGGTGCATTTCGCTCCTTTTCAAAGCCTCATGAATGGCCCCTGCAAGGCTGTCGAGATAGGCGTCGTGGAAGAAAGTAGGAACCGCAACGGCCAGAGTTCCCTTTATAAACAAATTTTGCTCTTCGTTAACTTTCCTTCTTTTATTTCGCATGCGCTCTCGTTAAACGGCGCAAGTTTTCGTTGTGAAACAGGGGTGAAGCAGAAAATACTGCATGTAAGTAGTGGCAGTGAGTAAACCTGCCCAAGGCACCATGTGGGATGGACTACCGGGAACTGCCATCAAAGGTATCCATCACCTGCTGTGCGATCAAGCGCAATGGATCTACACCCGCGACCCTCAGCGGCGGTGCCACGTAGTGTGTATCCGCAGCTCTGGACCAATGTGGCAAAAATAAAAAAATAAAAAATAAAAACCGAAGCGAAACACGAAGCGCGTTTATAATGAACAAGTAGGATGACTACCTTGCGTGGTAGACCATTTACACAGAAGCTCCCGAAAAGGGAGATTCGTGTATGGAAGACCAACCGGCACCCACTAAGAAAAATCGTTCCAGGAACAGTACTGCTAGCAGTAGTGATCCGCGACCGTTACGTCATATTCCAAGACACAGACCAACGCAAACTGCATTACTCGTGCACTAAAAAGAAGAGCAGGTTCACTTTTGCCCCCCCTCCCCCCTCTCCACCACGAACGCGGATTTGAAGGGAGACCTGAGAACCTAATAGGTGTATTGACATCAAGTAGGAGAACTACCTGTGGAGATAATCCCCACCTAAGTGTTTGGTTGCAAACTGTAGGATGGGACAAGACGCAGTACTTGCCTACATCGCGCTTCAAAAATAGTACTGCCCTCATCCTAAAAACGAAGAGCAGGCACTCACTGGTTCGACTCCCTCCCTGGCGAACATTATAGAACGCGGATATGAAGATGACAGCAGGAGTGGTAATCGATTGTTGCTACACTAACGCATGCATACATGCAACAGAGGGGAGGTCGACTTACGAGGTAGGATTCAAAAGTTCCCGGACTGAGTCTATAACTTAATTGTTTTGTTTTTGTTTTTTTTTTTTGTTTTTTTTGCAGTAGGGCGACTTCGATAACGTATCTGTGTAACTACGTGCTCCCCCTTTCCTAAATGTGGTTTGACTCAAATCACGTGGTCGGTGGCTCGCCACGGCGTCGTATTTTGTAGGCGGGTGCATTTAGTAACCGGCGATTGAAAGAAATGGCGTTTGTTGAACAGATAATTAATATCAAATTTTGTTTTCGCTTGGGAAAGAGTGCTACGGAGACTTACGAAATGTTGAAGCATGTGTACGGCAGTGATACATTATCGCGAACGCAAGCTTTTGAGTGGCACCGAGGTTTCAGAGAAGGCAGGGAAAGTGCCGAAGACGACGAACCCGTTGGCCGACCGCAGACTTCCCGCACCGCTCCTGCACACCGATCCCTCCTCGTCGCTGACTTTCTTGCGAAAACGAAAACTACTGTTTTGGCACATCCTCCTTACTCCCCTGATCTCGCCCCCTGTGACTTCAGCATATTTCCTGAACTGGCAAGTCACTTGCAGGCAGAGTTGTACGTAACTCGTTACAAGTAACTCGTTACCCAGTAACCAGTTACTTTTTTCGGTAACGAAGTAACGACCTAGTTACTTTTCTGAAAATTGTAACTAATAACGTATTCAGTTACAAAAATCGGTAACTCGTTACTCACGTTACTCGTTCCTTTCGTTCGTTTATGCTCGGCTTCAACATGGACGACATGGTCAGTTAGTATGTGGAAATTCCCGAAATCTCTACGCTTCTAACACGAGGTGACCTGACCTGGATGTTCAGCTCCTGGGAGCCTCTGGTCGACAGTCATTCTTTTGTTGAGTCCTGAGGTGACCGGCATGACGAATGCAGCAACACTTCCGGGTCGTGTCATTGACAATGAAAGCATTCTTGGAAAAATACCCTGGATTTGTTTGTGGGTGTGGCGTGTGGGTGTTATCTCCAAGCAGCTGCCAATGGATATACTAGAGTAACTAAGCTGGCCGAAACTCGGATCCTGAGATGGCATTGTCAATCTCTGCTAATTCGCCGTGTTGTTGTAAAGTGGGTCCACCGGACGTGGACCACAAAATCCCGGATTTATGATATGCAGCTTACGCGCGTCATTGACCTAGCAGCGTAACCCGGGAAGAAACCTTAGTCCCCGTATTTTCGCTCCCACCTCCACACTTGTGGGCTCCACTGAGGATCACTCGTTGGATTATAAGATGGCACAGACGATAATCACGTGAGTGTGGCCTGGGTTGGACGAGACGTTCAGGGTGAAGGCGGCAAAAGGTGACGGGAATGTAGTATTTTAGTGTCTTCTTTGCCTTCCCAAACTAAAATGGCCGAGTGCATCCCACTCGTCGTATTCGAATTTGGAGGAGCGTGCTCAGGTAAGCGTCTTGAATATTTTAGTTAGCTGTAGCAGTTACCGTATCGAGGATTACACGTTAAAGGCACTGCTTTCCATGAATCAATCGAATACCTCGTGGAGCCAATGCCGTGTTGTGAGGCCAGAGAACCTTTGTTGATTTGGTGGCTAACAACGGGAGGGAGGGGGGGGGGGGTGTTGTTACTGAACGAAAGGAAAGGTTAGCCATGCAAAGTACCAGCTTATACAACGGCTTGTAGACGTTGCTGTAGCATTTATCAGTTTTATCAGAACATATCGTATATATCACATATTTATCTGATCATAAACGCACAATATCGCGCTGACGTCGTGTAGCCTCCTAACCGTGGTGCCAAAATAAGGGAATAAAAGCAGCTGTTGACCTTGAATTCACAGAACAACAAAAGAAGGAAAGTCAGCCTCGCTACTAGTCAGGCGCATCCAACACATGCATCAAACAAATGTGGCTGTATTTGATGCAACCATGCATTTCCACAGCAATTTTTCAGTCTTGCCACACAGGCTCTCTCGAGCAAACGCACCAAAAATAACCGATGGCCATTTCGCGTACCAACTATTCTTCAAAGTGAATTCCATGGAAATTGTCGGACCAAATAAAGCACGTGTCAATTTTGACATGGTTGTGGCTCTGTAATAGCATGGTAACGTAAAAGTAACTCGTTACTGTCGAGTAACGGGAACGCGTTCCTTTTGTTACTTTGGTAACGGGTAACGTATTTAGTTCCTTTTTTTTCGTGGTAACGAGTAACGGTATTTAGTTCCTTTTTTTCGGTAACGTGTACAAGTCTGCTTGCAGGGTCGTCGATTTCAATCTGCAGATGAAGTTAAAAGTGCATCGCTTGCTAAATTAAAGGACATGGCTAAAAATGGATTCCAGAAATGTTTCGATGAGCTTTACAAGCGACGGCAAAAGTGTGCTGTTGCGCAAGGGTCTTATATCGAAGGCGAATGTGTTTCAGCAATTTAATTGATAATACTTTTGAAGTTATAGACTCAGTCCGGGAACTTTTGGATCCTACCTCGTATGTCATCCCTCGAGTTCGATGGGGTGCGTATCTTACGCCAAGGTGTGTCTCATCGGGCTCAGAACCTACGTCAGGATAATTCTGTGTGTAAAAGATAAGACAGCCTCTGTATTTGGATATACAACGAGTGTGTGACCCCCTAAACCGTACGGCCTTACTTCTTCTGGTAAAACTCCCCGATATTCGCAGGAGCTCGCATGTAGCGCAGCAGAGAAGCCCAAATCCACTCATACAACAACTACAAGGACACACGATGAGATGAGGTGTTTCACCGCAACAATTGCGGTACCAAACCTCAGTGCATATAGGATAATATATGGGTGGGACGACGATGAAAAAGATTAGGCACACGCACACACACGTGACACACTCAAATGAGATATCACACACGCGGGTGCGTCGTAACTGATGAGGATGGAAATTCGATGGAAATTGGAACATGTTTGGAAAATTCGATGGAAATGTTCTGAGGCTGGTACACAAAAGAAAGGACAAAACACACAAAGAATGAATGAAAAAAGAAGGAAGTCACTGAAAAGGTTAACCAGGGACCCGAACCCACATCTTCTGGATTGCCGGTCAAGGGCTCTAGGGGGATAGTAGGGATAGTGTAGAGGGATAGTACTCAAGGGATAGTAGCGGCACCCATTCATGTAGCAACATGTACTTGGTATAGCATACCTGTCCGCTGTTTACGATGGAATCTAAAGTTCCGCGTTTATGAAACTTTCTCACTCCAGATTAAACCGTTTCCTTTCATATCGCCGTTCTAACGATCGCCGTGGGTGGAAACAAAGCAGTCCATACCTGCTCTTCGTTTCTAGGGCGAGGGCAGCACTGTTTTTGGAGCGTCATGTGGGCAAGTATTGCGCGTGTCCCATGCTACACACTCTAAGGAAAAAAAGTAGTAGTTTTACTCCTTTTGAGGACTAAGTACATTGCCACTAAAAATAGTCCCTTTCGGGACTAAATGAATGTCACAGTGTGGAGACTGCATTTCACGCTCTGTTCTAAGAGTCCGCAGGTACATAATTCGCGTGCATGCATGAAAATACTTTGAATCAAACCGTCAAACGTGATATATCGAGTGATATAAAATCCTGCGACATACATAGGGCACAATTTGCGAAGAAGGAAGAGCTGACTGAAGACCATTCGTGTAGTTGAGTGACTATTTGCAGTCCTGGGGAGTAAATGTTGGGGTTAGGGGACTAAAATGCGGGAGTAATTGCAATCTAGGGGACTAGAAGCTGCAATTACTCAAAATTTTACTCCTTGTTTTCTTAGAGTGCAGTTGGCAATACAACTGTCTTTAGACAGCAGCACTTGTTGCGTTTTTAGGGCGAGGGCAGTACTATTTTTGAAGCGTGATGGGGGCAAACATTGTTTATGTCCCATCCTACAGATTGCAACACAAACAGCATCTGTTGCAGGACTGGACGTGTACAGGAAACAAACATTTTTTTTCGAAACAAGGGCGCTGTAGATGTTGCCTGGCGTGAGACTGATCTAAAGTGTTGCCAATGACACCCGAACACATAAGTTGAGCCCTGTTGCACCCATGTCTATCAATTATCACGTGTATTCCATGGCGAAACATGCACTCCACCTGGTGGTTCTTGTTTTTGCGCTGCCGTTACCGGTGTGTTTCTTTATTCTTTGGAGGAGAAGGGGCCTCGACGCTTCTCCTATTCCAACGCTCGACGGATACTTCTGCCGCCCGAAAGCAACGTCGATTTGCGATTGTATTTGCGAAAAAAATCGCCTTCCTCGGCTTATAACACTCGGGAATATGAAGCTTACGGACGGAACAGTTACGACACGGAACGAAGATCATCGGAATTGTAAGTTTGGTCCCGCTCTTAGTAAACCACATTGAACTTCAATTGGCAAAATTTCTAACAAAATATTCGCGTGCACAACATCGTACGTCACGTAAACACCGCGCCTCAAAACAATGGCAGCGAGGCTGCGCGTTTGCTGCCATATAGACGTGGCCGTTATCTCGGCTCTCGCATGAACTACTTTGACGGAACGCCGTTTTAATATGCGGTTTTCCCAATAACCGCGGGTCGCAGCTTATCGGCGAACGGCACGGCTGAGCGCTATAAGCCTCCCCAGCAGGGTATGAGCTCCAAGAAACCCTTTCTAATTAAGCCACAATCGCTCCTTATCTGCGCAGCGCGGCCACATGAACTCGCTGTGTCGGGCTGTTAATGCGCTAGGCTATGCTTTAATATTCGTCCACCTCATGCGTGAGATTTTTTCCCCCCTTTCTGGTTAAATAGAAAGCGTGTCGAGACTGAATGACGAGTTGAAAAATGATTCGGGTTTAACAATGCAGCAAATTGCGAACATGTTTACAGTGCGACAATTGATGTTCTGCGGCTGGAACACATAGAAAGGACAAATACATACAAAGCCTCAAGTGCCTAAGAAATTAACGATGAAAGAAGGAAGGGTGGCTAACCTTTTCAGTGACTCCTTTCTTTCATCATGTTTACAGTGTTTTACGCACCACGCAAATGGGTCAAGCATGTCAGTGGGTGGAAAAGCACCACCAACAACTACTACTACATGAATGACGACGAGATGAGGTGTTTCACAGCAACGATTGCGACGGAGAAAGTCTAAGCGTATCCTAATGCTGGTTCCTTTCTCATTTGCTATATGTTCTGTCATGTGTGTGGGCGTGTGCGTATGTTTCATCTGTTTCATCGCCATCCCACTCATATGTCCCACATGCACCTCTTTTCTCCTCTATCTATTAAACATATCTCCCCACATGCAGAGAGTTATGGTATCGCAATTGTTGCGGTGAAACACCTCAGCCCGTCGTCACTCATGTAGTTGTAGGTGTTGTTGTTAGGCTTTCTCAGCTCGGAGCCTGCATTAACACCATTTTGTCTGTTGAGACTTCTCATCAGGTACACGAAGCCAGTGGCGCTCCATAGGTGGGTCTCGTACTTGCACCTTCAATGCACACGGTGCCGCTTAGCGTTCGGCTGCTCAGGCTCTGGAAGCGTATTCAGGCCATTCGTACTGGTCTTCGCGCGCATCTTGGGAAGTGAGCGGTGCCTGTACGAAGTTCTGGAGTGCTCTGGCCGGTGGTTATTCTCCGCACATATCTCGCCCTATTCAAGGTGAGCTACAGATTATATATTCTGGTCGCCGAGATAGGGCTATACTAGCCTCCGAAGGGACTCTTCTTGAGTTCTGGATTCTTCGCATGGTGCGGCGGGTACGCACCGCGATCAACCTTGAGGCGAAGCTGTTTTCGTGTACGCAGGCTAGAGTTCAGATGACTACCTCCGTAGGTAGGTGCCCTATTCGGTGACAATAGGCACACCAGCTCCCGTGGCATAGTGGTAAGGATGACCGCTTTCCACTTCGAGGCTGTGAGGTGACACGGGTTCGAATCCCCTCACCGACTGTGCTGCCTGGGGCTTTCCGGCAGACTTTCCAGACGAATGTCGGCACAGTTCCCCATAAAGTCGGCCCAGGACGCATACTAACGCCATTGTCTCTTTCACTCCTATTCAAAGTAGGCCGTGTCTCATCTCCCAATTGCCCCTGCTGCGCCGTAGAAGACGATATCCCCCATCAGCTCCTCCACTATCGCCGTCATTTTCATCATCGGGCCGCGCTCTGGCAACGCCTCTCAGAGCTTGGGTGCACGGACGTTTCCCTCGCAACACTCCTTAGCACCGTGTAGCGAGCTAACCAGTGAAGTGTCACAAAGGCGGTGCTCCGCTCTCTGCGTGGTACGGGCCTACTGGACTCCCTGTGAGCCGGGTGGTTTCCTTCTCTTTTATATATTTTTTAAGGAATACCAAGCGGGTGTACTGCCACTCCGACTTTTCCCCTTTTACCTCTCCTTTTTTCTGGAAACAAACCCCCTCTACTCCTTCCTGCTGTCCTCTCTCCATCTGTCCACGTCTGTACGCCGCTCATAGCCACAGTTGCTTCACGGCGCTAACACGACATCAAAAAATACGTACAGGAAGCCGCATTCAGGTACACAAGGACGCGCATTCATCATCTTCTGTCACATCCACAAGGATTTATGAAGACAAACGTTATCGAAGCAGGCAGCGTTTTTTCTCAAAGGAGGCCGTTCTTTCATGGAACTATGCGACTACTCATTGTGAGGCTTTAAGGAGCAGTACGAGACCCATGCATAAATTTTCGAAATACTCGAAATCCTGTTTCGTTCATTTAGCAGTTATTCGGTGCTACCATGCACAATATTTTCGCTGTGCGGTGTTAGTCACTGCCGCAATCAGACAACCAAAGGCGTCCGGAGGAAGCAGCCAACGAACCGTCCCGATTTCCTCGAGTTACGCCAGCAGACCTGCGCGGCATCAGGCATGCGTGGGAAGCAGCCGCGAGCTCTCATTGGACACCACTTTAGCCGCTCCGGGACACGTCACGAGTCACCTGATCGGCCCTTTCAGCGAGACAGCAAACGTCACCAAGCCTCGCCGACTTCCTTCGTTGAAGGAATGGAGGGCTTCTAGAGCACAGGGGTGGCACCCAACGTATCGCTGCATAGACGAAAGCGCGGTGGGCGAACGCAATGAAATCCTGGCATCCTGGACAGGTCCTACTCGCACGTCACGGCAAACGTCAAGGCACACGTGACCTTAAAGATGGCGGCCCACGTGATCGGCGGCCAAACCGTTTGTAAACAATACGGTTTGTTGTTTCTGCGCAACGTTTTGGATGTCTGCTGATCACGGTAATTATTTTTACCCGGTAATCTCGCAGTAAAACGCGCAGTTTTGCACATAAGGCCCCGTACCGTTGACGACTTCCAAAGATGTGATGACGACCGCGCGTTAAGGCACACTGAACCGATGCGATGTACTTCAACTAAGGATATATGGGGTGCTATGTTGCGGAAGAAGCACCGCATAGTTTAGTCCGCAAAGGGGCCCTTCACTGCTCCTTTAACCGTTCTTTCGAGTGGGAACAGTTTCTGTATATCTGTGTGCGCACAGAATAGGATCTGGAACGGCTATAAAAATCAGCATCGAACTCGGGACAGAGATTAAAGAACATCGAAGAGCACTTGGAGTGGAAATCCGCTGTGGCCGGGGGATATTTGGGAGCTTTTGTTCTTAGCATGGGGCAACATACAGGACGGCGACTGTGTTCCTAACGGTCCATTCATCACACTTAGACTGACGGCACTCGATTGATTGTCGTGTATCGAGCGCTACAGTCGCCGAAAAAAGATGGAGTGGCGCTGTGGAGACTGCGATCGCTTCGTCGCAAATACCGTGGCGCTAATGAGGGGGGGGGGATGCATACCCTAGGAACGACTCTTAGAACCACGACTTCACCACACAACACGCCCTTAGCAAAATCCTTCTCTTTCCCGCTTGGTTGAAAATGGGAAGCGTATACGCTTTTTTTTTTTTTTACGATGGCTTGCATTAATGTTAATGGTCATAGAGAGGCGTACGCTCCTTCGATGCGTTGTAGATGATATGCGGGGAAGTTCTGTTTTCAAAGTGCAGGAAACATGATGATGATGGTGAGAGAACAAATATGGAGATGTGAGCCGGCTCACCGCGGGACAAGCTACTCTATCCAGATCTAGTAGAGAAAAAGAGGAAGGAAGAAACGTCTGAAAAGACGAGATGTCTGCTATGCTCTTAACGAAGGTGACGAGTGAGCGCTGTGCAACCTGACGATGAATCGGAGACCATTCGCCCAGCAATTACAACGTCAAAGGGCCGGCTATCAAGACGGTCTAGGGATCTCTGAAATTGCAAACGGGCAGTGTGAAACCGCGCACATTCCGAAAGAGTACGAAAGAGTACCAGGTTAAAAGCGAACAAGCAGAGGAATTTGAGGGAATATCCCAAGTTCCTCTATCATTATTGTCCAGTTGCGGGTCAGCGGCACAACTGAAGCCATATGGGGTCTAGACATGCAGATGAAGGGTGAAGGCAGGAGGTTGAAAGAAGGGGATATGTTTATTAGGAGAAATAAGAGAAAAGAGGACAGGTCAGCAAGGCTTGCTATTTTAAACAAATAAATAAATATAATTGAATAGAACAATCAGGCGATCACAGAAACGACAAACTTCGTATGATTTTCAGACGTAGTTTTATATGCGTCCCGGGGTTACCTGAAACAATCGAAGACAACAGGTAAGTCTTCACAGACAATGTTGCCCTGTAAAGGACCGTATCCCGTATCCGCATGCGGTAGAATGTGCGGAACCGCCTGCGGCTTGCCTTGCGCATGCATGCCGCACGCGCTATACCAACGCCACCTAGATACAGAAGGCCTCTTTTCCCTCCTTCGCTATGTCGACATATAAAGTCAGAATTCGTCTGCTACCGCGATTCGTCGTTCTGCAAAACTCCTAAATTTGAACCTGTAGTCTAAAACTGCAACACGCTTCCCAGAAAATCAGTCTCGAGAAAAGTATGTGACCATGTTGCGCTTTATTTTGTTTTCCCATTTAGTACGGGGGACGTACGTTTAGTACCCACAGACGACAGTTGCTGTCCATGAAGCTGAGGGTGGCTTGTCTTCATGGTTACAACCGCCGAAAGCACGCCCGTGATTGGCTACGGCCGTTGAAAACACGATCCCAATTGGCTGGCTCTTAGTTTTTACGTGCTGGTGATGTGATAAAGATAAAAAATGGGGATGTGAGTTTCGACGAAGTCGAACTGGCTAACCCAGTACGCTTACAGGCAGAAAGTTCAGCCAGATGATAGATGATGAACAGAGATGATGATGATGATGTTCAACATGTAGTTCAAAAGTTTCGACCAAGTGAGTGTAAAATGTCGGAATTGCTGGGGGCACACACAGCACACATTCAGCGAGTCATAGAATGTCCATAAGCCCGGTTGTATGTAGAAAATCTTCAAGTGCCCTCAGCGCCTTGTCGGACGACGGAGGACCTACAGTTTCGCGATGTCGATTGCTTGGGAGTCCACACGAGAGGCTCGTCTCTAATACCCTTCCAGCATCAACGAGCATCAAGTTGTTACGTCACATCGACGAGGAAGCAGGTTTTCTGCATTGAGGTGCTGTTGGCTGTACCATCTCCGCGCGTGACTCTCCACAGCGAGATCTCGCCCAACGCGAGAGCACACGAGACCGCGTCTGACAAGATGGCGAACGGCAGCGAAGTCGAGTTATTCACTGTACTGAAAGTTCCCGTCCTGACATCTGAGCTTTTTTTTTTTTAAATCAACATCATTGACGCTAGAAACGCAGGCTTTTGGGTTCACTCGCTGACCGCATTCTTTTCTTGCGCTTTCACTTTCCTGACACTATAACAGTCAATATCTTACACTTTACTTGACTGCACTCGCAAATTTTATTTCAATATCGGACCAAAAAGTCATTTTAATCGACGCTTTATAATGTAGGCAGCAATGACATTTTATTTCCTTAAATTCGACGGTTGAAAGACGTGAGCCCCGCTGCGACGTACCTTCCAGTCAACGACGCCGTGAATGTTCTCCGTGTGGTAGCCCGGAAGAAAACAAGAACTCAACTTTAGTTGACCTCCTGATTGACCCAGGATGTGTGGCATGCCGCCAAAAATCGTGCACTGCCCGGTCGACGAAAAACGGAAAGCGGAGGCGACTTTTCCCGTCCCGCTGCAAGCCTTCTCCACGCCACCGCTCACGTTTCCGCGCACATTCTCCGCATGTGAGTACGCGGCTTTACTAGTCACCACGGCTCTACAGACAATTTTGCTTATCGTTATCTTGTCGATGTATATATCTCTCTATGTCTATCGATCTATATCTATCTATCTATATATATATATATTATATAATCGTGTTCATAGCACCGGTAATATTCTAGATATCATAGTTGCACAAGGCGCACGATGTGAAGGGCGCAACGGAAAACAACGTCCAAACAAACCAGCACATCAAACCATGAATGGCAGCTTCTTTATCGGCGAGCCACTGAGTACATTCCGATATCAACTACTGCCACATATTCCCAAGTGAAAGATGTTCTACAACATCAGCATTCTTTGCCTTAAAAGGCGATAAGAGCGAACAATTTGAAATCAATAATGCTGGCCAAGATAAAGATAGCTCATAAAAAACAAACACAGACAGAGCCAGATCCATTATAGTCAGTCTAACAAGAAAGAAATCTCGTAACACCCGAAGCTCTGATCGAAGTGTAATAATAGCCTCTCGGCTTATCGCCGATATAGATCGGCCATTTTTGGTCTTCCGCCGGTTCTACAACTTCCTTCCGCTTAATCTCGACGGGTAATGCATTGTTTTCATCGCTTTCCTTTCTTTCTTAACCCTCGGCTTCCAAATGCCTGTCGGCCAATACTTTTGCCGTTCTTTTAATAGTCGCAAGCAGAAGAGGGAACCGTAATTAGTGTCCGGGAGATAGATAGCACTTGAGGGCCAACTCCTAAATGGAAGCCATATAAAGGGAAAATAAGAAGGAAGGGTTCAGTTGAAAACGTTAGAAAATGTCTGAGATGGTTTTCCGACTGAAACGGAGATAAGGAGAATTCTATTTTCATATATGCACGTGGTTCATTATTTCACGGACGCATTATACAGCATGCCAGCGTATTGAGGAAACAATAATTATTTTTCTATATGTGATGTAGTTCTTGGCGAGACATAAATGAGGCAGGAGACACATGCTTCGCAGATCACGTGCGTGTTAATGTCAGCGTTGTTACGCGATTACTTGGTGTTTTCTGGCCCGATTTCACCAGCGCTGATTAACAGAACATTTGAATCGAGATCAACGGCCTTTAACTTGAATTTAACGCTTAAATCTGCTTCACGAAAGGGAGTTATTGGCACTGAAACATTCATCGCGTCAGCAACTAACCCTCGTAAAAAAGAATTGAGTGTGAACTTCAGTTTTAGCAACGATTGATCCGATTCAAAGTTAAGGAGCGTTGGTGAAGCGGGGCCTATGTTTGCCTAACGCGGCATGTTAAAAGTTTTCATTGTCTTGTTCACCTATATTGCGCTATCGTACGGTGAAGGCTGGAGTTCATCTCCGTTGTGTGTGTGCGATTGTGTATGCCTCATCTTTTTTATCGTCATCCCACTCATATATTAACCCACGTGCACTGAGGTATAGCACCGCAATTGTTCCGGTGAATCACATCATCCCATCTTCATTCATGTAGTTGTTGTTGTTCGTCTCCGTTGTGTGGAGCTGTTCATCTAAGTGCTACGAGGCGGAGATCGAGAACATAGAAAAAGTGTCTTGTTCGCATTGTTTACGACAGGTACCCTGAGCGTAGATATTACTATAACTATGTACATATCTTATCAAAGCTTGATTTGAGTACACTCTACAGCTGCAGCTGCATGGGGGATGCCTTTTTGTTTTCCTTTAACGTGCCTTTCTAGCGTAATAAACGGGTTTCACTCTTTTATTCAGCAATTGAGTTGATGGCTTCACCATCGTCATGGTTACAGGTTTTGTATAATTCCCTTCCTCCTGATATTGACCTTTCTTCAGTTCTAAGCGAGTTTTAGGAAAGCCTTTTCGCCTATTACTCTTAAAAGTGTCTTTTTACGCGTTGTCCTCATGTTTAAATCAGTGCAACATTCTAAGACGCTTATGCTGTTATGTGCACTTATAAATACAAAAATAAATCCTCAAAGACACTTCTCACTCTTCTGACGTCACCTTCAGAAGAGCGAGAACCTCGACCATTCTCATTGGTTCTCGAAAGCACGTGACCTCTCTCAGAGCTCATATGCCATATATATATATATGCCATATATATATGCTCATATATTCAGTGAAGTCAGAGCCGGATGAGTTTCGATATTCGTGGTGCCGATTTTCAACGCTTCTTTGCCACCTTTGCCCCTCTTGGAGTGCAGGCTCACACATAGAGTCAACCACCGTTCCTCGGAAAATCGTTCATAGAACAAGGAATTCATAAACCGAAGTTCACAGTGAGTTGGGGGACTTGAAAGTCTTAAAATGACAGGAACTGCATTGCGACATTTCATAACATTTATTTACTTTACGGTTACTGGCATTCATTATCTATTTTTGAAAATAGGCAGATACTCCGTTACTCACCTGCGGTAACTATGCCGAGGTCTTCCGCTTACACCCTTGCAGCGCGTCCACTGCGACGTTCGACTTGAAATGACAGCCGCTGACATCCCACAGAGACAAAGTTCATTCTCTTATCCTTCGGCCTGCAGAGTAGGAGATAGGTTTGTACCCTCCGTACCTAGGTTCTTGCCTAACAACAACAACAACAACTATACAGGGTGTCCCACCGAAAAAGAGCCAGGGGCTAAAGAAATAACAGAGTGGCCTACAAAAATGGAACCAACTGTACGTGCTTGGCAGTTGTGTGGTCTATCCAAAAATATTTTTTCATCGGCCATTGTCAATTAATTAGCGGTAATTAATTTTCAAACTTTTTAATTATCGGTTTTAGCTCTCAGATGTCAATTAGGAAGTTGTAGTACATGTCGAAAGAGACGCAACTGAAGTGGTCCGAGGTTGCTATGGCTTGTGGTTTCGCTTTTCCCCGAGTTTAAAAATTGGTTTCAGAAGCCGCGCACACCACAGAGCTCTCCTCATAATTCGGCGCCCGCGCGCGACGATTGCAGTGCGCTCCGATAGCTGTGCCGTGAAACAGGTGAAATGTCTTCCTCTTGCGTGACGTGGCCCAAGAATGGTCTCCAAGCGCTAATCTCAAGGTCAATGTACGCCGGAGGGCGCTGGAATCGTCGCGCGCGGGTGCCGGATTGCGGTCCGCCCGGCATCTGAAACCAACTTTTAAACCCGGGAAAAAACGAAACCACAAGCCATAGCGAACTCGAACCACTTCAGTTGTGCCTTTTTCGACATGTACTACAACTTTCTCATTGACATCTGGGAGCTAAAACCGATAATTAAAAAGTTAGAAAAATTAATTGCCGGTAATTAATTGACAATGGCCGATGAAAAAAATGTTTTTGGATAGACCACACAACTGCCAAGCACGTACAGTTGGTTCCATTTTTGTAGACCACTCCGTTTTTTCTTTAGCACCTGGCCCTTTTTCGGTGGGACACCCTGTACTTTGACGATGAAGCGGGGAGGTTTTCCACTCTAGGAGTGGAACGCTACCCCATAGCTAGGATGTCTAATATTGATGATGACGATGATGAGAGATGAGGATGATGAGAGATGACGATGATGATCGGAGTGGCGATGGCGATCCTGATCGTGATGGTGGGAATGCGTTCGTGAATTGAGGTAATTGAGGTGTAAAGCGAAGGAATTCGTAAATCGAGGTTTTATAGATCGTGGGTTGACTCTAACATTTGAACCTTTATCTGGCACAACTCATATAAAGAGAAACTCCGCTCATTTATGAATGTCATGAATCGTCATCGGACTTTTTCGTGCGCCACAAGTGTGAGAGAGAGCCTAAACAAAAGACCACCAGAGGACGTTAACGGGGCACGAAAAAGCAAAAAGCAAGCTTGCTTCAAATTACGTTACAGGCTAAGTTAATTTCGTACTTGTTATCATAATTCAAAACTTCGATTCCGTTATGAAGCTACAATCAAAATTATACCGGACTCTTTCTTGCTTCGGCGCTAAGCAGTGAACGTCGCTTCAACTCGTACGTCGGTGTTTTTAGTCCATGCTGCGCGTGCACGCGCGTGCCAATCGGTATTAAAAAAATGCAGCAGTGCGCATCATGCCGCGCATACACGGAACACTACGATCGGACCCGTTCCAAATGCACACGTCCACGATAGGTATGTGCGCGCTTTTCCTGCTGTTTCATTGGATGCCGCCAATCTTTGCCTCCTAAGGATCCTATTCGGTGCCGCCAGAGACGGCTCTGTTTTCACTGCGTTTTTCTTCTGAACGGTAGCGTTGTGTGAACTAATTTTGTTTGAAATCGTACTAATTGAAACACGGACTTTCATTTGAGAGCAAGTTGTTTTTGCATTTTAGTGTCCCTTTATTAAACGGACCTCGCACTTTCTCTAGTATTTACCGCATTTCCGAGTGAAAGCCCTCCGTGGAAAACTTGATGTCACGAATATGTTACACGCGCTGTGTACTATGGGGGAAATATGCACTTCAGTTCGTCATAGTCGCTACTCTGCTGATGTCACTATTGTGGATTGTCACTATTGTGGAATGTCACTATTGTGTGATTGTCAAATCAATCGATTAAGCACACCTTAATGGTTCCAATCTCCACTATTCGAACGGGGAGAAAAGAAAGGTTTAGTGGCTGTGAGCAATAACAGCGTAGTCCACCCCACCAAAACCCACATGCTCTCCAAATACGTCATAAACGCGATCTTCAGCTGCAAACTCAATATTCGCTTTCACTCCTCTCTCTCTCTCTCTCTCTATAAGTGTGGCTGAGACAAGACAATGCCATTTGTCTGAAGGACGGGTGTCAGTGTCCGACAAATGCCCCATTGATCGGGAGACTTCTTTCACTTTCATTGCACCCTGACACTTCCCGATTTCTTACTATGAAAGCCAACAAAAGCAGATAACGGGCCTGTCGATACTCCCGGCAAATAAGGAACTACAGCACACTCGGCGGAAGTGCCTAACAGCGGCCATTATCTCAGGTCACACACACACACACACAAAGGAGCAATAGCGTGGTTTTGTGTTCGCACAAGCTTTCTTGACAAGAGCGCGTAACGCACTATACTTATTATGCTTGCTCGTTTTACTAAACGTTCTGTGAACTTTGCATGAGACCAACAAAGCGAAGGTCATCCCAAACTTTCCTTAGAGCGTGCTTTGCCTGCATATCTGTGCAGTGTAAAGGAGAAGCGAACTATACAAGAGTGTTGCATGGCAAGCGCGGCTGGGATCCTTTTTTTTTTTTTTTTTTTCTGGGTGGAGGAGAGAGCCTAAAAAAGAAGAAATGAGCCTAACTAGTTAAAGTCAGAAGAAGTATCACGCGATTAGAACCATACCCAATTTATAAGTGAGAGATGCGATTTTCGAACGAGAAGAAATCACGAAAATAAATTATTTTACGTAAGAGTACTTGAGCGAAAAAGATTACGAACAGCGGACGCCCATTTAAATCACTTTAGTCAGGATTGAATTTTGCAGATTTTGCAGCAAAAGGTGGTGACATTCACCAGATCCACTTGCAAACAACTCATTCCTGCTCGGAAACTGTTTTCAGTGTACCAAAACAATAAAAATAGCTTGTCTTTTTTTTACCTAGAATATGCCTAGACATTGAAAAAGTGCACGAATAATGAACGTGCCATCCACTCAAGTACAATAAAGTACAAAACAGAGAAACCTGGGGGTTTTTCAACTTCAATATCACATCACGTCCGATACATGAGAGATGCGCTCTCGTCCGTACTTCTTTATGGCGCACCGTCTCTTTGCAGATGACGACTTCTACTACGCCATGGAACATCGTGTAGCTGCTTCCCGCTCAGAGTTAGAGCCTTATAGGGCCTCATCATGCAGACAATATTCCAGGCCTGGCAACACGACAATCGACATTGTTGGCAATCTATCTGTATCGCATCTCTTTCGGCTCGTTTTTTTTTTTTCTATCTCTCTCTTTTACAAAGCAGGTGGAGGGTTGTATCCGAGCCTTTGTTAGCGTGTCTACCATGTCGTCGGTGTTGGTCTGTTGACGAATTCCGGGCAACAGCTTGACGGCCTTTCGCAGAAAGCCGGGGAACGGGGACTGAATCACAATGATCTCTGTTTCATGAAGCCCTGTTTGCGGCACAGCCGGTGCGCCCTTGATTCCGCCAATACGAGACGAGTACACAGAAAAAGGAATCACGGGGAAGAAGGAAGTGTGAAAAAAGAGAGAGAGAGAGAGAGAGAGAGAGAGAAGGATGGAGGCATCATTTGAGCGCTCTACACAGACGGGGTTTCCATAATTCGAATGCAGACAGTCTGGTGCACATGGTCTGGCGTTCTACTTACAATATTAACTTTCGTTTTAATTTGCCTATAAAGTATTGGATAAGCAATATGAAACAGCGAACACATCATATATTGAGGAGCATGGGTACAACGTAAAGCGCTTCGGTTCGCACTCTTTGCTGTTTAAAACTGCTCGCGATAAAAGTCCATTGATGGCAAACTTGTGACAGGGGGGGGGGGGAATATGTTTATTGAGAAAAAAAAACAAGGAAAGGTTAGTCAGGCAAAGGCCGACTTGCTATTCCTTTCGTAAAGACGAACGGAAAAGGAAAGGGGACGAAAAGATAGGAAGGAAACGGAAAAGAGGAAAGAAAACGAAAAAAGAGAGAAAACGAAACAAAGGGAAGAAACGAAAAAGGAAAAGAAAAGGAGAGAGAAAGAAAGAAACGAAAAAAAAAGAAACAAAAAAATAAAGAAAAACGAAAAAAAGGAAAGAAAACGAAATACACACACACATACACACAGACAGATACACAAAAGGGCCTTAGAGGCTGGTCGAGAGACCGGTTGATCTGTGACAGCATTGACTTCAATGATGCACAAAAGCCAAGAGCGACAGGAAAGCTAGTTACCATGGGTGCACTCGGGTATACCACCCCCCTCTCCTCCAAGGCTCAATGCACACAGCATTGCAGTTCAGACTGAGCACGTCGAGACGTGAAAAAAAAAAAAAGAAAAGTCTATGTTCGCGGTTTTCATTTGTGCAGACATTTGAGCGAGAAGGAACCAGGAAAATAAATTATTTTACGTATAAGTAACATGAGAAGAAGAAAAAACATTAAACTACCTCAGCCGATAGGATGGGTTTTACAGCCAAAGATTTCTTCGCGACGACATTTGCCACATCCAAAGTGGCACGTATACATGTCCCCTTGTGACCAACTCCCCATTCCTCCCCATGCTCGGAAACCCCGGCCACGTCCTTCGCGAAGAAAATTCCTCGCTATGATGCTGTTATATGCCTCAGTTCCGGAAACATCTACCATATGCTGATCGAGTGTAGCCGCAAATTCCCCCGTGGATATTGGCAGAGCGGGCTACATGATACGTGTAGCATCTCCAATGAGCCCGCTGCTGGGCATGCGTGTTGCTTGTAGGGTGACATAAAACTCCGATATCCGAGAACGGGTTCCGTACATGAACTAACTCGGAATGACTATCTGCTAGACACGAGTATCGATTTGTCTAGTGTTCAGTTCAACTCGCTTTCAGTGTCGTGCACGGGCCACACACTTTGGTACCTACGCCTCCGTTATTGCCCCAGTTAAAAAATAATGCTTACACTACTCTTGATAATACCTAAATGCATAAACTTCTATCTTCCTGATACGGGACTCTTATCGTACGATCCTTTCCGGTACAGTCGAAGCTGTTCAGAATTGCGATGTGTGTCGAATTTCTACGAAGAAATTCTCAACTCTCGCTTTCTACATAAAAATAAAAATAATACAGATGAGAGCATCTGTTTAATATACAAAACAAGACTTGTGTGAATTATGCTGCATTTCTTCAGGTTTATCTCTTTCTGCTTTCTCTTTCTACGTTATCTCTCTTTCTACTTTATGCTGGTGTCGAGGTGCCCTCTCCTATAAGATTTTTCTGATTAGAATGTTAGGCACATGTATCTTAGACGGAGCAACATTTCTGAGCGATCAGACCAACATCGATGAAGTCGAGCACAAACACCACTCTCACGTTATTTTCTCAACCACAAATGAAGTGGCAAATTTACTCACGCATCGTAACGATATGTATTTTTGTTGTTGTTCCTCAGCACGTTTGGTTGTCATATAGCTGGTCATCTATTGGAGTCCCCACAGCACTAATTCGCAATACGGAATGCCTGTTTCGGCCCACATTTGGGTTCTTACACTGTGCGTCATACACAGGGCATCGAAGCGCGACACACTTTTCATCCTTATCAATAGCGGCGCACCTGTCCTTTTACTCCATTGGAGTGGTACCTGCATACCAGACCTGTATACCTCTACCTGTATAAACTGATTCCCTCTATGCTACCAGCGGAAGAGCGAGGATTCAGTGTTTGACGCACAGTTAAAAGTTAACCTTACAATATTAATTCGTAGTCAAATTAATTGATAGTTAAGATTAGGAACGACGGACGCGTTTAGAAATAAAACCGGTTGAACAACGGGAGAGGGACAGCATTCACCAAACGTTAGTCATGTAGTGACTTTTCAAACATTCGCACAACCAATGAGGAGGAAATGCAATAATCCAACTTGCGAGTACATTTCGCCGAACATTAACGAAGAAACACTTCGGTTGAAACCGAGTCGCTACCCCTTCCAGTCATCTTCCTGATTTTTCTGGTTGACAAGCGGCGAAAAGAAAGCTGACGGCACGGTCGAAGATTCCTCACAACCACGGACTGTACTTTATGTATCTTCTTTCAACGCGATGTCATCGTAAAATATGGTGTAATGTCTTTGCATGTCTTTCTTCCCTCTGATTTCTTCCCTTCCAGACGATCAGGCGACTAGAAAAGAAAATCTTGCACCATCTGGCGGTCAGTAGCAGAAACTATGATGGATGTCACTGCTGTCGGCGGTCTCTTACATTTACTTTCCGCTTTCTTGTAACCGTTTTGTTCATTTTCTTTTCCTACGAAGATCGGGGTATTATTAACATGTCTCGCGACCTACAACTTTCAGCGGCCGAGATAAGATACGAAAAATGACCAGGACTGAAAGAAGAACGGGAGAGAGGGTATCCGACAATAGCGAAATGGGACCTGTCACGTAGGTTGGCAACCTCGGGTTCCTCGCTTCGGGGTGCGGTCGCGTATTTCCGGTTTGCTGGCCACAGGCTTTTGCTGAATGATTCTTGGGTTGTGTGTTTGAGAAAATGCGTTGGCGTTGCCCGGAGGTGCAAAGACGAGATATCAGTGTACCTTAGTATAACAACTATCGCAGCTAGGACGTATAGAGAGAGGCATTCAAATACAAATAACCCAGGAAAAAACATGGAAGCTCCTGATCTCGGTCAGAGGTGCGACCCCTAAACCACGCCTAGCACCGCGAAGCAACTGTGGCTATGATCGGTTTTCAGACGAGGACAGATGGAGAGAGTACAGTAGATAGAGTGGTGGAGTGGAGCTTGTGACAGGGGGGATTCTTCTCTCGTCTGTCAGAGAAAGATGTAGCTGGCTACGAGTGTGTTCGTCTGTGTTAATAATTCGGGACTTTACGTCACGAGACAACTAGGGCTTCTTTAACGTGCTCCGAAATCTCGACACACGGCACACCACATTTAACGTCCCCCGCGGAAGACGGCGTGTCTAAGCAACTTGTGCCCCTCCACATAGTTGTCACCATCCTCGGCCGGGTTCGAAACCGCGATCCTGGGATCAGGAGGCGGACACGCTACCGAATGTGCCACCGGCTGTGCGAATGTGGGAGGGACTGGCAACAATGTAACAGTGAGGGTGAGCGCATGTCCCCGTGTTTTCCTAGCGATGCTTGGTAGTTGAAAAGAGGGTAGCTAGCATGGTGTAATTGGTGGCATCTCTGACCGGCACTGAGAGGGTGTGGGTTCGAATCCCATTGCTGGGGCCTTTTCTTCAACTGCCGGCGGATGGGATAACTTCGACAATACTCCTGGCGGTTACCGTGGTACAGGGAGCACCCCAATGAAGACTTCTGAGGGATGCCCGCATGTTTTCTGTGGTGGGTAGTTCTCTTGGACTACGCAAATCCCAGAGCAAGAGGGTTAGCACACCTCTCCCTCTCCTGTGCCACCATCATCTCTCCCCTCCCTCATTCACCCTCCCCTGGGCGCACCGAGCCGCCACTCCAGAGCAGGCTGACCACACCTTCCCCCTACATCACCCCACCCCCCTCTTAAACTGCCATCATTCAATTGAGGCATGCGTTGTGAAACTTGTGTTTGTCTTTCTATGTTTAATTGCCTCATCCACTACAACGGGCATGTCACTGTATGTCAGAAAATACAGATAGCGCAGCCAGTGGGAGAATTCGAACCCACAGTCTCCCAGTCATTCACACAATCTTTCTACCGGACCCTCAGGTAGAACTCGAAAGAAACCAACGGAAATATAATAGAACTTGTCGGTGACCAAAAGCACTCTCGCCCAGCCGATTTGCATCCAATTTCTTTGTTTCATGACGGCAGACAGCTCAAAAGAGAAACCGATAAATGAACAACTATGAAAAGACTCTCTGTTGACATGAAAGTTCATTAAAGCACAGTCATGTCGACGACATCCCCCGTTGCTACCATATCCCAGAAAAGCAAATACCATGTATTAAAACTTCCTCCTCCGGCAAACAACCCCGGCAAAAATTAAGGCCGGAGACTTATCGCAGTAATGATGATGTCTTAACTTCGCCCCCTCTTTCTCTCCTTCTTTCTCTCTCTCTCTCTTTTTTTTTTGTTTTTGTATTTCCCCGAACTGTCTGTCCTTCGATGCCAATACTTGCTTCGGGTGTGCCATCATTTTTATGTTTGTTCTTTTTTAAACTTTCTCGTACATGTAAATAAGACGTGAAGGGAAGGAGGATAGGGGTGAGGATAATTGAACAGCTTCCTTCTCTTTTCTTAGTGAAGGTTGCCAGGAAGGAAGCTTATCGGAGATGCCTGTGTGTAGATGTCTTTCAAACAGAAGTATAGAGGCTTAAAGAAACGAAGGAATTCAGAAAGATGAATCAGTGACGTAAAAGGGACGCTGGAATATTTTAGGACAGATAATATGACGTAACTTTTTTATTCCGCATTAGCACCGCGAAGCATCTGCTTCCATGAGCGGCATACCTGCTTAAATCAGCCGTAGGAACGCCGTAATGAGCCCCGACAAACAAGCTACAATTCATGCGGTTGTGCACTGTAAAAGTTTAATCTTTCAGTCCAACCTACAGCGATAGGAAGGAGACGTGCTAATGTCTAACACAGAAATTTTTTGGACAGTAACCGTGTATTCACACGCCCGACATTCCCCGCAGAAGCGGAAGACGCGAAAAACGTGGCTTTCCCTGAGCGCGAGCGCTCAACGTCCGGTGTTCAGGTACACTGCTAACCGTGGGGAGTATCTTGCAACACAGTCACAAGATATTCTGTAGCAGACGATAGGAAAGACGCTGACGGTGTTGTCTGCGAAGTGCGCAGTACGCCACTCCCGATGATTACGCACCGTGTGAATGCTGACATAACACGGGACGGAACTTCGTCTCTGTGAACAGTGTTTTTGCTTTTCCTTCCACTGGAGACTTCCGTGAGGATGTCGTTCGTGTGAATACACAGTAAGAGACGACCGACCTTTGTAGCGCGGATGACGAGTACATCAAAAGGGCAGCAAAGCGAACAGCAGATATGAAGATGAAGGAGCTCTGGACAATCTACACTGGAGACACCGCAAGGCTTATCGACCTCGATGGTCCACATAGGTACACAGGCTGTAGATACATGAACCGAACTGACGCAGCACTCATTCGTCGACTCCGCCTTGGTACTGCTTTCAAAAGAGCTTACAGGTATAAGCTAAACATGACCGACGACCCTACATGTAGGCGATGCCACACAAGCGAAGACGACATCCATCTACTACTGCACTGCACGAAATTGAGAACGAGAGAAAGGTCCTCGAAGAGCGTCTCCCCACACTGGACAGCCGGTCACTTACCATTGCAAAGATTCTGGGTGCATGGTCCATAGACTACAAATGCCACAAGGCGGCGGGCTACCTGCTACAATTCCTCAAGGCCGCAAACCTGCGGGACCTGTGACACGTGTGCTTCCACGCATCTTCATTTCCCTGTGTCAGTGATTTTTTTTTTCTTGTGTGTGTGATTCTTCTTTCTTTTTGGAAGAGTTGGAAGCCAAATATTGGCTGACCTCTCTCAACACTTAAAAAGAAGAAGAAGAGAAAGAAGAGAAGGAGAAGAAGACGCTGCCGGCTTCATGAGAAAGCAATTTTTGTACCCGAATAACTATTTTGTCTTCTATGTTCTGTCACGTTCTTCATTGCAAGTTCGCTCATTTTCCCCTAAAGGTTCGAAATCTCGTGTGGTCTTTGTGTAAAGCTGCACAGTCATCTTCACTACGTATATCTACCACACGCGACGTATATTCGCGAAACTTAGCTCTTACGAGTGGCCGCATTGAATTGAATTGGAAATAAAAATTGGGAGAAATACCTCGTTGTATCGACTGGCGCATTCCTATTGCTGTCGTGCTTTCGCCTATCTGAATTAATATATCTGCCCTAACCAACTACTCCGAATCCGCAACTATATCACTACTATACAATCGGAGTCGCTTTCATCCGCAGATGAAAAAAAAAAAGTTTAAAACCCCCTGTACGCGCTTCACCGACTTTGAAACCACGTACCCTCGCTCTTCGACGGCAGGGAACCGTATGAAGCTCAAGTCGTTCCGGAGACCGTGAAATCGGACGGGATTTGGGGCCGCTGCCTGGAGCACGCCGTGTCACAAATTCGTGAGCAGCGCCGTTGAAAACTGTCGAGAGTTTTGAGGCCCAACTGCGATAACCGATTTTGGATCGCGTACGTAGGCGTATTTTGCCTTCTACGCGTTTCGCGGGTCCCTGCACAAAATATAAGGCAGCACTTTAGAGAGATGACAGCGATGATAAGGAGTGTTTTCCTTCTATGAACAGGGAGAAAGGTATGTGCCGAAGACAGGGAGCTTAGTTTTGAGAAAGAAAGGAAAGGTTTGTGTTGAATTTGGGTTTCACGCTTGGACCACGCATTGTAAAGAAGGAGGTGATGGATTCAAAATATACCACCGGCTGCACTGTCTGGGGTTATCCCTCTTTTTTTTTTTTTTTTTTTGCGTACTTTTCAGAAGTATTTCGGCACAGGTTCTTTATTTATTTATTTATTTGAGTTGCCTCTCAGGGCTGCCTAATTCTTCATGAAGTCGGCAAAGAACGCATGCTAACCCTGCTGGCGCACGTACACTGCCATCCAGGGTTAACACGGAAATAAGAAACCATGCGGCTCTAGACTCGTTTTTCCGAAGACAACCAGGACACACGACGACTGACGCAAGTCCATCCGGGCTTCCGGGCACGCATTGGGAGAGGAGCCTCAAATTTCCGCCAATCAAGCTGCAATCCGTCAGGGTACAAAGTCACGACAGTCCCCATGGAAGCAAGCGCTTCAACTGTGGCTACGACGCGAACTCCATCGCCTCCATTATCATGATTGTCTTGTACCTCGGAGGCGTCAATTCCCACGCGTGATTCGTATGGCGACCTAAATCATCAATTCATCGGACAGAACAAACAGGAAATGGGAGCACCGTTCGGGGACGGTCCTTACGGGGGCACAGAGAATATTGTACGAGATTTGACATGTTTTAGTCGCCTTGAAACTTTCGCAGGTTGTTTTCGAGGGAAGTTTGAGGGACGTCATTCACTCGAAAAGGGAAAACTCAAAAAAAAAAAAAAAAAAAGGAAAGCGCAAATGAAAACCTCGACACACCAGAGATAACACCATTCCCCCGCAGATGGTTCTTTTCTCTGGACAATTCCCAAGTGGAAATTCAAAACGAAAGTTTTTGGTTATCCTTGAACTTTTATCAGGCCCATTACAAAAAAAATACAAAAGAAGAAGAAGAAGAAAGAAAGAAAGATGACTGTTAACTCTGAACAAGACAATGCGCAAAAGTGATGTGTTGACTGGCTCGTTTTTTTATTATTATTATCTCATCTTTGACTTTCTTTATATAGTTATTCATTTGCTTCATTTTTTTATATCATTACTATAGTGTCAAAGAAAGTGAAAGTGATGGCAAACCTGTAGTAACCACTGGATGCTTCATATACGTAATAGCTCTGCTGTATATTGAGTATTTGTTCAGCAACCTAATTTCAAAGATTTCTGCGTCATGCAAAACTTGCGGACTCCAAGACGCGCCAACCTTGAGGCGACTCGTGCGCCATCTGTTGAAAACTCAAGCAACTAGGCGAACGATCTGGTAGATCGTAGCGTTTCGTCGTCGAATATGCACGGATGCTGCATCCCAGAACACTAGAAGGTAAATCAGACATCCGTAGAAATCGCTTGCATTGCGAGGTTTTGAACACAGCGGCGATACCAAGCGACTTTCACAGCTTTAATCTTCTGGTCCCTCTATTCCAATGGGACGCAGGAGCAGACGACGTACAGAGAGAAGGACCAACATTTCGCACACGCACGTCGCACACATATTTGTGACAGTACAGGTTACACCCGTTACAACGGTTTAAAACGAGCTTCTCAGGAGCTGCTGTTATTCTTCAAAACAGGTCTGATAGTAATTAGCGACCTGTCTCAAAGGCGTTACGTTGTACTTCAGCATCACGTGATATCTGTCCACCAATCCGGCGCCAGCTCCCACTTTGTCATCGGTGAACGTAGAAGGCCACCACCTTTCAGTTTCTAGAAGTGTCCAAAATTAAATAGTACGAAAACTATGAAGAACTGAGAGGTGATGATTTGTGTGTCATCGCACAGCCAAGTTCTATACGATGGTGTCCTTTAACATGGTGGGTATATTTCGCTTTAGAGTCCCTTTAAGCTATAATTTTGTCGCGTAATTTTACATGCTAATAATACCGCTTGCTCTACTGGAGGGTTTACGTATTACCGGACAAAGAAAAAACCTAATATATTATCAATAGCGATATAAAGGCGGTCAGAATGTTTCTAAGATTATATATACAGTGTGTTTATTTTTATCGTTTACATAATTTTTACTAAAACGTTATGAGAGCAGCACACATGTCGTTTTTGCAGTTGAGTTATACGGCCATGCGGACACCCTCTGGAAGAGAATGTTAATTACCTAAAATTCATTAATTAACCTTGAAATTAGCAAATTTTGGGCAAAAGCGAGAGAGCGGAACGGGACACAATCCTCGTTGAAAGCCATCCTATCTCTTACAAATTCAGAAAAGAGCGTGTACCGTGAAATAACCATAGCTGGATTTCGGTATGCGAATGAGCCGAAACCGAAAAAGCACGCCTCAAGAGTGCATCATCCACGCCGACGGAGGCCTGTCTGGGCCGGAAAGCGGTTTATCTTGCCAGCAGGTCGGCACCTACTCCAATCATCTCCGTCGCTCCAAATGACGTAGCCCTGTGACGTAGAATGAGTGCTGGGCTCCCCGCGTTCCCGGTCACCGCGGTGTTGGTTTCACCTCATTTGCATATCAAAATTCGGGGATGGATATTTTGACGCACGTGCGCGTTTCAGGATTTGTTAGACGTGGAATGGCATTCAACGAGGAGAGTCTCTAATTCTGCTATCTCGCTTTTGCCCGAAATCCCCTAATTAAAAAGTTAAGTAATGAATTTTACGTAATTACTCACGTTGTAGATGCATACTCTCTTCCAGAGGATGTCCGCCTAGCCGAATAACTCAACAAAAAAAAAAAGACATCTCTTCTGCTCTCATGGCTTGTTTTTTTTTTTTTTTTAAGAATACAAATTCTGTAAAGGCTAAAAATAAATACCCTGTATACGATACAGACATCTGTCGCGAATTCGTGACAGTCGCGAGTTCCAATTCGGAGTTCAGTTCAATTCAGAGAGTTCAATTCCCGTCATCTTCAGAGAAGTCGCTGTCCTCATCGGGGCTTCCTGACGATCATTCCCGCGCAATAATAATATTTTTACACGACAGAAGCGTCGTTAAAGGGTTAATATTTCACGTTACTTAAATCAATGACACAGCTTTCCATACCAATTATCTTTCTCTCTCTCTCACACACACACACACACACATAGCTTTTTTTTTTTTGCTTTTTGTGTTCTTGCGTTCTTCATTGAGTGCTAGACATACTAGCTGCGGTCGCGGACCTCCTTTTCATATTTGTTAAGTCCTAGCGCCTGCCCCGG
This sequence comes from Ornithodoros turicata, assembly GCF_037126465.1. Lineage (NCBI taxonomy): Eukaryota > Metazoa > Arthropoda > Arachnida > Ixodida > Argasidae > Ornithodoros > Ornithodoros turicata. The sequence goes on along the minus strand of NC_088205.1, from coordinate 18,810,950 downwards.
TTTCTCGCACGTAGTTTTCAGTTCTCCGATGAAGAACGGAAGTGTAGTGCTATGTAATGAGAAAGAGGGGAAATATACGGAACGGGACCTATAACTTACCACTACCGGTGAGGGAAGCCACTCTGCGTCGGTCAAGACATGGACCCCTGATCTGTATTATTCGTTCAAAACAAGCCATCCGATGCTTTATTCATGGAGGCCGCTTCTTGACAGGGGACCTTTAAAGTGAGAGCAGACTTTCGAATGATTCTTTCATGGGCCTGAATTAAATTTACGGCTGGCCAAGATTCTTCGGGAGTAGAGTTTAAATTCAATTTGTACCCTATAGGGATTTCCATTAGTGGGTGAGAAGCGGTTGTGAGAGATGGTGGCACAGCCTTTTGCGATGCTCCCAGAGTCAGAGTTTTCGAATGACGCTTTTCACACATACAGGAACGAAAGATGTCCTGGATCGTATTCCTACGAGGGTTGTTGCCAACTCTAAATGCACTGAAACGATGCCCGTAGACTGGGTTTCCAGACGGGTGTCGGCACAGTGTCCCGCGAAGTCGATACAGGACGCGTACTAACCCTCCCACTGCTTACCTCTTTCCATCCCTCGTTCCCTCTATGTCAGAACAGTCTTCATAGACGCTTCGTGCTGCCAACGCGGAATAAAAAAAATAAAATACAAAGATAACGGTCGTAGCAGACGCAAAGTGCTGTGGGTAGCCCACAGTCCTAAAAGTGAACTTCACCGCAGAGCATGTTCCTAGCCAGCCATCATCTCGAATCATATCGTTATCTGCCCTTTGTTGAAAACGTGAGGTTTACGCATTTTTTGTGCCAATTATGAACAGCATAAGTTCCACAAGACAGGCGTACGCCTCCCATTTTCAACAAATCAGGGCAGATAACGATATCATTCGAGATGATGGTTGGCCATGCGCATGCTATGCGGTGAAGTTCGTTTACGTGCAGTAGGATGTGTTCAACAGTTTTAGCTTGCTGACAATGAATAGTGCTCGAACTTCTTATCAACTCTGGCAGTGACTGCCCTAGATCGTAACTTTCGGCCGTCATCATTCCTTCATCTGTTATCACATGATCTCATCTCATCCTGGCTACAGTCGTGACGCAGCCCACATTCGTGAGGTCAACAACGACAAGCCGGTTTTCGTCACCACCACCACGTTTTTAAGGGTGCACTTTTCACTGCGGAGCTACAGCGCCTTGCAGGCAAAGCACGCTTTACAGGCATAACTCTACGTAACATAAGACAAAATTTCAGTCTTTCAGGCTTCATACCACCCGTTGAAAAGATAAACTAGTCCACGCACATAGTGACTCCCGAGCGACCTGTTTCCGTAATCATTTCTCAACTAGTAGACGCCGGCGTGAAGCGCCTGTTCCGGCGCGATCAAGTTTGCCTAATTTCTTCGTCATTACATGCACAACAACACTTACTCGAGCAACTTTGCCCGCTGTAAAGGGTGCCTTAATCTTTGAGGGTGCAATCATCTGCAGACTTTTCTCCCTAATCCTCAATCAGCCACCACTCTCTCCCGTCCGTCGCTATGCTCGGCTGCTTTCTTTTGTCCCGTTGTGTTTGTACTAGCGCTTTCCATTTTCAATCCGACGACGGCTCAAATCCCGAGTGCAAACACGACCAAAGCATACGAGCCATTGCTCGACGACTTTTGCAGCTTCGCTACTCAAATTTCGCTGCGCGGGACCCGTGATTGCACCTGGGAATTCGGAACGGGATTTCTGGCGTTTCGACTGAATTGTAATCGTAGTCGAGCTGTTCGCGCGATTCTGCGCACCGTCCGGTGCGTCCGTGCGGGTGTGCATTTAGGAGTGCCAGGAAGAGGTGTTTTTTTTTTTTTTTAGAATACATATCTCAATACGTTACAATTATACATAATTAAAAGTAAATGTAGCAACAACGAGGCACGTTACCGCCTCGCGTCACCGTACGCATTCTACAAATGTAATTGCGGCAAATAACGTAACATTTAAAGGGACGGTCGCATCCGTCGCAGTCCATTTCGAAATTAGAGTCTCATTTTATTCCTCCTGAACCGCTGACCGCAGCACCGGAAATCTCACGCGAAATAGTGACGTAGTTTCACTGTTATTCGACGGAATACGTGACAAGAGCAGACGCCGGATGTTGAGAGTATGTCTGAATTCCCTCTCTGGACAAACGAGAGAACATAGCTCCCTAAGAAACAATGAGAGCGCGACCTTGAGAAAAGGAATGCCGTTTGGGCGTCTGATACGGGGCATCTGATGTGCACCTTTCCCGTTCTGAGCGCCGCCCTCTCACTCCTCCGCTTAGGGAGTGACGTACGCCGTCGGAGCTTCTGCGGGCGCTTGTCGGCCGGCGCCGAACATAGTACGAGGGGTGTTCAAGTCAAACCAGGACTTTCTCTCTCCTGAGTGTACAAATGGCTCGCGCTACTTCTTTTTCGTCATTTTCACACGTGACAGGCCTCCGCCTTCACCACGTGGTGGTCCAAAGTTTGTGCAAAACAGAAGGCACGTGCTGGACAAGATGGCCGACAACGAGGTGAGCGCGCACATCGAACAGCGAATCGTCATGAAGTTGCTCGTGAATGAAGGCGTAAAGTCATCTGAAATTCAGAGAAGACTTCAGGCTCAGTATGGCCACGATACACTTAGCCGCAGCAAAGCGTTTGAGTGGTGCAAACGGTTCCAAGACGGCCGTACATCAATGCAGGATGATCCCGGCCGGGGCGGCTCAGAGCCCAGTGTCAGAGTTCCTGAGAACATCCAACTTGTGGAGCGCCTACTCCTCAAGGGCCGACGGATAACATGTCTCGATATCAATAGTGCATATAGTGCGATCAATAGTGCATATTACTGCCAGGTTCTCAGGGATGTGCATATAAGGCGCTGAAGCAAAAGCGGCCGAGCCTCATCACCAAAGGAGTCCTCCTCCTACAGGACAATGCATGCACGCATACCGCACATCTTAGGACATGCACCTTACAGGAACTTGGCTTTGAGTTGCTGCCACATCCCCCTTACAGTCCAGACCTCGCCCCCAGCGATTTGCATCTCTTCAGGCCACTGAAGGCGTTCCTTGGATGCCGCCACTTCAGCTGCGACGACGAGGTCAAGAATGCGGTCCGATCATGGTTGCTACGCGCCGGTAAGGATTTCTACGCTGCTGGCATCCAAGCCCTCGTGAAACGCAGGGACAAGTGCATTAGTGCCAGCTGGAGATTACCTTGAAAAATAAAACTAATTTCTCGCCTGCAAGTTCATTTTACTTTTGCGAAAAATGAAAAGTCCCGGTTTGACTTGAACACCCCGTAGTATCGGTTTCACAGATGGGCTTCTGGATGCGACCGTTCCTCTAAGCAAGTTGACGGCGTGGTAAAAAGTGGTAGAGCAACGCGCTTTTCTATCACGCTTCCTACGAAAGACATGAAAGGGTGGGAGACCGTGAGCGTCTACAAGGGGTGTCCTTGTTAAACAAGGAGTGCATTACGTTAAAGGGGCACAAAACAGGTCGACGAACATTATTATGTCCAATGAAAGAACATAGCTCACGATATCGAAATATGAAATTCTTTTGCTTCTAGCGAGCGTCTTTAGCACGAAATAATGCCATTCAAAGAGCATAAGGTGAGGTGGGGGAGATTTCGCTCTCCTAGCCAATGACGGACCCCACTGGGACAAGCTGCAGCTCGTGAGGGAACCGGTTACGGGAACATCGCGGTGACCTCGCGGAGCAGTACACCAATGAAAACATAGTGCGCACGTGAAATAGAATATTGAGCATTTTTGGTGCGGTTCGAACTGGCTTCCCTGGATTGGACAAGTGGGAATATGTTTAGAGTTGACCTCACTTCTCGATATTACAACAAATTTAATGTATATGCGTCCCGCATTTTAAATGGCTGATGATGCGCGACGTCAAAATGACGTGTCGCTATTGTCGCCAGGACATCGCAGGGCGGGGCATGAGGGCGAAAGAGTGCAGTGAATATTCAGTCGGTTTGGAGCCATTATTTACTTTTTTGCGACAATATTTTTTTGAAAACGTTCACCGTCGGCAACGTATCACAATGCGTTAAAAAAAAGTGTGCCTCGTATACCTGTTTATTGCCCCTTTAAAGGAAAGGCTCACTTCCGGTGCTGTTGCGAATACATGCAGTTTTCACCGCTTCCGGTTCGATGTCAAAACGACATCCGGTTTCACAGCAAACACACTCTGCGCCAACTACTGTGCCGATTGATACAGTTATCGCTTCTGATTTGAGGAGAGAGGGGATCGTATACGCCTTTCGTGGATATTCAAATTGCCACAAAAAGGCGTAAGCCTCCCGTGTTCAACAAATCAGGAAACCGAAAGATATAATTCTGCATAGCGGCTGGTTCCGAGTGTCATTAGTCGCGAAAGAACCGGAAGTCTTCGTGGCACCGGAAGTTGTGGCGGGGGCTTGTTTATCGTTACCCGAGAATGTCATGTATGTATCCACATTAGGGTTAGCTGATCAAGTGCAGGCCCTGCTCGAAAGCTTGCCACTGAAACTAGGAGCTCCCTACGTTTGAACTGTACTCAGATTAAAATACTACAAGGCCAGAAGCGGCGTAATTTTCGAGATCATCGTAGCCGGCGTAGAAGAGCGTTAAAAAGGTTTTGTGCCTTATTACGTGTGGCCGTATCTAATCAGGCTTTTCCCCCCATCCTTATTACAGAGGGCGCTCTCTGTCAACGCCGTCTTATGATGCAATCGATGTCACTCTAGGGTAAGTCAATATGCGAAGGCAACAGCTGAGACGGATTAAGGAACCGTCCAGGACAGGACTCAACGTCACGTGGACCCCGATCAAAAAGAACAGCTATGGCAACAAGGGAGACAGTTTGACGCCACCTTAACACGCTCTCTCTCTAGCTCGATCGATATGAGCTAAATAGGGATGTTGTTCTTGGGAAATCGTGCGCCCTTGGTCGACTTCATTTGAAACGCTCATTTGCCTTAAGCGTCATAGGAAAGCCCATGCAAAGACCCAGACAGGAAACAAAATTCGAACCCAGGTCACATCCCAGTCTTCGCGCGGTACACTCTAAAAACAGGACTTCACCACATAGAATGGTGAAGGCCAACCATTGCACACAATAATACCTTTATCACTCCCGACTTGTGGAAAACGCGGAGCGTACGTTTCTTTTTTTTTTTAACTGCGTAAGTGTTCCAAAAAGGCGTACGCCTCCCACCAGCTCGACGCTCTCTTCCAGCTATTTAACATAGTCTGGGCCACTGGATGCATACAATCTGACTGGAAACACGCTGGAGCGATACCTGTTCTAAAGAAGGGGAGACCACCAAGTCAACTGTCCTCCTACCGCCCCATTGCTGTAACGTCATGCGTTGGCAAGCTATTGGAGCGTATAATCCATAAAGGGCTGGCTTGGGTCCTGGAGCGAGGCAATTGCTTCCCAGATCACATTACAGCATTTCGGAAGGACTGCGTCGCTCTGAAGCAGGCGAGAGAGTCCAATGCCTTTGCTCTCATTTTCTTCTTTGATGTGAATAAGGCATACGATTCGGTAGCGCACACGGCATGTTTAGCTGCGCTCAAAGAAGATCGTATTACTGACCGCCTGCTGGAGATACCTCTCTGAGTTTCTATCTGACGTCTGACGTGTCCGTCCGCCGGCGCTTTAGTTTGAACGTAGAGTCCCACAAGGCAGCGTTCCATATCACCTACACTGTTCAACCTAACCTTGCCGGGATCCACCGAGGAATCTGTCCTATATGCCCTTCGTCTAACCATCTACGCCGACGACACCTGTCTTCGCATCTTGGGAACGGACAAGGAGAAAAATCGTGACACAGCTGATATTGCTTTGAACGAGTTCAATGCGGCCCTGCTCGCGCTGGAAGCTGGAAGCTGCTCGGCTGGAAGCGGCCCCAGAAAAGTCACAGTGCATGGTTTGCAGTCTCCATAGGAAGCACGTGGGCAAAGTTTTTCTTAGTCTCAGTATTAATAACACTCCTATCCCAAGATGAGCGTCATGTAAATATCTTGTTGTGGAATAGTTAAGGCTGTTTTACTTACGAGAAGTGCCCTCTGTAACGTGATGAACCTCATGTGCGGTAGCATCCCAGCCCGCTGTTTAAGAAGGTCGTGTGCCCAACATAAGCTAATCGAATGTGATCTTGCTGTCCAATGGATCCTCTCTCATGTCGGCATGAGAGGCAACGAACGAGCGAACCAGCTAGAATCCTCAGCACACCTCAGCTGCCGCCCTGACACCGACAGGCAAATGGCAGTTAAACAACTATTTGAAGTGCGCCATCCTTGCAAAATCACCGACACTCTCTTCCCATGAAAGGCCTTCCCCGAGTCATACAGACAATGCTCCATTGGCTACGCACGGGTTCTGCGTTCGCCAACTCGCAACCGTTCAAGATCGGCTCTAGGGAGGATGACAGCTGCGCACCCACTGGCGTCAACCGCAAGCCATCCAACATATCTTGACAAAATGTCGCGCATACCACACTATGCGGGGAATCCCACTTTGCACACTCCAGGCCTGGGATATTGGCAGACATCCTATTTCTCGAAGGTTCTTATGCAGAACGAACTACCAAAACTAGCAACCTCGTGCGTTTTCTCCGGGGAACGGGCCTCGTGCTAACACCCCTGTAGCGCATCTCTCATCCAGAGTGCACTTCAGTGTCATTCATCTTGCCCATACCTCACCTTGAACACTTCACCTTTTTTCTTCCTCTCTCTCTCTCTCTCTCTCTCTTCGTCTAAAGCCGTGAAGATGCCCACTCGCGTGCGGCCAACAACGGCAAGCTATTTCGGCGTCACCCTCCCCCCCCCCCCTCTATTTTTAGAGTGTAGGAGGCGAGGTGATGATGTGAGGTGATGTGGCGATAAATCAAATTCAACCGAATCATCACTGCATCGTGCGTTAAGGTTAGAAACCGTAAATTATAAACTGATACGACATGTAGGAAAACGAATATTACGTATAAAACGTGAAAATGAGTGTAACGTTCCAGATTACACATTTTTGACGGAGAAATTGCAGGACGCGAAGCCACATCAAGCGCGGGATGATTACACTCGTAACCACTGTTCCCCGTTCTTGAACTTATCCACAATAATCCAATTTCTCCGGTCTGGTATCATTTTCAGACACAAAATATTGCCGAGAGAATATTCAAAAATCACAAAGAATAACATACGAGTCAAATCAGCGTTAGTTTAAACAAGGTATTAATAACGACACGGGCGTAACAGCTACGTGGAATACACACCCGGAGATACCGTACACTCTTACGACATCGCTACATCCGAGAATATTGCTCGGCTTCCACTTTTTAGGCAAACGTCCATCTCGTCGTCTTAAGGAACGCGACCCAAGATTCGATCCCCGCCGCATATTTTAAGCGTTGATTAACGACCGTTTTCCACAGTCTTTTGGTTTCCGTTCGACACATGGCCGAAGGGATCATTATTACGCCGTCATTGATTTTATGATTACAGCCTCCGCCGCCCAACTAAACGCTTCGATATGCAAATCATTCTGGTGCACCTCATCCTTTGAAGGCGCCGCATGAACAACCACACACGGGGCGTCGCTGAAACGACAGTGTTTAGCGAGATTGGCACGCGAACAACTACGCGAGATTAGCCCCCCGAAATATGTGCAATGCTCCTTGTGGTATGTGTGGGAAATCGTCGGACAGTGGTGCCGTTCACTGGCAGCAACATATAGGTGGGTTGGTTTGAATAATAAAGAAAAAACGCGCGCGTCCAAACATCGTCAAAGCGAATGCGTTTAAACAAGAAGGGGGAGGGGGTCGCTCAGCATTCAAATGCGCCTACATCCCGTCTGTGTCCAGTCGTCCATCATCCACGAGGCGTCCTCGTTCTCCTCTTCATGGTATCGACGCGAACCTCAACCGCATGCACCGCTCCGTGTCTGAGGGGGAGAGTGATGTGGCGGCTCGTGGACGACGACGACGCGCCTCTGCTGCCGCGCGCTACTGCGCCTGGCAGCCAGTTCTACCGGCGCCGTCCTAGCGTGAGGCTACGCCGGTCAGGACTCATGTAGAGGAACACCACCTTCTCTACACGTCCAACTAATACCTGCTATGTCGGGGACGCCCTACGCAGATCAACTATAGCTTTCCACGTCTTCTATCTGTTCTACGAGCACATTGTAGGCACAAAATGTAGGAAATATCCTACGGAATATATTTCCACTACCTTACATTTGCACCTTTGGCACTATATATTTTCGTCATCGCTACCCAGGGGGCGTGCATTCCCATCAAGGACATCCCAGCGCATGTCTGGACGTGGATGACACTCAACGGTCAATGAATGTGGATAAACGCGCATTGTAACTGCATATCACACAACAAAAAAGGCATGTTTTGCAGAGCGCGGATGTGATCATAGAATGTACGACAGCGACATTCTGTTATGCCTTTCTTTGGCTGTTTCCGCTTAGTAGGTCGCGTGAATGATGATGCTGATGTAAATGCTGTGCAAGCCACACACGAAAGTGGGCTGCGCTCGCCCCCTTTGAACCTTTGCCCTCTCGCCTCTTTCACATCGCACTATATCATGCATTGCGCGGAGGACGTTTTGGGTGGGAAGCGAATGGAGCAGCGTGTCTTCTCTTATGTTTTCCCATCCCGTTTTAAGCGGAACGTCGTCTTCTGTATTTTACCGCATACCGCGTGTCCGGTGGATACAGCATTAAAACAGAGAAAAACGAAGTACACGAAATAAAAGAGCCGCAATGGTGAAACTTGAGAGAGGAGGGCCCACATAGCTGCAGGAGAGATTCCATTAGAAACCCGAGCTCTGTTTTCATCCAGCCAAAGGCACGCAACCAGAGACACGGTTTGGAATGGAGACTCCCGTCAACACGGGACTCCATTTACTGTCTACGCGGAGCCGGATATAAGAGACACTATAATGCGGTGCGGCTAAAAGTCACAATAATATGCTCTAATTCGGCCTCCATTCACTTTCCATCTCCACCTTTTCCTTGAATCTGTCAAGGAAGTCTAACTCCGTGGGACCAGCTCTCGTGGCATAGTGCTTAAGATGATCGCTTTCCACGCCAAGAGTGGGGGGTGACACGGGTTCAAATCCTGTCACCGGTTGTGCTGTCTGAGGTTTTTCTTGGGTTTTTCGAAGGCTTTCCAGACAAATGTCGGCGCAGTTCCCCCTGAAGTCGGCCCAGGACGCATACTGACCCCCTCTCATTCCCCCACTCCTTCCTGTTGTCCTCTCTCCATCTATCCACATCTGAACGCCGCTCATAGCCACAGCTGCTACGCGGCGCTAACATGGAATTTAAAAAAAAAACTCCGTGGTCAATCCTAGTACTTAGATGCAAACATGCTGTCGGGACAAATTGATTGAGAAGAGCATATCGCCCAATTAGGCCTGGGGTGGTGGGATGATAGATGTAGCAGCCAAGGTGATACAGCGTGCGTTCATTAGTCGTACCTTCGTAAGTATGAATGTGACCTTCAGAACCAAATCCACATCTGCCCTGTCAACTTTTCCTTGCTTTCCCAAAAGCCCCCCCCCCCCTTCCCCCTCCTCAAGTCGGCCCAAGAAGCATACTAACCCCGCTGTCGCGTTCCTGCTGGCCTCATCTGTACACCAGCCACATCTATCGAAATACAGGTGGGAAAATATTACTGTCTGGTCCTTGAAAAGGATATGTTTGTTTGAACCCAGTTCGTGCTTCAGAGAAAACGAGCACTATGACAGCGAATACCAATCCCAGTGATTCTAAGAAGGGTAGTGGTCCCGACACAATCTCAAACGTCTTCTTGGCTAGATATGCAGAGTGGATGTCCAAATACTCGTACTTTTAAATAATATTCAATTAGTCGTTTAATTCTGAGCAGGTGCCTGATATATGGAAGAAAGCTATTGTTGTGCCTATTTTTAAATCAGGCAACAAGCAGCTTGTACAGAATTATCGTCCAATTTCATTAACGTCTACCGCCTGCAAAGTATTTGAACATGTATTATGTAACCATATAACCGATTTTTTGGAGTCCCACTCTTTGTTGTCTGAGTATCAGCACGGTTTTCGGCGTGGGTACTCCACTGTTACACAGCTTATAGAGTTTGTCCACAGTCTGGCAACTGGCATTAATAGGAACAAACAAACAGACGTTATATATTCATTGATTTTAGCAAGGCGTTTGACCTTGTATGCCACCGTAAACTGCTCTTAAAATTGCAGTCCTTGCTGAAGAACTCGAAAATTGTATCATGGATTAAGGATTACCTTTCATGTCGATCACAGTGTTTCTTATAACCAGTGTACTTCCGCAGATGCCCATGTGATCTCTGGCGTTCCACAAGGGTCTGTGTTGGGACCGCTGTTTCACTGTTTATTGATGATATTGCTAAGGATGTTCCAGCGGAGGTAAGGCTTTACGCAGATGACTGCGTCATCTATAAAGAGGTAACTTCACATAGTAATCAATTATTACTCCAAGAGTCTTTAAATAGAATTACTGCGTGGTGCAACAAGTGGGGCATGCTCATTAACCTCGGAAAATGTGCCAAAATGACATTTACACGCCGTTATTCTCCGCTCCTTTTTGACATAAACAAAATACAGAAGCCGACACTGAAGATTTTTGTTTAAGTTTGACTATAAAATTGACCATTCGGTTATAACATCGGTCGACAGTTACAAATACCTGGGTGTTATCCTTAACCCCAAATTGTCCTGGTCACCACATATAGAAATGATCTGTTCCAAAGCGCTGAAGAAGGTTGGCTATTTGAGGAGGACATTAAAATTTGCTGCACCTGAAATTAGGTTACTTGCATACAAAACGCTAATACGCCCGGTCCTGGAATATGCATGCGAAGTGTAAGACCCATACAATAAGTCTGATATTACTAATCCGCACCCCTAGTCACAGATGCGTTAATGGCTTACCACACTGTCTACGCATCAGGCCACAGGCTAGTTCTCCAGCGGGTTCCAGCCCATGTTGGTGTCGTGGGGAACGAGCAGGCCGACAGCGCCGCGGAAGCAGCACTTTCGTATCGCACACGGACTAGTATTGCTCGGCTGAGAGGAGACCGCCGTTCCATTCTGCGACGCCCCGTGACACCCCTGGCTTCCTGCCAATGGACAACCGACATTGTCCCCCCATCTATGTTGAGCAGAGTTGATCCAACGCTCGCTTTTCGCATGCCACGAAACGCCTCTCGTCAAAATGCTGCATTAATCCACCGAATGCGACTCGATGTGGCCTTTACAGCTCAGTGGCGTTACCGCTTGAGACAAGTTGACTCTCCCACCTACTGCCACTGTGGTGCTCTTGAGGATCTGGAGCACATTCTTCTTCATTGCCCCCACTACCAACCTTCCCGAACCACACTCTCCGAGTCTCTTAGTCAGCTGGACTCTCGCCCCTTCTCCCTATCGAAATTGTTTGGTCCCTGGCCCAATCCAGCCCAGCAACGATCTGCGCTCAAAGCGCTTTTGACATTTCTGGACACCACCGACTTCGATCGCTATTGTGATGGGACTCATTATTTTATTCCCCACATCCCCACCAGCAATGGGGTAGAGTATCGCCTCTGGCGATGAACCTCCCCACTCTCCATCTCAAAATAAAGTTGTTTTTTGTTGATATTGCTAAACTTGATTCGGTCCAAAATAAGGCAGTACGTTTTATATTATCGCGTTACGATCCATGGTTTTCACCAAGTGCAGCACTTCGTGATCTTGACATTACTCCACTAAAGGTTCGACGGCGTGCTCTTCGCCTTAGAACATTTCATTCTATTATTAATGGTAAAGTAAGAATTCCTTTTAGCAAATATTTATCATACGCTGGAACATCCTCACTCAGAAGCTCTCATCAGCTAAATATTGTCCCCATTTGTACCCGTGTTGTCGTTTTTAAGTATAGATTTTTTCCTCGTTGCGTTGAAGACTGGAACGCTATGGATGGTTCTGTCCGCCAATTCTCCTGTGAATGCTTCTTTGATGCACTCCTGCAATAACCCCTTAAAGGGGTTGCAGTATGTTTAAATAAATAAATAAATAAGAATGATAGTGTGCGTTAACACGAGCGCGAATACGTGAGAATCATATTTTCTATGTAAAAAAAACAAAAACTCACTCGTTCACGGGTACTCGTTTATAATAAATGTATAGTGCAAGGAAGAAATGAAAGCGAAGCCGTTTTATAGCATCAGTCTCATCTTATACTGCGGATCCATTAGAGGTCCTTTTTTGTGCCGTTTCACCTTTTTGTCGGCGTTTGGCGAAGACGAAAAGGAAGTGTTTCGAGAGCCAGCCAAATGGGCCCTATCGGGTTTCCAGCTACCAGCAGAAAGCAAGCCAACAACTAACCATGGAAGGTTTCAGTGTCAGATAACCGGTGTCACTGCCCTCATTAAAGTGTACAGCCCAGAGTTACACTGGGAAAATTTCTGGGCGAAATTCATCCACGGGCTTCAACGGGCGGGGCATTTTTTTGAGAGTTTATTCGCAAATATTTGTTTCGGTTAATGTAGAGCCAGGATGCTCGTCGAGGGCACATTGAGATAGGAATTGGATATTTTCAAATTCCGGATCGCGTGAGCCGGCGTGCCGCACTAATGCAATCCGCGGAGTGAAGTACTAGGAAAGGACGCTAAAATCAACTTTATCCCAGAATAAGTCACCTGATTGTACTTAGCGAAACTCATAAAAGAAGCTATATGCGAATACTTTGGCAGAACCCAACTGCGAGTACAGCAGATACAAAAGAGGCAATGCTGTCTCTAGTCATTACGACTTAGGCAGCAATTAGGACAAACACTGGTCACTGGAATTAGCCTATTCAGCGGGATGGCTCGCTGCTCAGCCGTTAATAATTTGTTAGAATTACGTTTCATTAGCCAATTAGGCAACCAGTCTGATGAATGCCAATAAAATGCGGCTTGCTGGTCTCGGTAGCTCAGTCGGTAGCGTGCGCGGGTTCGATCGAGGCGGTGCACTCTAAAAACAGAACTTCACCGCATAGCACGCTGTGCACCAACCATTGCCACGAATGATAGGGTTATCGCTTCTGCTTCGAAGAGAGAGGGGAGCCGTATGTATTTCTGTGTATATCATATATCGAAACTGACGCGAAAAGGCGTACTCCCCCTTCTCTCTCATCGAATCAGAGGCGATAAACCGACACGTATACCAACAAACGTGTACCAACAAGGGGCCAGAACAGCGTGCTCTACAGGTAGAATTTTATATTATTTCTAAGCTGCGAAATGAATTAAGGGACGTTGAAAAAAATTCGTGTTCGTGTCTCTCCCTTCGTGTTCCCTAGTCTCGGGGTTTTACATCATGCATCATAAGGGACGTTGACAAGACAAATAACGCTAACTCAAATTACCTTAAAGAGTGGTTGGCTCAAAATTGAAATAGATCATTTGTTACGCGTCGCAGTTGCTATAAGAATTGCTGCCGAATTCAGTGTCCCCATACATATTTCTTTTTTTTTTCGACTTATATCAACTTCTTCCTATCAGAAACGTGTTGGAGGATGTAACTTTAAGAAAAGTGAAACGAAATATAAAAACCAAGATAGGTTACGCGTCTAGTTTGACCTTCACAAAGCATACCGTTGTCGCCATCCTGTGTATCCTATTCTACGTCTACTTTTCACGCGTTTTGCAGCGACCAACCAACTCTAGATCCCCAATAGACAGACGGGGCGTATTAAGAGACCACGAAGCCTAATATAGACCCAAGGCTTAAACAGAAGCAGACCTCTATTATAGCGTCGACAGAAGACAGTAGTCCACATCCTCCCCACAATTACGGCAGACGAAGCGGAAATGACATCAGAAGAAAGGCGCAATCTTATTTCCGGTCCCGCGGTGTCGATTCGGGACTCTTCGAGACGACCGCTCCCGCCAGAAGGCGTCGTCGTCGCGGTCGACTTGGAAAGCCGAGAAGACGCTTTCCAGGAGGACCCGCGAGGAAGTAATGAGGTCCCTCGCTGTATCCTTCCACAGCTGACACAGGATAATGGAAGTCAGGTTCACACGGGAGAACTGAATGCCTATTAACTAGGAGAGTGTCACGTCTATCTCGAAGATTATTAATTGTAGTGTTATACAAATGAACATTCCAATTCGCCGTTTACAGCTGATGGGTTGCAATGGTGATGACCATGGTGTAGCTGGATCCTTGGTTTTCGGCAAGATGGTTTGTCGCTTACAATGAACGATTTTGACAAATTTCTAACATTTCCGATGTTCTCTTTGAAACAGGTGTTTGTTTTTCCACTATTTGAAAACCTTGGATGTTGTCTTTGGTGTACCAGCAATAGGGAAGCGTAAAAACGGAAGCTCAAACTTCACAACAAGTACTTATTTATTTATTTATTGTACCCTCAAAGCCTAAACGGGCAATACTAAGTACAGAAGTACTAACATCAATGCCGCGCGGATAACATATTAGGGACAATTCTGCGGACGGCAACGTAAGCAACCTAAACCAAGATTCAATAGAGAAAAAAAAATCGAGAAAATGATACTTTCGCACACCTCAGATCAGGAAGATCAAGGGGACAATTTGGGTCCTTAACTGTCACTGCCTGTACGGACTGTGAGGCGAGTGACGGATTCCTGCCGTGTTTTCAGGCATTCCTTTCCCTGTTCTCTCCCACTGACTTAATCGTGTCTTGTCCAAGACTTCGCAATCCTCACTGTTGACACTTTCCAATCCCCTTGACATAGACAGTAAACGCGTCAGCGAAAGAAAAGACATCAGTGACACGTTCGGAAAAATGGGGTTCCCAGATATTTCTCGTATGTCACAGCCGCGTTCGGATAATGCAACCGCCTTTTAGTTTCTGGTTCCACATAAGCGGATATTCCTTTCATTTTCTACAGGGTTTTTAAATATTATTAATTAAATTATTAAATTAATATTTTAAATTAAATTATTAAATTAAAAATTTGGGTGAATCCGGCCACCACACATAGATGGCACCAGGCAAAACCTGTGTCTAGGTCAGATGTTAGCCTCACGCGCTGTGGGAGGGGCCTTGGCTTGGACAAATCAAAAACCGTGAGCGCGTGTGAGCGAGATGAGAGCCTGGAGCGGCTGGCCTCGGAGACGGTGCGTGGAACGACCGTGATGTGGGCAAGCTTACGCTTGTCCCATCCTACAGTTGGCAATACAGAACGACTGGCTTGGAGAACATTCTCGGTGTAAAGATTCCATTATGTGGGTTATTAAATATCACGTTTCTTTCCGTATTTTGACTTTGTCTCTGTGCCTCGCTTTCCACGGGAGTCGAATGAACGGGCTTTGCCCCCGAGAGTGGGAATAGGCTCCCACAAAGTGGAAAAGGTTTCATAAACCACTTGGGATTGCAGACCATTTCCACCAGGGATTGTAAGTAGGGAGTGACTTTTTCCGGTTAAACCCGATTCCGCCCGGTTATTCCCCCCCGAACTGACCTCCGACCAATTCGGGTTAAACCCGATTTCTCCCCGAATTCCAGTCACTATGAAACCCTCAAGTGACGTTTCCACTGAAGACGAACAAAGGTAACACATGTAAGAATGGGTCACTTACGTTCCCAGCAATACACCCATGTGTGTCAGCACTCCCAAGCAGAACAACATCTTGGCCCAATATTGGACTGATATTGGCAATGTCGGCCCAATGTTGGGCCAAGGTGCTGTCTATGCCTTCGGGGATTAGTGCCGGCAGGGTGCCCTCCCCCCCCCCCCCCCACATACACACAAAAAAAAGAAGAAGAAAGATTAGGAAAGGTCTTAATAGACCAAGATGAGAAACAAAACACCCGATAACACTCGAAGGCACAATTATCGCCCGATTTCTCCCCGAATTACAGGCTTAAAATAGCACCCGATTTCTACCCCCCGAATCTGAGACAGGCATTTAACCCGAAAAAGTCACTCCCTAATTATAAGTATTAGTAATAGTAATATTAAACTCTCCCCTAGGGAATAAGTAACGTGGTTTCGGTTGGCAACCTCGCAAAGGCAGTGCATAATGACGAATTAATGCGTCCAGTCATAGTCGTTATAAACGGGAACTAACTTGTAGGGATTGAGTTTTCCGGGTTAAACCCGATTCCGCCCGGTGGTGGTGGTGGTGATGTTGAAAGGGCTTGCCGTTGTCGGCCTCACGTATGTGGGCAACGTCACGACTGACGCCCTGGGGAAATGTGCGTCCTGGGCCGACTTCTAGGGGAACTGCGCCGACATATGTCTGAAAGCGTCTGAGGAAAACCCAGGAAAAACCCCAGACAGCACAGCCGGCACCGGGATTCGAACCCGGGTACCCGGATTCCGCCCGGTTATTCCCCCCCGAACTGACCTCCGACCAATTCGGGTTAAACCCGATTCCTCCCCGAATTCCAGTCACTACGAAACCCTCAAGTGACGTTTCCACTGAAGACGAACAAAGGTAACACATGTAAGAATGGGTCACTTACGTTCCCAGCAATACACCCATGTGTGTCAGCACTCCCAAGCAGAACAACATCTTGGCCCAATATTGGACTGATATTGGCAATGTCAGCCCAATGTTGGGCCAACGTGCTGTCTATGCCTTCGGGGATTAGTGCCGGCAGGGTGCCCCCCCCCCCACATACACACACAAAAAAGAAGAAAGATTAGGAAAGGTCTTAATAGACCCCCCCCCCCAAGATGAGAAACAAAACACCCGATAACACTCGAAGGCACAATTATCGCCCGATTTCTCCCCGAATTACAGGCTTTAAAATAGCACCCGATTTCTACCCCCCGAATCTGAGAAAGGCATTTAACCCGAAAAAGTCACTCCCTAATTTTAAGTATTAGTACTAGTAATATTAAACTGTCCCCTAGGGAATAAGTAACGCGGTTTCGGCTGGCAACCTCGCTAAGGCAGTGCATAATGACGAATTAATGCGTCCAGTCATACTCGTTATAAACGGGAACTACTATAAGTATTAGTACTAGTAATATTAAACTATATGCCTCGATTGGCTACACGCTCACATGTGAAGAAACATCTGACGCGCCTGTGATGACAGTAGTCAATAGAACACGCCTCATCCTCCTTTTATTGCCCTCCGATGTGGTGACGGCTAAATGGGAAACATCTCTTAGGACACAATTGTCACTCCGTCGGGAGAATCGCAAACAGAGACACTTCCTATCCACCTTCAAAGGCCTGAGGTAATCACGTGTCACAGAAGACCGGCACTTGAACGGGAAAAGGGGGACCTGATGACCCGCTGTAGGATGGATTGCTATACGTGCAACTTGGCTGTCACAAACGCTCATGTTGTAATAGGACTGAGAAGAAGTATTCTATTAGAATGTACCATTTTATTACTAGCACCGTATTTATATTATTTTATACCCTAGCACACGGCCAACTTAATGCATTAAACGGAATGGCAGTAACCACCTCCCCAACCTCACCTCCTAACCAACCATCATCTCGAATGATATCGTTCTCCCCCTGATTTGTTGAAAACAGGAGGCGTACACCGTGTATGTCGCATAATTGTTACAAAAAAGGCGTACGCCTCCTATGCGGTGAAGTTCAGTTTTTAGAGTGTACACTGTTAAAACAGAACTTCACCACATAGCACGCTCCTAGCCAACCATCATTCCGAATGATATCATTCTGTGTCCTGATTTGTACAAAACAGGGGGAAGGCGCCTACCTGGGACATGCATAATGTGTCCCAGATAGGCGCCTCCTCCCATTTTCAAGAAATCAATACACAGAATGATATCATTCGGAATGATGGTTAGCTATGAACGTGCTATGTGGTGAAGTTCTGTTTTAACAGTGTAGGGTATCAGTCTTCCTGGAAGAACACTGCACTTGGCTTTGCTGTTGTACAGGATGGACGAAAGAAGAAAAAAAGCTGCTGCTGGCGACATCCCTCATTTCTAGCATAATTGTCAAACTGATTTTACGCAAAATATGTTTCAAAGCTTGTTTAGAAATTAAATTTGGCAACCTGTGTTTGGGCTGGGTATGACTGGCACGGCTGCGCGATACTTGCAAGACTTCTTTCACGGAGGTGTAGCACTTGTGATAGGTTGCGGGTCAAGTACCGCTCGAGCTCTCTTTTGCTGAATGTACTCCTCGATTACATGGTACAATGTGCATTACATTACATGACTTTCACTGCGAAGTCACGTGAGGGTTCAAGCTCCATTTTCGGTGGTTCAGTGAAGTTGGTCCATAGCAAAACCTTAAGCCATTTCATCTTGAGCGAGCGCTTGTGGTTGAGGAAGTTCACGACAAAATGAACGGGAAAAACACGAGATGGTGCATAAACAATGGTGTGGAGGTATCAAGGGTCTGACCACTTTGCTTTTATCTGCTCATGTATGGCCTCATTCGTTTCGCGTCAAACACAGCCGAATTACAAGTTGGATTTTTTTTTTTTTCATGGAATGTATACGGGGTGGTGTTTGTGAGGGGTACCATTAAGTAAGGGCCACGTAAGGACAGCGTTAAAACGCTTCGGAACTTTCTTTGGTATGTTTTTATATCGCAGTTTTTCGTGCAGTGTCCCATAAATACGTCGAGGATTATGTGATCATGAAACGAAGAGTTCTGAGCGCACATGGTAAAGCAACCTGGCAAAATCAATCCACGGATCGATCGCTGCGAATCTCAACCACAGTGTATCAACAGTCAATCGAAAAACCAAACTGCTCCTTCAGAGTGAATCCAGCTTGCTTACATTAACATGCAACGTACCTATAGCATAAGACACGTGGGCTTATATAACGCAATAGTGGCAACAGTAAAAGCAATAAAGAAATTTTATACACACTGCGCGGATGAGATTGGAAATTAAACGAAAGAAAAAATATCCTCTAAGATGAGACAGCCTAACGTAATAAAACTCGGGTTCACTTCTTTCCAATCGCCTGATTCAGTAGCGCAGAGGCTACCCCCAACAGTGTGAGGAAGACTGAGAGAGAGAGAGAGAGAGAGGTTAGAAAAGATGGGCTCCATTCCTTACCCATTCTTTCTCTTTCTCTCTCTCTCTTGCACAGATTGATGAAACTTTCCTCCTGTAATCGAGAAGGGGGTGAAGACCCCGTCCGTATAAGCGATAGCCGACGCTTTGACACTCCTATTTCACTTAAGCGTTTCAATTTTCTCCTCGGTCCCGCACAGGAGGAAAATGAAGATTCTTTAGTCTTCAGACATAGATCACCGATCCCCCAAGATACAGCGTCAAATAAAACATCGCAGTTATAACTTTGACGATTTGGGACTTTCGGATTTTATTTTCTCGCAACGAAATGTTCATTTATGGACAGTATGCACATAAAGGAAGGAAAACTATGTTTGTAAAAGATTGTCAGACGTTTTGTTTATAAATTATCAAGTGTGTGAATTCCCCGATAGCATGGCGTGTACAGAGGATAGTTTGTGAAGACGCTTCACATTAACAAATCCCTAAGTGTGGGCATACAATCCCTTCGTGTTGTGTACGTGTTAAAATAAGTCGTCCAAAAAGCCCGACAGCGGCGGGACTGAAACCTTTCATGATTGCCGGTCAGCCGCGTGACCATTACACCTCGCTGGCACGACTTCCCCCAAAATTACCAAGCGATCTCTTTCGGACAAGCAATATGCACACTCGGCCTCTCCGCACTATCTCCTTCGTGTCTTTTTAACATAGAACGAGGCAGACAACAACAACAACAACTAAATCATGACTATGGCCTGGGGTGATTCACCGCTTGAGAGCAGTACCCTACCCCATTACACGAGAAGCATGAGATGTGAAATATTAAAATGAAGTTATGTGCAAGTACAACTCTTGAACTCCCGACAGACAAGGCAGGCAAGTTCTGGTGGACATCGTAGTAAGTAACCAAGCTGAGGCAAGCGCACAATGCACACAACGCCCAAGAAAAAGATTGAAATAAGGTGATCGCTGAAAACGTAGACAGCGGACACTAGAACCCACATTTTCACTGCAGATTAAAGCACTCATGACCTACACACGTAAGTGTTATCGCAAATAATAAATGCTGCATCCAAAAGAAACAGTATTCGAACATGCTCGAAAAAACATATATCTCATAACAAAGAAAACCATCCTGTCGGTCATAAACGCTCACTTTCAGGAAAACGAATTAAACGAAATTTCTTTATGCGATTTGCTTTATCAGGTTCTAAGAACTTGAGCGCGCCATTTGAATACGATACGGACAATCTGAGCTTCGCCGAAAGAAAACGGTATCAACTGACGACTGAACTTAAGCCGAATAATGAAGGCAGACATAAAAAAGAAAGGACGGAAAAAGTACAAGAACGAAACGCATAAAAGACGAGGCGAATGATGGCTCTAAAATTTGCATATTTGATTCAACTTCTGGCTTTGGATTGCATGACGATGAGGAGCGGAGAAAAATAGCTGACTCAGCGACAATCCAAACTCAAAATCAACAGCTCAAGTGAAAGGTTGACTCGATGAGATTCCTAAAGTAATATTTGAAGAAGGCAGGAATGAGAAAATAGGATAAACCTTTTCGGAGAAAGGACTCGTCACGTTTCAGCTTTCATGGCTTTGACCCTTAAACGTTGCCAGCTCGACACAGACTTTAGAAGCGGACCCGAAATAATTTTCCTGTCCACTTTTACGGGAGACGCTATAAAGACACTTTAATCTGTGCATTTCTGACATCGTCGAGAGCAGTCCTGGGTAGTGACTAAGTTACACGTAACTTGTAACTGTCTAGTTACTTTTTGCAGTGAATAGTAATATTTCTATAAAACTAGCTTGTAACTAGTTACAGATTTTGGTTACGTAAGTGCCTGTTCTCACCTAAAGTACTTTGCTCCAGAACGCTAGACACCAAGTGCTGTTTTCTACGAAAGAAGGAAGTCACTGGAAGGTTAGCAAGCTATAGGACTTGAGTGGGACTTCAGTGATATCCTTCTTCCATTGTTCTTAGGCACTTGAGGCTTTGTGTGTTGTCTTTTCTAATGTGTTTCAGCCTCAGAACACCACTTTCCATCGCAGTTTTCTACTTTCGTGTTATAGCAAAGCAGGGCGCACAGTGCTCTGCCGGCTCGGCAGCTCAAGTCTCGCGGAACCTTATTGGAAGCGTGACGCAACGCAGTTTCGCTTGTGTTGATTATTGATTACCGTAACCTATGACGACCCACAAGCTTAATTGGGTAGGCAAACGGAAAATTCGACGCCATGTTCAGTTCACAACACGGCAAAAATCAGAAAGCAAAACCATCGCGCAGCTTCCGCGTCGTCATGGGCAAAACAACCTCTTGATTGTCTATCACAAACCAGCGCTAGAAATGAGCGCTTTAAACGATGACAGGAGCTCAACTCTGACAAGCGCTGTTTTCCTGCGGTCCATAACGGCGTGAGAAGGAAAAAAAAAACGGCGCTGTTTTCTATCGCGCTGTAGAGTAAAGCGCTGTATGTGAGAACAAAGTAGCTAAGTTACTCATGTGCTGCAATGCTTTTCACGTGTCAGTCCCCTAGCATCGGTTTTCCAACGTCGGGCTTCAAATGCCCTGCCGTTTTTCCCAACCAGAAATTCAACGAAATCCGTCCTCCGATACGCAGTATAACTATACACAGTATGACTACGTTTGGACAGTACAAGTGCTAAAGCAACTTTTTATAGTTATATTTATTCGGCTCCCTTTAAATGTAACTGTAAAGTAACCTAAGTTAGTTTAACGTGGTGACTATAACTAGCTACGTCTCAAAAAGAGCAACCGTAACTCACTAAACTATTTTTGCTGGCTAACTGTAACTGTACATTGGTTACTGTTTTTAGTAAACTTACCCGTGACTGGTTGAAACCGCGCTATGCCGATGCAAGGGCAATAAAGCTTATTTCCCACACTTCCATTTTCACGGGACCACACGGCGCATGCGAGCTGCAGCAAATGCAATTACATGCACTCCACTGCATTATTACGATTATGTCATTTGAATTGGATCCGAACTTGCCAGTAACTAATGCGCATGACGCTTCTAAGTATCAAAAGAAGTTACTTTTCATTCTTTTTTTATTTCTCTTCGAGTTTTGGGACCGGGTTCATACGTTTCAAAGAATGTGGAAAATATAGTAAAATGTATTTATACGTACAACAACAAATAAATTTTCGAAACGTTCCAGAACGAAAAACGCGGATTTGTACAAAGTTCACCTGCCATGAGCATCACGACATTCCTACTTTTTCTTTCCTTTCTCTACTTTTTTTTTGTCCCCGTCTTTATTTTCCAAATTCGTTTATCTAGACCTGCATATTTTACGAAGCGTGAAAGAAGCAAAGTAATATTCCGTGTTCGTATTAATATTTGCGTAACACGAAGAATCAATATATTATGAAAAGACAGGGCCCAGTTGAAATCCTATCGTGGGAAAAACTAGATGTGGAGCACACCCTTCCTTCTGTCGGCGCTTCCGTGATTCCTCTCCCATCATTTTGTGCCCGTCGCTGCATAACGGGATGGAAAAGACATGGCGCGCTTCGTATCCGAGATGGTTGGTTTCGTACTGCGCTAAGCAAATACTCCAATCGATAACGAATATCCACGTGAGATTCAAAAGGACAGGCCCGTAACACGTACTACGCCCCACCAACGAAATCGTAACATGATTTTGAATTACTGTACTCCTTTTTCCGGATATTACACGCTACCCCAAATGACCCCCAACAATGGGCACTGAACGTTTAAATAGCTGAAATTCGCACTGTTTATTTAGGTTCTTTACAAGGGGCATCTTGCACTTGGAGCTGTTTGGTCCGTGCCTCAAGCACAGTACACTCTTAAAATAGAATACTTCACCACGTACCACGATCCTAGCCTAATTCCTAATGATAGCGCCCTCTCTCGTGATTTGTTGAAGATAGGAAGATTCCTACGTTATTGGACATCATGCCTTTAGCGCTAATTCCAACGTCCCAAAAAGTTTAGTGTTTGACAAGTTACGAGACAGAACGAGACCATTTTGGATGATGGTGTTATGTGGCCAAATTCTCTTTTACCACAACGGTTCACAGGAGGGCCATGATGATGTACCGTAAGAATTTATGTTAGGCGTAGCAGAACAAGTCGGGAGACGAGTTCAATTTCTCCTCTTTTTTTTTTTCCTTACAAACAAACAAATAAACAGTACTATACTATAGAGAGACATCAATTGCACTTTGGCACAAGAATGCTTTCGAGTGGTCTTACGTGGCGAGTACTGCATCTCTTTTCTGTTAGCTGATAGTGATGGATAATGGAAGCTTTTGAATCCCACACAGGCTGAGGCTTTCGCAGGCTTCTCGCGATTTTCTTTCCAGACAGATGTTGGCGCAGTTCCGTCTAAAGTGGGCCCTAGGCGCGTACTAACCCCCTCCCTTCTGATGTTCATTTGTCCATGTCTGCACACAGCTCAGAGCCTTAGTGGCTAGAGTGCATAAACACGAAAAAAGAAATGTTCTTATGCTCCACAGAGTCACGTCTTTGTCACCAGAATACTCAAACAATGAGACTGAGGTTTTCTAAAGATGTAATATTCACAAGCTTTCTCGTGGTGGACCCTACCTCATCAGGTACGAAAAAGAAACAGTGCACTCACACAAGCATACGTACAACAAGATCATGTGGGCACAAACTGAAGAATTGCACGGGCACGGGCGAATAGAAGTGGGTACGAAACAATGATGTATTATGCACGCATAACACATATGTTTACCCGTTCTTTGGCTTGCCGTTTACATTTATCTCATCCCATTTTGTGCACACGTGGTCTTGTTGTACACGTACTTGTGTGAGTGCACTTTTTTTTCTTTTTGGTACCCCATAAAGCGTGGTCCACCACGCGAAAGCTTGTATATACTGAATCTTTAGAAGCTCCAATGTCATTTTTTGAGTGTTCTACAGCCATCTTGGACTCGACTAGGACATATTAGACCCCCTAGCTATGGGGTAGCGTTCCACTCCTAGAGTGGAAAACCTCCCTATTTCATCATCAGAATATATATGTTGTTGTTGTTGTTGGACTTGACTAACCGTTGTACCCACTTTTGTCCCCAGAAGCAAGAGTGGTGCTCAACATTGAGTATTGGGTTGCATGTAAGGTTCGAGGCTCCTGTTGTCGCAGCCGTTTGCATCAACTAACCCACTTCGCTCAGTTGGAATTGAGCGCAACTAAGGTTGCATAATGCGAATCGGTCCTACGATGTGCCTGTAAAGCATGCTCCACAGCACAAAGGATCTGTATGTGGAGAAGCCCACTTTAAAAGAAGGTCACTGCGTAGCGGTTCTTGTGTATTTTCGAGGCAGTTCGTTCAAATACCGTGAACGCGGTTACGTGGATACATGCCGTGCACGCGGATATACTTTATAAGCACAAATATCAATGAGTGTAATTCCTTGGCACCGCGAAACAACTGTGGCCCGAACAGGATCATAGCCAGAGCGGCTACGATCGGTGTACACACTCATGGAAGGACTGAGACGGGACATCGGGAAGGATTGTACCATGCTGGTAAGGTTAGTCGAGGCCGTGAGCAACACCCGTTGGTGATATGATTGTATCTCATTACGGCCGAAGTCTCATTACGGCCGATGTCTCAATACGGCCGAAAGTCTCAATACGGCCGATAATCCTTTAATCCCCAAGTGTCTCATTACGGCCAAAGTCTCAACACGGCCGAAGGCAGTCTCATTACGGCCGAAGATGTCTCATAACGGCCAAATGTGAAAATGTGTATTGTAACCTGCATTGATATGCAATGTCGCAGCCAGGTATGGATATATATTCAGCAGGGTATAAGGCATGCACTGTGCCCTTAGGGCCCTTATCATATTTATATACACATATTGCGAGACAAACGGTATGTTATCATACCACAGCACAATGCAACATATTGTGTAATGTGTGCTCCCACAAGGTAGTGTTGATGTTGCTGTGAAGCAGGCTAGTATGTGGAGTTAGCTACTTGTAGAGAGCTAGATGAATATTGGCTTTGTTGTGACGCTTTTGGAGCCATCCTACAGTCACTGGCCAAGACGGAACACCTATCTCAGTCGATGTCAGTTTATTTCCATTCGCCTTACAATTGTACAATTCTTGCTTCTGGAATGAATAAACCTGCAAGAAGCGAAGAGCAACCATGAATAGGCTAGAATATAAAAAAACAAAAACAAAAAAAAACAAGCATTTGTCTCTACATGGCTGGTTTTAATGTGCACAAGCTGCACATGTGTTGATACGTGTCTGTTATTTCATACAAGGTTAACATAAATCTTCATCTAGACAAAAGAATGACAAGCCTTAAAAATGTGACTTCCAGGTGAACACAGAGCATGACCATTATATGAATATAGGTTCAGTAGTTCATTCCCTTAATGGAAACATGTGAATATCAAATAGTGATACATTACAATTCATGAAATGATGCATGCATAACTTTCCATTTCTGGTGTCTTTTTTATAAAGGTAGTGCTCGAATTAACATTCGTGCACTACTACAAAATTTCTCACTTCACAACAGAACCTTATGATGATCTTAACAGCTCACCTCTTCGGCCACGACTCCCTGGGCAGCAACATCCTATTAGCCATGTTGTTTTTCTTTTTCGGAATCCTCCGTGCAGCCACATACCATGCCTGGAATGGAAAACCAGCTATAAATAACAATGTATTTGAATGACTTCCTCTTGAAGTATTTATTCTAATCAGATATGCTTTTGTGCCTAGTATGGTGCGCGAAGGCACATAAGTACAATATTTGCACACGTTCGACGTAAGCAGTTCAAGGAGATCAATTCAAGTACGCCAACTTGCGCTTTTATTTTTGAAGAAATACGACGACAAATTTTAACAAATTAAATATGGCTCACAATGATACGAGTAAATGCTGCTGTACGGTGATGCACTGTCGGTATCTTATCGTCTTCGAATAAATTTGTTGTTCCTAAACGCGCAACCAACTAGAAACAACGCAAACCTACGAACAGATACCGAGTTACATCTATTACAGGCACTTCGGCTGTTTTGATTCATTTAAATTACTCGTATGAGAATCCAACGATGTGTGGACAGCACACTACTAATCCAGACAATCTACGAAAGCATTACTCACCAGAATTCCTGCTGGACTTGGTCAACACTGCGCGATATACGTACGTTGGGGCTGTGGCGATTCATTCAACTCGATTTGTACCGGAACAACAGGCGCTGCTCGAAAGACAACGACGGAAAATAGAGAGCCGCTATAAAGTCCGCTAATTTGCACATTACAGCACTACAAATCGATACATGAACACGTCGTAAACAGCAACCACTCGCTCACACAAGAAACGAGGTACCCAACGTTGCTAGACACCATCCGAACTCCAAAGTGAGAGTAGCAAAACAACAAGATATCAAAACACGAAAGGAAGAGTATTGATCCCCCCTCCCTTCTATAGCATGCAAAACGTGATTTGCGCTGAGATGAACATATATGTTCATGACGCGAGTAATTTTCACTCTGCACTGATCCAAAGGAGGTCACGTGGGATTGCTTGACGGTTACGAAATTAACAGCAATGAAAATGGCGAAACGAAACTTGTGAATCGTGCATTTGCTCTTCATGGTAGCTGCCAGAAAATCGAATCAAACTTATGGGACACTGGATTACAGGTATGTTGGCATCTTTTTCATTCCTGCATATCATTTCACATTACACTATACGTGAATACATGGTGTCATGTCTCACGATGCTGGGGAAGTAGTTGCATGGGGAAGTGTGCATGGTTGTAGACTTTTAATTTTTGATCGCGTAATCGAAATATGGGCACCTTTCGCATTGTGACTTGCATGTGACCAACCAAGTGCTGTTCCCTTATTAGCGCTTCCTGCAAATGACAAAACGAAACATGTGGGAATGTATATTTTTGATTACTCATAAAGCAAGAAAATGTATCGTTTTCAGGTTGCTGCCACTACTCCATGTGCCCGCAATTGTCTTGCGTGTATGATTACACTAACGACGTCGCCCACCACGGCGGAAGTGTTTTGCGTACACGGGTTTCAGCATAAAAGCTAGGGGGGTGTAGGGGGGGTCTGGGTAAAGCACTGACGAGGGGGACTCCTCCACCCCATGTCAAGCCTCATAAAGCACCTCCTGAAATATTTTCCTGGCTATGCAGCTGCATCATTATGACGTAATTGTCATTGTTGTCCATAATTCTTGAATATGTTTCGAATATATGGAAAAAAAGTCTGCTTGACAGCATATGTCTGATGGTCATCATCAAACGAAAGCATATGTCATTTTGTTCTGTGCCTTATGTACTTTTTTTAAATTTCAGGTGGACGTAAATTGTAGAAGGCAGCTAGTGGGGGAGAAGATCATGGTCATAGGTCATGTGGCTCCTGGAGCTCCCAGTGGGCTCCCTTGTGGAGTACTTTTCAGAACACGCACACAGTTCGCTCACAGAACCAACGAGTAGGATGTTGCTTGAATACTGAGAGAAAATGGCGTAACACATACAAATATCGTGTGACACATATGACAATAAAACCATTTTTCACGAGGGATGCATGAAACACTGTCGCAATATTGTGTGCATGAACCATTGTGTGTGACACAAGTCGTGGGGGCACACCGCCTCGGACACATTTTGGGAAGCATAAAACACAGTATATACACAGCTAATATGGTGGATGCTTCTTTTTTCTTTTTGGCCGTTATGAGACATCTTCGGCCGTAATGAGACTACCTTCGGCCGTATTGAGACTTTGGCCGTAACGAGACACTTGGGGATTAAAGGATTTTCGGCAGTAATGAGACTTTCGGCCGTAATGAGATGTTACCGGTGAGATATTCGGTCTCGAAGTGTGTACCGTGGCCTTGAACAAACCACAAAGGAGCGCATGTTGCATTCACTAGGCCACGTCGCTCACAGGTATCTCCCAACATATTGTTCGTTTGTCTATTGTTGTTGTCCCTTTTATTTACGGCGTGTTTTTTTTAATCTTTTATAGGCTTTAAAAAAGCTGTAAGAGCAGCAGTGATGCCATTTTTGCACGCGGGGGGTGGATATGTTTATTAAGATAAAAGAAAGGAAAGCTAAGCCAACGGAGGTCGGCTTGCTATTCCAAAAAAAAAAATGGAAAAATGGGGGAAGAAAAGAAAAAGAAAAGAAAAAGGGGAAAGAAAAGAAAAGGAAGCGATGAAAAGGAAAGGGTTCATGCAGGTCATCGTGTGGGAAAGAGCGTGTAACTACTGGACGACTAATTACCTAAAATTCATTAATTAACATTTTCAATTATGTGTTTTCAGGAAAATGCGTGACGGCAGAATCGGAGGCAACCACTATTTCAAAATTTTGAGACGAGCACACACTTTAAGATATAACGTAGAGTTCCGCGTGTTCGGTATTAATTGAAAAACATCGAATACAGAGGAACATTCCAGGAACCATGACAGATAAATAAACAAGCAGGCTTTCCTTTATTACTCTTCTTTCCTTGGTATTGGTATGGTTGGATGACCTGAGACTTCATTGAGTGTTCCAGGGTCAATCATTTTGTCCCGGATCGGGTGCACTGGTCGGAATCTCATTCTTCTAGCATTATAGGTGCCCCACCGCGCCTGTGAACCTTTTAAGGACCGAGATACTACTTCCCAAGTAGTATCTCGGTCATCGGCCTTTAGTTGTTTAGTGGAGAGGTGCATACACCTTTACTTTCCACGTACGGCGTCCCTGTCTTTCCGCGGCACCCGAGATGGGGAGAAAAAGGAAGGGGGCCTCGGACTACGTTTGCGACTCCATGCTTCGCGTTGTAAACCGTAAAGAGCGCGCAGCAATGTCTGACAAGAACCTCGGCAAGTATGCTTGCATTTATTACAATAAGCTTAAATGAGTTGTGCTTTCGTTGGTTTCGTGAATGCGTGCGCCATCACCTCGCTGTGGAGCAATAAAGTTTCTTTTGTGACGTCACAAAACTGGTAATTCGCATTGGTTATTGTTGTTAAGGTTGCGTTAGACGCGCACAGCACTGAAATTACATTGTAATTGCTATTCGCCGATAACTGTCGGGTAAACAATGTACACGCAAAGAAAAGAACATCGAAAGACTCCGATTTCGCGAACATCAATAAACATCGAAAAACATACATCGAATCCGCCGAAAAATAAGCATCGAAAACGCGGAACCCTAGATATAAGTTGCCAAAAACAACAACAGAAAAATTGATGATGATGAATAACAAATGAGCCGAAACCAGTACTACGCACTTCCCGAGCGCAGAAACGACACGACATCCGGCTCATCTGGGCCAGAAAATGGTCTTTGATTTCGGGTGTGGAGTTTCGCTTTCGGCTCATTTGCATAGCAAAATTTAACGATTTATATATCAAAGTACGTGTTGGTTTCAGGATATTTAGAAACGAGGGTGGATTTAAATAATGACTGGCTTCAATTCTACTATCCCGCATTTCCACGAAAACATCTAATTAATAAGTTAATAAAGGAGTGTTAGGTCTTTGGGCTTGTTTGTATTGAGTCGTCGTGTCTAAACGCACTAAAAACTTTAAAAAGAGGGGTACCAAAGAGACACCAGCACTCCGAGCGTTACGCTGTCAACAGGTTTATTGTGAAAGATTCCGGTCTTTTTACTCTGAAAGATAATCTCTTTCTTTGTCTGTTAATGACCTGTTTTCAGTGCTAAGATACGTGCAATCTGTTTGTGTTATCAAAAAAGCCTTCCCAATATCATGTTCGATCTGCATCTTAAAATGCCCCCTAATCGCTGTTTTGTTAAAACCACCATCGCCACTCAAACCCTTATGCGCAGATAAATAGTTCCTTCCCTATTTTTTACACTATTTTTGTGTTCTTTTATCCGGACGTTTACACTGGTCTCACAGTCTACATCCATTGCAACGTGTTCAACATTACACCGCGCGGCTTTTCGTTCTTTGTTAACTTGTTGTTGTTAACTTTGTTGGTTTTAGGTAAATAATCGGCAGCAAACGCAATTACACAAGAGTCAAGTCTACCAGTACTTACGTGCATTTTCCTACAGGATGTCGGCCTGGCAGCGTAACCCACCTATTAAAACCTCATCTAAGTTGCTCTCATATTTTATTATAAAATTATGCAATGGGTAAAAAAAAATGCCGTGTATAAGCGCTACGGAGCATATCTTTTGAAAGGGATAGCCAACGACCGTGTAGGCGCTTCCGTAGTTTTAAAGGACCCCGTGACAAAACATTGACCGCGAGCAATGACGCCGTAAAGTTACCGCATTTAAACGCGTTTCGCACAATGCCCAAACATGCAGCCATATTTAACTCCCTTTCTCTCTTATCTAGCCTAATCTCCGAGCCAGTTTGTCTAAGTTCTCAAATATCTTTAGCACACAACACCCTTACACCCTACTAGGCCATAAGCTCAAAATCATGCTCGCGTAACGCAAGATTATTCGACATTGCTCGATGAAAACCCATTCATCGGTTCAGTCTGCAGATCAGTTTATTTTTCGTCTCACGACGAACACGCACGTGAACTTTAAACTCGCCCGCCCGCATTTCTTAGCAGTTTAAAAAAATACGCGACTCGTCGACCAATCCTATCGTGTACTCACGCACAGGCTTCCGTGAAACAACGAGCACCGAAATAAGAAATAAGGCCATCCGAAGGGGAAGTTCTCTTTCGCATCACGTCGGAGTCATCCATCAGAGAGGAACCATCTGCTGTCCTCCTTCATTGAGAATTCTCCGCTCGAGTTGGGCGAAATCTTTACGGGGAAAAAAATAGTTTTCCCTTTAGAAGAATATCCTCACTGTTGTCCACACGATGAAGTTATAAAGACTTGTAAGCACCACTAGACGCCAGACAAAAAAGAAAAAAAAGAGAGAGAGCGTGAACTTGTTCACTTTCCAGATGCGGCTTAAAGCGATAGACCAAACGCAAGCCAAAGCTAAACAAACGCTTTTCACGCGCTTTCATGCGGTGCTCACACCCACCGTGTAAAAGATGTCAATTAAATTTGCCGACTAGTATTTATTATTAAATGTTGTATCTAGAACTTTCGCTGTCGTGTCACTGTGAGTAGCTTGTCGCTTTTCTCTCAGACTTTCAGATCGAGCAGCCGACTCAAGACGAAATTTGCCGATTACGTTTCATCGCATCTCTAAACGGTCCTCAATCACCTTTACCTGGTTCGCACGCAGTTGTGAGGTCAGCCAAGATGTCATCGTGAAACAGAAACTGGATTTCAACATGTCGTTCGTTCTTCCTGTTTATCTCAAGAGTTAGGACGCACTACTAGATGGAATTTTGAATATGACATTTGCACGTAACTTGCAGTGGAATGCAATCTCAATTTGCAACCCAACACTTGCAGAAACCTCTCGTCCAGTTTATAAACGTGTCAAACGGCGCAAGAAAATGTTTAGATTTTGCGCATCATAAAACTGCGTCGCTTCCAAGACGGGCAGATAGGGTGGTCATCAATAGCAGCAGGGTGTCAATGCGGGGGCCATCTGGCGCCGGTTCGCTTCATTACCATCGGCCACATGCAAATGCGCCTTCAATTATGCTAATATTTTGATGGAATCGAACCCTGGCCCCGCTGCCTCCGACTGTCACAGAAGTGATGACGCCAGCAGTTCCAGATATGTTTACGCCTTGCCTTTATTAATTAAAGAATTATTCCGTACCACTTTGCACCGCCTCGCAACAATTGCGAGGAGGCTCCACGGGGATACGGAGTGGCAAATCAGAAGCAATTCTCAAACCTGCCAAGGTTACTTTAAAGGGAAACTGAAGCGAAATTTGCCAATTGAAGGAACATGTCCGAACAAGGTGTAAACTTTACGTAGAATTATGGTTGCCACCAGTATTTTGTGAGTACGGTGTACGGATGGGCGTATGTTTGACGATTACGAGCCCGCTGGCCTGCCCGCCCGCCCGACACGGTCGCTCACGGAGCACGCCCGCTATCGCAAAGCATTGCGGGAGAAGCTGATGAGCGCGTGACGTCAGATGTGCCCGAGCTTCATGGGCGACAGTCAAGTGAGCGGGACAAACACGGCGAATACCGAACAGCGCCTCAAAATGCTCGGTTCGGAGATCTCATGGAAGTCTGAAGGCGACATCTCCGATGAGAGATGGGGTCATGCCCATTTTTCTTCTCCCCCCCCCCCCCCCACACACACACACACATACCCTGCAGCGCGAATCAGGCGTACGACGAAACGCCAAGTGGAGGAGATTTGTACCTTACGTTTCCGCGAAAATACAGAACGGACCGCTCCTTATTTAGGCCTGATGTACTTCGTTTGACGAGACAAGGGTAATAGCTGCTCCGAATTTGTTTTGAAGCATTCGTCAACAAACTGTGCCGCACACTACTTCTCCTGTTTCACCTGTCTCCAAGTAAGCCAAACGGATTCGCGGCGCGAATAAGTTTCCCGTCTTTTGGAAACAATTTAAATATGACAGTCATCGAAAAAGCCGGATATCGGCGGGATTTGAACTTCGCATCTCTCGATTACCAGTCGATGTTTGACGCTGTGTCTGTGATGTCTGTCCGTGTGTCGTACGTCCAATGAACGCATTCTACACTCGCGTTGCCGAAAGAAAGTCGGCGACACGCTGTAGCACAGTCAGGAAACACTTCACTAAAATGTACAATTTCTTTTGTCGCGAAAATCAAGCTCCGATCGCAAAAGAACCGCGAAACGAACGTCAGGAGCTCCCAACAGGACGAACAAAATGCGGCATTTCCGTGGTTTGCTACGGCGGCGCAGCTACGCTTACCAGGGGCTCAGAGCGTTTCGCGGCCGAATTTGATATCGCGATTATGGCGGCTGTTCAACGAATATACGTAAATCTCAGTCAAGTTCCGCATTTTTTTTTTTTTTTTGTACACATTGCAATGTGAGGTAAACAGCTTTGCAGCTTAGTTTCGCTTCCGTCGTCCTGTAGGCGACCTATCACCCGCTATAATGTTTTGGCACTTCCAGCGCGTAAGCCTTTCCGATGGTGGGACCCATACCAAAGCTAAACAAATGGTGTTACAAGCTTTCTTGTTTAAACTCACCATGCAAAACATTTCAAGCAAACCCGCATCCAATCTCTTGTAGTTAAACTTTAATTCCACGCCATGACTTCACTGCTGTAGCTTCCGGTGTACGTCCTTTGACTGAACTGTCATGTCACTGGGAATTGTATAAACTTGTCGAAAGCAAAAGCAAAGTAAGCCAAACTTTCGCTCCAAAGTCAGAACACGCTGCCGCCACCGAAGAAACAGAGAACTTGAGATTGAAGAGATTGAGCCTGAAGAGACTGTCAGGAGGACCTTTCATACCAGACACGACAGGTGAATGTATTGTTCAACAATATGCTAACATGTACGTAGCAACGGTGCACTACATAGGACACATGACTCGCACAACTGCTCCCTGCAAAGGTCATTTAGTAGTGTGAAACTCTAAAATCACTTCCCAATATTAGCGAAACGCAAACAACAACAACTACTACTACATGATTACAAAACATTAGCTATCTCTCGCGCTTTTTGCATAACACCTTATCTCGCCACTTGGAACAGAGCATCAGACGTGTTTAACAGACGATATAAACAAAAAAACGGAACAATTTCAGTATTGGAATGAAACTACTCGACAGAGCTTGTACCCATACCACGAAACGATGATATGATCCCCAAAAATTACTCCAGTGTAAGCTCTTTTGTCTTGCAATCAGCGTCGCCAATAATCAGGCTCGGTTACCGCTTTGATCAATCAAGTTTCCAAACAAATTATGCAAATAACCCGACGCTCGGGAGATTCTCATTCGCGCTCAGTAAATCTGACCCAATAGAATACATAGTGAATGGATAGATTGGAAATGTTCGACTGATCACGAGGAGCAAGATAGAAAGAAATTCATGACACCGTGATCGCAATGGAATGCAAGTCAAGCGGCAAGACTGGATTCTTCTCCAGTTCTATGCTTCTCCAGTATGGTTCCATTTAGGACGCACGGCTGTCAAATTCACGCATGTCACTTACAATAGCGGCGAGAAACAAGGTTTGCGAACCATCAGCGCGGGTTTCAACCGCAGGTGCTTCTATATCTCCCAGTCGACTCTTTCCAAAATTTGAACTCAATAATTCCTGTAAGGTAGAGATAACTGTTCGCCACTGTTCGCCGTCAGAGGCTCGTGCAACGAGTTGAGTTGAGTTGAGAAGGAAAAGATAGAGAAATAGGCACTCATTACGAGAGCCAGCTATTCGAGATCACTTAGAAAAACAAAAATGGTTAACTACAATTAGAACAATGAGCGACAAAGAGGCTCAGTCAGACGCTCACACACATTGTCAGTCACACTGTGCCCACCAACTTGGAGTCTGCGCAAAATCGCACAAATGCCTGCATGGCGTGGAACTGATGGTCGGGTGACCAAGGGCCCACAACCTTAGGAACATCGAAGGGTCTGCCATTCAGCCGAGCTAAAGAAGCTTGTAGATACAGTCGGTGCTGCTGATACCATGAACAGAGAGCGGCCAGCTATGACGGTGTTTAGGCATGGTGTCCATTTTCATCAGTGTGTCAACATTTAGAGGTGACGATATAAATGGCCTTGTAATGGATATAATGTCCCTCGAACAAATATTTTGTAATGGGATTTTTTACACGTTCTTGCCTCGAGAATGCCAAACTAGTTTAGCTGAGAAAGCGGACTTATTACGGGAAATGAAACAGCAGAGATCCGACGCGTGCACGTTCCGTCCCGCCATACTAGTGACGTCACAAGAATAGTGCACGAAATATCGAGCGCAGTTTCCTGTTGCGCGCATGTTGAAACACTGCACGTGACCAGACGTTCTCCGCAGAGAGACATCACGCAGCGAAGTATGCACATGCTCAAAATTTAATTTAAAATTATGCGTATGCATAATGAAACAAGAAAAAGAGAAAAGCTTCGTTAATGATTGTTTATGGTAAATATCGCGCGCACGGAACGCATCGAACCGCATGTGTTACATTCACGCATAACACCCACAAGTAACTATTTGCTAATGCAGGAGCGGAAAGTCTCAGTGCATGGGGACAGAAACCTCTCCTCACTCACACTATTTTGTCCTATTCTTCTATTAATCGCTTACTTATCGAGTAAATTGAAGAAAACACTGAGAAACCGCAACGAATGCGTAAAAATATAACATACAGAGGAGGAAGAAAATAAATCCGCATCGTTACCCTACAAAAAAAAAAAAAAAACACCCCATCATAATGGCCGTCCCATCATTAAGGAGAGCCGCAGAAAAATGGCATAGAAGCGAGCTAATTAATAGCACCCTATTGCGCTCCATTTAAGGCCACAATTTAATCTTCCCACACATTTTTCCTTAAGCACGCTTATTATCTTGCATGAGCTGACGCCTTAATGCTATTAGGCGCGCATTTTGTAACTTCATCGCTCCTTAAGGCGATGCTCAGCTTCTCGGGGGATAACGCTCTCGATAATATTTATGCGAATTTCCACACATGGAAACCTCAGTGTTTTATGCTGCGGACGATGTGTTAAAATGACTTTTGAAGAGACATTCCTTTGTGTGGTTGTCGACATTGGAGATCGTGTTCCAATGCGAGCCGTAGATGCCGTACGCAAAATTTTATTCTGCACTCTTAAAACGGAGGGGGAGGGGGGTAATGGCAAGTTCGGCTCGCCGTTGTTGGCTACACAGAAGTGGGCGTCGTCACGACTATAGCAAAAAAAAAAAGAAGACGGATGAAGGATGGTGATGCGTATAGAGGGTGCGTGAGTTCGTCGGGGAGTGCAAAGTGTTATGGGGTCGTTGAGCAAACAGAACTTAACCGCATAACACGCTCCTAGCCAACCATCATCCTGAATGACATTGTTCTTTCCCCTGATTTGTTAAAAATGCAAGGCGATAACCGGAGGATATATCGCCTTCTAATGGATTCCGTCCCATGGCGAATCAGCTAGCGTCCGGCGGATCAGGTAGCGTCCTCAGCACACCTGAGCTTCAGCCCTTGTTTACCAACTCCGGACGACACTGACACGCAAATGACTGTTCAGCTGCTTGTTGAACTGCGGCACCCTGGGATACGGGACATCAGGCACCATAATCGCCCCCTTCTTCCCACGAAAAAACCTTCCTCGAAGCATACAGACCATGCTCCATAGGCTGTGCACTGGATCTGCGTTCACCAACTCTCAACTATTCAAGATCGGCTCTCCTCACTCCAGTTCTGGAACGCTAGCGGACATCATCTACCCCGGTGGTTCTTATGCCGAACGTTCCGCTAAAGCAAGAAACCTTTCCTTCCTTTCTTTCTCTCTCCCTCTCTTTCTGTAGGAAGCGGATCTTGCCCAATGACCCCTCTAGCCCTTTGTACTCCCCGACGGACTCCCGCACCCTCTACGCATCTCCACCCTTCGTCCTCCATCCATATTTTTTCTTTCTTTT
The DNA here is from genome assembly GCF_037126465.1 of Ornithodoros turicata. Taxonomy (NCBI): domain Eukaryota; kingdom Metazoa; phylum Arthropoda; class Arachnida; order Ixodida; family Argasidae; genus Ornithodoros; species Ornithodoros turicata. The sequence continues at coordinate 18,774,413 of NC_088205.1, read as the reverse complement.
TTGCTACACTCGTGACGAAGCCCACTTCAGTGTGGCCAACAACGGCGAGCCGATTAAGACATTACCCCCCCCCCCCCCCTAGATGCACTAAGAGGTACTCGACAAGTTCGCAGAGGAGTAACCGGCGCTGCTGCCTCTGACCGCTGGCAAGGAAGCTCAGTTGTAAGTAATTGGCTGCTGTTCTTATTGAAATGGGAGGTGGTGTGTTCAAATCCTTCCACCAGTTGTGCCCCGTCAGAGGTTTTCCGGAAGACTTTCCTGACTGTCTGTCGGCCCAGATGCCTCTGAAGGCGACCCAGGACATAAACTATCCATCCTGTCTCCCGTTATCCTCTGTCCATGTCTGTACACCGCTCATAACCCTAGTTGCTTGACGGTTCTAATGAGGAATGAAAAAAAATACTTTATTTAAACCTTTATCGCTATGGCTCCGAGCACCATGAGAAGTCGTGCGACAACAGTTGTAACTTCTGCATCTGGTGCAGACAGTCGCCTCAAGCAGTAATCTCCCTAACATTTTCCTCTTCTTCTTTTTCTGCTTCGTCAGGTGATGAATTCAATATCATCCGGGTTTTTTCTATAAACAAACTCAAACTCTTCCTCTTCTTCATCCCAACGATAACGATACGATAATGAGGAAGTCTTGTTTTCCGCGACACGTGTAGCGGGGTATAATTAATTCCTAGTGAGCAATAACAATAAACGAACCAAACAGGGTTCGCGAAGTAAAGGCGAACTCGTTGTCAGGCAAACTTCCTGAACATAGTCAATACAATTTTTTCTTTCACTTTATTAAAAATGTTGATAATTTTTTTCTTTTTTTTTGCAGTTCACCTTCGAATATCCCGAGTGCACCCTACACAAAAGCTGTCCATTGCTGCACCGCACCGAAGAGCGATCCAAGTTTTAAAAGCGTCGTTGGCATCATTTCGGCGACGAAAGATCCCGATTGGCCGTAACAGCGAATGGGAAAACAAGAAGCTGCAAAAGGAACACCCTCGGAGCGATATGTCGTGTTCGGTGCCCCTCTTTTGTTCAACGTATACTTATTTTTTCCTTCACTTATTTGGTTCAATGCTATCTGAAAAGAAGCGCACCTATACATTTCACTTGTGTTGGTATCTTTGGCGCTATCTGGTTTCGTCGTTTTCGCTCTTTAGTTTCTTGTTTTGCGCATCAAACATTCGCTCTCTCTCTCGCTCTCTCTTGTCGATTTCAAACAAGCATTGCTTCTCAAAAGAGCTGAAAAAAAAGGCGCAAAGTCGTGCTGGGCGGGCTCTTTTCTAACTATTGACGATAGAACGTCAGTTCCCAAAACAGAAGGCAATAGAGGGATCATGTGTGCGATGAAGGAGAGTAGCGAAGGAGAAGCGCCTTGCTCTGCACATGCATTGAAAGACATTGTTTACTTTTATTTATTTATTTATTTATTTCATGAAATGGTAACAAAGCTGCCGAGCCAAGCCAAAGCTAAACATGATGCCAACGGAGCTACGTTCGAGGGCAACCACAAGAAAAAGAAAGCGACCGAAGAAAAGTTATCTTTGCGCTTCCAGAAAAGTTACCAACCTGGATCTCCGAGCCTTGCCGTCTCCGGTGTCCAGATTTTTCTGTGTTATACACTTTTTTTCAACTTATCTTTTGTTTTTATGTGTCTGTCCGCTTCCGTGACAATTAACGTAAATGAACAGTATCACAAAAAGGTGTACGCCTGCAATTTTCCACAAGTCATTGGAGAGAACGATATCATTCGGAATACCACTTCGTTCTGAAAGTGTCCATCCCAGACTCTTAAAACTGAACTTCACCACGGCAAAGGCCAACCATTGCACAGAATGATGCCGCTATCACTCCTGATTTGTGGAAAGTGCAGCGCAGGGCATACGCCTTTTTGTGACAATTAACGTAACTTTATAAGTGTCACAAAAAGGCGTGGCTGAGAGCGTGCTATGCGGTGAAGTTCTGAATTAGGAGTGCAGCTACCTCTCTCCCTGAGAGTGTCATGCGGTGAAGTTCTGGTTTCAAGGCGCAGGAAAGGTGGCGGAATTGCATAAAATTCTGCGCTCTTTCAGGTTTCTGCAGACTCTCTGGACGATGATCGGCCCCTTGAAGTCTTCCCCGGACTAATATTAAACCCCAACCCACCCCCACCCGTCTTACACTTATTCACGCGGGTCTTTCTCCATCCGTCTTCGTCCACACGTCGCTCAGTTGCTTCTCCTTAGTCGCTTCTCTGCGCCACGGTGAACTATATTTCTTCATTTCGTTTTTTTTTTTTTTTCGTGTCCAAGTGCATTGCTAGAGCTACTTGTCGCCCTAATGACAGCTACATTACCACTCAATGCCTTCACAAACATCATAAGCCGAAATTGCTCTCTTTGTCGTCACGTTATCTAGTATAGCGATTTTAACGCGGTAACATATTTGGCGCCTAAGTTCGTTAAAAACGTCAGTGTTATTTCAGGGAGTGGCGGTGAAATTAACCGTGAAATGCGATCGATTTAATTAATTCTGCGTATATTGACCAGTTTTGTTTCCCTTTCCTTTTTTTTTAGCTGGAAGCAGACGTTGATCGTTTCTTAAGCTAATTAGCCTTCCGTTAATCGAAAATTGAACCTCCATTACCGCGGTTTTAATTAAAGTCCCGTCAGACAACAACGGCGCTATAGACCTCATTGTTCTTCTATCGCTTCTTGAGAGAGAGAATGATATTCGAAATTACTGCTATTTTTAGCAATACAGGCGCTGTAGCCGCATATGATACGATGTCCCACAGACATACTTCGTGCAGATGAGCTGTTGATTGGGAGCTCAGTAGACTACGGGACATTCCATAGGACAGCATATATAAGACATAGAAAAACTCGCTCGCAATTACACACAGCAGGGATGACTTCGTGGATTATCTGTCGCGGATGGAACCGTAAGTCGGACGGTCTCCTTTTTATTGCTGTTTTGCTCGTATGACCTCAGCACCTTTTCCTTTCTTTTCTTTCATTTGTTTTTCTTTCTCTTTTTTTTTGTGTGTGTATATGAATTTCGGTACTGTTTTGAAAACTCGCACTGGAAGGCAAATCGAGGCCCAACGCTCAGGATACACACGTCCACGCCCTGAGCGGTTTCAACATTTCCCGCATTCCATGGCCACGAGTGTATTACACGTTAAAACGTGCCTTCCTGCCGTTCGTCCACAAACGACGAATAATGGCTATAAAATAGAGATTGTTCGTCTGTTTTTGGCATCTCTCGACCACGCCGTTTGATGGATGCTAAACGTCATTAATTTGGGGCTCCCTCTCTACTTCGCTCGCTATAGACGGCGAAAAATGTTTGCTTATCTTCCATGCGTCACATAATACGGCACAAATCGCCTATATATCTTCGCTCGAGACGCGAAAGGGATTAAAAATTATCTGAAAATATGAGGCTGCAGGAAAGACTGAAAGGATGGAGGCGAGCTGTGAACATTCACACCAGAAGGATCCTCTCCACAAAGACACAAAGACTAAAAACTCGTGTCTGTGTCCTCGTATTTCTCAAGGTCGTTCTTCTAGTATGGTTGTCATCATATATTTCGTAAAGCGCGACTCCGAAGTAAATCTACTGCTTTCAAAATCTTGTCTAATTTCCGTTATTGAAATCGTAGGTATATTCTAGTAACATGTTCTTTTTTTTTTCTCTCTCTCTCAATCTATGCCACGTTGTACAAAACTAATGTCTAGTTTCATAGGAGAATGAAATGACAAGCAGTATATCAAAGCAGCGTCTATGAAAAATAGACTCATCACGGTGAATTTCATTTACAAATTCACACCCGAAACATGAGTAAGGCGTAGAGAGACGTGACCTTGAAGGTACCTCCCGATCTGCTGCTGTGAAGTAAGCAGTAGAGTGTGAAGTAGGATCAGCGTAAGGAGCCTCCTGAAAGGCACTCCCACCGTGCCCGCGGATTCTCTCTCCGAAAGGATTACAGAACGACATCTCAGTCAAAGAAGAATACCCAGGCTATCACAGGGGAAGTATTCAATGATAATTGAAACCAATAGACATTGAAAATGCACGTAGCGTCATCAAGTGTGTAGCGTGTCAACTTGTCAGGGAGAAGTTGACGCGTTACACGCTTGATGGCCTTACGTACACTTTCAATGGTCATTGGTTTCAAAGATCATTGAATACTGCCCCTGAGACAGCATAGATGTTATACCCGTCATTATTTAAACGTTAATCGTGCAACCTGCACAGCCAAAATTTACGGAGGAAGGTTCTTTCACCACTTCTTTGATGGATAGACCTCAGAGAAACGTCACCATGACGTTGGTAGGCAGACCGAAACCGAAACCAATCGGAAGGGGAGGGCTGGGTTCCACGAATCGGCACTTGTTCGCTGCCTCCTACTGAAAGAAAAGTAGAACCGAATGTCGGGTTCCTTTCAGGGACCATCGTAATACCCTCAAGACCGTGGCTTTCGGGCGCGACCTTGTTCGCCTCTAGCTTCGAGCGTAGTTCAACTCTACCAAATTGGTGGCGCTGTCGAACACTATGACGTCATTTGTTTGAAAACAGGGAGAGGTCAGTACGCATGAAGGTACGTGGGGTCTGGTTCCCTGATGGCAACATTGTTACTCCTAGGTTGCCTCCTATTGCCTTCTAGGTTGCCTAGCTTGACTTCTAGGTTGCCAACACCAGAATCACTAGACCGGAGAATACACCTCCGCCCTTACACTCTTACAACAGGGTCCGTTTGCATAAAAGTGGAGTGCGAGTCTCATTCTCATTCTCAGTAGATACTGAGAATAAGTACGAGTCTGGTACTCAGCTTTTATGCAAACGGCCCGGGTGGTGGTGGCGGGGAAAGCGCTCCCCGTTGTCGGCCTCGCAGGATAGGGCGTCGTCACGACTGACGCCCTGGGCCGACTTCTAAGCAAACGGCCCTTCACCACATAGCACGCTCTTATCCAATCACCATCCCGAATGATATCGTTCTGCCCCCTGATTGGTTAAGAACTGCATGGAGGCGTACGCCTTTCTTGGAACACTTATGCAGTTCCAAAAGAAGTGTACGCCCCGCGCTTTTCACAAATCGGGAGTGATGAAGGTACCATTCTGTGCAGTGGTTGGCCTTCACCGTGCTATGTGGTGAAGTTCTGTTTTTAGAATGTAGCCAGCCATCATCCCGAATGACATCGTTCGTTCCTCTGGTTTGTTGAAAGCGGCAGAGATATGCCTTTTTGTGACACTTATGAAGCTGTGCGGCGGTGAATCGCCCACCTCATCATCATCCAATGTATATATATATGTGTGTGTGTGTGTGCTAATTGTCACCAAAAGGCGTACGCCCCACGCTTTCCACAAATCAAGGGAGTGATAACGGTATCATTCTGTGCAATGACTGGGGGGCTTAATCGCTTGCACGCGTTACGAGCTAACGAGGGGCGGGGCACTCGTCGAGAAGGGCACGTGATAAAACATGTGCACGGCGCTTTTCGCGCGATACGTGAAGGGCGTGGTATACGTCACGCGCAATGTCACGTGCCCATCTTTTTGAATTTCCCGCCACTGGTTAGCTCGTAACGACCATAACGACGATGAAGCGATTATGCCCCAATGTGGTGATTATGCCCCACGCTATGTGGTCAAGTTCAGTTTGGCCAACAACGGCGAGCAGATTCTGTCATTACACCCCCCCCCCCCCCCCCCCCCCCTGGTTTTAAAGTGTACTGTGAGACGAACGCTCGCGCGCGCGTCACCTACTCTATCGCGAAACCCAAACTTGCCAAATCTTGCCGGTTCCTCTAAAAGTCAGAGGAAATACGACGAACAAGTCTGAACGATGGGCAACACGAATTAGAAATTGACGAAAATACATAACGAAGCTCAAACCAGCAAAACACTTTTACTTCACACAGAACCACAATTATATACAGACAATACCCACAAATGTGCGTGGGAATTCGAGCAGGAAAACTGATTTCCAGACAGAATTTGTGTTGCCCATTGCTTAGGCTTGTTTCGTCATGCAGTTCGTCCACCAGCTAGCTTGCGTTTACGCTATTTTATCAGTTTAGGACCGCTTTTTGGGACAGTTGGTGTAACAATAAACTTATCCTGTTATCATCATAATCATGTCATCATAAACTCATTCTATAAAAAAATATTGGGTGAAAACGAGATAACCTATTTGTCGGCATGATCTCTGTTGTTCTGTGAATAAATTATTAAACTGTTCTGTTATTCATATTTAGGGAGTGACTTTTTCGGGTTAAACCCAATTCCGCAGGGTTATTCCCCCTCGAACTGACCTCCGACCAATTCCGGTTAAACCCGGTTTCTCCCCGGATTCCAGTCACAATAAAATCCTCAAGTGACGTTTCCACTGAAGACGAACAAAGGGTTCCACGTGTAACACACGTAAGAATGGGTCACTTACTTTCCAAGCAATACACCCATGTGTGTCAGCACTGTCTATGCCTTCGGTGATTAGCGCTGGTAGATCATCCACAAAAAGAAAACAGAAAGATTAGGAAAGGACTTAATAGACAAGAGGAGAAACAAAAACACCGGGTAACACCCGAAGGCGCAATTATGGCCCGATTTCTCCCCAAACTACAGATCTAAAAATAGTGCCCGATTTTTACCCCCTGAATCTGAGAAAAGCATTTAACCCGAAAAAGTCACTCCCTATAATCATATTCCGTTCTTGAATTTAACTAATTTTTTCTTAACAAACTGTTCAGAGTGGCGCTTGGTGCGTGTGGTTCGTGTTTCGTCCTAGTCCAATTTTAGCGCTTTTAACGTGAGTTTACTATCTTATCAGTTCCGTAGCCTTTGCTGATAGTATTTTGAGATTTCGTCTGCAGAAACTGCGTGCAGATGATTTATAATAGAAATTGGAATAAATACCTGCATCTGAGTTGGCAGCTCTATGCTGGAGGATGATATCAGCATCTGATGGTTTTATCTTATGTGTCGACAACGTGGCTAAGTAGTGAAATAGTGGCCATCACCTGAAGGGGAGGACGAAGGAAAGATTGTCGTGACTGCCAACAGCGAAGGGATCTCTCTCTCTCTTTTTTTTCTTTGTTTCTTTTATTGTGGACGACAACGAAGCTTCCTATGCAAGCGAATGTGTATCGATATCAAGTTGCAAAGTAATGACTCCATTCACCCATCAGCAACCAGGATTGCTAATCGGTTTCATATAATGACCCCCATCAGGCCTCTCAGGATCACTTGGTAGAGTCCCGGGCGAGGACACCAGCAACTTGGTGGCAGGGTACAAGTTGCCTAAACAAGGCGTCCTCAGCCAGGAACGTTTATACGTTGTGCAGTGCTCTGATGTTACAGCGCACGTTCAAGTACCCTTTGACGGGCAAATTTAATCCGGAGACTGTGGCATCGTGAAGGCTGTTTCGCGACGCAAATATCATTATTATGTGGCACACCCACGGTAAATTCCTAAGGAAAAAAACTTTTAGTTAGGAGTCGCATTGAGCAATTTAATTGATTTGCATCGATCAATACCATTTTTATCCAAGGAGAAACGTTCCTATTATTGCCCGAACACAGAGAAAAGTTGGCCCCACACAAAGAGAGGAGGAAGCGGCCTTAACGAGGCCAGGATTAATGATGCCTGCCATCGTAGCTGATTGGCCAATCGCCTTGTACAGGTCGTGGATTAAGCGAAGCCCAGAAATCCCTTTTGCCTACGGCCCGTTGGCCCCTTAGCCCAAAGACCCGTGGTCGCCGTCTGGACTTTGTTTCCTAGCTTAGTTTCCATGTAAACAGTTGTACACCCGAATCGTATCGGGGGGATCGCCTCATCTATGGTTTCCTCCCAATGAACGAAATAAAACGGCACGAGTAATTTAAAATGCGAGAAAGGGACGATGCATATCTATTGGTATAGTGAAATGGGGAGTAATTGCAGCTTCTAGTCCCCTAGACTGCCCAATTATTCCCCATTTTAGTCCCCTAACCCCCGACATTTACTCCTCAGGACTGCGAATTGTCACTCAACTTCGAAAATGGTCTTCCGAATGCAGCAGTCTACGTAAATATGTGCTCTTGGTCACTTTGATGGCATAAGGCTGTAAAACTCAGCCAACTTCGCAATTTTCCAACCACGCAGAGTAAGAAACGGTTAACGCTTCTTTCTTCGCAAGTTGTGCCCTACGTATGTCGCAACCTTTTATACCACTCGATATATCACCGTTGACGGTTTGATTCAAAGTATTTCAATGCATGCACACGGATTATGTACCTGGGACTCTTAGGGCAGAGCGTTAAACGCAGTCTCCATTCTATGACATTCATTTACTCCCGAAAGGGACTATTTTTTTGTGGCAATGCATCTAGTTCCGAAAAGGAGTAAAATTACTCCTTTTTTCTTAGAGAATAGCAAAAAGTACATCAAGTGACCGTGCAAAACATTTATCCCGTTTCGTCGTTATAGGTATAACGAATGTAAAACCATGAAGCTTTCTATGTTTATTCTGCACAAGCTTTCATCTAGCAGTATGCATTTCTTCAGGCGCCTGATGAAATGTACATTGCTACACGAAAGCTTGTGTAGAATAAACACACAAAGCTTCATTGTTTTACATCCATTGTGCATCCTGTGCATTATTGGGGACGTGACTTAATCTTTTACATCTCTTTGCTATTTCTCCATTATGCCAGTTTAAAACGCGTAGTATCGCCCCTGCTATACTACTGAACAACAGCGGTAAAATAAGCAAGAACTGAACGAAGTTATGAGAGTTGATAACCGAGAAGTACTACATTCAAAGCTACTATTGGCAGCCTTCTAACAGATACGAAACTGATGTACTTCAATAACGTAGAGTACACAGTGACGTCCAGAGGATGTCCTAAGGACACACGTTTGGGAGATGTGAGACTCCCAGAGGATGTCCGAACATAGAACCGCCGTGATGTCGGAAGCTCAGTCGAGATTGAGAGTCCTGAGATACGGGTAGAACCACCGTATCTCAGGTTCTCCAACGGTAAATTTTCCACAGAGGTGCCTGCAAAACTCCCCATGAAGTCGGTCCAGGACGCACGTTCACACCTCTGTCTCTCATGCCTTCGTGTTGTCCTCTGTCCACGCCTCCCTTTTACCACATTTTGGCAAAGGGACCTTAAAGTGACATTTGCACCGATTTTGTTGTTTCTTCGTTGTTCATCGCCCCCTCCAACGGGAGATTTCAAGAATAAACAATACATAGTTGGCTTCTCGTCCACGCCATTTGTCTCCTCCTTCCTCCCTGTTTTCCGTAGCGCTTTTTTGCTGACAAGAAAATACAGTCTGAACCGTTTGTCGAATCGCTTTATGGCAGTATTTTTCATTAGTTCTGGTTCGGATTCAGTTCCAAGATGGCCCAAAAATATTGAAGGGAAGGCCTCTCGCAGTTTGACGCGTATGCCCTTAGAAATGAACTTCGCCGCGTAGCATGCTCCCAGCCAACCACCGTCTCGAATAATATCGTTATCAGCCCTGACTTGTTGAAAACGGGAGGCGTACGCCTTCTTTGTGACACTTATGCTGTTTATAATTGTCACAAAAAAGGCGTACGCCCCCCGTTTTCAACAAATGAGGGCAGATAACGATATCATTCGAGATTATGGTTGGCGAGGAGCTTGCTATGCGGTGAAGTTCATTTTTAAGAGTGTAGTGCAATTAGGGTGCGACCTCAGCGCGGCTTGCTCGAGCACACAGATTCAAACGCGCCCGAATAACAGTTCCTCAAGCGGCCCCCGGGCTGTCTCCGAAGAGCCCCTTAGCAACGCCGCGCGCGTCCGTCTCGCGCGGCGCACGCCACCTGAAGAACTTCGGCGTCCGCTCTCTAACGCGACGGCGCTCAACGTCACATAGCGGCGGTTAGCGTGGCGTCCAATAACTCAGCGCTGTTCCCACGATGGGCGGGGCAGTTCGACGCACGTCCAACTCGAGCGACTCCTGGAGGCAGGAAGAAAAGTTTTTCGGGTGGGGGAGAGAGTTCTTGACGAACCGCTCCGGGAGGACCCAAAATACGTCCGTTCCTGGCACGTGTATCCTTATGTGGTGCGCTCACAAGGACGTGTTTTGTCGCGCGGGTCGTAACATTTTGTGTTTCACGAATGTCTTTTTGAGAGGATCATCTGTTACATCCAGCATGTCCCAAGAAAGTTTGTAGTGGCCGGTGTGTGCTCGGATAGGACGGCAAGGTGAGTTTGCATGTCTTGGAATGGGGGGGGGGGGGATGTTGCGAAACTCGCGCCATACGAAATGTCTACGCTTTTGACAAACCAGAGTGCAAGTGCGAAAGTGCTCGCGAAAATCGCGAAGTGCGATATTGCGCAAAAGGGTGGGGAAGACTCACAATTATAAAAAAAGCAAAAAGAAAACGAGAGTGAACTTGTTTATACGGCGGGCTGCATAAAATATGCATCTATCTATCTTCCTTTTTTCTCTCTTTCACTCCTTTTTATGTATAAAAGTTTTTCATACAGCAAGCAGTATAAAGAACTGTCTTGTTTCGCTCTGACTTTTAAATAACTATTATCCTTGTGAGTCATCATTTCCTTCGTTTCCGTCATGAAATTTAGATTCCATAATTCCGATTGAATAATATCCAATAATAGTTTGAGTTTCATCAACCAAGCGGTCTTTTCTAAATGTACGCGTTGTACTGTAAGGCGGCCCCCTACCTGTATATCTCCATGTACAGAGATTCATAGGCTGGTGGTGTAAAATATCGGAACTATCTGTATTTGACTTTATGGCAGGCATGCGCGAATATTCGAACTTTTCGAATACCGAAGCGAATAATGCTATGTACGATTACGTTTCCGAATCGAATACGGAATATCGAACTTCCGAACCGGATCGATGGTTGTTCCAAGCCGAATATATTGGAATGTTTCCGAAACTGCACATAAGGCCGTCACAAGGGAGGGCATAAAACAAAGTGAGCGCCACTTCATATTCTGATCCGTACGACTATATCTATACTGTACACACATACTGTACACATGTTTATATTCGTACATGTTCTGCATGTGTATATGGTCCGAATATACAACTATTCGCCTCGGTTTTAAAAATATAATTATTCGCACATGCATATTTTCTAGTAAGGGAAAATGGAGCGCAACCGTCGCGTATTGCAAAGTGTCGCGAAATCACTACGAAAGTTAGAAAAAAAGGAAGCTTGGGGAAATCATAATTAAATTAGCCAACATTAGTAAGTCCGTAAACGAGCTCAATAAGTCAAGGAAATCAACAACAATCACGTGAATATTGATTTTTACGTTACTTTATCTACTACTTCCGTCAAACCACGCTCCAAAAACACAAGGTAATTCCATAAGACTCTCCTAGCCAACCATCATTCTTTAAAATGGGACGCGCATACTTTTTTGGGACACTCTGTATTTACGCCAACGGTCACAGAAAGGTCACTCGTTAAGTGAGTAGCGATCACGGCATCCTGACGTGCAGTGATTGGTCTTTCATGTGGTGAAGTTCTCGTTTTAGAGGTTCGAATCCGGACGCCGGCTGTTCCCTTGGTTTTCCTCAGACGTTTTAAGACTGTTCCCTGTGAAGTCGGTCCATGACGCACTATCCCCCCCTTGCGTCAGTCGTGATGTTGCCCGCCGAAGCGCGGCCGACTACGGCGAGTAGATTGACCACCATCACCCATCTCGTTTCAGAGTATGCATCTTTCAGTTTAGCTCGGAAAGGAATTTGGGAATTTTTCACCACCGAAAAAAAAAAAAAAATCATACCAGCTGTTGCCTCACAAAATTCGGTTAAAGTACAGAAGGTTGACGTCGTTTCCGGGTAGCGAACTTTGTAGAATTCCGGGGCAAAATATAGTGATCATAGTCTTACTTGTTGCACCCCGTCACCAATACGCAGGGGAGTATATAACGGAGGTGACATCGGCCATTTTTAGCACAAACCCTCCTTGTCACTAGGGGCAGCGTTCAGCATCTGCGTGACATCTGTCTCGGTGACGTCTGACGGTGATCCTTTGAAACTGTCGCTTAGGCCAGCTCAGCTCTCTTTAAATTTCCTGCTAGTACCGCGAAGCAATGCATGGCCCTCAGCTATGGACAGACGTGAACATATATAGGACAGCAAGAAGGAATGGGAGACAGAGGTTAGTATGCGTCCATGGTGGACTTCAGGGGGAGCTCAGGGAACATCCCTTTGGTATGCCTACAGAAAAATAGTAATAATAATAATAAACGGGGGTAACCCTAAGGCAACGCAGCCGGTGGTAGAATTCAAACGCCCCAACTTAGCGTAACCTCGGCATTATCACCAACGACCGGATGGTCAAGCGTTGAGCGCGCAATAGCAGGTAAACCAAGAAAACAAATTTAAGAAAAATCCACGCCCACAATATTATGAAGCGTTGCACTCTAGATTTGTAACGGATGGGACAGCGCTACCGAGGGAGGACAAGGACAGATACAAGAACAAGCACTAACTTCAAACTGATTTTATTGGGATCAAACAACACATATAAATGAAATTCCAGGTTTTGAGTAAGCCGTGCGTAAAAGATCAGGTTCTCAGAAATACCAGTTCTTTTTGTGTTAGTGCTACAGCCATACTAAAGTCAGTTGGAAGTTAGCGCTTCTTCGTGTGCCTGCCCTTGTTCTCCCTTAGTTGAGTTATACCATACGTTAGCAACTAGCCCAAGTTTCCACCCTCGTGATCTAGGTGTAGGGGAGGAAGGGAGGTCAATTACTTACCTCTCCTTTTTTCTATCTATGTCCGTGACAATCTTTGAACCGTTTTAACTTGTAATAAGCCGCGTCGACCCCCACTGCGTGAAATATGGGTAGGAGCTTTTCGGGCAACTCGCTATTGCAACCGACAACAAACTCCTTAGTTGATTTTCGTCTGGTCGAGGGGGGGGGGGGGGGGCAATCTAGGCAGGCAGATCGCTCGAAATCCCCACGTCACCCCCCCGGGGGGGATATGTTTAATGCAAAGAAAAAAAAAGAGAAGGGAAAGGTTAGCATTGATGTCGGCTTGCTCTTCCCAAAAGGTAACAAACAAACAAAAGAACGATTGTTCCTGATCATCTCGCGACTTCACAGCATCAGTGCGCGAAAGCGGCGCATATTCCATTCCTTGCGATATTCCGCTCATATGGCAGAGATCATTTTGATACGACTGCTTCGATTTTTGAGCTCGCTAAAATAATATTCTTTTTGTAGAATGCTTCTCTATGCTGAGGCCGGTTTCACCAACGCTAGATAACACTTTAACCGAGTTTAGACTAAAATTGGGGTCAATCGTCAACCCTGTGTTACCAAACGACCCTATGTGACCCCGTTTGACGGGAAATCCCGCTATGCCGCGTTAGTGTCTCTCTGTTCGTTCGGTCTATGTTCGTCCTGCTGCGTACGTTTAACTCTGAGTTTCGGAATAAGGACACGCGTAAGTTAGAGTTAAAATAGAGCTGGTCGCCTCATTTGTTCAAAATGAGGACGTACGCCTTTATTGGGTAGTAACCGACACGACATAGCCCCGTCCCTTCGCTCGGATGTAGACCCCGCACGCTCTCACCGAAATTCCTTCGCGACTATCGCGCCCCTTTACTACATTCATCCACCGGATAAGGCTCAACGTTGCATTTACACCGTCTCGGCTCCACCTAGTCTTCCTTCTGCCCCGGCTCACGTTCACGGCTACCTCTGCCATGTCATCCTGGCTTGTGGGCAGTATCACCACGAGTGTGCACTGATGGAAGTTTCTATGCAACGTATTGACAAACGGCCGTTCAACCTCGCGAAAATCCTCGGACCGTCGTCAAACGTTGTCCACCAGATGCAAGGCCTTCGTCTTCTTGCGGAGTTGTTGCGCTCCGCCGGTCTGATGACGGATATCTGAAAGTGCTCCCCCATCATCGTCCCCCCCATCGTAGCATGAGACGGCATGTAGATGCCGTCACTGCTGTGGTCTAGAACATCTATAGAACACATCTTTCTACATTGCCCACACTATACCAACCTTTCAGATGCCTACTTTCAGTGTCCCCAAATCTTCTGAACTCTCGCACTCTCACGATATCGAAATTGCTAGGTCCATGACCAAATCCTGCCCACCAACGCTCTGCCCTGAAAGTAGTTCTAAAGTTTTTGGACATCGTAGGACTTGGGTCCTCACTGTGAGGATATGCTGTGAGGCGACTCGTTATTCCATTTCACCGCCAGCAACGCAGGGTACACTCTAAAAACAGAGGGGTGGGGGGCTAATGGCAGGCTCGGCTCGCCCTTGTTGGTCACACAGAAGTGGGCGTCGTCACGACTATAGCAAAAAAAAGAAAGAAAAGAAAAAAAGACGGATGGAGGATGAAGGGTGGAGACGCGCTGAGGGTGCGTGACTTCGTCGGGGAGTGCAAAGTGTTAGAGGGGTCGTTGAGCAAGACCTGCCTCCTGAAGAAAGAGAACAAGGTTTCCTGCTTCAGCGGAACGCCCTCTAACAACAGAACTTCACCACATAGCACGGTGGGGGCCAACTATTGCACTCCTTTATCACTTCCGATTTGTGGAAGGCGCGGGGCGTACGCCTTTTTTTGGAACTGCATAAGTTCTCCAAAGAAGGCGTACGCCTCCCGTTTTTAACCCATCAGTTTGCAGAACGATGTCATTCTGCATTTTGTGATTGACCAAAAGCGTGCAATGTCGTGAAGTTCTGTGCCAGCTTTCGGCGCAGTTCCCTTAGAAGTCGACCCAGGACGCACATTCCCCTCAGAGCGTTAGTCGTGACGTCGCCAACCTCTGTGAGGCCGACAACGGTGAGCTCTTTCACTAGCACCACCACCACCACCATCTGTTTTTAGAATGTAGAGTATCGCTCCTGGCGATGAAACTCCCCAATCATCACCATAAAGTTATTGTTTTCCGAATGTAAGGAAAGTTTCATTGGCTGTAGTAAAGCGGAGAGGATAATCATGAAAAAAAAAAAAAAAGTAGCAAAGTAGAAAAGAGCCAGCGGTTTGTGCAGGCCTGCCTAACGAGGGCTGTAGTTATTTCCGTATTTATCTACTTCTCAATGACAGCTCGGGCATTTTCTTTCCAATTTGATTTCGTCATTGACTACGCTCTCCCATATTGCAGCGAATTTGATGTTCCTAACCTCCTCAAGATGATTTCCGATCTGCACTCTTGAAAATGAGGTGGTGGTGGTGGTGGTGGTGGTGATAGGGCTTGTAGTTGTCGGCCTCACGTATGTGGGCAACATCACGCCTCACGCCCTGGGGGAATGTGCGTCCTGGGCCGACTTCTAAGGGAACTGTGCCGACATATATCTGAAAGCGTTTGAGGAAAACCCAGGAAAAACCCCAGACAGCACAGCCGGCACCGGGATTCGAACCCGGGTACCTCCCAGTTTCGACGTGACATGGCCTCTTGAAAATGAACTTCACCACATACCACGCTCTTAGCCAGTCGACATCCCAAATTACATCGTTCTGTCCCCTTATTGGTTAAAAACGGGAAGCGGAAGCCTTTTTTGGAACACTTTCGGACATATGTCGGCACAATTCCCTTAGAAGTCGGTCCAGGACGCACATTCCCCAGGACGTCAGTCATGACGTTGCCAACATTTGTGTGGCCGACAACGGCGAGCCGATCCTACCATTACCCCCACCCCCTTGTTTTTAGAGTGTGGGGACCATATGCCATTTTTGTGGCATTATTCAGTTCAGTTTGCCACAAAAATGGGGTACGCCCTGTTTTCATCAAATCAAGGAACAGAACTTTGTCATTCGGGATGATGGTTGGCTAGGAGCGTGCTATGCAGTGAAGCTCTGTTTTTACAGTGATGCACTCCTAAAAATAAACTTCACCGCATAGCACGCTCCAAGCCAACCATCATCTCGAATGATATTGTTATATGCCCTGATTTGTCGAAAACGGGAGGCGTACGCCTTTTTTGTGACAATTATGAGCAGCATAAGTGTCATAAAAAAGGCGAACGCCTCCTGTTTTCAACAAATCAGTGCAGATAACAATATCATTCGAGATGATGGTTGGCTAAGAGCGTGCTATGCGGTGAGGTTCATTTTTAAGAGTGTGGGGCTTTAAACCTACACTCTAAAAACAGAACTTCACCGCATAGCACACTGTGCACCAACCGTTGCCACGAATGATAGGGTTATCGCTTCTGATTCGAAGAGAGAGAGAGAGAGAGAGAGAGAGGGGGGGTACACGCCTTTTTGTGGCAATTTGGATATATGAAAATGCCACAAAAAGGTGTACGCCTTCCTCTGCCTCCCATTCACAAGCGATAACCTTATCATTCGTGGCAATGGTTGGCGTACAGTGTGCTATGCGGTGAAGTTCTGTTTTTAGAGTGTACCCTTGAAAACGCGTGAAACACAATCAAGGCTACTGCTGCGCCTTCCTAATGCATATTAAAAGCAAATTCTACGAAGAACGACCGCGCAAAGCGCGACGGTAATGACGAGCTGTGCCCAGTAAATGTTTGAATTATAGAAATTACCGCAACTCGAACAGCTGACGACGGGTATCCGTGCATCTTTAATAGAAAGCATAGCGGAGAACAGTACAAAAAGTACTCCCGATTAATAAATGATTATTGCGACACAAGAGGTCGTTGTCACGTAAGTCTATGCTCATATTTTGCGGCATGATGGAACTTGGTAATTAACCACGGTGAGACGATAACATGTAGAACAAAATATTTCTCGGACTATCTATAGCCTATACGGGAACTGCGCAGAAGATGCGCAATCCCTATTCATGTAAGTGTGTCGTAGAGATACGCCAAACCCGAATTGCCGCAATAGTTAATTTTGTGTACCTTTCAACTTTTGCGCAAGGAAGGCGTAAAAACGGTGCAACCAGCAGCGCCTTCTACAGCACAACTATCGTCAACCAAACATCTTGTGACATATTGCCAAGACAGGCGTTAAGAATCTGTTGAGGTCGCTGACGAAGGACGTATGCAGGAGGCATGGCTACAAGCCGATTGTCGCCCATCCCTACTACACAAGATTGAGTGATTGATTCCTTCTGGCACATCTGACCCAGCAAAGTGTGTCGATGGAGAGTATACGGAACACATCTCAATTTTTTCTTTTACCAATCAAACAATCAACGGGATGTATCCTCGTACACTGCACAGGACACGGACCTCGAAATTGAGAATTGAAATGTTCCCTCGACCATATGGACAATAGAAATTTTGATACCGTAGAGGTAGTAGCACCTGGGAGTCCAACGAGAGAGGCGTTTTCGGCACTTCGAAACTTTAAAGTTTTGCTGCTACGAAGACAGTCTACAACGCAAGCGCGTAAGGCGTGTGTTACCCAGTTCTTCGTTGTAGTCGTCATCGCGTTTCCTTGTCATCATCACCCCTCCATTTATTGTTGATGTTGTTTCGTTGCACTTGCCGAAGTTCGGGAGTGGTAAGCGTGAAAAGGGGGAGGGAAGAGTTATAGTAGGTTTCCCTTTTCGGAGTTGGGAGTAAAGTTTAGTCAGAGACCAGCAGAATTCGTCGGGTGACGGGCTAAATTTCTCTCTCTTTTCTTTTTGATTTCACAATTCAATTCAAAATTGCGCAGGATAAGTGCACTTAACAGGTTCGCAAAAATTGTAAGTAGAGAACTAATCCTGTCTCTTCCGTGTTGTGTGTGTCGTCCGTTTGCTTCGTGTTGTGTTTTTAGCGGTTTTACTTCAGTCATTCTCTAAGCATGAACGGCTGTGAATGACCCATCACATCATCATCCCATTCATGTGTGTGTGTGCGCGCGTGTCTCTAAGCTGCACGCAAAAGCATACACTTCCCAAAATCCATTTAGCCTCATGCATTTAGTCCAGAAAGGGACTATAATGGTTGTGGAAATTCATTTAGTCTCCAAAAGGACTAAATTTGATCGCCAGAGTAAAGTTTGTCCTTTCCGACGCCTCTTTGTGATTCTACAAGTTGTTTTATTCTTAACGTGTGGCATATGAAAGTCGTTGGCATACATCAGCCACCCCTCTATGTGGCATACCTTAAGTTTCTCCCACAGTCGGTAATTTGGGTAGGTGAAAAAAATAAAAATAAATATCGGTTAATAGCGGTTTTCGGTTCAGGTTCGGTGTCGGTTCGGCTCTCATCTTCCATCACGAACAAGTCGTTCCACAAGGGCGCTGAAAGAAACGCCAAGGTTGAATCTAGCAGACATAATCTTCACGATAGGAAAGTCGTTCAGGACATGGAACCACGCGGAAAAAATATGGCTCTACATGCGTAACTTAGCTCTATTGTACACCTAGTTTCACCGAAAGCGGTAAATAGTTACCAGTCACAAGTAACTTGATTACTAACCAAGACTCTTTGTAACTGGCGTGCATTACTTAACTGCTTTCCTCTTGAAATGGGGTAAGTTCTCCCTCCACATCTACTGTTGTCATCGTCGTCTAATGAGCGCTTGGAGGATATCGTTAAAGGAGCGGGAAGGATTTATAATGAAACCAATTTGCCCAGTTAGATGAAGAAACCCACAGCGATTGCAATCTCCGTCCCTTCTTCAAATGCTACTGTTCTGACTTACAGCGTAATTAAGGGAACAGTCTGGAGCTGTCGATACATTTTAAGAACAGAGTTGCGTTCGACTGTAAGTTACGTGTAGATGCCAAAGGCTAAATTTCGTCCAAAAGAGTGTCCCAGCTTTCGAGAAAAACGAGACGGAATGTTGAGATCCGGTTTCGGTCTCATAAAGACGTAAGCATATGATTGGCGGGCGTCACGAGAGTATATGACCGAGAAAAAAAAGACGAAGAAGAAGAAGGTGAGCGAGGACAGACATAGTAAAACTATAGTAAAACTATAGTAAAACTATAGTAAAACGTAATCAGCAAGTTTTTGTGATGATGATGTGAGTTGTATCTCGGGTCTGTGAATCGGTTGCTTGGTATGCAACGGAAACTGGAAGTCACTCACAGAGACGACACGGCAGCGAAAGCGCCGGCTATTCAGTAACGAAAAATGTGATGCAATTTTAATGGACATATTTTGCACGACGACTGAGCATCATAAGAAATCACGTAACAGCGTTAGTTTCGTTTTGGTTTGGTTCCCGACAATCGCTCTAAGCGATGCAGTGAAAGCAGCACGAAAGCACCCACGAAAAAATTTTCATGTATGGATGAGATGGATTGTGTGACAAGTAACACAGGGAAGAACGGTGACCATAGCTGACCTCTACCACGCCCGAGGAGTTTCGGGAAGCCACGATCAACACCGTTTTTGCCTAGTGACTTTCCGAGGCGTTGGGTTAACAACCATGGTCGCACAGTATAATGAGCAGAAATTACGCTACTGATTTACGTTCAAAGTGCGTTCTAATAGATTTGCATATCCAGATGCGGTTCCACCACTCACATTGACGACTACAAATTTGACCGTGCACTGCGTAGGAAACCCTTACCGAAGCCTTCCACTGGCAAATATTATGAGGCTTTATTTTGTCTCTCACCTAATAAAGGGACGCTCATAGGTGGGCCGAGTATTTATGTTCCCGCTCAGTGTTTACTTGTAAAAGCCCTTGGCCAGCAGGCACGGCGGCCACCGTGAGACCGACATAGATTTACACTTATATAAATACACACAAACTTTGATGATTTCTCTACTGGCTGACATAAAGCAGTTCGTGCCCAGAAGCGAATATTTAGTGTTTTCTACGTTATAAGTAGACTAGAAAGCCATCTGGCGGGTCTCCAGTGTTCGAACAGCCAGAGTGTTCGCTATTCTTAGGTGAACGCGGTACGACGCCCAAAATACTCGGATGAAATAGATGGGCCAGACGATTAGCCGTGACACTGAATAGCCGACGCTCCTCAATGCAAACGCTCACAATGTCTCTGTGCAAGACTGCTCACTGGGAAGAGAGAATTTATCCGATGGCTTCCACGCAACTTTTGTATTTCCGTTGCGCCCTTCTATGCGAAGTTGGAAAGTCTGATTTCGCCGGATTGCGGAACATGCGGAGGGGCAGATGACACATTTTATCATGCTGCCATCGATACTGTTCACATCGACGTGATCTTCGTGTTCCTCTTAGCCGACTAGACCCTTATCCATTACACTTGAGGAAGCTGCTGTAGTCGGTTGTGCCAAGGCGACGAGCATTCGTAATACTCGTGAAATTCTTTACGGCGTCTCCGTCTACATATCTTCAGTTAACATGAACGCATACGGGAAAACAACAAAGAAATTTGACAAAAATAAAAACTGCAATGAAGAAATTGCAGAAATTTGAAAGAAAACAACAAAGGAAAACAGCCCGATAACATGTAACGTTGCGTATAATGACAGAATAAACAGAAACAGAAATGTACTTTTTTGAGTGATAACATATGGCATAGATGCAGGCGAGCTGGTGGAGGAACCTCGTATTGAAAAAGCCTGGGTCTGTGCGCAGCTAAAAACGACTTAAACTAGCAAAATGTTTGGCTGATTTGTGTGTTGACGTCGTTTTTTCCCCGGGCACGGGCTTCTTCAATCGTCATTTCATTACTTGAGCGGTGACCACGTGACGCCCAGCCAGCCCCATCTGTGAGGCAGCTAATCTCATCAGTCACTTCTCAAGCACCGTTGAGCGAATTACCGTCACTGAGAAAGTCATAAAGGCCGGGAAAAAGGAATGCCTCTTGCGCAAGCAGCTCTCCGTCGTATAACTCGAAAGCACCTTCTTCACCGAGATGTTTATCTCCGGCATTCCAGCGATGTACCTCTATTAAATCTTGCGCAGTGTAAGTGCTAACAAAGCGCAGGTGTTATGTGACATAACGCTTTCTTTTATCCGACGCGTTCCCAGAAGAAGGTTCCGTGATTTGATGGGAACATGTGTAGGAGGAAGGCAACGGCCTGGATTCTCCTTCTCCAGCGTCACTGCACTGGGCAGTGGAGTAAAGATATCATTTACGGTCCTAGCAGGCTCGGGCATCTTAGGATTATAGATTGAGCGTAGCATGCAGCGAAATAAATTTGGTACTTATAATTGAATCTCTGTATGCAATAAGGGGATAAATCGAAAAAACCCAAACCGAGAAATAGCAAGCCTTTATCACGGCTGACCTTTCCCTACTGTTTTCTCTGTGTTTCTTTCTTTTTTTTATCAGCATGAAAAATCCCCCCCCCCCCCAAAAAAAAGAACGAGAAAACGGGCCTGATCTGATTGTCCGTCCCATTGACACACATGCATTTCCCGTTTCTTACCCTCCTGTAGCGGGCCAATAAATTGCAATAGGGTCCTAAATTTTCGTTTACAGGTACATATGGAAGTCGATAAGTCGACTTATGCCCTTATAGAGAGATTCAATTAACCTACAAACAACGCAGTTTTTCAATTTTCCACATTTCATCCCGGACTGACTCTCCTTGCGCACCATACATTTTGCCCAAGACTACCTTCACGGAAAGATTAAATAATTTCATAGTTATGAAGTGGAAGACCGCCAACGTTAGGTGGAACACCAGCGGCTCCTATTCCGTTACTGTTCCGACATTCTAAAAGATCGCATCGTAATTTAATATTTATCATTGCACGCTGAACTATCTGCCCGTTTAAAGCTACGCCTAAATGTGCGACCCACCTCTCTGTTCAGTTCAGACGCGTGACACGCCGAGAGGAAGCAAAAGTGTTAAATTCACTCGTGCCACAAGCTGTCCCGACAAAAAGGCGCAATGTTAATTAAGAAGGGACGCTTCACTTCCTTGGCTTTGTCGACCCGTTCTAAAATACGCCAGTGCTACCTTTCCCAGGTTGCACTGGGCGGCTCGTAACAAGTTTCAGGGGAGAAAAAGTTGTCTCCTGACATAACGCGTCAACTCTCACCGTAAACTAGATTTTGTAATCCAGCCCATGTTGATGTATGCTCTCGAGCATGTCTTGCATGCTCCTTTGCGAGGCTGCCTCCGTTACAAACATACATGGCTGTAACGGCCGCTCAAACTCGGCTAAAAGTCGCGCTCATTGTCAACTTAATATATTAACTTCCCAGTCATGGTAAGGCGCTGACTCCTTCAAATAGAAGGTTCACCATATTTATTCCGCATTAATGCGTTGGTGGTTGTAATGCCGCTATTTATCGAGCCGCTGCCTGAATTCTGCTCCGGTGGGGATCGTGCAAGTTAATATGAAAGCATAAAAAGATCTAACCTCTTTTAAAGGGACGGTCGCATCCGTTCCAGTCGATATCGAAACTATAGTGTCATTTTATTCATCGTGAACCACTGACTACGGTGTCGAAAGTCGCACGCTATTCGATGGAATACATGGGAAAAGCGGACGCCGGATGCTGAGAGTATGCTAGGATTCTCTCTCTGGATACACGACAAAAAAAGTCGTTCCCTACACCACCAATCAGAGCACGGTCTTGAGAAGGGGCCGTGCGGGCGTTTGGACGGCGCCTTTCTCCTCTGAACGAGGCCCTCTCACTTCCTCTATTAGGGAGTGACGTCACGCTGATGTCGCTATCGCCGGAACCTCTGCAGCTGCAGCCCTGATCTTTAAAATACGTCTATCTAATCACTTTTTGGGTGGAACAAGATTGCCAAGTAGATAGTCGGCCGATGCCAAACGTAGTGGTATCTGACTTCCTGAACTTCGCCTGTGGTAACTTATTTGCTTCCTACCCTGTTTCAAAAAGGACGAGGCGAACCTGAACCCGAGCCTGATCTGTTTCATAGATGGGTTTCTGGATGCGACCGTCCCTTTAAGGTGCTGCTTAACAATATGACCTCTTTCAGCGAAATGAACAGGTTCATGCTTAGAATACGCCATCAGATGTTTTGGGTCAATAGCGGTCAGCCGCAGTTCCGACACTTCAGACCCACATATAACCCATACTTACTGATCCCACAA
The DNA here is from genome assembly GCF_037126465.1 of Ornithodoros turicata. Classification (NCBI taxonomy): domain Eukaryota; kingdom Metazoa; phylum Arthropoda; class Arachnida; order Ixodida; family Argasidae; genus Ornithodoros; species Ornithodoros turicata. Next base: position 18,751,530 of record NC_088205.1, on the reverse strand, counting down.
ATAACACTTACTGAAGCACACTGAAGGGTAGTTGAAACTGAGAAGAAATCAAATTGAAATTGTCCGACATTTCCGTCGTCGCGTGAAATACTAAGAAATACGAAGACATGTGAACGGCCTCAACCCGTATTCCGGGTCATCACAATGCTATCCGCAAGAGGTCCATTGGAACGCTTCTCCAGGGGTTGTTTTCGTGATGCTTTTTTAATTTCTGAATTGAATCTTTCAGACCAATTGCTTTCTTCGGATACTGTTGTCTTCACTTTCACTGTTGTGTTATTATGATGTATTCGCATGCAATCTCACAGTGACGTCCTTGTTCAACAAGATTTACACTTTATCGCTTATTTTTTGCCCATCAATTTCGAAATCCCATTCGGGTACCGATGCAATGTGCTTGTGTTGTGTGTGTCACTGATAGAATGTTCTCAATGGCAATTCTGCTACAAAAGACAATGCATCTCATCTAGAGGGCGGCGTTTCACTGTACTGGTGCTACACGCGCAACCCAAGGATTAACAACTCATTCACTTGGTATGAGTTGTACTGGTATGAGCTGGCTGGTCACCCTTCCGGCTCATACTGTCAAAAATGCCCTCTCTAAAAATACAACTTCACGGCAAAGGAGGCTGTGCACCAACCATTGTCAAATGGCAAGGTTACTGCTCCTGATTCGAAGAGAGAGTGGGGCGTAAGCAAGCTGTTACCCTCTGTCACGTCGAGACTGGGAGGTACCCGGGATGGAATTCCGGTGTCGGCTATGCTGTCTGGGGTTTTTCGTGGGTTTTCCTCAAACGCTTTCAGACATATACCGGCACAATTCCCTCAGAAGTCGGCCCAGGACGCACATTCCCGACGGCGTCAGTCGTGACTTTGCCCACATCTGTGAGGCCGACAACAGCGAGCCCTTCCACCATCACCACCACCTCCCTGTGTCAATAAACCTCTCTCTGTTCGTAAACAAATGACGTCATAGTGTTCGACAGCGCCATCAATTTGGTAGACTTGAACTACGCTGGAAGCTGGGAGCGAACAAGGTCGCGCCCGAAAGTCACGGTCTTGAAGGGATTACGATTCTCCCTCAAAGGGACGCGACCTTCGGTTCTACTTTTCTTTCAATAGGAGGCAGCGAACAAGTGCCCATTCGTGGAACCTATACCTCCCCCTCCGATTTGTTTCGGTTTCAGTCTGTCTACCAACGTCGTGATCACGTTTCTCGGGTAGAGTTTTATTCAAACTGGCGTCGAGGTATGTCATCCCTTGCATTGCTTTTATTGGACAATTGCGGATCACGTATAGGTTGCTGACTAGTTTGCGCGCTGTGAGGTGAAAACATCTGTATCAACATTTTTGTCATGTGGATTTTTTCCCTTCAAACACAATGACCGCGGATGTGCGCTGGACCCAATATACCGATATCCGCGCGGGTGCGGATGATGATACACCTACGCTAACTAGCGCGTTTGCGGATGCGGATCTCACATGCGCGCTTACCGTGCGGATGCGCTCTCCTCTAGCTATGGTTTCCGATTTGTTTCGGTTTCAGTCTGTCTTCCAACATTATGATGACGACAACAGAGAGAGGGCGCAGACAAGCTGGTTCATGATGACAAGGATGCAACCCGAGGCAGGGAAATAAACAACAGACTGAGGAAATTGTCGTCTGTTGTTTATTTCCCTGCCTCGGGTTGCATCCTTGTCATCATGATGACGCTTCTCAGGTAGAGGTCTATTACCGTATAAATTGACAGAAGAAGGCGTACGCCTCCCCCTCTCTCTTTGAATCACAAGCGATAACCCTGTCATCCGTGGTAATGATTGGCGCACAGCGTGCTATGCGGTGAAGTACCGTTTTTAAAGCGTAAGCGAATGAAGTATGGTTTTCCACTTCTCTACGATTATAAATTATCCGTATTTCAGGTCGCCTGGGCCCAATTACTATGTGATGACTGCGTGCTTTAGAACTATCTTTCCACTGGCATATCGATGTACTTATTACTTATAGTACTTATTTGAGCGCTCATCATTCTCCTCTAGGCGTCCGGAAGCGCGGTAGGTGTTCTTAATGACGGTTCTCCTTAAGCCTTAATTGCCGCTCCCTTTCATATTTATAGATACTTTCGTCGGCGATGTCGAAACCAGCCTGCATCATTATCTCTCTCTTGAGAACGCCTTCCGATAAGGCATCCACGAGGGAGAACGAACAGCGTACTTAACTAGCGCCATCCTCTCACGCTTAACGCCCGGCCAATGATTTAAATAAAAGGCATTTAAAGCTTTAATATGAATGCCACACGATTCAATAACAAGTCGTAGCATCGCGTCGCATCTGTAGCCATAAGCGATGCCACCGTGCTCAGTCCCCGAGGTGGGTCTCGAATCTCACCATCAGTTCCGTCATCTTTACCAAGATCGTCTTAAAACGTTCGAGATGATCGTACTGGCAAAAGCACTTTCCAATAGTAATCCCCATGAGAAAGCTCCTTTTTCGGGGACTTACTTTCTCGATGACAAGCGGCGGCAAATCGTCCTCCTCTTTTCTGTTATTGGCGCAAACACTTCGCTACGGATCAACAACATTGTGCAGTGTCGGAAGTCGAGGAGACGCTTTCTGAAAACAGGAAAACGCTATTAGGATTCTCAAAGTACTCCATCACAGGTTCAAGACAAAAACACGAGGAAATGGGCCGTTTATTGAGATTTCTGTTATGGCATGGTGCTTACGTAACTATACGAGTAAAAGAATACAACTAGCCGCTTTACACCGCGAGATAACTACGATCACGAGCGTTTTATGAACTACGTTTTATCCATTATCAAAATTATCCACTGACGCATGACACAAGGGGCACTAGAAAAAATGTTCCTGCTAATGCCAACAACAACAGATACATTAATGATGATAATTGGCCACATGAGGTGTGGCCCAGTACCCCAAGGCACAATGGACAGGATGAGATGTGTCCTTATGATGAACGACGCTGATGCCAAACGTCACATTCGAAAACCGAAATTCGTAAAAGGACTGAAATTCCTGTAAAGCGTGCTTTCTCTGCAGAACTCAGTTGTCAGCAGGTGGAAACACCCTTACATCGTCGATGTAACAGACCGTACAAAATTTTCGCCAAATACTATGCTCTCACACGAATTAATATCATCCCTATTTTGGTCAATATTACGCGTCTGATCTGAACGCATGATCACTGAAATGATCACATGAAACTCTGATCTGATGTTGATCACACAGCATGAGAGAGAGAGAGAGAGAGATACATGATGACGATGATATGGGGATGACACAGCATGAACCCACCTAACAGGATTGAATTTTACAGTCAGCATGGCGCTGAGTTCGGAAGACACCAGTGCAGACGCGGGCACCAAGTGCTACATACAACAGCATATGTATACAAACCCAGTTTTCTTTGTAGCATCAACCTTGATCGCAACACTCTCAAAACAGAACTTGGCCGCATAACGCGCTCCTAGCAAGTCACAGAATGACATGACTGACGCACAGAATGACATCCTTATCCCTCCTGGTTTCTCGAAAATGGCGGCTTTTTTGCGACACTTTCCATTTTGCTTACGCGCACAAAAAGGCGTACACGCCGCTCACCCTTCGAAATCGGGAGTGATAACGACATCATTTTGTGCAGTGGTATATGATCAAGTTTTATGTTCCCCAAGTTTCCAGAATTTGTAGGAACAATCCCGATTAGCTATGTAGCGCGTTAGTTGTACCGTAAGTATTGGTACCTTTACTATTTCGTTTACTACTCGTTACTGTTGTTGGTTGTGTTTAAATTGGGAGTGCACCCCATCACCTAGGCAACTGCTGCTCAAGGGCACCATAAAAATACCAATAAATAAATAAAATTAAATTAAATACATTATTGCGTCGGATCAGTGACTGAGCTGTCCCCGTTTTGCCACTTTGGACAACTGGCAATATGGCAGTTCCGCGATACATAAAGGGAAACTGCTCTCTCCGAAACACATATTTCCATAACCAGAATGGCAAAACCTTTACCGACTTATTATCCGCTAACGAACCACCGGCCACACTGTTTTCTCTCCCCAGAAATTTCGTTACTTTCAATCTTCCACACAGAGCACAGATGGGCGTTTCGATACCCAATGTTTTTTTAATCGATTCCTGCCAATTGTCCTGGCCTTGGCACCTTCCTCCCCGAGGTGCCCTTGTCCAAACATTCCTCGTGATGAAACGTCCGCTCTTTTACCCACCGACAGACGAGCTCTTGAGCGGAATCAATTTTGGCCGCCGCCCAAACGTCAACTTGCAATAACATTTCGCTCGGCAACATTCATACCGCTGTGTACGGGTGATAAGGTATGAGACGTATGCTAGTTGTCTATGTAAACACTACCAGGTTGAGCGCTTTGCACGGGTGCGGGGGTCTCAATATTTGGTACGCTATAAGCAATATGTGCAGTACGTACAGTAACTGTGGCGACGAGCTGTACGTGCGGTAGGGCCGCAGAAAATTTCCGCCACCTAAGGGTCCTCGAGGGGGGGGGGGGGGTTGACTTAGGGTCTCGAGCAGTCTGCCTGCCTAGATTGGCGGCACGTTGCTCGGGGAAGGGATAAAAAGGAGAAGGGGGTAGGGGCAGCGAAAGTACCATTATATGTGCTTTTTTTTTTTTTTTTCAGTTGCCTCTGCAGCAGATTGCGCCACGAATAACGTGCGCCCTTGCGCAAGAACGAGCTCGCCTCTACGCACGCGAGTGGTGTCGAATCTGCACACCCTCAACAAACCCCTCAACTCCTTCAATTTCAAAGTCAATTCAGAGAGCCATTATGTGAATAACGTGTGATGTACGCCTCAAGTGGCGCCGCACATTAGCCGTAGCGGACGAACTGTCCGTCACAGCCGGTGTGTGGATCCGAACCCGTGTCACCTCCCAGTGTCGGCGTGGAAGGCGATCATCCTAACCACTACTCCACGCGAGCTGCTCCGTGAGATATGAGACCTTACGGCTGCTTACTGCCGTGATGCTACGTCACGCGGACCTGATTACGTCATGGGCCATTACCGGGCCACTCGTGACGCTTTTTCAGAGCGTTTTTGTAAATGAAACTGCACAGCAACGAGACATTGTCCGGCGAAAATACTTGTCGACGTATACGTAGACGTAGGGTTCCCGGTAATGTTAAAGGGGCACTAAAAACAAGTTTACTTCAAGTTACATTACACGCTCTGTTAAGTTCGTACTTGTTATCATAATTCAAAACTTTGATTGCGTACGAGGCTGCAATCAAAATTATACCGGACTCTTTCTGGTTTCGACGCAAAGCAGAGAACGTCTTTTCAGCTCGTGCATAGGTGTTTTTAGTCCATGCTGCGCGTGCACGAGCGTGCCACACCACGCAGAAGCCCCGGTGAAAGACATGGTGCGCGTTGCGAAGCAAGCTGGCGGCGTTGTCGGAAGGACGTGAAGATAAGTGTTGTCAGTGGAACATTCGTGAGAACTGTTGTGGGCTACAATCCGGTGAATGGGTATTGGAAAATGCAGTGGTGCACATCATGCCGGAATATAGGGAACACTACGATCAGACCCGTTCCAAATCCACACGCACATGATAGGCATGCGCGCGTTTCTCCTGCTGTCTGATTGGATGTCGCCAATCTCTGCCTCCTGTGGATTCCATTCGTTTGTCGCCAAAGACAGTTTTCATTGCGTTTTTCTTCTAAACGGTAGCGTTGTGTGACCTAATTTTGTTTGAATTGTACGAATCGAAACACGGACTTTCATTTGAGAGTAAGTTGTTTTTGCATTTTAGTGCCCCTTTAAGTGTCACGTGCCTGCGCCATTAACACTCACCAAAAATCTCAAAGCATTGTTGACGTCGCAACACATCGCCACCGCTTTCGACTGTTGTCCACATTCCAGTAAAGTTGCATCGCAAAAACGTACCATTCTACGCGCGTTCCATTTCTCCGTCTTCTCGCGTGGAACCTATAACACGTGGAATCCGCGTGTTCGAAGGCGAAAAAAACTTGCCGTACACTACGGATATCTTCCTGACACTTGGCCATGCAAGGTAACCGTCCAGCAGAGAAAGGTGCAGCCCATCCCACGTCCTATTAGGTCTTCCTTCGACATTTTCCGACATTGCTACGCGCATTGCACGCACGGGACCCGGTGACAGGTTGCTGTCAAGAACATGTGACACAGCCGTTGCTTCCGGCGTCCGCGTATTAGACAGAGACCGAGTGACAGTCTGCGCTAGCCCTGTCGCTGAGTTCGGAACAGACAGCATGGGCTCCTTAATAAGTTCACAATCGACATGACTGGCTTCAGCCTCTGTGGCTCCAGTTGCTTTCATATACTTTTTTTTCTTTTTATGGCAGAGTTTGGCATGTGCTCGAGATTTCGTTTTGGATTTTTGGTGGCGATTGCGCGTTTTATTTGTTGCCCTTCCGGCAACTGTGAAGTGTCTTTCACACGTCACTGCTGTTTCTTTGTCTTAGCAAACTATGTGACGGCGCGGAGAGCGAGTGGATGGCAAAATTAATATGGCGAGGTTTTACGTTGCGAGACAACAAAGGTCACGAGTGAAGCCGCGGTGGTGGGTCCGTGAGTTGCAACCAACTGCAACCTGGAATTTGTTAAACGTGCTCCGATGTTTCGGCACTCCGCTTTTGACGCGGTCCTGGGTAAACCAGTCTTAAAAACTTTCTAAGTTACAGTTAGCTCGTGAAGATAGTACGCGGGCTACAGTTGCAGTTACCTTTTCGAAATGTGAGTAGTTCCAGATATAAGCTACGGTTAAAGTAATTTAGCGACTTTTCGAAACATCAGTAGATACAACTCTCAATAGCTTCGTTGTAGCGCTTGTGCTGCCCCAAGAATAATTACGTGGCATCCTTATTACATATAAGCAGTACAATTGTTTTTCGAAGTTATTTTGAAAAATATAGCCCGCTGCCCGCTTAACCTAATTACAGTTACATTTTACATTTATTTATTTATTTTACTTAGTGTTAGCGCCGCGAAGCAACTGTGGCTATGAGCGGAATGCAGACGTGGACACCAGTGAACGCAGGGAAAATCTCAGACCGCATAGGCGATGGTAGGATTGGTGACGGTGGCAGCATCCTATGCGGTGGTAGGATTCGCGTATTGCGCAGAACCACCAACGCTATCCCTTACGTACGCGAAGGCGATAGCGTACGGTGTACTAAAACTCACTATTGAAACGAGAAACGCTACACCGCAATGGCTTGCGTAATCAGCATTTTAACGACACGGATATTATTTCTCCAGTGCGCCTGCTTCCTTCAGATGAGATCATCCCGTATGTTTTTTTGTTTTTTTTTTACAGCCCAATGCAATTCTACCGTATCACCTTCAGCGCAACTTCATCTGTGCCCGTAATCACCAATGCAATCATGCAAAATGATTACATGTCAGTCCCACTATCGATCGCACAAGCTTTCATTATTCCGCTTCCACCACTAGGATGCACGGTGTCAACCAGCGCGCAGTTTTAATAAAACGAAACACTCCTTTCCCCGTGTAGGATCCTATAAACCCAGTCCAACGTAGTTCATGATAGGTCCCTCTTTGGTGGTAGTGGAAACTTCATCTCGCCCTAACATCTCCTGCGGGAGCATTAGGGTTCGCGCTCCAAACGACAGCCAAGCCCCGTTCCGCGGCGTTAACCATAACCTCGACGTTTCGCCTGCAGAGTTTCCCCTCCCTTGGCCTCGCTTTTTCTCGGTGCGGTGAGAAGATTCGTTGCTGTGCGAGAGAATACTGGAGGGGTCGCTCTTTTCCCTTGTCTTTACTTTACCCCACCTATTGGTGGGAGGGCGTTTTACTGTATACCTATTTCCAGTAATTTCACGTACCGTTGAAATAAAAATAATGGAGCCAGTAATTTTCGGTATTCAAACCTGTCTCTGGGGCAGACTGAGGAAGTCTCGATGAAAGTGACGATGAAGTCGGTCACTCACATTACCAAGTTCACGAAGGTATCCTCACCAGGGAACATCGCTATCTTACCTCCGATGTGCTGGATGCTAACACAACAACAGTGGCGCATAATACGAATATTCGCATACAGTCACAGCTTTCCGTTTAATTTAGTTCGGAACTCTCATCCTCTTCTGGTGTTTTTTTAGTTGTAAAAAGGCGCGCTAATCGACTCGATACCCTTCGTGTAAAAGTGTAGCTTATTAAAAGCCACCCCCACCCACCTTTCCTCGAACAAGTTTTTCTTTTTCGTTTCTCTTTTCTGCTAGAATGGGACCGCTGGACGATTTTTCAATGAGTTGTGCGGCAGTGTATTTGTGGCTTCTGGGAAGCGCGCCATGTCACGACTGAAGCGGAACGGAAAACCGGGGTCCGGTTTCCGTTTTTGTTCTTTGTTGTTGTTTTTGTGTGCTAGCGCCGCGAAGCAACTGTAGCTATGAGAGACGTACAAATGTGGACAGAATGAGAGAGGACAGCAGGAAGGACCCCCAACCAAAGGCCACGAGCAACGAGCGGACGCTTTAGCCCGCTCGGCCATGCCGCTGTTTTCGTTTAAATGCTCCGTCTCAATAATAAAGACTCGAATAATAAAGTCACTTCTTCTACACTCTAAAAGCAGAATTTGACCAGATGACACGCTACAGGCCAACACTCTTGCATTGAGGAGAGAGCGCGCCGCCTTGTGACCATTCACGGAAATGGTCACAAAGTGCCTCCCATTTTCAACAAAACAGGAGAGAAACCCATGGTTCGCTAAGAGCGTGTCTTGCGGTGAAGCTCTGTTTTTAAGGAAGCAGAACTGGAAGGTATTCCTCCGGGTTTTCTTTAGACACTGTGAGCCGAATGTCGGCACAGTTTCCTATGAAGTTGGCTGGATATACACTGGTATAATAACGACGTCACCACCTCTCCTTTTAGAGTTGTTAGAAGATAAGACAGGACAGAGAGGAAGGACAAAGATGAGCTGTTTATTTTATGAAGGTTGACCTAAGAATGAACGTGATTCCGTCCCGTGGTAAGCGACCTTGACTTCATCTTCTTTGTTGACACAAAATATTGACGTAACATTCAACAAGAGTGTAGAGCGATGTTTGCACGTCTTCTCCTTTCTCTCTTTCTTCCAGCTTTCCGAGGGTGGAAGTCCCTCTTACTCACCCGTCTTACCCCTGTCCGTAATATATCAAATCGATAACCGTCATCGACAACTCTTTGTTGCTTTCAATCTCTCCAATCTTCACCAAGTATTCTTGTTGCTGTTGTAGTTTTTTTTTTTGTTTTTTTTGTAAGAGGTACCGTTGTTCTCTGTAAAAGAAAGCTCCCTCAAGTGGCTACCACTCTATAGCCGAATGAATGAACCAATTGGCAGCCTTGTACCCCCAGGGACCTCCCTGGCTCCGCAGCTCCCTTTGAAAGCGAACCGAGTGTAGACTTCTTATATCGATTCTATCTCGTTTTCTGCAGACTCCTTTTTTCCGGCCAAGTTTCACTCCTGTTTGCAACTAGAGAGAATAAAGGCTGTTAGATAAAAAAATGTATTTATTTATTTATTTGTAGACCAGCAAACTCGGAAGTGACTGCGTTATACGTATCGTGGCCAAATATTATATTAAAAATGCTTGTCCGAACTTTATGGGATATTTATGCGAGATAAGGGGGTTTAACTTACACGTAGTAATTTTAAAAAATCTCACTCCCAAGACATATCAACTTTTCGAACTGAGACCGAAATTTGCGTGGGAAGCGATCACCGATTCCAGGGTGCTCTCTCATAGAATAACTAAAAATACATGCGACGAACGCACTGGATGGTCTCCGTAGCTCACTCAGTTTCGTTGACGAATAAACTTTCACAAAAACAAAAGAAAGTTGGTATAATCATACTGACCCCAAGGTTGTGGGATAGAACCCAATCAAGATCGGCAGTAACTCCCTGGTGCATGGTATAAGTATAAGCCGACAAGACACCACGACGCCTTCGACGAGGGACGTTAAACACAGTGTGCCGAGGCTTCAGCACACGTCTGGGAAGCATAAGGGCAGAGAAATTAACGATGTGGTGCAGCGTATGATCACAGTTATCTCGCGATGCTGGAACTTCGAATTATTATTGAGAAACCGTAATCGTAATCTTTTTCTTTAATCTATCTCATCCTTCTTCCACCGTTTGTTAGTTTATCCTTCATATCCGAACTGCTTTCCATAGATTGAGAAGTTATCCGTCAAAAAGACCTCGTTACAAGTTAAGTTACCGTGTGCAAAAATGTAACTATGTTAATAACGAAGTTCTTCAGCCTGAAATGTAACTCGCAGTTACTGAGTTTCTTAAAAAAAAAAGAACGAGCACTTCCAAGTTACTTCGGACACAAAATAGCATAACGCAGGTGCAGCGCGCGTGAGGAGTGCCTGCGGAGGAGTGCAACACGCTTAGGTCGTTTTCGTTTATGTTCAACAATAGACCTCTCCCTGTTTGTAAACAAATGACGTCATAGTGTTCGAGAGCGCCAAAATTTGGTAGAATTCAACAACGCTCGAAGCTAGAGGTGAACAAGGTCGCGCCCAAGAGCCACAGTCTTGAAGGGATTACGATATTGTCCCTTAAAGGGACGCGACCCTCGGTCCAACTTTTCTTTCAATGGGAGGCCCGCTCGTGGAACCCAGCCCTCTCCTTCCGATTTGTTTCGGTTTCAATTTGTCTATGCCATGATGACGTTTCTCTGGTAGAGGTCTATTCGAACGCTTTGCATCTCACTCCCTGTGGGCGCAAAATGGTTCAGCTTCATTCCAATGGCAGCGGTTCTTACTTCCTGAATAAAATACTGTAATTGATTGGATATCACGTTTTATGGCAAAAAATGCCATGAAGGAATCGGAGAGAAAGCAAGAAAATATGTGGACGTGAGTGAAAAGCGAGTTAAAAGTAACTTGGAACTTAACTTAAGTTACTTTGGCAAAGTCACCTAAAAAAGGAAAGAGTTCCTCTGAAAGTTACCACGGCGCAAAAGTACCGAGTTACGTTACAAGTTACCAAAAAAAGGAACTTAGTAACGAGTTACCTCGAACTCTGCTGCTTTCTTTTCTTTTTATCTGTTGTATTCTTTTTTTCTTTGCGGAATAGCAAGCCGACGTCCCGTTTGGCCGACCTTTCCTCCTTTTCTTTTTTTTTCTTTTTTTTTTTTTTGTTCTAATAAATATATTCCCCTCCCGTAATACAGTTCATACTCTCCAACACCAACGCTCTGATCATTCTTCCAACACATTATCTTTAGTTTTCCCATTATTTCCTGTGTCCAAGAAACTAGCTTTGGGTTCTACTCCATTTATGGTGGAACCTTTCCTGACCCCCCCTCGCATGGCTTCAGTTTCTCCGCAGCGCCGAAGTAAGAGGCGATCGAATTATAGGCCCGCCTATACCAGGGGTGTTCAAGTCAAACCGATACTTTTTATTTTTCGCAAAAGTAAAGTGAACTTACAGGCGATAAATTAGTTTTATTATTCAACGTAATCTCCGGCTGCACAAATGCACTTGTCCCAGCGCTTAACGAGGGCTTGGATGCCAGCAGTGTAGAAATCCTTACCGGCGCGTAGCAGCCATGATCGGACCGCATTCTTGACCTCGTCGTCGCAGCTGAAGTGGCGGCCCCCAAAGAACGCCTTCAGTGGCCCGAAGAGATAGAAATCGCTGGGGGCGAGGTCTGAACTGTAAGGGGGATGTGGCTGCAACTCCCAGCCAAGTTCCTGTAAGGTGCGTATCGTGAGATGCGCGGGCGTGCATTGTCCTGTAGGTGGGGGACTCCTTTGGTGATGAGGCCCGGCCACTTTGGCTTCAGCGCCTAATGCACATCCCTGAGAACCTGGCGGTAATATGCACTATTGATGGTGGTACCACTGGGCAGAAAATCAACATGAACAACGCCAGCCTTGTCCCAGAAAACCGTGTCCATGACCATTCCCGCAGACGGGGTGCTTCGGAACTTCTTGGGAGCTGGTGAGCCCGGATGCTTCCACTGTTCTGATGCACGTTTAGACTCAGGAGTGAAATGGTGCACCCATGTTTCATCGCACGAGATGATCCGATCAAGGAACGGCTGTCTTTCAGTGTCGAAACTGTACCTTAGCGCTTCGGAGATTTCCAGTCTTCTTTGTCGGTCAAACACGGAGAGCTGCCTCGGGACCCAACGGGCTCTAACTTTCCGAAACTGGAGGTGTCATGAATGATGGTGTTCAACGTTCCCACAGAAAGGTCCGTCTTTCGAGCCAGTTCGAGACATGTTATCCGTCGGTCCTTGAGGATCAGGTGCTCCACAAGTTGGATGTTCTCAGGAACTCTGACACTGGGCTCTGAGCCGCCGCGGCCGGGATCGTCCTGCACTGATGTACGGCCGTCTCGGAACCGTTTGCACCACTCAAACGCTTTGCTGCGGCTAAGTGTATCGTGGCCATACTGAGCCTGAAGTCTTCTGTGAATTTCAGATTACTTTTACGCCTTCATTCACTAGAAACTTCATGACAATTCGCTGTTCGATGTGCGCGCTCACCTCGTTGTCGGCCATCTTGTCCAGCACGTGTCTTCTGTTTTGCGCAAACTTTCGACCACCACGTGGTGAACGCGAAGGCCTGTCGCGTGTGAAAATGACGAAAAAGAAGTAGCGCGAGCCATTTGTACACTCCGGAGGCAAAGTCCCGGTTTGACTTGAACACCCCTCGTATAATGTCGTTAAAACGCAACAAATGCCGTTTCAATGCCGTTGTTTTTGCCTGTAGCACTTTAGAACTGTAGTCACGTTGCTAGGGACGCCCAGCATACTCGTATTCTCCGGACAAGTAAAGCGTTCATTCTCCCTTTCAAGATTGTGGCCTTGGCAAAGGGAGCTTATTAAATAGCTTCAGACGTCTGCAACTTCTTTCAGTCACTTTCCCCTTTGACTTCTCAATACTTTACATGCATATTCAACAGGTACAGCGTGCCTCCTGCGGTACGTAATACCTTGCCTGTAATTGCCGCAACTCCCTCCCCAGCATTCCTCTTCCCTCGCTTTCTCCCTTTTCCCATATAATTATGAACGCGACATCGTGCCCAGACAGGTTCTCCAGCTACTAAGAGAAAATCATACTATACTAATAGGTAACACTAGCGGGAAGAACAGTAGGCAAAATACTGAGAGTGCAGATACTAACATTGAAATCACGTACATTACATAACTTTCGGCGAGACGGACTTAGACGGTTATAAAGTAGTATTTGTTGCTCTGTAATGGGGCTTTCAAGTTCCCGCAGTAGATTTCCTTTCAGCAAGAGCTTGTACAAGCTGAAATGAAATTCTGGTTGTGTTCTTACACTCTTAAAAATGAACTTCATCGCATAGCACGCTCTTAGCCAACCATCATCTCGAATGATATTGTTATCTTTCCTGATTTGTTGAAAACGGCAGACGTACGCCTTTTTTGTGACACTTATGCTGTTCATAATTGTCACAAAAAAGGCGTACGCCTCCCGTTTTCAACAAATCAGGGCAGATAACGATATCATTCGACATGATAGTTGGCCAAGAGCGTGCTATGCAGTGAAGTTCATTTTTAAGAGTGTACCCTTGTAAGCTTCCCTTCTTTTTTCTTTTTCTAAAGGTTACATTTAGTATTGATGGTCATAGAAACTGTGTAGACTCTTAAGCATGAACATCACCGCATAGCAAGCTCCTAGCCAATCATCAAAGGGGAAGCGTACGCCTTTTTATGGCACTTATGTAGTTATGTTAATTGTAACGCAAAGCCGTACGCCTCGCGCTTTCCACACGTCAAGAGCGATAAAGGTATCAGTCTGCACAATGGTTGGCCTTCAGCGGGCTATGCGGTGAAATTCTGTTTTGAGAGTGCACAGAGTGACACCGTTATCACTCTTGACTTGTCGAAAACGCCGTGCGTACGCCTTTTTGTGACAATTAGCATGTCTGCATAAGTGTCACAGAAAGGAGTATGTCTCTCCTTTTCAACAAAAAGGGGGGGGGACAGAACGCTGCCATTCGGGATGATAGTTAGCTGGCCGCGTGCTATACTCTAAAAACAGAACTTCATTGCATAGCACGCTCTGTGCCAACCGTTGCTCCGAATGATAGGATTATCGCTTCTGATTCGAAGAGAGAGGCGGGGCGTACGCCTTTCTGTGGCAATTTTCATTTATCCAAATTGCCACAAAAAGGCGTACTTCCCCGCTCTCTCTTTCGAATGAGAAGCGACAACCCTATCATTCGTGGCAATGGTTGGTGGGTGCAGAGGGTGCTATGAGGTGAAGTTCTGTTTTGGGCTATAGTCGTGACGATGCCCACTTGAGTGCGGCCAACAACGGCAAGTCATTTCGACTCCGCCCCGCCCTCCCCTCTGTTTTTAAAATGTATGTGGTGAAGTTATTTTACAAGAGTGCAGATATATGTTGGCACAGCTCCCGCTGTAGTATAGGCCGGGGAGGCGTACTAACCCTTCACTCCTTCCTACACTCTTAAAAATGAACTTCACCGCATAGCAAGCTCCTAGCCAACCATCATCGCGAATGATATCGTTATCTGCCCTGATTTGTTGAAAATGGGAAGCGTACGCCTTTGCTGTGACAATTATGAACAGCATAAGTGTCACAAAAAAGGCGTACGCCTCCCGTTTTCAACAAATCAGGGCAGATAACGATATCATTCGAGATGACGGTTGGCTAGGAGCGTGCTATGCAGTGAAGTTCATTTTTAAGAGTGTACACTCTAAAAACAGAACTTCACCGCATAGCACGCTGTGCGCCAACCATTGCTACGAATGATACGCTTATCGCTTCTGATTCGAAGACAGTGGTGGGCCTACGCCTTTTTGTGGCAATTTAGATAAATGAAAATTGTCACAAAAAGGCGTACGCCCCCCTCTCTCTCTCTCTCTCTTCGAATCAGAAGCGATAATCCTATCATTCTTGGCAACGATTGGAGCACAACGTGCTATGCGGCGAAGTTTTGTTTTTGGTGTGCACTGCCCCCTCCCTCCCACTTCGTACAACGATGGCTCTCACAGTTGCTTCGACAAGAAGCAAAAGCCGAGTGGCATACATTGATACGAGTGGAGTGAAACGATGTTCGCGTCTAAATACGTAGTCGGTGTCGTGTTCCGCCCGGCGAACGAGCCTTTCTTGCTACTGACAGTGGTTTTAATTAGCACTTCTTCGCGAGGCTCACATTGCCTGCTCGTTACGGGCCATTAGACGATGGCTAAGTACGCGAATTAGGGCTAGGCCCCGGTTGGGTTTGCGACTGATGCTTCCTGGGCAGGAAGACACGTATCTCATCTCGTAGTTCAAATCTTTATACTTTGTTTCGTTCGAACGGTTACCGAGCTGCCTTTGAACTTCTACGCGCAAATCTGTCGTGGCAAACAATTAAAATAGACTGATCGTAAGAAAAAGAAAGGAGGAAACATCGTCGCTATGTGCAGATAGAGTTAAGCTTTTATTAGCCTTATTTCGATACGGGCCGTATGACCTAGATTTGTCTCTATTAAAGAATGGCAGTTGACGAAAACGTAGTACTATTACGCAAGGGGGCGTGAAACACTGAAGTTTTAAGAGAAGAGCCTCAGGATGAGAACCGTCGATATTTCGAACAGAGACTGTTCTTCTTCCGGGTTTTGTGTTTTCTTGGTCCTTCCCTATTGCATTGTCCTTTGCCTCGACATGCTATCATGCTCAAGCTTGATGTCAGGAAGGTAAGCCCGCGGTGTCAGGAACAACGACGTCATAGCAGTCGTGTGACGTCACTGTTGAGTGATCCCAGAAAATCTTTTCTTCCTTTCTGTTTACGCCACACAGGAGTTTTGCTAAATTTTATCGCAAGCTCGCGTTTATATCGAGTTCCCCTAATGTCTTATCGGTACCTAGGCAAGCCGTTGACGTCAGGATCTGCGCGGCGTCATTTAAGTGATCTCCAAACACACTTCCCCATAATTATTGCCATTTTGCATTAATTCCGCGCTTTACAACATAACAACTACAAGATCATTCCGATGGATAGACGACATTTCTCAAAAAGAAAACGACGAAAAGCTCCGATAAAGAAAAAACGGAAGACGTGAAGATGAATGGTGATGCCTTAACTTTCACCGTCACAACGTCTTCTTTACCAAGAGCGTTTTAAAACGTTCCAGATGATCGCTTTGGCAAACGCACTTTCCGATAGAAATCTCCATGGGGGAGCTTCTTTTTCGGGCACTTACTTTCTCGATGACAAGCTGCAGCAAATCGTCCTTTCTTTTTCTTACGTCCGTTATTGGCCGAACACTTCGCTACGGATCAACAACGTTGTGCAGTGTCGGAAGTCGAGGAGATGCTTTCTGAAAACAGGAAAATGCCATTAGGAATCTTCCAAGTCCTCCGTCAAAGGTTTAAGAACAAAATATTAGGAGCAGCCATGCGCAAATTACTAAAAAAAGTAACTATAAATTACAGTACAACTAGTAACTGAGTTACAGTTACTCGATTTGAAATGTAACTATAGTTGGAGCTACAGTTACCACGTAAAGTAACCTAGTTACTTTACAATTACCTTTTAATCCGAATAATTGCAACACTCCAAAACTTGTACTAACCAAGCATGCTTATACCGATGAACATAACAAGAGCAGGCAAGCTAGCTAGTGCTGACTTGATGTTAACATTGCCTTGAGTTTGAGGGAAACCACGGGAAGAGAAGAACACACGACAGA
The DNA here is from genome assembly GCF_037126465.1 of Ornithodoros turicata. NCBI lineage: Eukaryota > Metazoa > Arthropoda > Arachnida > Ixodida > Argasidae > Ornithodoros > Ornithodoros turicata. The sequence continues at coordinate 18,734,806 of NC_088205.1, read as the reverse complement.
GTCTGTGTGTCTGTCGTGTGTTCTTCTCGCCCTGTGTTTTCCCTCAAACTCAAGGCAATATTAATATACCGTGTTATAAACAGGATATGACCCAGTGAGTGTTTTCGGTGCTTAACCCCTCCCCCTTTCCTTTTCCCCTTTTTCCTTTATGCTTTCTTCTGCTTGACCCACTCTACTTCTTTCCTGTTTGTTTGTTTGTTTGTTTTTCTCTTTTTTTCTGGCTCTATTGTTCCACCCACAAACGCGTTTTGGAGTAGCCAGTCCTAACTGGGTCGTGACTAACATCTCCATATTTTTCTTTCATTTCCATTTCCAATACCAATTCCAAACGGGATATCCCACGGGCCCTACAGCACGGTGTGAGCTAGTCTAAGGCCGTCCTGGAAATCCGTGGAATTCTTAATTGGAAAAAACGGCAGTGTATTTGAAGTGTCCACAAAAATGACGCGTGGAAAACGTTGCCGTATACATGAGTAACGTACTTGCATTTACGTTTTGCTGTTATTTTAACCGAAAGTGCAGACTAGTTACAGTTACGAGTTACTTTTGCGGAAAAGTAACTAGCTATCGTAACTAGTTACTTGTAACTTAGTTACTACCTAAGAGATGTGTCGTCTATTGACGCTTCCGTACCACCTGTACCACCTGTCAATTGCATCGCACCTGGTGAAGGACGGAGTCCGTCAGAAAGCTCGTTTTTTAGTAAAATAAATTATTTGAACGTTTCAATCCTTTTAAATACTTATCTTAAATACATTTCGTTTGACAACTATGATAAGTGCTCCCTGGATGAAGCCGACTCACGATATATAATCGGATGAGGGCACTTGGACAGTCCATGCATCCGCGCTGAACCTTTAACGCCCTTTTCTCTTCGCTGGAATCCAAGCGATGCATCCCACAAGCTGATGGGACGGGCACTTTGTGGCGAACGAAGCGCATTCCAAAACATTCTTCGCATCAAGGATGGGCGTTTTTCTCCCACCCTACACTCTATTCTCCTCCGTAAAGCTTAAACTGCTGTTAAGAAGTCGTGTTACGAGCGGCCATCAACTTAGACGCATAAGCAACGCTCGGATACAGTGGAGATCGAAAAAGAGAGAAAAAAAGAGAGAGAATATGTTGAAACTAGAGCGGGCCATTTTAAATCTGAATGCGCTCATACGGTGCGGGCTCCGTGGATGCATTGCAAATGGCCAGGCAGACCACTTTGCGTTGGGAAAATGATCGTAGTACTTCCAAATGCGAAGCATCTGCCAAAGTGTTGCTGCATAGGCAGAAGGAAAGGCAAAATGGAACACATGGCGAAGCGTGCTTGATTTCTCTTCTTTTTCTTTCTTTTTTTCCCATGACGCGTTTCTGCCTTTCCACTTTCTTTACTTCGTTTGCATCTCTTTTTCTGCTTTTTAGGGCACCTTACTGCCCTTTCTGGTAGGCAGACCGCCCTTCTTCAAACGACACGTTATACCGCTTCACATCATCGACGCCATTGTTGTCCCGCGACGTAAAGCCCCGAATTATTATTATTATCACACCCTTCTATAGGTGGCACAGTTACCTGCTGCATGTGGTAATGTTGCACCCTTACATAGGGGTGTAATTTTGCGCCCGTAACCGGGTGTGTAACTTTCCAACATTTTCGGCACAACATATGTAGCAGGCCACGCTCTTAGAAAAAAGGGTGGAACAGTTACACCGTTTAGAAGACTCTGTAGTAGTTGTCGCATATGTTGTGCCGAAAAGGTTGCAAAGTTCTACCTGCTACCTACGAATGATAGGGTTACGGCCTCTGATTCGGTGAGCGAGGAAGCGTACGCCTTTTTGTAGGAATTTGAATATATGATAAATGCTTTAGCCACCATTTTACACCCTTTATCAGGCGCTATGTTGACCTAGGTGGTAGCTATAGAAGTTACCACCTTTTCACACCCTTTTTTCTTAGAGTGCAGTTACCCCCCAAAAGGTGTAACGACTATACCCCTTTTTTCTGAGAGTGTAGCCTCGGGGTGGAATGCCATCATCGTATAGCCACTAGGCCACGGGGACTTTTTCTTTCTTCTTTTTTTCAAACGAGACGACTTTTTTTTTACAATTTTACAATATTTACACTGCGCACGGACACGAGGCACAGTAGTGCGAATTGCACTCCCTGGAGGATTGAGCCAGGATTGAGCCAGGATGGTAGCCAAAACAGATTTCAAGAAAGGGGGGGGATATTATACGCCGACTTTATATGGGGTAGTTTCCCCATCGTTCCCCTCTCCCAAATGTACTACCAAAGGTACGATTTCGAGGGGGGGGGGGTTGAACCTCCAAAGCAACCCCCTGAATTAAGTTGCCATAGTTACACTGTGTTTCTTGTATTGTGTTTGTGTGTCTTGGGGCTGGTATCCCATCGTGCGTATTGCAGCATGAGGTAAAACGCTGCCGCGTGCATAACACGCAATGCCCGGCTTTGTAGAGCAAGCTATACATGGTCGCGTAAACCTGTCACTCCGCGAAAATCGAGAGACCAATGTTGTCACTCGGTATAGACGGGACAGTTTAACAGAGCAGTAAGTCGTGCTTCATTTATCCATTTTGACGCGGTGTTCTACGCACGAAAAATGCGTCCCGCGCGTGAAAATTTACGCAGTACCTTTCATGCAGTGAAATACACACCGTGTGGGTCGACCGAGCGCCCTTCTAAATTAAACCAGTAAAAGTTGCTCCGCATGGGTACAAACCGAATCGCCCCATCGTTTATGCAACAGAGTCAGACTCCTCGCTCATTTCCCGAGAACACGGAGCAAACCGCGCGGAAGACGGAAGAAGAAGAAAACCTAACGACATCTACCCCCGCTTACAGCCCCGACTATTTTTCTCTAGAGCCTCTCAATTTTCCGTAATCTTAATCCCGTTGGCGAAAAAGGCAACTGCGGTCGAAGGGAAAAGAGTCATTTAGAAGATAAACGTCCATGTTTGCCGTCGAAGCGGGAACTGCCTTTCCCGTGTAGCTCCATGCTGGATTTGCTTCATATTCTCCAACAGTTCAACGCTCCTTCACGAACGGTTCATGGGACACTTGTTTCTTTCAGTTTCTTTTTTATTTATTTATTTTTTCCCCTTAAAACGTCCACCAAGCTGCATTAAGAGGGCGTGATCGCTGTGCAATTTGTTTGCGTCGGGAGAAAAAAAAAGCACACGCTGTGCTACTCAACGGGGGCAAGAGTCCGTGATTCGTTTACGATGAGTACATTTTCCTTCTTCAAAGGCGACATACCCTCGTGAAAGTAGAAGAAAAGTAGAGGAAAACGTGAAATAGGCTCCCTGTGAGTCTAGGAGAGAACAGAAACACGAAGTTTATGGTCTCGCCGGAGATAGCCGATTACTTCGCTTAATTCGGCCGATTTACGGAAAAGAAAACGACACTATGAGGTGAAGCTCGAGATGTGACTCTTCAACACAGTACGAGAGGTCGATGTGATATGATGTAATAGAAGAAGAAGAAGAAGAAGAGAAGATGAGGATTTAAGTCACGATAAAGTCAGACTGGCTGCCCCAGACCATCTAGCCGCAGTTAGTTGGAAAAACAAAAGGGAGAAAACCCAGTAGTTGAGGGGCGGGAGACAAATATCCCGAACTAGTGGGAACACTTGTCACAAACGACGGACCAGAAAGTGTGACAAAATGTCAATCAGATGCGTCTCTTCAAGGAAACGTAAGAGCGCTTTCAATGCAGTCGCTTGATGACTGAATGATTGAGGACCCAGGAGCTTTACAAGGTCAAATGGCCCGGCGTCCAGGCGATAGGGTTGCCACCAGGCCGGTATTATACCGGCACGGCAGGTTATTTGCTCGCTCTGCCGGTAGGAAGGTGATGCCGGCAGCCTTTTGCCGGTATTTGTGGCTCAACACCTTTCATAGGGGCTTTTACGGGGTTTTCCTTTCAACATTCCACTACAGCTTGAATAAATCTGGAGCACACTTAACTCCGTAGTCACCAGTCGTTTTCTTAGTTATTCATTATTATTATTATCATTGTTGTCTTGAGCGAGTACGCTCGTTCTTTCTTTCTCTCTCTCTGTATACTCTCCACCCTTCACCCACTTTCCCTTTCCCGCGAACATTTCCTCCTTTCCCTCTATTCCACCTCCTCTCCCTCATCCGGTATTTTTCACTACGAAAGGTGGCAACCCTACCAGGCGAGCAGACTTGCTTCTGGTATCCTACGACCTTCGGCATACTTGGAGGAGCTGAGGAGGATGTGCTCTGTGTCCTCGACAACATCAAAGAGTGATCGAGATAGTGTCACAGGGGATTTGTTGTCGCTGCATGAGTTCACAATGTGACAACTTTAAATAATACAGACGACGTCAGGAAATTCCCAACGTTCTTTGCATCCAGACTTTGGAACCTAATGAACTGTGAGTAGAGAGAGGAGGGATGGAAACAATTTAGAGACTTCCTTTCTACGGTTCTCCTACTGATCAAAGCGACGCTGTGCCCGATGTTCTCATAAGCTGTCTATTAAGGTCAATCGCAGATAAGGTACACTCTTAGAAATGAACTTCACCGCATAGCATGCACCTGCTCTCTTAGAAATGAACATCACCGTATAGCACGCTGCTAACCAACCCCTTTTTTTGTGACACTTATGCTGTTCATAATTGTCCCAAAAATGGCGTACGCCTCCCGTTTCCAACAAATCAGAGGAGAGAGACCATCAAACGACGCCATTCGAGATGACGGTTGGCTAGGAGCGTGCTAAGCGGTAAAGTTCATTTTATTGATTGATTGATTTATTTTTATTCCTTTATTTTATTTTATTTTATTTTTTTTTTTTATAGTCGTGACGACGCCCATTCCTGTGTGGTCAGCAACGGTTAGCCGATCCTGCCATGATCCCCCCGTCTCTAAGAGCTTCAATTTTAAGAAGTAAGCGCGGAAAGTTTTCGATAATACGTCGTGTTTTATTAAGAGAACGCAGCGAACCAATAGGCAGGATCGGTAGACCTCACTTTTCGCCAGCTGCAAGGAGAAGGGCGGAGATAACGAAGGCCGGCAACTGTGTATCGCCACCGGCCATCATCTCCAGCTGCGCACTCTGTAGTCATATGGCGGCAACTCTGCATGGACCACAACAGACGATCGCGTCTGTCATTAAGGCGGACGAATAAAGAAAACACTTTTCTCAACTCGCCCTCCCAAAATAGCGAACGGAAAGCGGCGTCGACTGCGATTGAAAGCGCGCTTCCTTATTTATAGGGTCGATCTGGAGCGTTCTTAAAGTCACGGGACAGATTTCGACTTCAGGGGGAAGATTTGATTGGCTGCAGAGCGGGAGAAGCTTATCACTGACGCGATAGAAATAGCGAGAATGTGAGCGCGCTGTTTGGCACTGTCTTCTTTGAGAACCGCAGTTATCTCCTTATTTACACACACACGCACACACACACCTAAAGAGATGATGGTGAGATGGAGCTGATGCCGGACAGCAGGCTTGCAGTGCTTTTTCTCGCAATTTTCGTCACTGATAATCATCTCCCATACGTTCTTAATGATGAACTTCACCGAATAACACGCTCAACCATCACATGGAATGATATCGTTATCTGCCCTGATTTGTTGAAAACCGGAGGCCTACGCCTTTTTTGTGACAATTATGAATATCACAAGACGCTTTCAGACAGATGTTGGCACGGTTCCCTTAGAAGTCGGCCCAGGACGCACATTCCCCCAGGGCGTCAGTCGTGACGTTGCCCACGTCTGTGAGGCCGACAACGACGAGCCCTTTCCCAGCAACCAACCTTTTCTTCTTCTCATGCTCAGAGATGTACCGTCGCACACTGTTAAAATAGAGGTGGTGGTGGTGACGACGAAAACCGGCTGCTGTTAAAACAGATGGTGGTGGTGGTGGTGACGGTGAAAGGTGGTGACGCTCCTAGCCAACCACCATACCGAATGATATCATTCTGTGCCATGATTCGTTCAAAACAGGAGGAGGAGCCTGTCTGGGACAACCATAATGTGTCCCAGATCGGCGCCTCCTCCCATTTTCTGCAAATAAGGACACAAAATGATATCATTCGGAGCGACGGTTGGTTAGGAGAGTGCTATGTGGTGAAGTTCTATTTTAACAGTGTAGCGTATTCGCTTGCGTGGTGGTGATGGCGTAAACCGGCTTGCCGTTGTTGGCCTCACGAATGTGGGCTGCTTCACGACTGTATAGCCAGGATGAGATGAGAGGATGTGATAACAGATGAAGGAATGATGACGGCCGAAAGTTACGATCTATGGGCAGTCACTGCCAGAGTCGATGAGAAGTCCGAGCAGCACTCATAGCCTTTGAGCGGGGCCCGATTCCTGGAGAAAGCAGACGAGGCTGCGAATTTTGGAGTACCTTTCCGTGAAAGCGCCTCTGCGATGTAGGACACCATCCACCGTACAATTCCTGCAATGATTTCTCCCGCACCGCAGCATATGCACAGAAATCCAGTAGGATATGTTCGATAGTTTCAATGTATGCAGTTTGCGTTGTCTAGAGAGCCAATCTTGAATAATTGTGATTTAGTGAAAGCGCTTCGCGTATTCGCTTGCAGTCGCGAGGCTTGTATACGGTGGACAAATCAAAGGCGTCTTGCGCGCGCACTAGAGGTCAGCTACGATCACCGATGTTGGGCAAGAGCGCACGCTATCTGTTGCACAATCAGCCGCAACTAAAATCGAAAAAATTAATGAAGGGACATTCACGCTCCTCTATGGTTATGTTCTCATACCTCTCACCAAGGCGAGGAACAGAGAAAGGATCTTACGATTATTTCTTTGAAATACGGCGCCCATATAGCGTTTGCCACTGAAGCTAAAACGGCTCCCGATAGCCCTTCGTCAGGATGATTTAGTGTCCCTTCTTATCCCATGTGCTTCCGTATCAGGTATTCACCCGGGACACGTTAAACCCTCTTTCTCTCTACTCAATATCTCTCTCTTCCGATACTGATAAATCATAAGAGCGTAATATTCTTTGCACGCTTCTGCCAATTTAAGCCGCATTTACATAGATGAGCGCGTTGTGATGTACAGTACAGAGTTACAGTATGCAATGCTTACAACAATATTTAAAAAAATGGGGATCGCTATACTTAAGTATTTATCTAATATGCGGCTCAACGATAGCATTCCATAGTCATCTCGATCCAACGCAATTGAGCAAAACGTGCTCGCGAGAGAGGCCAGTTTAATTCCCCCATCAAGGCTGGTAATCGAGGAAAACGTTTCTCGATAGCTTTCATCGCTGTTTATTTTTCTTTGACCTGGAATTGCCCCTGTAATTAGAGTTTAATTGTTTCTTGGGCTGCCTTAATTGAGTTAACGAGTGGAAATTGTTTCTCACCTCGATGTCACTGCGAGCTGTTCGTCTTCCGAAGCGTCGTGAATTTCTCGGTGAGAAAGCTCGTTAGCATTCTTTTTCGCAAGTTGTTTTCTCAAGTTTTCTTCTTCCCTTTTAAAGTGAAACGTCAGCGGTATTCAAACTGCTGACGCGTTCCATCTTTCTTCGGTTTGGACGTTAACATGGCTCGTTAAAGGGCGCCCTCTGCAACGGGGTCAGGTAAAAGCAGCCTTCGTTCGCATCTCTGTCTTACCAGACGAAAAGCAAAAAAAAAAAAAGAAAAGCAAGACGTAAATCAGGCGGTTAATTCCTGTTATCATTGTATTGCTTACAAGGAATACAATCCTTCATAACATGATGCGTTCCCACATATCCTCTAAGAAGCCGGTCATATTCCCATAATCACTATATTAGAGCGCGGATAAAGTCGACACACATCGGGACAGCAGGAGCAAGCTCACTTTCGACCGCTGTCCATACGCCAAAGAGTAAAGATGCCTTATATATAAACGGTTGTCCTGTTGGTTATCTAACGTCTCCTTTTCCTGGTTGGTTGCACGTAATTTTACATATAAGGTTGTGTTCGGTTCTTGGACTCGATCAACTCAAGAGTCGAGAGAGTCGACTCTTGGTGGGCGGGTCGATGGAGTCGATGACGTACGAACGATGACGCTCATGCGTCACGACTCCGACACGCGAGTTGAATGAAAGAACAGAACCAACGCCACCTTGATACAGAAGGCCTGCTTATTGCCTCCTCTCCCTCCTTCGCTACGTGGACATCTAAAGTCAGAATTCGTCCGCTACTGCTGCGATTCGCCGTTCTGCGAATACAAGAACTCGCAAATGATTGCACCTAACTTTGAACTGCGTACTTAAATCTGTAGACAAAAAGTGCGACACGCTTTTGAGAAGCTATGCGCTTTACTTTGAGGTTTTTCGCATTTAGTACGCTACGGCCATTCAAAACACAATCCTGATTGACTGACTCTTAGTTGTTACGTCACGTCAACGAGTGAGCAGGCTTTCTCTATCTATAGGTGGTGTTGACACAACCGTGTCAAGCAAACTAGCTGAAGCAACGCATCAATAACAGGATTTGATTGGATTTGGATTGGATTGGAACGTGTATGCTTTAAAGCACTACGCTATAAGCCTATAACACTCATTGCGCGCATCGTTAGTGCACAATTATAAGAAATGACTATAAATACTGATTACGATTTTATTTCTAATAACCGTAATTTGACGCGTATTAGCCGCGGCTTATGTGCGATTTCTTTTTCTCACGGCTGGCCCAAGACGCATATACCTAACTACTCTTTTCTCTGCTCCTGCTGTCCCGTTCCCATCTGTTTACATCTGTACGCCGTTCATAGTCACAGTTGCTTCGCGGCGTTAACACGGTCTCAAAATGGAAACCCCCTACTGACACTGACATCGCAGAAGTCTGCAGTACAAAGAACCCCCGAGGCATTCTTGCGAAGGATACAAGTCCCGCTTGTTTACACCAGTTCAAATAAACATTCCACTTTTGCCTTTTTTTACCTTCTTTGTTCATTTTTTTTCCCCTGGCTACATTCTGACGTACGTGTATCCAGAGTTTCAATATCGAAAACGCACCGTCCAGCGGGTAAACACTGCGTCGTCTATTTGGAGTGAAGGTTTACTTCTTTTTCCCGAAGGTTCCATAACGAAAGTCAGATGTCAAACGGATGCGATCTTTCGGTGTGTGCGACATTAGAGCTTTCGAATATGGCTCTTCGTGGAACAGCAAACTCACATTAGTCTCTTTTCAGTACACGATGACAGACCTGTGTTGTACGAGACGAAAACATAGACGAAAGTTCCACCTAGACAAAGAGTACATCGGGCGTATTACGCTACTCGCTGAAACACACTTTTTAGGCTATATTCGTCGACTACGCCCCACGGAAAACCGTAGCTGTGCGGAGGCCATAGATTGAGAAGTTACCGTGCGAAAAGTAGTTTCTTCAGCCTGAAATGTAACTCGCAGTTAAGGAGTTATTTAAAAAAAAGGACGAGTTACTTCGAAGTTACTTCGGACACAAAATAGCACTACACAGGTACAACAGGCTTAGATCGTTTTCGTTTATGTCCAACAATTCGAACGCTTTGCACCCTGTGGGCGCACAATGGTTCAGCTTCATTTCAATGGCAGCGGTTCTTACTTCCTGAATAGAATACTGTCATTGATTGAATATCACGTTCTGTGGCATAAAATGCCATGACAGAACCAGAGAGAAAGCAAGAAAATAAGTGGACGTGAGTGAAAAGCGAATTCTAAGTAACTTAGCTTTAAGTTACTTTGGCAACGTTACCTGAAAACGAAACCAGTTCCTCTGAAAGTTACCATGGCGCAAAGGTACCGAGTTAAGTTACAAGTTACCAAAAAAAAAAGGAACTTAGTTACAGTAACGAGTTACCTCGAACTCTGGTGGAAATCCTTTTCGCTGTTAGTTACAATTCCGAGGCTCACAAAATTCTCCGCGATTCTTACACTTCTCTTTATTCCTTGTTAGCGCCCCGAATCGACTGTGGTCATGAGTGCCCTACAGACGTGGGCAGACGGAGAACAGGAAGGTGTGGGAGGTTGCATCCCGCCTGGTCCGACTCGGGTAGTACATCCGGTGGTAGGATTCGAACGCATCACCTCCCAGTCTTCAAAATGGCTTTGGAGCTATACGACTGGCGAGCAGCAGATGCCGCATCTACGTCTTTGTCCTTAAAGAAGCTTAAAAACTAGTGATAGCCCGGCGAGGAACTGTGTACACGCTGGACGGTTATACTTACTGAGATTTATCTGGGATATATAGAGACCGTTCGGGCTCTGACGTTAGACGAGAGAGCACGTAATCTCCCCTGTGGTCGCCTCACTGGCGGAGATGTGTTCAGCTATTCGCGGTGGCAATTTTCTACCCTACGTCTATTACCCCTTCGTTGTAAAACTTGGAAATGCGCGTATTCACATCGATGATACGGCTGTGGGCAAAGTGTCGAAACCCTTTTTCACGGAGACCTCCCACCAAGCAAAACACAAGCGTCAAGCCTAAACATAGCGCTCGTGGACCCAAAGTAGCACTTAGCATTCTCGATCGAAACTTCACTTCGCGAAGTGCAGAAGACGTCTTGACTCGACTGCACAGGAAACCCTATCCCCTCCGTAGCTTCTTTGCTAAACCTCTTCCATCCTCTCAGCTGAACAAAGAAGACACGCAACAGCAGCTATCATCCGAAACTTCTATCCCCCCCCCCCCCAGCTTCCTGACAGATAACATAGCTCAAATAACGTTTTCCCTTTCTTTAGGGATGCACAAGGAATAAAATGTCCTAGCGGAAAACATTCTACAAATAGATACAGAAGAGATGCACAAATGGATCGAAGGTAATCGAAAGTATGGGCAATACTTGAAATGCCCCTCGCGGAGACTTACTTCCAAGGTAATGCATCTTTCCCAGTCGTCCCGTCGACAATTTTAGAGAGAAAGACACGGATGTCTCGAGTGTACGGCGGTTTTCGAACGCCCAGTATGTACACGCATGAATATGCCCAGGGTCTCCTTGTTAAGGCGACTTTTTTTCTTATCCGCTTTAACGCAATGAAGCAACTGCAGCTATGCTTGCTTAGCTTGCTTAGCATTGCTTGGCTACTTCAAAATTGCCGTTCATCTGAGACTCTATATATTTCCTCAGTCCACGGTTAAATCCAGCCCACCAACGCTCTTTACTTATTTTATTTATTTATTTTTGCGGAATAGCAAGCTGACATACCGCTTAGCTTACCTTTCCTTCTTTTCTTCTCTCTCCGTCTGTCATCATCACTTTTTCGTCATTTATTGTTGTTTATTTCTGGCGCACGTCAAAAGCAGCCCAGATGGTCGAAATTACCCGCAGTCCTACCCTGCGGCATGTGCAGCATGTCACTACACAAATAGGCTGACTCACCTTACGTGTAAATCTGCTCCAAATTTGAATTTTTTCCCCCTCTGTTCTAATAAATCTCCCCTCCCCCCCTAAAAACACTTCTAAATACTTTGGACACCGTAGGACTTCGGTCCTCACTGTGAGGTGGTACTGATTATTATATTTCCCAACATTACCGCCACGACGATGAAACCACCCAATCTTCATCATTAAAATAAAGTTGTAGTTCATCCGAAGCCATAACGCAAATTATTTTCGCCGAGAAGTGTCATGTCACACCGCAATTGGAGGCGCGGCCCAATCTCCCGGAGTGACGCCGTCAGATCTGTGTTACGTAGCACCAGCCACATTTTCACTCTCGACTTTCGAAAATTCGTCTCCTAGGAGCACGGTGCGGCGCTACGTACTTGCGCTTACTCTGTTTCGTCACAGAGTGACGTCAACATCACTTATTCACGCTAACCTGTTCTCTGAAGGACTTGAGGGATTTCTAGAGGGAGTACTAACCAAGTGGCTCTCTCACCTACGATCACCGTTATTGGATTTTATAGCAGCGACGAGGCCGAGTGTATACAGATCAGCTCGTCGTTAGTAGCTCCAAGGCCATGCTGAAGACTGCATGCATGGGAGGTGTAAGCTTCGAATCTCACCACCGGGCGAATTTCCAGACGGATGTCGACACACCTCCCCGCGGCCCAGGACACACGCTAATAAGGGCAAACTTTGAGGGTACTGGACCTAAGAATTGTGTACTCCAGCTCCGAAACTGCACTCCATTTCCCGAAAGCTACTGAGAATGGAGAACTGAAATCTGCTTCGTATCCCGATCCGTACGTACACATCTCTCATACGTATTGTATATGTGTGTATATCCGATATATGCTACGCATAATGCTGAAAACGTATTCAGTTCGGTTCCATAACTATTCGTTTCGTATTTACTGTTGCTATGTGTCTGTTCGCTTCGTATTCGCTTGGGTTTATTCGCACATGCCTAATGTTAATCCTCACGTCTATACACTGCTTATAGGCACAGTTGCTTCGCGGTGCTAACACGGAATGGAAAAAAAAAAACACGCGTTTTACGGTCTTGTACAACCACAATATCACAGTTTGCTCAAAGCAACCACAAGTGATCCTCTATATGAAAAGCAGTGCGAGGAATATAACAGACTTATCAACTATACAAGCATTCAAGAAGAGCGCACGTTAGAAAGCGATAATAACGTTCGACCACCTCGACAGCATTATCCTCAACATCCTATTTATCAACGACACCTTTCCTCTCAAAGAAACATCCGTGGCGCACACATTTTCTTCGAGCAGCTCGAAACATCGACTTCTTTGTCCCCTCCTGTACTGACATCTCAACTCCCGACAGTGTCATCTATATTGATCAGCTTCCTGCCTTTCCAGGAAGCATACTTATTTGGGTCCGTATAATACGATCTTCTTAACGCCCTATCACCATCCATATAAGTCGGCCCAGGTCCATTTCTGCTGCGCCTTGAGACCCGTCGCTTTGTCTTTGCTAAGAATGCTGTTCGCCAGGAAATATCGTACAGATTCCGCGCTACAGGTTCATCTGTCAGGTTATGCTGGTCTAAGGCGGAAAGGGATGGAAAACAGATTGCATTTACGGGCATCGTCAGGTGGTTGCGCCTGTTTTAAGCTGATAGATGGCAGAGGGTGCTTTTAAGGGTAAGGATGGAAATAAGGTAGATAAATGTTGCAAAAACGAGTGTGTATTGTCATCAGCTTGGAGCACAAGTATGGGGCTTATAGTTATGATACCTGTCTCGTAGGTTAGCGTGACGGTATGACCTGCCTCAGATATAAGTCGAAATAAAACTTATAAGATAAACTGTGTGCTCATCCACAGCTCACGCTCACGTAAGCGTGAACTTTTGTGTCCGTCACAGGGGGCTAGAGATTAAGGCCACTCAGGACTAATTTCAGATTTCCTATCCAACGAGTTTAACCTGTACCGGTGGCTCGGGTGATTCCTAAAGCACGAACATTAATGTGCTGTCGGTGACGACACAACAAGAGAAACGCCAGGTACAAAATCACATTACGAATAACTGAGTGCCAGCCTTTTCTTTGAAAATCCTAACAAACCTGTGGCAACGGTTTGTGCGATGACATTAGTGAGTTGTAGTGCATCGCATGCTATCGCCTTTGCGTGATAGCGTTTGTGGTTCTGCGCACGAGCAAAACATAAAGAGAACTTGGCGGCATCGGCAAGAGAACTTGGCGGAAAGGGGCATCGCGGTCGCCCCTCTTCGAGTTCCGTCGTCTGCTAAACCACGTGAACTTCGACGTGCGGGCCAATGAGGGTACTCGCCACCGTTGCAGTGCGGATGTGACGACACCGAATATAGTTGGGCAACCGGCTGCTCGGTCGTTTTGAGATCGGGAAACTGCTAGCTGGCAAATTCCGGGCGCTCGGAATGCGCCACGCGAACATGCGAGATTGCTTCGCTTTGACCAAGCGACTGCTCGGAATCTGGCAAAAAAATGTTGCCAAGAAATGACCACCCGAATTCGCCATAAAACTCTCTATTGTCAGTGGCCAAGCAACTGTGCCTATGAGCGCTGCACACACGTGGACAAATGAACAACAGAAAGGAGTGGGGGTTAGTATGCATCTGAGGCTGACTTCAAGGGAAATTGCGCCGACATCCGTCAGGAATGTCTGTCAGAAACGCCGCCGATAACCTGAGACAGCACAGCCTATGGTGGCGGGACTCGAACGCGGCACCTCCTACTCCGAATACTCCCTATTCCGCACATTTCTCCGGCGGCTTCCAAGTACTCAGCTTCAAGCTTCAACGGATGGCAACGATAGTACTTCGCATCCACACTCACTGATTTCATTAGGAAAACGCCACAGAGCAGATTTTCCATTTGTTCTTCCCCATTCCGAAACGCAACGAATTTTCGGACACTGCGGGCCACTCTTAATCAGACACTCTGGAAAAAAAGAAAAAACCTTATCCCGGCTGGAGATATGGACACAAGGGTACGTTTGACCCGAACACATCTCATGGCATCTCGACGAAGTGCTTCCTCAACGACTGAGCTCACTGATTGAAGCAAATCTCGCGGGAGGTTCATTCTATTTGTTACGACACGAGCGGGGGCGACAGAGCTGTACTTGCTCGTCGTCACTGCACGCAGATGGATTAGAGTTGCAGTTGCATTTCTGGCGAATTGCGTGTCTATAAACGGGAGTGAATTCGATGCCGTGGAAAGTTACTTCTCCGTTGTCGAGATTCCGTTTCGAGTTCAACTTTGTCTCCGGTGAGCGAAGCGAGCGTATATATGCGCGTCCGTGGTGATTATTTTCGGAGGAGACATTGCGTCAAAAGTTTGATACTGCGCGATTAGAATTTGAAAACGTGCCCCTAAAATGGAATGCTAGAAGCGCAGTGTCCGGTTGCGAGACCAGCTCCTCATTATGACGTTGTTGCAACATTGAAGATGAGGCATCAGTGGTTTATCCACAATCCCAAGCACGGAGGGGCGTTGGAAAAAGTTGGAGGAGGGGGCCATTATTATAGTTACGTCATTACAGTTAACATATCATTACAGACACGTCTGAAGCTGAAATTGCAAGGGCACCCCCTGTAGGAGGTACACAGGTGAAAAAGTTATGGGGGTGTCACTGAACATTTGTGGGGTGTTTGAGGGGTGTAGGGGGCCTGGATAAATCACTGTGAGGCATATAACTGGAGAAACCATCCCGGGTGATGAAAATACGTACGCAGTATAAGAACAATAATACGTGTCTTTACGCCGCGAGACAATGTACCTTTTTCACAACGGCTTGTGCGCATGCGCATGGCCTTGAGGCGCCGGAGAGGGTTATCTCCGTCTTCATTAGATGGCGCAGTATGCGGATTTGTTTTGACGCACTCCGAACGTGGTTCGCTGGAGAGACGTTAGGATTCGACGTGTATGTGAAAAAGGTCCATTATGATCATAAGCGACCCTACAGTGGTCGTTGTGTGGATTACGCACGTCGCACACCACACATATTTACTCACCCGAGAGTTCTTTAACGTGCGCCTAAATCTTAGCACTCGTACATTTAACGTCCTTCGCAAAGGCGGCGTGTCTAAGCAACTTGCACCCTGGCGTCCTCGGGTGGGTTCGAACTATAGAAACATTGCGATCAGCAGGGGAACTTACTAAGTGTAAATGTATTGCAAAGTATAAAAGTTGCGCATTTTCTTAGAAGCCTACTCCTGCGAAGTCCGTACTTAAATAATGGCGTTTGTACATTGCGAGTAAAGACCGTCAGTAAATGAAACGAAGTCTGGATTGTACTTGTCAGTGTGAATGCGATTGTGACTGGAGAGGGAACTTATGCGGATAAAAGAGAATCCTTGTGCTTGTCAGCGAGGCTTGCGGTGTTCAACAGAGGGGGTTGTTAGCACGGTATAAAGGTAGTACGTCTTACCAGTAGCCGAGTGGGGTTCGAGTCAGCTGCTGGTGCCTCTAGCAACGGCACCTCCCTCGTTTTTCACGTTCAAGGACGCTCTGGCGAGAAGACATAAGGCAACGTTGAAGGAACGACGCTGCACACGGGATTGCGCACACTGCACTCTTAAAAAAAAGGGTGTATTTTAACATTTTTTGGGAGTAACCTTGCCACATAGATTACTCCCTTTTTGAGTGTACAATTACTCTCAAAAAGGGGTCTCCTCACTCCCTTCAGGAAGTGAGAAAGAGTAATTGTACACTCCAAAGGGAGTGAAATATGTGGCAAGGGCGTACTCCCCAAAAGGAGTTACAATACACCCTTTTTTTAAAGAGTGTGTGACATCATACTTCTCAATAAAAAAGTTAATTTCCCTTTACTTTCGCGTCACTTATATTGCCAGTGTACAGTGTAAGACACGCAGAGGACATAAATTAGGGAAGGGAAGTTTCATCAGCCTCCGCTGCTCCTAGATTCGCCACCATCGGGTATACCCTGAATAACAACTTGGAGGCGTTGCCTATATGGTATCAGCACGAGGAACCCTTCTTCATACAGATCAAGGACCTATATACGGGCGCCATTATCAATAACGACGAAGGACAGCCCCATAAAAAAGGCCCGCGACAACCGTCACAGCCTCCAGGGGGAGCCACTTCAATCCCTCCTCAGAGAGGGCATGGCAGCTTTCTTAGATGGCCAAACTAAATCGAAACCGTCGTAAATCTGAGACGCCTCACTGCTGTACGTGTACAGCTGCCACGTTTACAAGCGTTTACGAGCGTGTCTTTCCTGTAAAAAGCAGCTTCCTCGTGTAGCCTTCGCCGGTGGTGATGTCTTTTACTACCGGTGCTGATCTGCTGGCAGATTGGAGCGAGGTATGTGGGTGGTATTTAATTTATTTTCAGTCGTTTTTCCGCAAAGAAAGTCGGTCAGTGTTGCCGATTACCTTTGCGTGCATGGGAGAGTCGTTCTCGGGTTGATATTGTTGGAAACAAATGGTCGATAAAGCCTTCCTTAGTGTTTGTTTGAAATACCTTATAAGGCTTTCGTAAAATCCGCCCCACCATGGTGCACTTGTAGCCACGATTTATTTGTTGCTGTTGTGGTAGGAATGAACTTTCAACTGATGCTGTGCGCTACAAGCCAATCCACGACTTCACTGTGCACGACTGTGTCACCATAATGTACTGAGCTCCCTGTTGGACAATTTCATTCCTTAATACTGCTGCTTGTGAACGCGAAAATCCCTTTTCAGCTTATCCATGACCGACATGATCCATATATCCTCGGGTGTATGTAAATGACGTGAACTCACCAGGGTCGACGAAATGATTGATGCCGACATTCAATCTTGTAGTCTCTGCAGTCTTTTATCCTTTTAGGTCCTGGTCACGGCACCATTCTGACGAGGCTAGCTGAAAAGAGACACGTCCTTTCAAACTGATGTTTGTTAAAAATTAAGCGAGTGACACTTACGCACGTTCTTCTTCCGATGCTGATAATGCCCGTTGCATTTGTAACAAGTATCATGCGGATAGCATATAATGCAAATCGCGCAGATGCGGATATAATGAAAAATCTTACGGATCAGGGGCGTCATTCTTGTTATTTTCTTGGGATCGCGGTCTTAGCTAGGCCTAACGTTAGCGACGAAACATCTCATTTTCGCGTAAATAATGATGGCGGTGCGAAAGTTGAAGCTGATTTTGCGGATGCGTACATGAGAATATATTGGCTACTCACAGTATGAAATTGAAGCAGTCTGTGAAAATGTTTTGTCACGAAATCTCCGCTCCGCCGTTCCAAGCACCGTCCTCCATTTTGGAGAAAATTCTGGTGTCATGGCGGTCCCCATGGAAAACGGCAACCAATGAAGTGCTCCCAAGTTTGATTGACGGGGCGAGCCTCTTTTTTAGGCTCCTCCTAATGGCCAGACTTCCTTTTAATACACGGCACTGCCTGCTATCAGACTGGGGTACCGTAGTGTCTGTAGTGCGTCTCATGAAGAGGGGTATCAACATAACCTGTCAAAACGCAGAATTTCATATTGCTTTCATAGAGTACACTCCCTCCCGTTATGTAATCGGATATGAGAAGGACTCAAAAATTAACTCTTTCAATTTACTCATCACGCGTCGCCATTTTTCGTGGCAGCTCAGAGAAAAGTGATACCACGTGCTGTGTCAGGGATCTCGCTTCACGATCTGAGTGACATTCAGTAGGGGATATAACATGAGAAAGCAGTTTCTTTTGTAATTGGTGTTGGCCCGAAGCACGGATGCCTCTGGACAAAATAAATTTTTCTCCAAAATTGAAACATCCTCACCAATAACCCAAACGGGTACAACATTACCGTAAAGTGTGCAGTTACATATTGAGTACATACGGCACTGAGGACTGGTGTTCTTGTCAAGAAAAACGACGATACAGACTGGAGGAACGAAAATACACGGAGCGCTCAGACGTGTATTTTAAAAATCAACGAGAATTAATGCGATACTTCGCAGCAACGGCGAAAGTAATGCCGCATCGAAACTTCTAGCTCCACCAGCACAGTGTGATTAGATTATCTGTCATCTAGTCAAACTAGATGACGCCCAGTGCAGCTAGTTCCCTTACATTATCTTTTAAAAATTAACCATGTTACAGTCTAGCTTGCGAAAATAGTAATCAAGTTACAGTTACAGCTACCTCGTGAAAATAGTAACTTAATTAGAGTCGCTTTTTTTCTGTATATGTACAGTATGTATTTTGTTTGATCAACACTAAACTCTATTTGATTGACTGATTTTTAAGAAACGAAATTTCTGTAAGTGCAACTATCAAAATTCTTATTTTAGCACTTGTACTGTTCAATAGCAATTACACAACACGATTGATAGGCTTAAGCAGCAGTTGCTTCTCGGAGGTACAAGCCTCTATCGTTTCAGTCCAAAGACATCCCTTCCCGCACTAAGAAGTCGTTCAACAGGAGCGCCCGTATCATCTTCCCGATGAGAAAGTCGTGCAGAGCGTGTGAACATATGCCAAGATATGGCACTATACCACGGCAACTTAATTACAGTTACTGTGGACAGATCCTTTCACAAAAAAGTGGTAACTATTTAGAGTTTTGCAAGTTGCTTTCCCAGAATAGTAGCTCGTTACTGCAACGGGGTATTGAAGGACGGACACCGTTACAAGTTACTTGTTGCAACTCAGTTACTACCCAAGACTGACCCCATGTATTCTCCGGGACAAACTTTGCACAATAGCTTCGGGAATATCTGACTGACTTGGACGTTACTTGACCTTTACTACAGTAGCAGTGATAGCAGTGACTCCGTAAAATGCATACAGAGGTCGACAACAACAGAAAAATTCTGAGTAGCTGTGCAACCTTTGGTATTCGCTCAAAATGCATTGCAACTCGGACCCTGTTCAGATGTTTAGGAATGTTTACGATCTTTCCTGAACGAGTTCGTATTGCAATTACACAAGACAAGAACCTTCACTAAGAACATTTCTCGGTGGAGCCATCCCGACGAAAGGCCTGGCGTCTTGTGCTTTCCACTCCCGCCACCTGCATCACCACACCTCACGTGATACCCAAAGTCGCATCACGCCACCTTCGCAGCGCGCTTCTTCGGTGACTTACCGTGCCACGATATCTGGGACCCACGACGCGCGCAAGCTATCCGATGCTTCACTCCGCATACACAGATGTCACTGTAAAAATAATAATAATTCAGTGGTATTGTAAAGATTCGCGAACCGTTCGAGAAGTAAGCACTAGAAGCTGCCCTCTCCAAACCTATTAGATTGACTGTAAAAAGAAAAAGCGGAGATATCCTAGACTTATTCAAAACTAATAAAGAATAAGAATGCTCTCTAACGTTTCGTCAAGCTTGAAGATGGGCAATTCGGAATAAATATGACGTCGCCTTTCCCGTTACGTACGTATCTCATTCGGACAGACGACAAACATTGAGCACTAAGAAAATTCTCACGGCGACGCAACAGAGAAAAAAAAATCATCGACAGGCCACCTAGTCTGAAACCCGAAGCGAAAGAAAAATAATGTTTGCCATTTTCCCGTACGGTTCGATGGCCGAGAAAATAGCGTTTCGAGCGACCATTTTTCTCGGTCATTTTTCCTCTAAAGGAAAAGCAAACAATTTGGTACAAGAAGACACGGTTCTTTCACCATTCAAACTTAATTATGGGTAAAGCAAGCGGGAAAAGGAGCTACACGTGACGGCGATGATGGATGCATCAATCTTTATAATCGTGAGGTAGCCTTGGGGCTTGCGGCGTCACAAGGTAATTAATGGAGTCACGCTCAAAGGGCGTTAAAAGCAATATCGGAAAGTAACGCGCCTGCAGGACAGCGAACAAACAGGTATGTCAATAGAAGATTCTACAACAACAGGATATATCAAAGATGGAAGTTGAGTCGGTCACTAAGTGGCACAAGTTACACGAGACAATTTGTGCCATGTATACAGGGTGTATGCTATAAAAGGTCAGTCACATTTTCGTGCAAGAAGTGATACCTCCTTGATGCTATAACTCTATCAAAAGACTTCCTCTGCCTCAAAGTGAATAATTTTAAGCTAGAGGAACCTACGAAACGATTGTGGTTACCTAGCACTGTGTCACAAAATAAATATAACCATGCAAACTTTCACCTCCATCCATCGGTACTGCGCATAGGAAACACATGAAGACGAAAGTTTCCGTGGCCGTGTTTATTTTATTACGCAGTGAATGGTAACCAGAATTTTTTTCGTAGGTTTCTCTGGCATAAGTGATTCACTGTATGGCAGCACAAGTCCGTCTTTCAAATAGATATAGTGTCACGCGCGAAAATGTCACTGACCTTTTATAGCATACACCCTGTATTATACCAGATACCGTGATATATACCAAGAAACACGGTATTGTTTGATCAACAGCTGTGAACCGGTATGGAGCGTCTCACCTGTCGCTCGTAAGGCTTCACGATGCGTCCTTGGATAGAAGGTGATGCTGAACCGATTCACTATGGAAAGAAGGAGACGAACGAATGAAGCAGTCTTATAACAATTACAATCAATCTAGCAGTGATGTGTAACAATGAGAAGAACAATTATGCCCACTCACGCGGCGTTGAAGGGATGTTGAGGAAGTAGGTCTGTACGGATCCGAGGCGGTGTCCTTGAGATAACCTCCTTCGGAGCCAGGACTGGGAGGTGACTCCGATTTCAATCCTGGCTCAGGCTGTGCTCTATGGATGTCTTACCTGGGTTTCCCTCAGACACTATATGACAAATGCCGGCACAGTTCTCCTCGAAGTCGGCCCAGGACGTACGATCACCAGAGAGCTGCAGGCAAAGCGCTCGGTGTCGCATATGGACGGAGGAACGCCTGAACCAAACATTGAGTAATATAAAAAAAATCATAAAAAGGAATAAAAACAAAAAATCAACGACAATGTAACACAAAACATCAACATGCAATAGAATATGCTACCTGCGCGCTGGAATACTTGCACGGTTGGGTAAACATGGAAAAAAACACACACTTCAGCACGCTGCAAAACAAGATAAAATGAACAGCCTGTGCAATTCATATTTAATAACACCAGCAAATAAAGACCACTTACCAAGGTAACCTACCTCAGCTGGAAGGAATCTAATGCACTAATGCAGCAAATCAAGTATCAGAAAAGAGCGATTGAGTATTTCTGAAACCCGCTCTTACTATTTATCAGTAGTATTGCTAGCAGTATTGTCCCTGGACAGATATTTCTTAAATCTTACTATTGAAAAGGTGCAAATCCAAAGGAGAACTGCAAATCGTCAAAAACCTACCGAAGTACCCCGCATACCCAAATAACCGTACCTCGCTGAAATGTAACCAGAATGAAAAGACAGCAATGAAACATCATCGATATCACCCAAACTCGACCAGCCAGCCAGCGTTCGTCAATGACGTCATCTTTCAATTGTGAAAAAAAAAAGGAAAAAGAAAAGCCACGTTTTCCCCAATTTCACCACTGTTATCATGAAAATGATATTAAAATACTCCTCCAAAATACCCCAAGAGAACAACAACCTGATCGTGCTGAAAGAGTTGCGCGATTAAATCAGCAGAAAACAATGTACACAGCAGCAAAATAAGCGAAATAGCAATCAAATTTAAATCCAACTACACCAGCAAGGAACGGGTACTTGCGAAATTACCATACCTTAGCTGAAAGAGAAGTCATTTACCAATGCAACAACGAAATCACAGGATAAATCACTATCTGTCAAAAGAATTCTTTCGTTATCAACAATGTCTACTGAAAGCGAACTGTAAGACGAAAAAATTTCACATTAATCACTTATCGAATAACCTTATACCAAGCTGAAAGGGAACTATAATAAGAAGTAGAATTTTAACACCATCAGTGTGAACGGAAACCCGCACAATAAGCGCAAGAAAAATGCAAACAGCCACAAAATAAGCAAAATAGACAAGTCAAACAAGTTACAGTAGCGGCGCAACGTCCCGAATTCAGGGACCCCAGATCCCAACCGGCGCCCCATTCCCCCCCCCCCCCCCAATTCCCCACCGCCATCACCAAATCATGCCGGGTAACCCCTGTAACCCCCCCCCCTTTCCGCCGCCCCTGAGTATATTGCCTTAGCTGAAAAAAAAGTCATTTACCAATGCGACAGCAAGAGCAAATAATTAAAATCGACATTATCGACATTAATTCATTATCGACAACATCTACTGAAAGCGAATTGCAGGACGGAAACATTCACTTATACACCTGTCAGACGTACTAATTTAGTGTCACTTTCAGCGAGTACACTTGCAATAAGTGTCATTCTTTACGAGTCACACGGCATCTTTTAGTGACACTAAATGCAAAGTACACTTACGATGAAGTGAGTTCGCCAAACTCACTTCACTTTGCCTGCAACAATCAAGTACGTAGCCTCCACGGCAGGAATTGCGTAACAAATGCTTATTTTTGGAAAAGGAAAGAAACAACCCAACCGGAATTTATATTTGGACAAGTTTGTTAAGACAGCGCTGATTTATATAAGAAAGACGTAAGGATTTTTTGGCGTGATTTACCGGTACTCTCGTTCACAGACTGCCCAGTAGAGTTCGTAATCCACTTCGCGGCAGCCATATTCGTTGACATTGCACGGTGGTTAAGTGTTTCCGGCGAAATCGCGAAATACCCGCAGTGAAGCACTGAATAACGGAAGACAAAACAGACAGGGCGTCATGGTCTGAGATAGAAACCCACGCTATCAGAACATGGGAGGACCAAGCGAAACGCGAAAGTGTATGCTTCAATAACTATACCCAGCTGAAGGGTAACCGAACTAACAAACGGCACTTTAACACCATCACTACAATCCGACGGGTCAGCCAGCCAGCCGCCATTTGTCAATATGATATCGCATTCAAAATGCGTCAAAACATGCAGCCACTATCGGTACATTTTTCTCAATTTCATCTCAATCTTCATATGAAAGTGACAAATACCAGTGTCCAGAATATATTAAGAGAAGAACAACCCTACCTACCTGTACTCATAGAGTTGCGCGGTTAAGTAGGCACAACAAAAATGCAAACAGCAACAAAATAAGCAGAATAGATATAAGTCAAACAATTACACCAGCAAGGAACCGGAACCTACTGAGCCACATTGCTTTGGCTGAGAGGGAAGTCATTTACCAATGTGACAGCGAGAACGAATAATTAATTGTTCAAAGAACATTTCATTATCAACAACATCTACTGAAAGCGAATTGCAAGACGAAAAAGTCCACTTGCATCACTCAATATACTTGAATAGCCATACCCTGAAAGGGAACTAAAGTAAGAAACGGCGTTACCATCACTACAACCCGAAACCAGGCAGCCACCTTTGCCGTTACCACTAAACTGCTAAACACATATGCGATGAAACACCCCAATCATCATCATCAAAATAAAGAAAAATGTTGTTGTTCAGAAAACAATTTGGCACAGCTGAGAGGTAGGTCAAAATGTAAAAAGAGTACGCTCGTAGAAAATACATAACAGATGGTTATGGTGGACAACGACCCCCCCCCCCCCCCCCCATACGCTTCTTCACTAAAACAGATACACGATAGAAAATGGCGGTACGAAGACGATGTTGCACGATAACGAAGCTTCGTCCTCTGCAATGAAAATGGGACGCCACTTTGGCATGTCCGCCGCTTTGATCAAATGGTTGGGCCCTGTCTGCGAAGCCATTTTGGTTGTTATAAATCATACACGGCTGATTAGAAGTATCGGCATTCGTATAAACATATTCAAGACAAGAAAATTAGTTAACGCTGCATTAATGAAAGGATACTGTCCGATATAAGGGTGCCGGCGGCGACGATGTCTGGTCGACGATGAAATATGCAAAATCTTCAGCAATTCACAAAAATATCTGCCTTATGAGCTTCTAGAAGCTTCATAGAACACTATGCAGTAGTATAAACCCACTATTTATTGCATAAACATGACGTCAAACTATTTTAAATTAGGTCACTTACCGTGACGCGAAGCACCACAACGAACGTTTGGAAAAGTGTCGTCTGCGATAGTGTGCGGGCGGGCTGGAAGACAGCATCGTCTGCGATGCGTGCAGTACGCAAAAATACGCAAGTGCCAACCTCGAAGAACATGTAATACCTTAAATGTTCCAAGTTTTAATATGGTGGTCGCTTAGCATTCGACAAATTTCTGTTCGAAGAACACCGCATGGGTAACAAGACAAAACCCGTCACCAGTTCTTGTTACCAGATGGCGCTAGATGTGTTCGCGAAGCTCATGGCGAAGCTCGCGGTTCAATCGAGCACGCGAGGATGCGAGCATCTCGATGTTGCTTTTTTTGATGATCTTTTGATTTTTGCATCGCATTAACAGATAAAAGCGCTATGCTAACGGAAAAGTACGTAATATGTAACGTTTGCGACTCTGCATTACCAGACACGTACAACATGTAGAAAAATGTAGACACCAGCCTTCCTCCGCGTCGTCTGCTCGGCCAAGAGTGAGAGCGGGATGTACCGACGCAAACGGTTCATAAACAAATCAGAAGCGTGATATAACACCCTTGCATTGTTGCCGTAACGTCACATATAACATCATAACGTCACGTGATGTGGGCAAGCTTGCGCTTGTCCCATCCTACAGTTGTCAATACAACGTCGCATATTTGTTTTCCACACGCTCTAACACAAAATGAATGTTTTCGTTGCAGATTGTTGGCACCCTCATTAACTGGTTCCCCGTCACTTCTCATCGATATTCGCGTGGTGTAGCTTTGACGGAAACTTCAGGGCCATTTTACGTCAGCCGCAATCAAACTTCCAGTCATAAAAAGAGGGAGGAACCACAGGAGTAATGGAGCGAGCTAGCATCCACGACACGTCTTGACAGGGAACCCATTGTTAGGCCTTCAATGCTGCTCCCTAATAGGGAGTCAGTCCCAATGAAAGTCGCCGCCAAAGACCCCTCGTTACGACGCCACTTCCCTTCCCATTTGACAGGGGGAGGAACAAAAGAGAGGATGAGCTCGTTATTTTGTGTTGGGTAAATCGAGAATCGTTGCTCCGACAGCAGTTTGCCTAATAAGGAGGTGGCTTGATGGACGTGGGAAATGAAAGCGTCGATATTCTATAATCACTATCATATTCGACACGAGGAGGCGCAGGCGGCGATCATTGCACGTGATAGAAGGCCTCATGACTCGCACTTGAAAGGCGGCGGATATGGTTCCAGATGCGGTCACATCCGCGCAATACGTCTTGGTTTGTGGATAGAAATATAAAGTTTTGAAATCCGCACGGATAAAGTACGGATGAAACCGCGAACCTCTGCGGTGCCCTTACTTTATTCGCAAATATGAAATAAACAAATAAGCATTAATGTATCTTTCGGCAGACTTGAGAGCACGCAATGAATTCAAAATGGCATCGAGGTATGTCATCCCTTGTATTGCTTTTGCTGGACAATTGCGGATGACATATAGGTTCCTGACTAGTTTGCACGCTGAGAAGTGAAAACATATGTATCAACATTTTTGTCATGTGGATTTTTTCCTACAAAAACAATGACCGCGGATGTGCGCGGCACCCAATATCTGCGCGGGTGCGGATGAGGATACACCTATGTTAACTAGCGCGCGTTAACTATCTTACATGCGCGATTACCGTGCGGATGTGCTCTCCTGTAGCTATGGTTTCTTCAGTGTCACCGGTAGTGTCTCTCATAATGCGGGAATGCTTACAATATTCAGAGATAGTTCTGATAGAGGTATAATTGGCTAAGAAGTGATACAATATATATATATATATATATACAGGCTGTCCACCGTAGCTATAGAAGTAATTTTTTAAAAATTGACAATCACTTTTTCCCAGTTTTAACCAATGGCGATGTATTCTACGCCTAAAGGCCCACCTTAAGAGGGCACAGGTAAGCTTCTGTGTGGATGCATTAATTAACTTTCGAATTATCAACGATAAAAGAATTACCCAATGAGAACATCGAATCCCTTGGGGTCACTGGTAGCATTACCCGTTTCAGAACAAAAATCGAGAGAGTTATAGCACGAGGAAAGGGCCTGGAAATAAGGCGATCTGGTGGTCGTTTTCGACGCTCAAGTGGAAGCGCTCCCGCTTTCCTTTCCTCTGTATGCGGGGGAGGGAAAACACTGTCGAAGGGAGAACACATTGCATGTGGACAGACGGGTGCGACAACTATTTCCTACCCCCGCATACACGGGAAATGAAAACGGGAGCGCTTCTACTTGAGCGTCGAAAAATGACCACCACAGCACCTTATTTCCAGGCCCTTTCCTCGCGTTATAACTGCCTCAATTTTTGTTCTGAAAACGGCAACGTTACCAGCGATCCCAAGGGATCCGCTGTTCTAAGTGGGTCAGTCTTCTATCGTTGAAAATTAAAAAGTTAATTAACGCAAGTTAATTAATGCATCGTCACAGAAGCTTGTCTGGGCCATCTTAGTGTGGGCCTTTAGGCGTGGAGTGCATCGTCATTGGGTAAAACTGGGAAAAAGGGATTTTTCTATTTTTAAAAGTTACTTCTATAGCGAGGGTGGACACCCTGTATATAACCAAAAGTGTCTTTAATGACACCACAAGTTATGACGGATGATGATGACGGAGACTTGTGTTCACATTTGTGGACTTGCATTGCAAGTCTTTACAAGAAAGAGGGAGTAGACGCGTTAAAATACCTAAGCCGTCCCAAGTGGATAGTAGGAAGGGAGTTGCCTCAGGACAGAAGCCGCCGATATTTCGAACAGAGACTGTTCTTCTTCTGGGCACCGTCCTCATCATTGGCATGGTATTTAAAGGGTTAGGTGTGACGTGTTTAAAGGTTCATGCGAATTGTGGGTCAACAGCCCATTGGTGGTTCAACAGTGGTTCAACATTTGTTGAAAACGGAAGGCGTACGCCTTCCTTTTCAACAAATCAGGGCAGACAACTGTATCATTCGAGATTATCTATTATATTTATATCATTTCTGATGTGATGTGATATGATAAATAAAAAAATGGGGATGTGAGTTGCGACGAAGTCGAACTGGCTACCCCTGTACACTTACACACAGAAAGTACAAACAGATGATGAGATGATGAAAAAACAAAGATGCAGATTTCGATATATTCACGTCTCCAGGTGATCGTGATACAGATGCCGTTCTACGCAAAGTCCCGCTGCACAACAGGGATCGTTTTTGCTAGGCAGCGTCTCACCCCTTTTGGCAGCATGCCGTTTCACAGCCGTTGCTTTTGCTCCAAATTTCAGTTACAAAAACAAAATACAGATCGCGAAAAACTCCAAATCCTCGAGGAATAATCAACTCTAAAAAATACGCTTCCGAATATGCCAAAAAATTAACTCCACAAACGCGGAATTCTACAGCTATCACTAGGGTTTCTGGTTTTCGGTAGTTACCGAAAAGCACCGATAAACGTACGCCGGTAAATTTTTCTCATGTTCGGTGGAAACGGATGTTGCACCGATAACCACCGTAAATGACCTTCTCAGGCTGCTCGGTTTTGCAGCAAAGAAGGGAATTTGGAACGGGCAAAGCAAACCAGCACTCGAAAACGACGGTTATCCACCTCACTGTGCCCTTGCACTTCACTCAACTTTCCACGGGGGCGAAATCTGGAGGGTAGTTCCAAATAGTGTGTTCACAAATACACAGCTGTGTACTCACGAACTGCTTTGTTAAGGAGCACCGAATGTGGCCTGGTATGTGTAAGCATGCTTCGGTCGGAGAGATCTCACGAGAGAAACTTGAAGCAGCAGAAGTGGTCCGGGATTCGAACAGGGGTCCTTCGCGCGGAGCGTCTTATCCACTGTGCCATGCAAGACAATGGCAGCGCCTGCTTCAGATCGCTACACCTTTCTTTCATGGGCACTCGTTCGACCCTCTTTCTTGTCTGGGAAAGAGAGTGAGGAGGAAGGGAGTAGAGTTATGGGTTACGTCATCTTTAGAGGTAACGAACCTCAATTATATGCCAGTAACCTTGAATGGCACCCAAGCAGCACCGAAATAACTATTAAACATAAATGGAACTTCTACGTTCGAAGACGGTAACATTATTTCAAAAGTTATCCTGTTTTGAAGATAACGTTAAATGTTACAAGATTTAGAGTGTATAGCTAGCGCCAGTGTCGTTTCTCGCCGATTTTCACCGAGCTTCTTGTTGTTTAAGATATTTCCATCGAAAGCCACCGCTTCGTGGTGAGCAGAATAACCACCGTTTCTTTTTCACCCGGTTTCTCTAAAAAAATAAGCACCGAAAACCGGAAACCCTAGCTATCACTCACTAAAGGCTGGTTTAGAGTCCAACGCAGCGGGGCGTAACGACGCGCAGCGCACCGCCGCGCATCGTGAGCCGCTGCCGGTGAGTTCATAGTTCGACGACACTCGGCGAAGCGCTGCGCTGCGTGGCGGCAACGCACGACTACGTCAGCCGCCGTCGGGTGAATAAAGCAATGCTCTACATCTGGCGGTGGGCAGCGAGCTAACCAGCTCCGGTGGCGCAGCGGTAACGCGTGCGCTTGGAGACTGGGAGGTCCGCGGTTCGAATCCGCGGGCCGGCTGTGCCGTCTGGGGTTTTTCCTGGGTTTCCCTCAGATGTGTAATAGGCGTATGCCGGCACAGTTCCCCTGAAGTCGGCCCATGGACGCAGCTATCCTCCCCCCGAGCGGATTCCGCTTCTCGGTCTTCCACTTCACCCTTTCCTCTCCTCCTCTCCACCACCTTTCCCTTCCCGAGAAACATGCCGCCTAATCAGGCAGGCAGACCTCTCGGGTTCCTCCCAACGACACTCCTCCTCCTCCTCCTCGGCAGCGAGCTGTACACGGCGTGGGTTCTGGTGGACTCGCATTCCCCAACATGGCGTCGCCCATTGAGCTTTTGATTGTAACTGCAAAGGAACATCCGTGCCTATATAATACACGACGGATGGACTATAGAAACAAGCAAGAAGGAGAACAGCTGGGAAGACGTGCGACTTTTTTCTTCAATTCACAGTGTCCTCGTTTGCGGGTACCAACTGTATTACAGTAGTACAAAAACACGATGGGAACACGGATGGTCTTTAGTCGGATTCCAGCACGCGGTTACAGTTGCCAGATAGGACCGCTTTCCCACTACGAAATGTGAAAATCTTTGGTAGCGTTTTCGTTGCGCGGCACCGATTCGCGTCAGACTATGATCCCGGTAGGATGAGGAAGCGTGGCGTAGCGAACACTGGCTGTCGGCGCGGAACGCGGGCGGCGATGGGCGAAGACTACGTTGGACTCTCAACCAGCTTTAAGTCCTCCAGACGTTTCTCCCGCGGGAGGTCACAACGACGCGTGCCATAGAAACGTTCCTGGTGCACACTATCCATTGTATACTTCTTTAAAAATTAGCGAATTTCGAGCACGCGCGTTGTACGAAGGCAGAAAAAAAAAGGTCAGCTCGGAAGAAGACACTAATGCGAAAACTTGGTTGACAGACAGACGATGGCGGCCTCTTCAGCCGGCAGCGGCGCTGTGGTGCCAGCCACCAGTTCCCTAACCCGCCGCCCTTCTGCGTGGGATGCCGGTGTCAGAAGAGCTTCAGCCTGGGACCGTAGGCCATCTACGTACACGGTAGAGTCGGCAGCACTTCGTGTGGTGGCAGCTGCTGAGCTGGATAGGATTGACGCCGCCTGCAGGAGGACTCCGTACAGAATCGGGATCTACGGCTGGCGGAAACGATGCCTCTACCTCCTAGTCATTTTGCTACTGGCTATGGTCATTATGAACATTGCCCTCACGGTTTGGGTGCTCAGGGTGCTAGATTTTTCACTGGTGAGTACATGCGTAAGTGAATGAGTGCATTGGTCAGCAACGGAGCGTTGAGGACATAAGCTTATACATAGACTAGCTGCTTCACGCAGTGGTGTAGCAAGACCTCCAAGGTAGGGGGTCTCGATACGAATACCATCCCTAGTTCCGACCCCCCCCCCCCCCCCGCTGATACTAGGTGCGCCTCCACAAACATACTTGTGCATACGGCAAGATAGGAGAGGCAACTCTAGCATAATTGATTTGAACGTTCACAATGTGATTACGTTTAGGCTGTCATGAGGCCGTGTTACCAGATTCCAGAATGGAAGTATTTTGAAAGGCTCCTACTTTGAAAATCATTTTAAAATGTAGACAGACGCCAGGAACTGCAAGAACTTTCGCGATCGTCACATTGGTCCCCCCCCCCCCTCCCCGCCCATATAGCGCTTTCTCCTCGGATTTGCACGGTTTGCGTGGGTCGGCCCGTGGCAGGTAGGGGGGGCTCGAGCCCCCCCTAGCACCCCCGTGGCTACGTCACTGGCTTCACGACAGCTGTACATAGAGCGGCCCATACAGGCGCCACTCTTCCAGTCCAGTTGTGCGGTGTAAAAACTCTAATGCAAAAATTATGTCACAGTGTTAAGCGGATAGGGGCGGTGAAAACTGACGTTGTGATTTCCAAGTTGCGAATGACGTTCGATATAAATTCCGGGTAGATTTCTTCATATGCCAAAACATTTGCTGGTAACCGCTGTATTGTTGACAGGTAGCTGGGCCTCAGTGTATGCAAGACCGTTCGCTCGGCGTATGATAGTGGCGGAAGAGGTTGCGGAACAAGTAAAGATGAACTCTCGGTGACATGTTATCGCTCGCAAGTCTGCCGCAAAATGATAATTTGTCCGAACTCATATTTAGGTCACTTTAAAGAATGGGTCATCAATTAATATGTAGCAACACCAGCGAATCACATATTAACGTAGGAACTGTGTTTAATGATGCTCTCCGTCCGAGGCAGAACACCGAACTGAAGACAAAAAGTTATTTACAAAATCATATATCCATCGATGGTTTTTCTATGCTGGGTAGATGAAGCAGTGAGAACAGAAATTTATTAAACTATCTCATTCCAGGACGGCATGGGACGACTACGAATAGTGGAAGGTGGAGTACGCCTAGACGGCGAGGCAGAGTTCTTGCACTCTTTGTACGCCTCCGACATACGCTCCAGGAAGGTAACACACATTCATGTTACGACTATCCATATGTGCGGGCTGTCTCATCTAACGTGTTAAAGGAACATGCGCCAAAAATGTTTTCGGCGTTGGCCCGATATTATAAAGAATTCCGATGCTACTTTTCAATTCATATCGGTGAAATAGGATGCTGGGAATAGGGTGGTTCAAGGTTGACCGAGATATCTATTTCTTTAAATACGATGAAAAATTCGGGAAGCACCAAACCACGCCAGTTTTACAAAGTATTCACCGTGCGCATTTAGTCACCGCCACCATCGCTGTGCCAGGTCTTTAATGCCTTTTGCGTATAGAAAGAAGTGGGCCGCTGTCGTAGCCACCGCAGGACATCTTTCTGGAGGGTTTCATCTGCGTAGAACCTCTTTCCTCCAAAGTCCTCTTTAAGGGGCCCAAACAAATGGTAATTGCTTGGGGCTAATCTGGGCTGCAACGGGCATGGGGGAAAACCTCCCGGCGCATTGCGGCGCTACCATCAAATTCGCAGTGTGAGGCCGGACATTGTCATGAAGAACGACCCTTCCGGACAACATACCAGGCCTTTTCTTGCAAATTTCATTTCGCACGACACCCTCTATCAACGTGAAGTAGTACTGGGGAGTAATCATGACCCCTTGCTCCAAGAAGTCCACATGGATGACATCCCGCATGCCCCAGACGACAGTTCCCATGGACTCCCCAGCAGACGGCTGCATCTTGCTTTTCTTTGGCGGCGGTGAAGCCGTATGTCGCCGTTTCATGCCGCGCTACTTTTTGTCTCTGGGGTGAAATGATGCCTCCGGGCTTCATCACATTTGATGATTGATTGCAAAAATTCGTCCCCCTCGTATTGAAACCGGTTCAGCAGCTGCTCAGAAACAGAGCCGTTTATGAAGAGAGTTTGGCCATTCTGTGATCTTTTGCTGTCTGGAGATGGGGAGCCGCCGTGAAGTTAGAGCCGTCATCGCTCCGTCCACTTGACCAGTATGAAAGGCGAGCCGCGGCAGCACGGGGGGATTTCAAGGCTGTACGTCTTCTCCAAAATGGTGGAATGAGAGATTTCAATGCGATAGCCAAGATTCAAAATGGTGCCACTGGCCTTGGCGCCGCTCATCGTGTGACGTCAAATGGCGCGCTTTGAGACAGGCTCCTCCCAATGGCCAAACTCTCCTAATAAACGGCTCTGCTCAGAGACTGCCATGCGCGCTCCCTTCTGGTCACAAATGAAGTGTCGGGGAACCCACGTTGCACAGACTTTTCGGAACAGTAAGTGCTCGTGAATGATTGCCTCTACACTGCCGACACTAATATTACGGGCTGCAATGTCCCGAACTCGCCGGTTCTGGAGGATGGCTTGCTCAACGCCTGCGATATTCACTGGCGCGTGACTGCAGTCGGACGAACGTATCCATATGGTTCATTCGTCACCATATCCCGTCCTTCGCCAAACTGTCTGCACCACTCGTACACTTTCCCCCTTAACATCGTTTGTTCGCTATACTGTGCCTGTAATCATTTTAAAATCTAGCTTATTTGACGTTCCCCATACAAGGAACTTGATTATGCATCGCTGTTCCACCGATACGGACACACTGCTCCCTGCCATGATAGGTGACCCGAGAAGGATTGCACTTCGTCCTCCGAAAGATTTATTCATTTACATTTGCTCACTCTTTTTTCTCGAGCAAGAGCCTCGGTCAGCCTTGAACGACCCTTGTACTTACGCATGCGCATATTGTGAACATCAGCCCATACCGAAAGGTGTCTCTTTTGCGCCCCCCTGCAGGTGGGCTCGTGCAACACTACCTAGATAGAGGAAGCCTGCTTACTCGTCACCATGACGTAACAATTAAGAATCCGCCAATGAGGATCGTGTTTCCAACGGCCGTAACCAAGCACGAACGTGCTTTCAGCGGTCGTGGCCATGAGGACGAACCACCGTCGTCTGCGATTTGTGATTGAACGTCCCCGCATACTACATGGGAAAACTTAGAAATAAAACACAAAAGGAAAGCGTCTGGAGAGAGTCTTGCACGTTTTTTCTAAACATTTAGGTCTGCAGGTGAGCTGCAATCATTTGCGGCTTCTTGAATTCGCAAAACGTTGAATCACAGTAGCAGACCAATTCTGACGCGTAATCGAAGGAGGGAGAGGAGGCAATGAGCAGGCCTTCTGTATCTAGGAGGCTTTTGCTCGGGGGGGGGGGGGATTGGCTCCTCCCACACAGACACACTGTAGACGCCGACATTGCTTGTGTGAAATATTGGGTCAGTTGGCATCCATCCAGACCAACGCCACCTAGGTACAGATGGCCTGCTTATTGCCTCCTCTCCCTCCTTCGCTACGTTGACATATCTAGTCAGAATTCGTCTATTACTGCAATTCGCCGTTCTGCGAATTCAAGAACCCGCAAATGATTGCAGCTTACTTGGAACCTGCAGACCTGAATATTTAGACAAAAAGTGCAACACGCTCTCCAGAAAATAGGTTTTGAGAAAGATTGGGGCCGTATTGCGCTGTATCACCAAGTTTTCCCATTTAGTACGCGGGGACGTACAATCACCTCTCGCAGACGACGGTGGTTCGTCTTCGTGGCCACGACCGGTGAAATCACGTTCGTGATTGGCTGTCGCCGTTGAAAACACGATCCTGATTGGCTGACTATTAGTTGTTACGTCACGTCGACGAGTAAGCAGGCTTTCTCTATCTAGGTGGTGTTGTCCAGACATGCTGATAGCGCAACAACTGACGTGGAGAAAACGTTTGTCCACGTGTTTTATTCTCAATTGTTGCACTACTAGCGTTTTTTTGTGCACAGGGTTCATTCCTGTTGAACAGCCATAGTAGGATTCCTGGCGAAAAGAGCGTCGCCTGATCTCCGCTTACAAACCTCAAAACACTAGGACGAACTCGACCGGCTGTTAGCCATGCTCACCCAACAGTCGTTGACGACCCTTAATAGGATGAAGGAGGACTCCTTCCCCTAGATCACCCACGAGGACGTGCAGCACTAATTGTCGGCCCCATGCATTGTTGTCAGACGCTACGTGCACGGAAGGGCCCAAATCAGGGCAGGGACTGTCGAAGCAATCAGGGCGACTCATTAAAGACACTGTTTCCGGAGATACCTTCATTAGAGCGCATACTTATCCTGAGCCGCAAACGCGGAGTGATTACCGCATGTTGACTAATCTTCATCATGGTGGCCACTGAACAGGCACATACGAGGAAGAGTGTGTAAATTGCTGCCTGTATGTTTGTTTGTCTACCTGCCGTTCAGCAGTGTTACAACTTACGAGTATCATAGCGCGCTGATTCGAAAGCTTATAGCGTGTCCTTTTTTTATTCCGTGTTAGCGCTGCGAAGCAACTGTGGCTATGAGCGGCGTACAGATGGAGTGAGGACAGCAGGAAGGATTGGGGACAGGGGAGTTAGTATGCGTCCTGGCCCGACTTCACGGGGAACTGTGTCGACATTCTTCTGGAAAGTATTTGGAACACTTAGGGAAGACCTCAGACAGCATAGCCGGTGGTAGGATTCGAACCCACCACCCCCCAGTCTTCAGCACGGCCTTGGCTGCCACCAACGATTGGGACGCCTTAACCCGCTCGGCCGTGCCGCTGGATTATAGCCTGTAGTTTCTCGTTAGAGAACTATTATCGGAATCGATAATCTCAGAGTTGGTTTTCTTCATTATCCGCGGAGTTGTTTCAGCTGTCCTTTATTGGCAATTGCCATTTCATCGCCTCGACTGAAGCAGGGTGAATGGCAATTATCTTAGATACTCAGACGCAGCACTTATCGATGGGCGATGGCTCCATCCTTGGCCACGTGGACATAGCATAAAGCCACGACATCGTCTATTTTGGCCGCAGACGATGTGAAACACTAAAAGGCTGTAGGTGCGACTGAAAGAGACTCAGCTTCATGGGTATGGCCAGTGAAAACATGAACGCGACTGGATCGACTCCTGATAATTACGACACGTTCGAGTAATGATCTTAGGTGTCGTTGGCCCAGCCTACTAGACTACTTTCATTTTGTGATGATCAAGTGATGCTGTCGTTTGGGTGACGAATTTTCATAGGAGAGACCCATGTTGCAGCATGTTGCTCGGGGAGAGGGGGATTGTGCCTTCTTGGACCAACTTCATTGGGAACTGACCGATTTGACAACGATGTGTACGTTTACTGCACTGTTTTTTATTTTTTTATTTTTTCTCGTATCTCGCAGGAGCAGCCATTGAAAATAGAGTCGGCAAGGAATGTCACCTTGAATGCCCGAAACAAGCATGGCCGAATATCCAATCGGCTGTTTGTAGGTAGGCCCACGTTCGTTATCTTACTATTGAACATGGAAAACTCAGTTTCTGACCTTCTTTGAATGACGACAGGGGATTCGATTGTGGAAGCTTTCGCCGAAGAGTTCTTGGTCCGAAATCCTCAGGGGAAGCTTCTCTTCCGAGCAGCCGAGGACGAGGTGGCTGTAGCAGCGGACACACTACGAGTGACAGGTCAGTAAGAAACAGTGGGGTGACGTGGAAAAACCGTCTGACTGACTTTCGGAGAATGCCACAGGTCCCGGAGGTGTCCGATTCGACGGCTCACTGCAGACGCCGTTAGTGCGTGCGGAAACCTTCCAGCAACTTAAGTAAGTTCCCACGTAAGTAAACAACATTACGTAGTGGATGCTGAGAACCATCTCTACATATACCTCATCACAAGTACACACTTACATTTCACTCACGGTCCTTTCGAAGCAACCGAGAAGTTTTCCATCTAACGCAATCCCATGGTATAGCAGTGGTTAGTAGCAGTAAGTAGGTGTTGTTTGTATACATGCAAAATGCTGCTCGCGTCGCACGTGCCATTTGTCGGAATCGAAACAGGTTAGCACACTAATCAAGCATGAACCGCGATAAAGCAAGCCACAGAGAATACACACACAATCCATAGAAGATAATAGAAATGCGTGGGAACTCTTACAGAC
Organism: Ornithodoros turicata; assembly: GCF_037126465.1. NCBI lineage: Eukaryota > Metazoa > Arthropoda > Arachnida > Ixodida > Argasidae > Ornithodoros > Ornithodoros turicata. Next base: position 18,698,426 of record NC_088205.1, on the reverse strand, counting down.
ATAACCATCTAATTTGTGGACAAATTAAGGCATTCCCTCGTCACAGTTGAGAAGAAGATTCGGAAGCCATCAACTCTGGGGCTTCATGTGACCGCTGTTGGCAGTACTCGTAGTGCCTTGGGAAACAAATCATCTTTCGAATATGTGTAGCTACTTCTCTAGGAAATCGTCACAGTCACGTCCTGTAAGACTCACCAGCGAGCTCGCCGTCATTTTCTCAGTTTCGTTCAATGAGACCCAAGTTGGGAGCGTGACGCCGACGTAGAAGGAATAGGCAACCTTTCTGTTGGGCGGACTGAATAGGAAAACGGGAAACGAGGAAATGGTTAATCAAACGGGACGCCCAAAGAAATCAATAGGTTGCTTAGGATTGCCTTTGCTTTGCAGACTAGAGTCTCCAACTCGCAATCTCGTTATGCAAGGTCCGCAAGGTGTCCTTGTGGAGTCCAGAGCCGGCGACATCAGTGTCTCATGCTTCAGAAACTTAACGCTCAGATCCAAGGAAGGAGAGGTAAGATGCACTTTCCTGATGCACGCTCAATCTCCTTTTCTCAGCTTTCCTATGGTGATGTCTTACCTGATTTTATCTGGGATATGAGAAAATTGAGAATCGAAAGATATAGCCGAAACGTAGACTCTAGCCTCCCTTAAATGTAAACAAATCACCAAGATCCCCCTCCCCCTTCAGTCGTCATCTAAGTCGCATTTATTCTTATCTGTTTATCCATATATACGTATAGCCATCTGGACTTTTTTCTTACTATAATATATAGATATGATATATATTTGTGACATGAACAGCCTCATCAACAGCTGCGGAACTCTATGCCATCCTCTTCTCTCTGCAGCATATCGTTGAGTTTACCCCGCGGGAATGGGCACTGTTCACTCATTGAAAATCTGCATCGCAAGCTATTGAAAATTCTGCCATACGAGGCTAGTCTGCTCCCCTAATGACGGATGTGTTAATGGCTTACCACCTTGTGTGCGAAGCAGGGCACAGGCTGGTTCTCTAGTGGACTCCAGCCCATTGTGGTATCGGGGAGATTGAATAGGCCGACCGCGCCGCAGAAGCAGGTCTCTCCTCTCGGAGACGAACGTGTATTCGGCTGCTGAGAGGAGACCCTCGTTCCATTCTTCGACGCCTCGTGACACCCCTGGCTTCTCGGCAGTGGGCAACTGACATCCCCCCTCCCCATTTTTGCTGAGAAGAGTTGATCCAACACTCGCTTTCGGCATGCCACACCTCTCGGCAAGATGCCACGTTAATTCATCGAATGCGACTCCGTGTGGGTTTTAGAGCTCAGTGGCGTTGCCGCTTGAGACAAGTTGACTTTCTCAGATGCTGTCACTGCCGAGCTCTAGAAGATCTAATGCACATTCTTCTTCATTGTCCACACTACCAACCTTCCCGAACTGCACTCTCCGGGTCTCTTAATCGGCTGGACTCTCGCCCCACCCCCCTTCTCAAAATTGCTTGGTCCCTGGCCAAATCCAGACCACCAACGCTGTGCACTCAAAGCTCTTTTCACCTTTTTGAACAGCATAGGACTACCATGCTTATTCTGAAGGGGCTCATTATTTAATAGACCTGTACCTGTTTGTAAACAAATGACGTCATAATGTTCGACAGCGCCACGAGTTTGGTAGAGCTGAACTACGTTCAAAGCTAGTGGCGAACAAGGTCGCGCCCGAAAGCCACCGTCTTGAGGGGATTACGATGGTCTCTGAAAAGGACGCGACCTTCGGTCCTACTTTTCTTTCAATAGGAGGCAGCGAACAAATGCCCATTCGTGGAACCCAGCTCTCTCCTTCCGATCTGTTTTGGTTTCGGTGTGTCTACCAACGTCATGATGACGTTTCTCAGATAGAGGTTTATTCCCCACATCACCACCAGCAATAGAGTATCGCCCCCTGGCGATGAAACTCCCCATTCACCATCACAAAATAAAGTTGTTGTTGTTGTTTGTGACATGAACTCTGATCGGTGTCAGGCACCGAAACAAAATAGTTAAGGTGCTTGCTCTTCGTGCCTTGCACGTGTTTGCTTAAAGGATAAGCCACGCAGCGATGATACTGTCATGACAGATTCTGACGAACTATATTGTCTCATAAACTGGACTCGTTCATTAGTTGGACCCGGTTGTTCTTTTTTATGCCTCTTGGACAACTTGGTGGCTGTTTTTTTTACTGTCTTTTTTAGTCACGTGTTCTAGCACTGCAAAAAGAAGAAGAAGAAAGAAACATAATTGTACTGCACAAGTGACTGCTAACTCTGTTGCGGGCATATGTGCCGGCAAGTGTTGCTTTTGCTGTGTTGCTGTTGCAAGTGTTGCCATGTAAGTGGCATGCTTTTTGCTTATGGGAGCTGTGCAGAGTACGGCACATATGCCGGCAACAGATTCAGCAGTCACTTTTGTGCAAAATTACTAGTTTTTTTTCTTTACAATGCAGCCTGACCTGACCTTGTCGTGTCTCACATCCCCATATGTTTTTCTTTTTCTTTTTCAATCAATTAATCAACCGACTCTTTCTTCCTCTCTACCTTAAAGTTCTCTCAATAGGGAAAGCTCTATTTCTTATTCGGCCGTGGTATAGCTGACGAGGGCACCACGGTCACGGATCCTAACGCGGCTGCATTGCTCTACACATCCCTGCCCTGGCTACATACAAGGGCTATCTTATTTGTGCATCTCATCTCTGACTTGACTCTCCTTGTATACTCGACATCTGCTATAGCAGTTTACAAAGTTATGTTCCATCCCTATTCATCCTTACTTTACTGTTACACGCGTCTTCTATTTCATAAAGCCTCAACAATGCTCAACCGATCAACCAATTACGTTTCCCACAAGCGCAAGATACGGATCCTTCTCAACTACGCGTTATTAAACGCACTCTTTTTTCTTTTTTTGCGTTCTACAATCAAAGTCTTTTATGAAAGACAGACCCCGTACTAAATTGGCAATCGAAGAACGTGCACACAGCGCCCTCTACGCGAGTGGTTCCCTCTTTTATTACTCGCAGTTCACGTGCCTTTTCCCACTTATTGATGAAACTGAGGCAGATAAAGTGCTTAATGCAGACTGCCGTCGTTGAAACGGAGATAGCAACACAGTCGCTTTTTCAACTTTCTTCTTTCTACGTGTTTTTTTTTTTTTTTCTTTTTAAGTTACCCTTCTTTGTGGCTTCGAGAGATAATAATCCCCGCGCACATTGGAAATAAGAACGGAACTCATTACACAGTTGAATGAGTGACTTTTTTTCTCGAAAGAAAAGAGATTGAAATGACAACGCGAAAGAGGACTCTCTCTGCGTGCAGTCGTCAATTATACAAAAGATGCAAGGCACAGCCCGTGAGTGTTTTTATTACTCGTACTGGGGTTACGTGTCTCTGAGCGATGTCAGAAGTGCGCAATTATATGCGGGTAAGGTGACCGGAGGAGATTCGCTTTGTCAAAATGTGGCAACACGGCGTAGCGCTCGGAAATTGTTAGCCCTGCGCACGCGCCTGGTCACGTGACAGTTGTCACCAGAACATGGGTGCACAAAAAAAAAAAGTCAAGATCCCGAACAATGGTGCCCAAAACTCGTGTTACTTCGACGACGTGCGGGCCAATGCGGGGGCAGTGCTGTCTGTATCGAGGCCGGGCAGAAAAAGTGCTAGATGGCAAATTCCTGGCGCTAGGAAAGCGCCACGAGAACACGCGCAATTACCACTTTTTGACCAAGAGAACGCTCTGAATCTGGCCAAGAAAGCGGCGACCGCGCGAATTTGCCAGAAGATTTCTCTCTTCATTTATCCAGCAATCTATCAGAAGCGACAATACAAAATATTTTCGCTCAACGGAATCTTATCACTGCGCAGTTAAATTTCATTTGCCATCGAGTATTCATCCACTAACCTCATAGGCCATACTCATAGCTTCCTGCCGCTTCGACCCACCTGCATGACAGAATGGCGTCAACCGCGCACTGTGACCTGTATGCGAAGCAAGGAAAGTCAAGCAAAAAGAAAGAAAGAAAGGAAAGCAAGGAAATGAATTGACCAAATGTTCCATCACAACGACAACAACAACAACATCTTCCTTAGGATATCTCGCACTGCTTCCTTGGAGGAGAAGAACTACCTGTATCTCATTTAATAGAAGAATCCTTTAACTTGTCGATAGACCGGTACTCGGTAGCTCCTACAGTGTGCCATGCACGAGCACATGGGAGAATACCTCAGAAGACTCCCTGGTGTACGCTATCCCATAGAATATTTCTAAGTAATATTAGTAATTGGGGGTTTCACGTCGAGAGGGAACTATGATTGTGATCAGCGGCGAAGGTCAATGGAGTAATTTTGCCCACTTGAAGGATCTTCAGCGCTGAAATCTCAGCACGTGGCGTTCCGCTGATGACGAATTTCTTTTCCAGATCACGATGGATGCTGAACGACTAGTCTTCCAGAACCTCAAGACACCGCTGCCGGCAAAGTCTGGCAGTCCGTACCAGAACATTTACCAATTGTGTGTGTGCCAAAACGGAATGCTCTTCTTGTCGCATCCCCAAGGACACTGTCAAGCAGACGACTCGGTCTGCAAGTGACATGTGACATCGTGCTGAACATATTGCCACGGAATAATGCCGATTCTGCGTCAGTTAGACAGCCGGTGCAGCCGGCGGAAGAAGATATTGTACCAAAGAACAATCCAAAGACACATCCAGAGAACAAATAGAAGCCACGTGAAGCCAAGGAGACAGGACAAGCCAGAACGAGCGCGCACGACAATTACGTATATGATGATTATGTATGTGCATGCAGGATGACGACAACGGTCTTGGACGTGGAAATCTGGTGCCATCTGGTGGTGCAATTTTGAATGTTTTTGTCGATTTTGGTGCTGTATTAGCAGGGCCTGAAGCGGTTTCTGAGGAAAAAGAAAAATTTTACGTAAAGCGGTAATAGTATGGTTTGAGTGCAGAATGACAGGCAATATAGCTGGCAACGTCATCTAGATTAATTAAGGAAGGCCTGCTCGATGACTTCCATCGTCTTGTGGTCACATGTCGTCCCGATGTCGTTTGCCCTAAAGAATCACCGCAGACAAAGAAACTGTTCCACATACAACGAGTGCATGGATATCCATTTGGCGTAGGAATGCTGCTTGTCATCATGACTACGGTCGCTAAGAGAGAAAAGTTATTATTGAAGGTTGCGATTAATAATAGGCCACGTCGAGAAGCGAGCCTAGAAAACGATGCACAAGGTATTGTAGGATATCAGCTAATTTATTGTGACTTCGACAAACAGTTTTTCAATAGGACAATGGGCCATGGCTGATATCGCTAAAAAATTAAGGTGAGTTATACAGGTTGCACCACCTTCGTGGAAGCTCCATACTGGGCATCGCGAGAGAATTTTTTTATCCATATCTCAACACGAGTTGACAAGACAGAATTTATGGCGAATACGAGCGGACAAATTTACGTGAGTGAGCAATAATTATAAAACGTTTACTCTGAGACGAGTCATTTATTAGACGTGTGACGTCGCATACTGAGTAAGTAATGTTGCGTCTGTTGTGACGAATAATATTATAATAAATGAAAGTTGTTCCTGACTTTTGGTTTGAGTTTCTTGCTACGTTGTGGGCCGACATATTCTTGGGTTGATCGAGTAGCTTAAAGGGACTATCGCATCTGGAGTGTGTACGAGACCGATACGGTAACGGTGTTCGGTAACGGTACGGTACGGTGTTCGGCACCGCTTCTCAGTCTACTTTGCCAAGTCTCTCTTCTTCCCACTTCCCTTCTCCCTCCTCCTTCTTCCCTCTTCTCACTCTCCAAGTGGGAAAACTTGGAAATAAAGCGCAAAACGGTCTCAATCTTTCTGGAAACTGATTTTCTAGAAAGGGTCTTGCACTTTTGGTCTAAATGTTTAGGTCTGTAGGTTCCAGGTGAGCTGCAATCATTTGCGGGTTCTTGAATTCGCAGAACGGTGAATCGCAGTAGCAGACGAATTGTGACTCTTAATTGAAAGAGGGAGAGGAGGCAATGCGCAGCCTTTCTCTATCTAGATGGTGTTGGCCGGTCGCCAAAGGTCCTCCGACCGCTCCCTGATTCGAATTGCCCGAGTGACATTTTCTCTGATTTCCAGATAGGGCTTTCCGGTATACTCTCAATATCCGTTTTCTGCACTTGCCATGCATTACATCAAATTGCGCAGAAACTACTCAACAACTTCCGGCGTTCTTGTCGCAGATGAACGAGGAGTGAAGCGCCACTATAGTTTTAGAATCGACCGAGACGGATGCGATAGTCCCATTACATGTCTTCGTCACTAAAGACGGCTTTGAAGCGAAATCTGGCTTATTTTTAGGCGTCACGCGAACATCGCTATATGTTTAACAATAAAGTGAACAGGTTTGAAAGTAATTTTCTAGCACAGAATATAACCTCTGAAGTTGTTTTCATTTTGGAAGCTGTATTTGTCGCTTCTCGAAATAGATCCGTTTCCAACCTGTGACGTCACGAATATTACAACCAAATAAGACGCCAACGGACGGTGGAACTGAAACATAGGACCTCCAGGGACATTCCCGTTCGGACCTTCGCATCCTCTTCAACGTTTTTCTCAAGCTCACACACCCGGGGAGACACCTGGTCGCATGGAAAGCAGCCAAGCCGAGGGTAATGCATAAACCAACAGGTTCGCCTAAGAAGAAGGCAGTCGTCGGGTAGTTCTGCCAACGCGGCGCAACGTTGTGTGACGCACAAACGTGCAATGGTATATAGAGCACAGTAGGACGGAGACAGTGAGTTAGCATTCGCCTCGGGGGTAACTGAACTGCCTGGAAACCTAAGACAGAACAGCTGGTGATTCGAACCCACCACCTCCTAGTCTTCTTCAGCATAACTTTGGAGCTACGAGCGTATGCTGCATCCATTCGGCCATACCGCTGATTTTACCGTAATGCGCAGCAGGAGAACATGTGCATATACAGTGTCGTAACTCCCTGTGGTCAGCGACTGCTGCCGGGGCCCGCGGGGAGCAAATGTAGTTTATTCCACTGTGCACGTATATGTGATACCTTCAGAAAGCAGTTTGTACCAGTTTGTACCCTCACTTCTTTTTTCTGTTGGTTTGTTGTTGTTGTTTTTCTCAAAGCGCGTAGTGTGTGTGTGTGTGTGTGGGGGGGGGGGGGGGGGAGACACACTCTAAAAACAGAGTTCCACCGCATAACACGCTCTGCGCCAACCGTTCCCACAAATGATACGGTTATGATCGGTTGTGATACGGATTCGAAGAGAGAGGGAGGTAGTATGCCTCTTTGTGCCAATTTGGATATATGATAAGTGACACAAGAAGGCCTACGCCCCCTTCTCTCTTGCAATCAGAAGCGATAATCGTACCTTTCCTAACGGTTGGAGCAGAGTGTGCTATGTGGTGAAGTTTCTGTTCTTAGAGAGTGGGAACATCTCGTGCTTAAACTAATATTGTTGTTGTTTGTTTGTATTTTGTGCGATCCCCCCCCCCCCCGCATTCGCCGCTGGTTTGTACTCACGTAGAAAGGTAGAATATCCAGCGACGAGGGAAGAGCCTCAGGTTTGTACTCACCTCCGCCAACTTGGTTCCCGCTCCATGTCACCAAGTTTTCTCGTCCATATTGGTAGAACAATAGATACGTCGCGCTCAGAGACTTTATACTGCCACCAAGTCCGGACAAATTTCTTGGCAACCGACCCGTGTATGCCAACGAGACGTGGGAAAGTTGTTTTACCAACTCAACGTCCTCTTTATTTCTACTCTCCAAGCACCATACTCCAAGAACTACGAAGTGATGACGATGATAACGTCGCTGCTGAACCAAACCTACACTCCTAGAAAAAAGGGCGGAGCAGATACACCACAGGGGTGGCATCCCACGTATTGCTCCGTAGACGAAAGCGTGCTGGGTGAACGCAATGCGTCCTGGACAGGTCCTGGTCGCACGTCACAGCAAACGTCAAGGCACACATGACCGTAAAGATGGCGGCGTCCGCGATGGGCGGCCAAACCATTTGTAAACAATGCGGTTGTTGTTTCTGCGCGACGTTTTGTATGTCTTTCGATCCCGGTAGTTATTTTTATCCCATAACCTCGCAGTAAAACGCGCAGTTTTGCACATAAGGCCTCGTACAAAACTTTTGAAGAAATCACCTTGTACATATTGATCTATGTGTACCGAACATGTACATCAAAACGCTATGTCTCTGCGATCCCGCGTTATAAGGCTATTACAATCCGAATGACGTCTTGAGTTCGAGAAAGGAAGCGCATTCTTTTCCGTTTCCATGACGATGTAAGCTGTTGTAAAGAGGGAGACGGCCGCTGGACCGGTTTCGGCACGGTGACCCTCGGGAACTTCGGGCAAGCGCGCACACCTAAAACGTCACTTCCTGTTCGCCTGCCAATGTCTCTCAGCGTTGATCGGCGCCACCGTCGACGGTGGCTTGAAGAAATTGCCGTTTTAAATATCCAATAGTAAAAAAACCGTTGAAGTGCTGAATGTGGGACTTTTCGTGTCGGCTTCATGGACTACGACGTATGAAACGATGACATACATTTAGTGGGTTGCATTTGGTTTCTCAACCCCCTTAAGACCCACTGAGCCGATGCGATGTACTTAAACTAACGAGAAATGGGCTACTATGTTGCCGAAGAAGCACCGCATAGTTTACGCTGGCAAAATATGTTCAACTCTTGGCTTTAGGACGACGGAGATACGTCGGTAAGCGGCAAAACGACATGTAAACAAAGCCACATGACCTCAAAATGACGTTTTCTATGACGTGCGACCAGGACAAGATGGCAGTTTTGCCAAAAGCACCCGCTTGAGGGTAGTTACAACAATGGCGGGTTTGTGTCACCCCTGTAAGTTACACCTTGTAGCAGGTAATAGTTGCCGCATATGTTGTGCCTAATTAAAGGTTGCAAAGTTCTACACTCTCAAAAATGAATTTCATCGCATAGCACGCTCCTAGCCAACCATAATCTCGAATGATATCATTATCTGCCCTGATTTGTTGAAAACGGGAGGCGTACGCCATTTTTGTGACACTTATGATGTTCATAGTTGTCACAGAAAGGGTGTACGCCTCCCCTTTTTAATGAATCATGGCAGATAACGATATCATTCGTGATTATGGCTGGCTGGGAGCGTGCTATGCGGTGAAGTTCATTTCTAAGAGTGTACCTGCTACATCACACTCTCAAAACACAACTTCACCGCATAGCACGTTGTACGCCAACCAGTGCCACGAATAATAGGGTTATCGCTTCTGGTACGGTGAGCGAGGGGGGGCGTACGCCCTTTTGTAGAGAATTGCGTTTACCACCCTTTTACACCCATCATCAGACGCTATGTTGACCTAGGTGGTAACTATAGAAATTACCACCTTTTCACACTCTTTTTTCTTAGAACGTAGCATGGTAATACGGACGTCATCTCCTTTTCGTCTTTCCGTCATACATCTTTGCACACGAGGGGGATCGCTTTCATGGCAACATCCGGGAGCACATTTTCAGCATATAAAGACATCTCCAGACAAATCGTTCCAATGAACAACAATTTCAACAATTACTTCTTTAATTGCGTGCGAGTACATGGAAGCAACTGTGGGTAAGCTACTTCCTTCTCTTCGTCCCTGTGTTATTTTGGCTGATTCTATCCATCATGAACTGTTACCAACTATACCCCGATAATTGCAGACATTGGTGAAAAACCCAGAGCGATTGCAGGCTGGCATGTTGGATGGTGGCAGTTGAAGAATACTCCTTTCTTCAACTGCCATCATTCAATTGAAGTATGCAACTGGGCATGGCAACTATGTGAGACTTGTGTTGGGTTTGTTCTACATTTAATTGCCTCATCCACTACAGCGTTACGTGACCAGCAGGTGGTATCCAGTAGAATCATCTGGTCCACTGAGCCTGTCGTCGCAGGAATGTTGAATTTCTTGTAGCCTGAAGCGTCCTGATTTTGACTAATCAATTTCGTTGCACTTTGACCCCGTGGCCAGTAGCGGTGCTGTCCCTGCAAAGTTGTTCCACTGCGCGGCACAGTCTGGCTGCTGGGGTGAGAAAAATCTTTCCGTTGTCACAGGCACAAACTTGATACACTCTGACATCGTCGGCTGGAAAAGACGCGTCGGCCACTTCCAGGTTCTTGAATTCCAGACGATGAGAGTCGACTTCGATCTAAATAATCGTGGTGGACAACTACATTCCTCAGTTATGCCTTTCATATTTTTAGGGTTCAGCAAAACATTTTTACCTGCAGTCTTCGCTCACATCATTATGATACTCAGTCAAGTCCGGTGTCTACCTTTCGCCTCTAAGAGGAACAAGTGGGGAATTTGCGCCTCAGGTTTTGAGTTTTGAAAATTTTTTGAGAATCTGAGTTGCTCAAGAAGTAACTGGAGCTCAAAAGCAACGATTTAAGTTAAAATTTACCGAAAAATTTAGCTTAGCTACCCCTAGCACTGGTCTATACCAGTCTTATGGAGTTTTGCTACACAATAGACGATTTTACAATGATGCGCGCGCCACCAAGCGCGCGGCGCAAAGCAGCATGGGAGATTTGAGGGACACTGCTCTGTCGTCTGCTTCGGTTATGGTTTACCCCTGCTGACGCTGCTGCTGCGCGCGCCGGGAACGCTGTTTACCACAACCGATATCATCACTTTTCCTCATTCTTTCACTGGTGAGTGTTACTCCGCGGCTCTCATCGCGATGTTCCCTAAATTTCAATCGCAAGTTGGCAATACAAATTTTAATCGCACCAAAATATTTGTGTACTCAACATTAACAGCTGCTTCTCAGGAGCGTGTACCAGTACGCCGTCGTGCGGGCACATTATTTCTCGATATGGACCACGATGATTGTCCATAAGAAGTCCTCTATCCTTTCTCTTTTACTCCCCCCTCTCCCCTTCCCCTTTCACAAAGGAGTGAAACTTGCCGCCTTGTCTGAGCAGACACACCTCACTCCACCTCCTTGGAACATCATACCACCATAACCACCACAAGAAGTTGCATCCGCGCGAAAGGCGTTCGTTTTGTACCCACGTGAGATTGAAAGAAAAAGTTTAAAACGCTACCCTGTAAAGTGTGCCTTGCCTGCAATGCACCTGCACTGAGGTAAAAACATCGGTCAAGTGGAAATCCATCCTCCTGCTTTGCTACGTTGCGCCCCTTATACTTTTCTTTTTTACTTTCTTTCTCTTCTTTTTTTTTTTTGCTAAATCTTTTTCGCACTGTCCCAACAGCCACTTGCAGAAAAAGAAAAAAAAATCACCCCCACACTGACCTTTCCCTTGCGCCCGTGCAACTTGATATCTTGCAGTGACTTCACTAAGCCGTCACCGGTGCGTGCCAACATAGCTACTTCCTCTTCGCCGTGGATGCTGATTCTTTTCATTGGTGACTCAACTCTGCAATTTCGTAGAAACAACTAATTATCGCAGCGAATTTAACTCAAATTCTGTATACTGAAGGTCGCAGGAATAATTATGGTCATTCAACATAAACTCGTACACAATTAGTCCCGCAATCCAACACTTAGATGAATGGGGGACTTTCAGGGGTTCATCCGTGCCGATAAAACATAATGACCGATAATAATTGTCAGGTACAGCTTTGAACAAGAGTTTACTGAACACAGAGGTGCCGCAATTCTCCATTGGAGCGACACCGTAGCAGAAAACACGAGTGGACACGCATTCTGAGGGATGGACAGAATAGCAGGTCACCCGTTATTTATTCTATCTCTTCATGACAAATACGCCGGTGCCGTGTTACGTAAACTTTTGTCCCAAACTGTACCCGTAAAAGTCTTTACCAAACACGCTATAAAAGTGTTGTTACCAGTGAGGCAGCAAAACCGAATAGCGATGTCTCCACGCAAGACTGTCACAACAGACGTATAGCCTCGGACAGCCAATTAATCCTGTACCGTGAGTAGTGTAGGAGTCACGTGATTACCTGAAAGCTTTGGTGGGCGACCCGCGAACGACTTCGGCGTGGAGGGATCCATCCAGCTGGAACCCAGCTTTCGCTGTAAAGTGCTACATTTATGTAATAAAACGCTTATCATATAGTGTGACAGGGCCGGTTCAAAGAGACCACAAGTGAAATTGGGGACGACGTACACGGGAACTTCCTACTCACTGGATATCCTCAGATTATCTGCCGCCACCAGCACTTCGGAGGGATCACTTCGGAAGAGGACGCCATCAACTGAGTTCCTCACCAGAAAGTGACTTCCTCTGGACTCCAATACACCGGAGCCTATTTCATTCATGTCCTCCATCAGTTATTTTTCCCCCCAAAATTTATGGATATTTATTTGAAACAAAAGTAGAGAAGAAACATTTCACCAACCGAGCGCTAAGGTGTTGTAGTATCGACTTCGTCCATCGGCAGATTGCAATTTTATGTCCCTCGCAGATTCGAACCTCAGACCTTCTCTCTGAAAGTGACGACCATGTTAGAGACCTCTAACAAAACTTCACAGTGTTCTATATTACACGTTTCTGGAAGCATCAAGAGATTTGTAGAAGGAAAGATTCTACGGATAAAAAAAGTAAGGGAACGTCGAAGGTTGTAAAAGGGAAGAAGCACATTGGAAAATAAACGCAGTTGGTTACTTTTTTTTAATTCCGTCTTAGCTCTGCGAAGCAACTGTGCCTAAAGCGCTGTTCGAGCATGGACAGATGGATAGAGGACCATAAGAAAGAGGGCGATACAGGAGTATTAGTATGCGTCCTGGGCCGACTTTAGGGGAAACGGCCTGATAGTCTGTCGAAAATTCCCGACAACACAGCAGGTGGTAGGATTCGAGCAAAGCACCTTCCAGTCTTTAGCCTAACCTTGGAGCTAGAATCAGCGAGCCGACGCGGCATCCACTCGGCACCGTCGCCGCCACAGTGTGATGGATTGATAAATTGATTGACAAATAAAATAAAAAATATTGAAGCGTGAGACCGAGCAAGGTCAGGATACTCCAAAACACGTGAATAGAAAAGCCGAAGTATAAAAACCGACCCCAAGAAGACCAAGAGGCATAAAAAAGAACAAGACGCAGTTTATTGAAAGCGAGACACGTGCTTCTACCCGTTTGCGCGTCCCTTAGAACCGCACTCAAGTTAAACTGAATTGACTTTTGCTGCGAAAATGAAGAGCACCGTTTCTTTCTGTCAGCAGAAGGGCAACATAAAACTGGACATAAGGCGCCTTGCCTTTCCGTCCCGATGTATCTTCTGCGTCTGCAGAATGTCCCAGAGCTCTCCGTTCCCTCGGGCCCGTATTCCTCTGGCTGACAACGCCAAAGTACCAGGTCCATCCTAGTCATGAGAGGAATACCGCTATCACGTATGTGGGTAGCATACACTCAACTTCTATGCCTGCTGCGGATGGTATTTCTTGTACCATGTACTATTATACCACAAACATGCTGATTCCCTCGGCCGGGTTCAATTAGCAGCTGCCGAAAATAGCCAAAATAAACAGTCGCTACACAGCGTACTTAATTGGTATTAATACGAACTAGTCAAGAGCAACGCACGCATTCCTTACCGATGTTAAATCTAGTACGCGTACAATCCATAGCGCGAGGGACAGGTTTATTGTGGCCAGGATGGTGGATGTCCCAACCAGGATGTACACACAGCGTTTCTTCCAGCCTGTAAAATGCTCTTCTTCTTCTGTGATGACGTCCGCCTGATGCACTGTGACGTCACCGTTTGTGGTCACCATAGTCGTCGCCATCACATGCTCCGCTCCCTGGATGTCTGCTTTGCGTATGCGATGGGAAAGAAGTGCGATGCTAGATCATCCCTTGGACCCATTAACAAGGCGACATATTTTCGGTTTAATGACAGTAACAAGAAGAGGTCTTGAAACGAGGCGCTGACACCCGAAATTATTTTTTACTTATATAATACTGCCAGCCCTTGACGAGTCGAAGCTGGGTGGTACAAGATACGAAAAGAAAAATAACAGCACCAGTATTAACAGAAATTTGTAAACGAAAACGTTTTTACAGTAAAACATCGTTAGTTCCTCACTACGCACCTCTACTCGTCCTAATCATCTCATACTGAACGTAACCAGCATATAACAGCAGAAAAATGAAGTAGAAGATAGCGGCTCTTATACTCTCCAGGTGAGGTGAAAATATACATTATCTCCGAAATTGCCTCGAGTGCAGGAGGCGCATCATGACACAAACAAAATCAGTTGGCCACTGATCCTACCTGACGTTAAGTCCCGGAAGACGCGGAGCACACTGACGTTCGAACGAAGAAATATTTGAGAGGGCGCCACATGGCAATCTGCGCGCGCAGCCACCTTCACATTGATCACAGGCAGGCGCACCTGTTGCTCGATGACTCTATCGGAAGTGTCTCCGTCTAAAAACGTGTCCGCTTTCGCATTGCAAAGTTGCCAGGAGTACCTTGCGCAGGCGTACTTATGCGGGACATGTCTCATGTCTCAAAAAGTCCCTTTAAGTGTCCTTTACAGAAATGTGTCTAATCTGTCAAAAAAATTGAGGGCAGTGACATTCAGAATTCTCCTAGTTCTGAGATGTTCTCCTCCTACAGCTTACAGCGTTTATTTTTAGTTTACTTTTTACTGTTTGGAACCGTCTTTTCGCTCTGTTTGAGTGTCATCGGCAGAGTGTCAACTCGATGACGCACAAATGAAAGGACTCACCGAAGCGAGACGGTCGCTTTCCTGGCAGTCGTACGAATGGGAAATCTTTAAGCATCACTTTCTGCCCTTTCCTTTGTATATGACTCTTGTACTCGTCAGGGATAAAAACGAGCCAGTTAGGCTGCAACGTCGTGCTCATGTTTCAACGGAGTAACGACCAGAAGACGCAACACCTCTCACAGCCACAGTTGTTTCGCGGTGTCAACAGGGAGTAAGAAAAAAAAAAGAACACACACAGCATAATCTCCCAACGAAAGTGATACACTTTGCCAATTCTACAACTTGTCCTCTACACGCTGGTAACAGAGGTAACTTTATTAACTCGATAATTTCCAGTAGGAGAACAGTCGGTGTTCCAAGTATCGGCGGCTCTCGTCCTGACACACTTCACTCAATTTACGCCGCGAGACAACTGTGTTCATGACGCCACTATGGTCTACAGACATTAGGAATGAAATATACATCGGTGATCATCGTATAACATCGGAGCAGAAGAGCATTTTGTTGGCATGCACGTTACACGGGACAATGTTGCACCTCAGTGTGGGAACGACCATATAGTAAGACACACATGGACTGAAGAGTAAGTATAGTTGAGAAACTATCAAGAGGTTACCATTTAGCGAAGAAAAACCATGAACATTTACGCAACTACCGGTGAAATTTGCTTGTAATACAAACACTTTCGACAAAGAGGGACCGCGCCTTCTTGAGGACTCACAGCCCGTGCAAGATGGGCTCCGTCTTAGACCCGAGTCATGATGGTATGTCAGTCAGAAGATTACGTCCTCAATTGTGCAGGTACAATGAATATAAAACAACGAAGCTTTCATATGGAATTCAGCATTTCGTCAGATGCACTACGTGTGGTCTACACACGACATGAAAGCTTGTGCATAATAAACGTAGAAAGCTTCATTGTTTTTATTGATATGACATGAAGGAACCGAAACGCCTGCCTCAATATCGTGTGTTTTCTGCATTTGAAGAAGTTTCCTTGTGTTATACCTTCCTCGAATAAATCGATTTTCTTAACTTGCAAATACTATACTCTCTGCTTTTATTGACACTGCATGGCGCCGTTGCGGCACATACATATACATTTACATAGAAATAGATGCGTTATGTAAAGGTATTTTCAATTCCTAACTATAACATGTTGTTATACTTACAGATGTAACGCATGGATTTATAGCGACAAGATTATTGCACTCGGTCAGAACGGTTCGCATGACATGTACCTCATTTCATTCACCTGACATATCTCACGTATAACATGTCCAAACGACGTATAGTTCTACATATCGCATACTGCAGAGATTACAATCGGGCACAAAAGGATGAGAAATTAACAGCTGGAAATCGAAGAAAGGCCGTAGGACTGTTATAGGCCTAACGGGGCTCGATGGCATCGAAACGACAAGTGCCCATTTACACATACACTGAGGGTGACATGCACAAGTACGCGTCTATCACCGTTAATATTAAGTATTCATATTAGTGCATCGAAGTACTCATTTAGAGCTTATCACGTGTCTGGATCATTAAAACAGAGATGCTCAACAAATCGAAATGATTGACAAGAGAAGGAATATCATTTACACTTTCGTGAACCAGTACAACTATTATTATCGGGAGGAACAGTGTTGAGTTCATCATAGTAAACGGTACACAAATAATATGCGATGTTAGTGTTAATTGTGTTAATGTTAATTATGATAGTTACTTATGACGTCGACTACAGACTGACTACAACAATACGTAGGCAATTGAATGCTCCAAAAACCCTGACCTAACCATTCAGGATCCTGCATTTCTTGTGCCAACTTAATGACTGCGATGGTGTAGAAAGTTGATGGATATTTCGATGCGCAGTCATCATAATAGGCATCCCATTCGCTGACATATGTCACGTGATAGTTCAGTGGTAACCATGATGTTTGTGTCCGTAATCATCATCGTGGTACTTGTGGCCCACCGTATGAACGGTGTGTGTATGATGGTGAACGGGGACGTAGACCTTATGGTGATGGTGGATGTTGTGCACCTTGTGGTGCGTGTGATGATGTTTGGTCACTCTGGAAGAGAGACGATACGTTAAGCGAACTTATAGCGTAAAAAGTTGGGCTATAGTTGGTTTGGACAATACATTGCTCAGGAAACACACGACAGCACACGATGTCTTCTGGTATTCCCTTCAGTCATTTCGTCGCAATACATGTTAAGCGTGTCATTATTACAGACATGTCATGCATCACGCACGAATATCGGAAGGAAAATACGGTTGCTTTTCGAAATATCGAAGCATATTTACGCATGAATTTTCTCGAATTACATCGTGATAGCTCGTGAACTAAATATTGCAGCTTCGAATATATCCGGATTGGGGAAAAAAAAACATCGATTCGATTCTAAAATAAATTCCATATTCGATTCGCAATTGAAATCGAATACACGACTATAAGATTCAGTAATCGACAAATTAGAACATTCGCACGGCCCTACGTGACATTTTTACTGAAGTATCTGCGGAACATTTATTCCTTCGGCATAGAGGACGAGACACGGGACTTACGGGACTGGTACAGGGTAGTGTACCGGGTAGTATTTTTTATCTTCGTGCGGCAGTGGAATAGGAATAGGAATGACGCTATGTCCACCCATTGCAGCCATTGCAGCATACTTGAGGAATTTACCCTGCTCACTGAAATGCACCAGCATGAGCAGCAGTCCTAGTACAGCACCGAAGCGGAAGTCCATGCTGCAGGTTCTGAAATATGATCAATGCCAAAAAATAGCTTCAACATCGGAGATCATGCGGATTAATTTTCCCAACCCACATCGTATTTGACGTCCGTCACGGCCGGAAAACGGCTTCTGTGAGCAACTAAGACGCCGGCGTCCCCGTCCGGGTTTGAGCCCACGACCTCGGGAACAGCAATGTGCCTCTCCCTGTTTGTAAACAAATGACGTCATAGCGCTCGACAGCGCCACCAATTTGGTAGTGTTGAACTACGCTCGAAGCTAGAGGCGAACAAGGACGCGCCCGAAAGCCACAGTCTTGAGGGGATTAAGACGATCCCTGAAAGGGATGCCACTTTCAGTCCTACATTTCTTCCAATAGGAGGCAACGAACAAGTGCCCATGCGTGGAACCCAGCCCTCCCCTTGCTATTTGTTTCGGTTTCAGTCTGCTTACCAACGTCAGATTGGTGTTTCTCGGATAGAGGTCTATAGACCTCTACCTCTTTGTAAACAAATGACGTCATAATGCCCGACAGCGCCACGAGTTTGGTAGAGTTGAACTACGTTCAAAGCTAGTGACGAACAAGGTCGCGCCCGAAAGCCACGTTCTTGAGGGGATTACGATCGTCTCTGAAAAGGACGCGACCTTCGGTCCTACTTTTCTTTCAATAGGAGGCAGGGAACAATTGCCCATTCGTGGAACCCAGCTCTCCCCTTCCGATCTGTTTTGGTTTCGGTGTGTCTACCGACGTCATGATGACGTTTCTCGGGTAGAGGTTTATTGGACGCGTTCCCAACGGATCCCACGAGGCCGGTAAAGTAGCATAGAAGTCATGTTAACACGCTGTTTTCTGTACATAAAACTGTTAAGTAGGCCAGTAAAATGCACCATGAGAAGTAATCCATCCCACAGTCATAATTATCACAGAAATCGAATTTAAAGTACACCGCAAAAAGCCACCGTGCGCACGGTGGTGGAGAGCAGTATACCAGCCTGTGCCCTTGCGCTGACGCTACACCGTCCGCGCGCGCTGATTGGTTCATAGTATCGTATGCTAGTCAGCTGTTCAGGGTTCTGAAGAAGCATTGGACACCCCGGCGGGACAATGAAATCCTCCATGCCTACGGACACCCTTTCAATTCCCAATGCCCCCGTGGGAACAGGTTTACCGACTACAAGAGAAGAAAGCCCTGACACACAAAAAGAAAAAGACAGGCGTTGACCTCGACTGACCGCGCAGACGTTATGACGACATAGGTTGTCCCTCTCCTCCTTGTTACACCCCGAAGGGAGAGTCGAGAGTGAATGAGCGTGGCTGTGTTTGTGTACTAAGTTCTTTTTTTCTTTTTTTAAAAGAAAAGCTGCATGCGTCAAAACCTTTTGTGCTGTTCGACAAATTGACGCATATACTTTCATCAAATGTCTTAAAGTGAAAATATTTGGATCGCCCTCTGTACTCCTTTGAGTGAGTTAGTAGCATTTCGACAAGTAAAACGACTGAGCAACATCACCTAATTGTATGTGAGAATCACTCAGACGTCAATATACAAAAAAGGGACTTACGTGCAACAGGCTCCGAATGGCCGTATCCACACTGAATGTGGCAAACTCCAAGCTTATATATACTGTATGTGACAGCAGCGTCGCCCAATCAGCGTGTCCCTTGTTTGTTTCCCCGAGTGCAGTGAGGGTATCCGAAAGAAAGCGAAAGAAAAACAGGAAGATTCACAGTCAAGTGCGCGCGGTGTCGCATCATCAAAGACGGACTGAGAACTGCTCCACAAAAGAACTCGTTTGGAAGTGTCGCCAGTTTTTTAGGCCCGTTTTTGAAAACGAAAGACATCGCGTTGTTGCACTTGGTGCAGCCGACCGAACGAAACGGCGCACACACAGGGATATGAGGTATTTTCTTTCTCTTCATACCGTATTAACACAGCGATGCAACTGTGGCGATGAGCTATGTACAGACAATTCCACTGCAGGAAGAGGGAGACTCCAGGGGTAACGGGGTCGACATCCGTCCTCTGTCGGAAAACTTGAGATTGCGCATTCCTTCGCGAGGCTGGATCGCACCACCACAAATCTCAGGCATAGTCTTCGAGGTACCAAGGCGGATCACGCTGCTGGTACAAGCCTCTGTGTGCGAGATAAAAAAAAGTATTGCTAACTAAACTATGAACCAACTAAACTATTAAAGACTCCTCTTTTTTTTTTCCCCCTTGTCCGTATCCCTGCGTAAGACAAATAGCAGACTCTGCTAAAAGTGACCTGAAAGGCTGGAGGAAGCGCATTAATGAATGGCTGCGAGCATTTATTTGAGCGGCGATTGTCGACACCGTAAGGAGCAACAGAAAGGCACTCCCTTTCTGTTTAGGACTAGGTCTTGACAATCGTTTTAAGATTAGGAAAACGGAGATGAGGTGGTCCATCGATATCTGCGCAGAAATGTGTTCCTGCAGAAAAATAATAAAGGGGGGGGGGGGGGCTTTTATGGGACTTTACATGGAGTAGGAGGATTTCCCCCTTGTTTGCCTCACCCAAATGCGCTACCAAAGGGAAGGTTTGGGGATATTGAACCCCCTAACCGCCCCCCCCCCCCTGCCTGGAGTCAAAAATCACATGTTTTTCTACGTGCCTCTAATATTTTCTCCGTATACCTTGCAAAGGAGAACCGGAGATGGTCGAGCTGCTCTCACAATGGTGCAGTTCTCCATCATTCAAATCTGCATCAGCTATTCTATTCACTGCTATGCTGTCGCCTCCATTTCCAGACAGCTTCAAGTGAAGCAATGGTCCATGTACTCACTACCACAGCTGCGGCAGTGACTGAAATAGTCTTTTACAGTCACAAGGAAAGTCGTCAGAACTAAAACGTAATTAAGTTACATATTTTAAAGTACGCACACTACTCCACCTTGCAGCCTTCCCTTCCCGAAGTGTTGTTATCAGCGTTGAAGCAGAGCCTTCGTAGCAAACGACAGCTATGCCAGATAAAAGCGAAGGCCTAGTCAATGGTGGGTGGAACCATACACACAACCATGTGTGCGCATGTCATATACATTGACAACAGTCAAACACGCGTCGCTATATGCGTGTGAGGCGTGTACTTGTAGTCAGGGGCCGATCTAGAGGGGGGTCAGGATGTCCTGACCCCCTCCTAAATTTCTGTCTTCACATAGTGTTTAATTGAACTACCATGTATCTACCAATATCTACCATGCTGGCCAAGGCTGGACCCCCATCTCTCAGAAAAATCCTGGACCCGCCCCTGCTTGTAGTATGCAGTGACTTCGTCTAGCCTGCGCTGCCTTCGTAGCCTTCGTCTGCCTTCGTAGCCTGCGCGCGCATCGCTTTCCTTTCCGGCAAGTCTTTATGGCTACTTACTGCCCGGTACTTCCCCTTCCCCGATTCCGGTACGCTTTATTTCGGTAATTTTATTCTTCTGGTGTCATAGAACGGACATGCACAAGATAAAAATACATGGCGTATTAAACGGATGTTGATCCATATTCCCAGCAAATATTAAATGTATTATAACGTCTGCTCGTCCCCTTCTTTGCTATGGCGCATGCTGTGAGGTACAACATCCCTAGCAAATCTGCAAAAAAAGAGAGAAAAAAAGCAGACATCATTGTAAAATAGAGTTCCAAACTGCGTTCAATTTACCTTACAAGTGCCACATTATGTTTTGAGATTTGCCGTATTAGAGTGCAATCCCGTTAATTCGAAATATCTTAAAGTAAACTTCCGGATAATTCGAACTGGCGCTTGGGTCCCGTCAGTCACGTGTAGATGACAGATACATGGGGCCGGTTGGTATGCAGCTGGCATATAGCGACAAGGTTGAAGTGTTCAGTTC
Source organism: Ornithodoros turicata (assembly GCF_037126465.1). NCBI lineage: Eukaryota > Metazoa > Arthropoda > Arachnida > Ixodida > Argasidae > Ornithodoros > Ornithodoros turicata. The sequence goes on along the minus strand of NC_088205.1, from coordinate 18,677,077 downwards.
ACTTATTATCATTTTACGATCATTACTTATAAAAGTGATACTTTGTTATACCAGAGGAAAGAGAAACAACTCGCCCTAATGGTTTGCGCGAACCCGCGGGACGATGCCCCGTTGGCAACACACCCAACAAAAGGGCATGGATGACAGCTGATATAATCTCCAAATAGATGACTTCAGAAAATCCCAGAGTGCTTAGCGCCGCTTTGAACTATGGGAACTTGCTGATAACAAAGGAGGAGATGGTCTCCAAGCTGGTTCGGTTCTTTCTCTCTCGGCCGATTGTCAACGAGGAGTCAAGGTCAGCGAAAACGAAACGTGAAGGACTGTTCATTCTAGTAATCCCTCAGGATGCAACGCATGTGCAGGACCCCCCCCCCCCCCGCCACACACACACACACACTGGGATTTTCTGAGATCTCTACCCGAGAAACGTCATCATGGTGTTGGTAGAGACTGAAACCGAAACAAATCAGAAAAGGAGGGCTGGGTTCCAGAGTGGGCACAATTATTCACTCCTATGAACCAAACTCTACCAAATTGGTGGCGCTGTCGAACACTACGACGTCATTTGTTTAGAAATAGGGAGAGGTGAGAGGTCTATTCACGGTCGCGGGGTTCGCGATTGGGTTGAACTCAACATCGCAATCGATGTTGATTGAGTCGCGACTGAAGAAATGAATGCAGTCGCGTATAACAGATTATTTTCTGCCTTGAGATGCTTTGATGCTTGCCTTCGGCATCGCGTGACAACGAACGCGCGGCAAGGCTTAGCGAGCCATGAAGCGTCTCTCATGCAGCTAGAATGCGCTGCCACGCATGAAAGGAACAGTGAGGTGACATTTAACCAGGGAAGGGTAACGGTAATGGTAACAGAAACAGAAACGGTATATTACCGAAATTGGAGATGGTAACGATGACGGGAACGGAAGCGCATACCACGGTCCTCCATTACCGGAAACAGAAACGGAAACGAAAATTATCATCCGGTATTGAATTCGGGTAATGGCTATTCCTGTTGTGTTGGAACTTTTACAGACGACGACAGACTGCCCCCAGCGTGGCTCGTGCCACATGCACTTAATCATTCCTTGTATCACCTGCGCACCAGTAAACATCTTCACGCCGCCTTTCTGTCCTGTCTTCTACATGGTGCCGTGACCAGGATCGCTTGACAGAACGTGAGGACGACAGAAGGATGCGGCCGACAGACCTGACCACAGCCATGGAACTACAGCATCTGAACGCAAAAAGGAACTTGCTACGTGCACAGGTGAGGGCCATCATGAACGAAATGGAACGACAAATGGCGTCTCATCGACAGCAACCAACTACAGGATCGAAACTACAAGAGGACGTGGAACGGCTACTGAACCTCAACGATGCCCTGAGGAATACGGACAACGAAATCGAAGCTCACTACGATGAGGAAGAATTCGAAGACGAATATCTAACGCAACTGAATTACCAGGGCGACATCGCATTTGCGATTTACAGGGCGAAGGCTTACCTAACCGCAAGACGAATGTCTATCATCAGCGCGATAAAGGCCAGGCATGCAGCGTCACAAGCAGGTTCCCAGAAAGACTATACATCGCAATGGGTATATGTCAAGCCTCCAACCGATAATCAGGGCCAAAACGGGTCTGACAGCAGGAGCCTGACTGTTGAGGATACTCTCGGTGGGAACGGTAAAGAGGGAGACACGGAGGAAGTGCTGTGCAAGACTGTGACGGCAGAATCGCTTGTTGTAGAAGTGAGTCAGACCGTACAAAACTACTCTTCAAAACACCCAATGATCTCCACCTCCTCAAAGACCGCAAGTGAAACGACATGCTCATTGGCTGATGAATGCCAAATGATCGAAGGACGGACAGTCATCCACCAAAACGCTTTGCTCCTCCCCCAAATAGCGATTGAAAGGTGTCATGGAGAGCCGAGCCGCCAGCATGACATAGCACACAACCCAAACGTTCCGATGAATAACCAACCGCAGCTTCAGCCGGAGCTTTTCGACCCTTCGATCGACAGCTGCACTCCTCAGCAAAGACCGCAGTGCAACACTCCAACGGGAGCTACACCGCCTGGATGCAGCTCAGTTGTCGCGCCAGATCTAAACAAGCGAGGACGAATCACTGCGGACTTCTCAACGGTACATAACGTGTCCGCCACTACCGCTGACCAGACCATCTGCCTGTGCCAACTGGACTTCTCAGCTGATGACACGCTGAAATCCGCACACGAGCTCCGAAGCATCGAGACTGCCACAGGAGTGGTCAACTGCCCTCCAAAGACGATGAGACGCAAAGTGTGGCAGTAGCGCCCTTGCGGCACACCCAGAAGTTGCGGAACCGCGACATCAATGGTTTGCAGCGCTCGACTGAATGGATGAGGAGACCGACCTGCGTTCCGTACTCGGACCCTGGAAACTTCGCGCAAACCCACATTGTCCACGTACCACCCGTCAGCCACGTACCAACATCCACCTCCACGTTGTCGGGGGGCAGGATGTTGAAACTTTTATAGACGACGACAGACTGCCCCCAGAGCGTGGCTCGTGCCTCATGCACTTAATCATTCCTTGTATCACCTGCGCACCAGTAAACATCTTCACCCCGTCTTTCTGTCCTGTCTTCTACATGTTGTGCGATGCAATTTGAGTGCGTCTCCATTTTCTTTTGGTATTTTGATGACTCCGTTCTCTGTAATGCTCAAAATACTACACGAGAGCATGGAAACAAAGCGCAATATTGGATCTCGAGGGTGCATCCCTCGCTTACCTGCTCGTCCCAGCCTTCATAACTGCATGACATCAACACATGAGACTCACAATATAGACTCGCACTCTACTCCACCGTAGCACGAGGATGACAGCCTAAGATTTTTTTTTTTACTTTTTGTTCATTTCACCGTGGCTATGGCAGTATTGTTTACTACTGAGATCGTCCGCCTATGAATGCGACATCGAATGAAGGTTACGCCCATCTTGGGTTGCAGGACTGAGAGTGATTGAAGACAGAAGACTGACTGAAGACATGTTTCTACATTTCTTTAAAAAAATCTTGCACGACGTGCGCATGCCAACTACGTAAAATTACTTGTGTGGTGTGTACGCGTGACACCGAAGCAGCACTTGGGCAAAGCAGGGTGTTGACAGAGCCGGACGGACTGTACTGCCGCAGTGCCGTAACAGCCGCTCCATTACCGGAAACAGTGACGGAAACGTAACGAAAACGAAATTTAAAAGCTGGTATCAGAAACGAATAACGGAAACGAAAATACAGCAGTAACGACAATGGAAACGGAAACGAAAATACGTCCGTTACCCTTCCCTGCATTTAACGTGGCTCAAAACCCGACCTCATCTGTCAAACTGTCCATCAGGAGCTACCGTTCGAAATATTTTCACCCTGCGATGTTATAGCTGCGCAATCGAATTCACCAAAAACACCTTTTCATTCATTCCTTCGTATTCGTTCCTTCATCACCAAAAACAGTCGGAGAAAGCAGCCGCGGACGGCCGACACGATCCTCGCGTGACGGGGAGAATGCTCCGAGCCTCTTTTACTTTGTTTTTTTCTTCTCAGCTCACGCGCCACATGTGCATATGCTTGAGCTGTGCCGCTGTACGTCACGGATGACGTGCAGGGGTATCACGTTACGTCAGACGTCCTCTCGGTCTGCGATGCGCTCTTTTCACGACGAGAGGATCTGCAAAGGTGTGCGAAACAGAGTGCCTGGTGCTCGCTCTGTAGGTTACCTGCACTCATCGTTCTTTTGCAGGAACTAATTTTATTCGTTGCAGAACACTGCAGCGAAAAACGAAAAAAAAAATGGGAAGGGGGGTCACCTCAGTTCTCATTTAAGCCCTCATTCACAGCAGCTCCCCTTGATTGGAACTCCGCATTATTCGAACTAGTCTTCGGTACCCTTAGAGTTCGAATTAACAGGATTGCGCTGAAAATTAATATTGCCCACTTTGTTTCCACATAAAACAAATAGATATTGCTTAGCTAGATATCTTCCATTCCCCACCTAAAAAGGTAACAGCTGTGCTCTTAGAGCTACCCCTTGTGGTTACCCAAGTGGAAATTGCCGACTACCAACCATAGGTGGTCGTTTTTTGATTGGCTAACGTTGGACCAACGTCGGTCTCATGTCGCTCACTGCGATGGTTGGCAAACGACATTGGGCCGAGAACGTTGTGCGACGTGTTGCGGGCTTGATATTGAAAGCTCGGCAAAATAAAGTCTGGCCAATGTCGGCCCTGCACTGAAAACAAGCTCGAGTACAACGCAGCTGCTATTCGAAACACAAAATAAAAGTTGCTATGTCTTTGTAGTTCTCCGAATTCAACGTATCCGCATTGCAAAATTATTTTGAGAAGAAATGACGATTAGCCTTTTTAGCTCTGTTGATAGCGTGCTGGCTCGCTAAGCCCAAGATCGCGGGTACGACCGCGGTTGAGGACGGTAGCAATGTGGGTCTTCCAGCAACCTGTGTTTGTGCTTCCGGGTGCACGTAAAAGAACCCCATGCTGTCGAAGTTACCTGCAGCCCTATACCCGCCGGCACCTCCTGCGTGTCACTACACAGCTGTGGTCTAACTCACCTTGCTTGTGAATCTACCTTCAGCAATGGTGACAGCCAAAACACATTTTATACGGTTCAATAAAGTTCTCGTGTACCACATAAGGCCAATGTCAATCCGCAAGCTCTGCCCAACATTTTTTTGCAACCGCACGTCGGCCCAGCATTTTGCAGACGTTTTTCTCCTTAAGTAGTCCCATGTAGTTTGTAAAACTTTGGTTTCCAGTATCGACTGATTGACTGGTAAAAAAAAAACATCTTTGCACTCAACTTCCCGCAATTGTTAAATGACATCGCATGCAGCAGAATTTGTGTTGATACTATGGGACAGTCAAGTGTGAAAGAATTATGTATGTTCCAAAATTAGCCTAATATGTTTAATATTTTTGTGTTTGTGCCTTCGTGTAGCTTCTGTGTTCTTGGTGCTTGGCGTACGGTAGCTTCCATTTACTCATTGTCTGCCGCCAGGTTTAGGGGGCTGGAACCCAGGTAAGCAGACTCTGTATATGAAATTTAAAAAAGTACATGCACTAGTGGCACAGCCGGGCGAACCAGGGGGTTTACCCCCCCCCCTCCCCCCCTCCCCCCCGAAATCGTAGCTTTGGTAGTGCATGTGGAAAAGGAAAACGAGCATCAAATCCTCCTCCCCCATGTAAAGTCCACATAGAACTCCTCCCAAAATATTCTTCTGGCTGTGCCACTGACATACACCACGTGTATGCCACTGAAGCTTAGTGGCATTAAATAACTGCACAGCTGGGGACCACCCAAGACTAAGTACTATGCTGTATGAAGATTTTTTTTAATCAACAAACATTTCATAGATACATGTTACACAAATACGTCCTTTTGTGCCTAGTAGTTTTTCCAAGCCTCCCACCGGTTAGACCTATTCTTCTGCATAAAGCTGGTATCAGCAGTTAAAAATAGAATGCATCCAAAGTATAACTGGTTCCATCCGATATGTTGCAACACAGACTGCTTCTAAAGCACTCTAGTATGGCCTTGTAGAAATATATGTAAACATGTTGAACCACCAAATATACAACCATCCAAAAAAATAAGCATGTTAAAAAGTTTCAGCACATTTACAAACACTCCACCTTAAGTCCATGCAGGTTCTACTGTGCCCCGAGAATTTTATACACGAAAAAGCTTCCCTCCAAATATATATCGCGATCTTTCCTCAAGACAAGTCTTTCCAACAGAACAGATTTTCACTTACGTACCCAATTACTCCCCAAAACACCAGTTCCAATTTGTTATCGTGTATTCCGATCACATGTTCCAAAATACAACAAAAGCATCACAAAACATGTGTTAGATCACGGCCGGCATCTACGTTTCACCTCCACAGGGACAATTGGGAAATTTCCCCCCCCTCGTCCAGTATTGTTAATTTTCTATCTCTCTTCTGTTGTCCTAGAGTAGCTTCTTCCTGCCCAAAAGGTGTCTGTTTGGCTCCCCTTCAGGGAGGCTCAAGGGGGGCGATTCCCTCCCCCTTCGTAGACACCAGCACTGTGTAAGATGTCGCAAAATATATTCAAGTTTCTAATTTATTTGCACCATCAACCAAAAAAGCCCAAAATGTGTTAGCGCAAGGATGAAGCTCTTGCAGTAAATTCCAGCACTCCGCAAGAAAAACAGCCTGTGATAAGAGTTACCATATCCAAAGTATCGAAGGAGTGTTTAGTCCTGACCTCTGCCAAAATGTAATGAATGACAATTACACCAGCTCAATTGAAATTTGTGTTGTTACAAAGCTGTCTATACTCCACACAAATGCTGTGGTCACTCTTCAATGTTGTCAGACAAAACTGCCGTCTTCAGCTCCACCAATCTGGCTCGACTTGGCTGCCCTTTTTAAACACCCCTTAAATTTCATTTCACTTCAAATTCCATCGAAACTGTTGGCTAAGTATTTTCTATGTACCTTCACAGTAATGTATAGGAATATCGTTTCTGTACTTTTTCACACATATTTGCTTGACAATTACCAAATTACCAGCTCCTTTCCAATCACCTTAACAACTGATCACCACTGTTAAATCTCAGTTATTTTTACAAGATCCTGATCCAAGACTCATCTCACGAGGAAAACATCAGCCCAAATGTGGACAGTCATCGCTGAACAATAGATAAAGGATATCAAAAATTGTCAGGCACAACAGCAATGACAACAACATGGACATTTACATTTATACCTTCCAGACAGCATGTTGCATTTTTTGCAAAGGTTAACTTGCATTAGAGGGCATTTTAAATTCATTTTTGTGGGTCACAATATCCGCTGCCTCTACGGCAACAAAGCACTTTGACATGTGTGTCATGACATGTTACGAAACGTCTCTCGGTGTTGCAGATCACACTTTTGTAAATTCTAGCATGAAACAGTGTGTTGGTCTTGTGAAGTATTGGGTGCTGACCTCTACTAGCCATTTCCATGACTTCCTGCAAATTACTTTCGAGCTTTTGCTTGCAAATCTAACTACGTCGAGAATGCTGACCGCACACTGCATGTAAGTGAGCACGTCTGACTAACCCTTGATGCCTCACAGGATTTTATGTTGCAACATTCAAGTGTTCTCCGGTTAATGCCACACTTGCTCACATAATTAATGCACCACCACATTAGTGCCCAAAAGGCTGTTCTACTTCCCAGCATATTTCACGCAGCGTAACTTTAGCACCATCATTAAGCTGCGTGAATATCAGGTGCTTATTAGTATTCATATTAAGTAATATAAGTATGAACATCAAAACTCAAGATTTGAATACGTAATATTTGAATCGGTAATGGTATTCGCATGGATATCCAAAACATTTTAACCTTTTCTGGGGATACACGAATTCGATTCGAAAGTGAGATAACCAATTGGAAATTAGTTTGCAGTGCCAACGAGACATTTGTATTTAATTTTGAAGTTTTGCTATTCGCACAGCTCCACAGCATGGCCACTGCAGCATAGAGCAGGTTTTCCTAGCCAAATTAACACACCCTCTATAGGCTTTTTGATTAAAAGCATGTTAATTATGCAAGCAAATATGGCAATTGAATTTTAAAATACAAAATTGTGCGAGTACCAGAGCACACTTTTGATTTCACTCACACATTTTATAGCATGAGATCCAAGTGTTCAATTAACCACTGAGTGAGTTAACGTAAAGGTAAACCAAATTATACTTCCTCCTTGTGACGAATTACTGTTAGAGTGTTTCTTTGAAATAAGTGCGGCAGACTCTAGAGAGGTCCCTGGATATGTTCCACTCGTACTATGTTAATCTTACAGCCCAGTTTGAAGAGATAAACGTGCAAAAGAATGTGGACACACACACGTGCATACAAACGCAAGCGGGAATGCATGCCCTCCTTTCAGCAAATATATACTTTGTAAACCATTCACACTGCCTACAGGTAGGTTGATTTGCAGAAGCCAAATCTGTTACTTTTCGTATAAACAAAGATGCTTCACAATGTCATACATGACCATGACTTTGCACATGGATAGTGCTATTCCTCCAATTTTTTAAAATTTTTCAGACTTTGGGATCAAGCACAAATACAGCTGAAAACATTGTAAACCACACCTTATGCACTTGATCCACCTATACCATCCAAACGACACCATCGTCTGCTTCATGTTAACATTCTCACCACCAAGAGGCAATGAAACTGTATGTGAGCCATGTTGATGGTTGCCACCACGCAGGTGTCATGACATGTACAAAGAACAAGAAGCGTACTATAGCGTTGTTTGGCTCGATCGATCAAGCCAATGGGCAAGATTTACACGGCTTTAGTTTCATTTCTGCGTCACAACTGAGTAAAAAGAAATGGTCATGAGACAGCAGATTCTCAATAAGCTGAATCAGGTTAAACAGCATCTAAAGGGTGATCAAAGTTGTTTCTTTGCCTCCTGCAATTACATTTACTTTTTGACGGCAAAACATTGTACAGACTCATTTTCAGCTCCAATTTGAGCGTTAAACACCAGGAAGGACTTCATTATGTGACAAAGAAACTAGTCATAAAAGTGCTAAAAAACCCCAGTGCTGGGTAAAAGAACAGGATTAAAAAGAAGAGACAACAACACAAGCACTGAACTTCAACCAAAGCTGTGTTTATTGAACATGCATTTATGAGCAGAGCATTAAAATGCAAGCAAGCTTTATGTATTTGTATTGTACCTAGTTTGTACATGTATTTATATTGAACACACCCTTAGCTGAAGTTCATTGCTGTGTTGTTATGTGTCTTTTTTTAGTACTGTTCTTTTACCTAGCACTGGGGTTTTTTAACGCTTTTAAGCCATCTACCAACCAGCCAAGTTACTGATGTTATTTAAAGAAACTAGGACAAGGTTAATTTCTGACCTTCATGTATTGCCATGGACAATACTACCCGGCCGGCGATGGCATTACCAGGTCACCTTTTGCAAGCTCAAAGTACGGTTGCAACCAATTCCGCACTAGCTAAGAACCTACACAGAATCAAAGACTGAGAATTTGGATATGCCTTTTGTGGGACATCACGGAAATGCATCCGCGTGACACCGTGGCTGGCCATTTTTGGGCAATGTTACTCAAACTGACAAACAAGACAAGGACTCAAACTGAAGCAGAAAATGAGACTGCAGAGTTTGGACTGTCAAAAGGTAAGTACACATTACGGGAGGTGAAGAAATAGCTGCAAAGTTCATCTTTGAACAACCTGCATGGCTTTAGTTTATGCAAACAGAATGCGGACAGCTTGTGTGAATCACGCTGTACGTGGCATCAAAGCAAAGTTGCAGAGTTATTTACCTACTGCCATGGCAGTCCAGCCACACTGAGATTTCACTTGCCATACATTATTATGGAAAAACACATAGTCGTATAGCACGAAAAACATTTTTGTTAAGCATTGCATCGGTACGGGAATGAAAGCAGAGGGACTGTCCAGTTAGTCTGTTACTAAACTATGTGGTTGCACAAGGACCGCAACGGCTGCACATGTTGCGGGAGAATAATTTTCGTTTCAGACAGGTGTTAGTGAAGTAGAAATGAGCCGCTTGTAGAGATAACAAGTCGAAAGAGATGAGACAACTCAAAAACAATTACGTACAAGGACTAAAATAAAATTAAAAGAAACAGCGGGGAATAACAAAAATTTGATCGTGTCAGTCTGCTGTTGCCAAACAAATACAAAGGCCGAGACTTTTTGATGCAAAACATCCTTTGTACCGTAAATCACAATCCACCACAAGGTTTGGAACCACCTTGAACAGGAAGCGGGAAGAACAAAGGCTCAACGCTACTATCAACGATGATACTTCCCCTTACAACAACTCACATTTTTACATGCCTAGTGTAAATGCCATTTACATATGCTTCGTGCACAAAGCATCATTTAGTACATGTTCTCGACTGACATGTTCAACCAATCGGCACATCCTCGCGCTGTATTCCAGTACTTGCGCCCTTCCCGTGATGCCTTGCAGGAAAATGGGACTTGCAGGGTTTGTGCGCAAAAGCACTACTACAGCACTAGCCTCGGCCAGCGTGGTTAAGGCCCCTGCTTCAATGACGATTTGCCACGGAGAGTTTTTGCGTGATTGAGACAAAGAACTCGAGGGCACTGGAGGATGGCTTCGCGAGCATTGCAGCAATCAAAATTACAATATTAGACGTAGATTAGACGTAGATTAGACCAAAATCCACGTCAGCGTGTGTCACCCTACCAAACATCGCCACTGACAAATCGCCACAATTTTGTTACAGTGTCTTATGTGTCATGTCAAACTGCAATATCCAATATACCATGCCGCGGAATCTATCGTCTGCCTCAGTCGTGCTCTTAGGAAGCCATCATTGTATGAGACTAAACTGTAACAGTGAAAGCGATCGTGTCCGAAACGGATTCAAATATAGGTCTAGGGAAAGCGCAGTAAAAACTGCAGCATCCTTGTTAGAAAGCTTGCCACCGCACACCAGACCTGATGCGCTGCCTTCGAACGTGTGACTAGAAACCGTAGGAAGCCCAGCAGGAGGACCAACTTGAGTGCCGTCTGCAACAAGTAATTCCTGAAACATAACGGACAAATCGTACTGGTTAACAGATATGCAGAAGAAAGGGAAACAACACCACATTCAGCTTGTTCCCTGAGTGATGCCCCACACAACCCCACACATGAAAGGTTTACGAAAAAAATTTTTGTTCTTGTTTTGTGTGTTGCATTCTCATGTGTTTCCTTTTGTGGCTACGTTTTATGAGAATTGTTGATACAGAGATCTGACTTGGTTGCCTATAGGTAGGGCCTGACTTTTTCGGGTTTTATTTTTGGCCAAATTCGGGGGGTAAATATCGGGTGATATTTTTCATTTGAAAATTCGGGTGTATTCGGGTTAAATTCCGTTACGGCATATTCTGTCGTCAGGAATTCGGGTGTATTCGGGTGATTTTTTTTTTGTTTAATAAAAATTTGTCTTAACATGGAACTAATGTTTATAAATGTTATCAAACTTTATTTTAATGCACGCTTATGAGTGTGCCACGCGACCCGGATGTTTTCGGGTAGATTCGGGTTATACCCGAATTTTACAGATTTCGTTCGGGGGGTAAATATCGGGCGGATACGGGTTTAACCCTAAAAAGTCAGGCCCTACCTATAGGCAACACTTTTGGCCTCCAATACTAGATACGTCCAATCCCATTAATTCGAACTCGAAGGGGACGGAAGATATGTTTCAATAAAGCGGCGTTCGGAACGAAAGGGAGCTGCTCTGAATGGGGGCTTGATGCATTGGCAGCACACACTAGCTGCATCAGAGACATGTCACGACTCGCTAGGCCATGTTGCATGTATGCACGCCCAAATATATGTGATGCCCAAAATATATAACAGGATTCGTGCCAAAATATTTATTTACAGGGAAGCATCAAAACACGTCAGGGCAGAACATAATCTTAAAATCCATAAAACAGTGCAGTAAGGACGGGGATTAAAAAATGGGACACAGTGAGCACTGCATCTCATTACACTCAGTCATATTGCACTGTTTTACCGATTTTAATGATGAATACCTAATAGGGCCCAAGTTGTATAGAATATAATCTGTTATACTCGCTCGCCTTCGTTTCTTCAGCCGTGACTCAATCAACGTCGCTTACAACGTTGAACTAAAACCAATCGCGACACTGCGAACCCAATCCAAGAAAATGTCGGCCTCTATCCATGCCTTGTTGTTAGCTGTCAACAGGAAGGGTCTTGATACCCTCAAAACAGCGAGGCATACTTCGCCTAACATAAGCAAGCGGAATCATTCCGTGGAAGTCATGCTTGCACATTGGTGATTCCTTCCTTGCTCTTCTTTCCTCTGGCACAAATATTGCCTCCATAAGTAATGGTCTTATAAATTACAAGCACACCTAATACTTAATAAGGAAACGTGTCCATGACACGCAAGCGGCGTGTCAGCCGGTGGGTGCTTCCGGGTTGATGTGGAATCGGGAACGGCCGGGCAATCTCGTTCGAATAAACCGTTGTGCACGTTCATGTGTTCGAATTACAGGGCACTTTTCCCCATGAAACACACGACTTTGATGGAACCTGAGCGTCAGTTCAAATTATTCGTAAGTTAGAATGAAGAGATTTTCAAATTAACGGGATTGCACTGTACAATGTTTGCAAAAAAGGAATACGCTTTTGTTGCCTGTGAAGCATGTCGGCACATCGAAGGCCCTGAAATGCTGTGCAGAACAAAATGTAGGGTGTCGAGTGCAGGCAGTGCCGCGTATGCCAAAGGGAGTCTGGTCATTAATGGGACTTGCCTATACCTGGAGCTCCACCCACTTTTTGAGCTCTCTGGCCAATCACGAGCCAAAATACAGTTCGCTATTAACCCCAGGCTATCCAAGCTATATACTAGCTGTATTAACTGGGTGCCGACATTTTCGGGAAACTGGATTGGATTAGATTGAATAGGATATTCCCTGACGACCTAGCAACATAATGGATTTTGCGTCCACTTTTAACGGCGCCATCTGGATGGTGATTGGCACTCCGGGAAGACGCAGAATAGCAGAAGTAGCAGAAGCAGAAGTGCTTGCTAGCAGAACTGATTGGCCGGCAGAACCGCTAGTTGGAACAGACTGCCGGTATTATACGTATTTTAACTATGAAACATAACAAGATTGAACCAAGAACGGGCAAAGGTGTGTATATGAATAAAAGTATGTCATAAAATCAAAATTTTTGGCCATCTGTAGCGTTTTTCTTGCTATTTGCCTGTGATCGCTGTCGTTACTAGGCCTAACAAGGACGACGAAACATATTTTCAGGTAAACATCGACACTGGAGCGTAATTTAAAGGTGAGTTGCAAGATAATTGCAACACAATGTACGCTTACGGAATAAAATTGACGTATTTGTGAAAAAAAATTGTCATGAAATCCTCGCTTCGCCGTTCCAGGCTACGCTGCCATTTTCGGGAAAATTTCGGTGTCATGGAGGCCCGCATAGAAAACAGTAGCCAATGAAAAACGCTCAATTTGATTGACAGGTCGAGCCCCTTTTTTAGGCTCCTCCTAATGGCCAGACTCCCTTTGGCATAAACGGCACTGAGTGCAGGGATATCACAACTCCCTCTCAGTGAAGAAACACATATAACAAAAGGTAATAGCAGACGAGATTGCTTGAGAGCATCACTGCTGCATCCCAGAAAAGGGAAAGCCTCTTAACGCAACAGAAAGGTTTGTTGCCTGCAGGAAACACCAGAGCTTAAGATAGGACTTTTGTGACAGTCTTCAGCCCAAGCACAATGTGATGTCAAAGCAGGAGACATACCTTTTTAATCTTTTCCTAGACTCCGCAAGGGTTGAAGGATCTTGTTTGAAAAGATACTGCCGCACACCTAGGAGGTAATTCTCCCAGTAGCTTTCCCAGTCAATTTTTCGGATGTCAATGTCAAAAGTCTGCAAGATGCCAACCCAGTGTTGAGGCATGACATAACTAGGGTTTCTCGGTTTTGGTGATTCTAATTTCTTTCGACACCTCGCGAAACGTGACAAAAAACGGTGCGCAAAATCAAATAACAGTGGTACAGTAAAACCTCCAAAGTCGGACACCTCCCTACCTCGGACAACTCCCCATGTCGGACAAGATTTCATTGCACAGGCAGGCTCCCATTGAAACTACATGGGGACGAAATTCTCTATGTCGGACACCTCCCTATCCCGGAAGTAGGACAGGGTTTTCCCTGCAAAGTCGGACAAAACCCTGGCCAAATTACCTCAATCTCGGCCTATCTTTGCACCAAAGACTTAAAATGAGCCAGTGGCCTTGACTTTCGCCTCTTTTTTCCCCTATACTGGTCTCAGCATTTTGTTACTTTAGTTTTTCGAGTCCAAAAACAAGTGCTGTCCGTCCACATTGTAATTCTTTGTGTGAGCACTTGTCTTCGGTTTGTCTAGAGCCTTTGAACGCGCACTGCACCAAAGCAATGAAAAGCGGGCTGACACTTCAGAGACATGTCCTCGCTGCTCGAAAAGCTCCAGAGGTAATGCCATTGAGTGGAATCTGAACGGAATTGAATCTACCAAAATCAGTAATATAATTATCAGTGAAGAATGGGTAGAGGTACCACTACCACCAGGTACCACTAATGACCATGAATTGAAGAAGGGGGACATTTCTGGTAACACAGCTGTGATCTTTTCCATTTTTTGTTTCCCTCATATTCTGTAACTCGGACACCTCTATAAGTGGGACACGTTTCGGCTGCACCGCGGGTGTCCAACATAGGAAGGTTTCACTGTACAAGTTTCAATGGTCTTATAGCATCATGAGATAACAGGATAATTTCTCTTTGTCACCTATCTTCGCGCTACCTCGTAATGCCTCGGAAAATATAATCACCAAAAACAAGAAACCCTAGACACAACTAGACAGTGATTGAAAAGTTAGTCAGGCGTTAGTAAGAAACTACTCCATCTTTCTGCTATTATTCACGACTATAATTTATCTACCAACCTAATGATGCACATATAGGTACTAGAAAAATGATGAACACGTACAATCACGGTACTATACCCGCTGAAATTCACAGCGATACATTGTTGCGTGTTTGCGCTGCAAAGCAGACACATACCGTATTTCCCCGCTTCAGCCAGCATGCCACAAAAGTGCAGCGAGTCCAGCTTTGAGGTTTCCAAAAGCTGGTCTTTTTTTTCCCCCCCATCGAAAGCCACTTTTTCATTGGAGCGATATCCAGGCTGACAACTCCTCCTCCATCTCTGGAAACTTGGCTTGCTTCTTTTGCATTTCTTCGCTGGATGGCAGGTTCCTTTTCTTCCGAACGAAAATGTTGTTGTCCACACTGCGAGCCTTTAGCTGGTCTTGACATCTGATCCGATCTTGCAGGCATTGACGAGAAATTCCAAACGCCCTTGCAGCAGCGCTGGTGTTACCTCCGGCTTCTTCGCCTTTTCAGAACGTGGAACTTGAATGCGATAGAGTACCTTTGGGCATGAGATCGCCCCCGCTGTTTTCCATATGTCCACTCACCATCCATAGCAGATATTTCTGATGCTGGTGTCTCAGGTCGATTGTCACGACACCTATGTCTGCCGTCCATCTCCATTGCTTCTTGTGCTCGCACTGAACTTGAAAGACGTTAATGTCAAGGTAAAGTGACAAGATAATGTCACTGCGCCTATCGACCTTAATCAGTGACGTACCAACGTGTTGGCATGAGTAACGTATACTCGTATAGCCATTTCTGGGATAATCCTCTTTGGAAGGAATATTCTGTAGTGCTTGGTACATTCAGTTATCAAGTAAGGAAATTCACCTCAGATTTTACAGCATGCTGCAAAATACATGGTTTTGCTGCACTGGACACTCCCCCCTCGATTGTATGCGGCATGTCGGCTGATGCGTTGGAATACGGTACAGGCACTTTTTATAGGTGAAAGGTGGAAGTCACTGAAAAGGTTAGCCAGCTGTAGGACTCGAACCCACATCTTCTGGATTACCGATCCAGGGGCTCTACCAATTGAGCTAAGCTAACACACCTCCCCAGCGACTTCCAAGGGCGAGTCATCTGAAGGGACAAACCAACCACTCTCTCTCACTCATACCCCCTTACGTTTTTCTCACTCATACACACATCATACGACGGGATCAATGCAAGCGGCACCAAATGAAGTTCTGAGGCTGGAACACATAGAAAGGACAAATACAATGTATCTGTCCTTTCTATGTGTTCCAGCCTCAGAGAATCAACTTCTCATGCACTTTTTATAGGTCACTGAATGTTCTGGCTTTTGAAATTAACTGATTTCAGACTGATTTCGGGGATCCTAGAAGTCCAAAAAATCAGTCAGGGACTCTATTTAGTGTTGGTGCAGTAGAAACATTGTGCCACAGCCCTACCTGGCAGCTTGGAAACTCCCCGTGGATGTATTGCCCACTCATAACCACTAACTCAAAATGCTGGACTAAGCTTGGGTTAAGAAATTACCTGAGCCAGCACAACAAACACTAAATACACCAGTTGTAGGAAAGTAAAGACAACTGACCTGTCTGTCCAGGGATGAAAGCTTACTATGCAGTAGCAGCATGTTGTTGGAAGAAAATTCCCAAGTTTGTGTTGTGAAGAAGCGTACTGCCTCCATGGCACCTTTAGATTGCTCCAGGAATCGGACCATCCTGCAGGCAGAAACATGTTCCCTTAAGGCTCTACGTAGCACTGCATAAAACGGAGGTAGCTTTCAAATGTAATCTAGCAGGTTGCACAAGGACTATAGTTAGGGCTCTGTGTTTGGGGGTTTTATATTTTTTGAAAATTGGGGGGTAAAAATCGGGTGTTATTTCAGTTAGGGCTCTGTGTTTGGGGGTTTTATATTTTTTGAAAATTGGGGGGTAAAAATCGGGTGTTATTTCAGGGGCCGTGAAACAGGGCAAAATCGGGCAATATCTGGTGGAAAAGCAGATTTTCAGGTGGAAATAAAAAAAGGAGTGCTGCTGGCATTTTACATGAACCATGAGATGCATAACTTAGCGTCCTCTAGTGTCGGTATTAGTGGCTGAATTTACCCTAGATTTACCCTGAAACACAGGGCCCTAACTATAATATACAGACACTTGTGTTTTGGGGTTTTATGTTTCCTCCAAATTCCAAGAAGCCATAAAACATGATGAAACTTGATGATATGATGTGAAAGATTAGACTTTGTGGTGGAATAGTGAAAAGAACAGCCCACGAGATGGGTGTCAAGCGCATAGTATTTAGTCTTCTTCACCCGTGCCTGCACGAGTGGCTGTTTTTTTTTTCCCCCGTTTCTTTTCGCTTTTGAGAGTTCGGTCCTTAGGTTTTTCCGGTTTTTACTAGAGCTGTGTGAATAGCAAAGATCTTGAATAGGAACATTGCAAATATTTGACTACGAATATCGCATCGAACAATGATCTCATACCGTGTTTACTGCAATTGCACACGCAACCACCTTTTGATAATCACAGAATACCGGTATGTAGGAAGCATCAACTACGAAAGGATGTGAGAAAGGTTGCCACCCCCATAAGACAATTTACGCTGCTACAGTTTCGGTGCACCCCACTCATTGTAAAGTTCCTAGATGCAGTGTGGCTCTAAGGGAATGTCCCAGACTCAGGGTATTCACATTATAGATTGACTATAAGTCATGTACCACATGCCTCTAGCAGTAACATCTTGAGCTCGATGGTGGATGTAAGAAGGTAGCAGGTTTGCTCGCAACGTCAGCACATCACCGGTGGTGCTATTGCTCTGGTCCCGCACAATAAGTACTATCATTCCAGCTATCTTTCACGTCAAAGCTGCTACTCTTTCACGTGACATAGGTTGCTTTCACTTTGTGATAAATGTGATGGCCGGGACACCATCCATCGTGTTCACAACCACCACCTATAAGGAACTCGCTCGAGACACTGTGGTACAGTTCAGTATGGATGTGCAACGGAGATGCGGTACTTTGCTGGTGTTTGGAGAATTTGATCGCGAGCATTACCGTTACCTCCGCCGCAACCGGCAATTTGCACTTTAAGTACTCCTTCCCTTCCCTTGCAGCACCCACCTTCTCCGACTGGCAGTCTACACGACTGTTTACACGTTGCTCAATGCGCATGCAGCCTTCAGAGTGCATGCCGTTGGATCGTCCCGACACCGATTCCTAGTTCAGGTGCAGCATTCGAATGTCCAACCCGATGAGGAGGGGGGAGCACGACACGGACCCACGCCCAAGAACAGCGAAACGAAACCAACTCCCGACAGCGTTTGCACACGCACATGCAACCCCCACATGCCGCAATTGTGTAGTTCTGATAGTATTGTATCTGCTATTGCGTAGTTCTGTACGTGTGCCTATGCATTCCACACGAATTTCTCACACAAAATTTTAGACATCTACTGCGTGCGTTTCGCTAGTAGAGGCTCGTTACCAAGAGTGGCAAGTCCAGACAACGTGCATCGAGTGGCGAGAAGCCGTAGAGAAATCTTGCGGATGCACTTGATGAGTTTGAGTGATGAACACAAAATGCGTCACTACAGCGCATTCTTGTCGGGAAAATGCTGCCTGGGTTTAGCGCATAAGGCTCGTGAATTCGGGGAATTTCGAATATTCGAAGATAATTAGATTCATTCGAGAGCCACAAATATAAAATTGTTGAATCTAATCTGAATACTGAAAATGTTCTATTCGTATTCGGAATGTCGAATATTCGCACAGCCCTAGTTTTTACCCAGAGTAACAGTGATGCAAATTGGGTAGGTTAAGTGTAAAACGCATGGCTCTTAACTCTACAAAACAAAGCGCAGCTGAGTCTGAGTCTGAGTCGAGGAAAAGAGCGTAAGTACGCGAAATACCTCCAGTTATTCCAATTACTAACGTTGTTGTTACCATTTTTGTTCTTTGTGAGGACACTATTATTAGGGCCTTAGTATTTAGGGTTGTACCCGATTATGCCCGATTTTTACCTCCTGATTCAAATCTGAAAAAAGAAAAAAAGAAACAAGGTTTAACCCAGTATTTCCCCAAAAACTGCTGGATCAGGGGGATCCAAAGTCATCACAACTAACACAGAACTTTGGGAACTGTGTTGTAAATGTTTAAATATGCTGATACAAACTGTCAAGACAGATACCATGCCACCTCTTAGATGCATGGACTAAATATTGATACTCTGTGTCTACTGGTGTGCCATGTATATTATGCCGAGTAAACCCAAAGATTTATGCCTGATCCAATCAGACTCAATCAGAATTGGGTTGAATCACCCGAATTCATGAAGCAAAATATAACCCGATATTTACCCCCATCTTGTTAAAAAATATAACCCAAAAAGGTTGGGCCCTAACTACATGTATGAAGGCAATATTTTGCTAATTTAGTAGTACTCAATTATAAATGAAAAAAAAATTGAAAGCTGAACCATACGTTGGAGAATGTATTACGATTCCACAAAAATTGCCCTTCAGTTCAATCATTCGATAAATTGTAAGAAAAGACAGACCAAGATCTCTGCATCTTAAAATTAGGGTGTACAGCCCTCACCTGGGTCTCTTTCCCGTGCATTTCCTGTAGAAATCCACAGCTAGTGCTGGAAGATAGTTCCGGAAGAACACCATGAACGCCTGGTACGCACGGCTCGACGTCATATCAACCCACGGGTAACCAAAAGTGTCTTGCAGGGGGTACTTTGGAAGGAACTTCTTCAAGTACTGCTTCACGTCGCCCACCACACACTTGTTCAGAGAACCAGTTACGCAGTTGTAGACCGCGGGACGCGGCGTGTCGTTCCTGAAACAAGGATTGGTAGTATCTTGCTTCCTGCTGCACTTGCCTCAATGCCAAGTTGGACGAAATTTGTTGCCAGATTTACCTTTTCTTAGCAGTCTGGCATGCAACCACAATGAGCAAGTTGGCAACCACATCGACGGGGACAATGTCGGCGATGCCATTCACGTCAGTCACGATGGTTGTCATCACACCTGACGCACACTAGATATTAAAAGATAGACAGTTTCAGCACAATGTTACAGCGATTGATGAACTCAAAGCAATCTTTGCGTGTAAAACTTGATGTGAAATGCTTGAAAGTTCAAAATCTTTAATGAAGATAAAAATAAACTAAATCGCTGAATGGACGAATGGTGAACAGTCGGGGCGGACGCTTTTTTATCTACGGCGCAAATGGGGCTGCTTTGAACATTGTATGAGCCCGACAGAAATTTTACTCGTCTCAAGCAAATCTCATGAATAAATTCCTTTGTAGCTGTGGGTAGTCTCGAATAAACCATCTGAAGTAAAGAGAGTACATAAAGAATGGGCCACACCCTCTCGAGAAACACCAATGTCTCACATGACAATGTTTGTCATTTGCAAGAGAACGTGAGGCTCCAATGGTTGTCCAAATGTTTTGATACGTCACAACACTCTATTATCGAATGCAGTCGAAGACCTATTAAAGAACTTAATTAACATTTGCTGTAAAAACTAGTGTAATGCCAACAGAGCAGGAAAGAAACTGCATAATCCCAGGTCTCATAACCTCAGATCTCTCAGAAACAGAGCATGTTTACCTTGAGCACACAGAGAAAAAGAGAAGAACAGAAATACTTGCAATCTCGCTATATCCATGGTGGGGAAAAAAAGTGTGTCACTAATTTCTCAACTTCTCCATTCCTCCCATCTGACCTATGAGTACTTTAAAAATAAGGAGATACTTACAGAAGCTAAAAGGCTCGTTGATCCATTGAGTGCATCCACCCAGCCCTGAAAAGTAATTTTGGGGTGAAAACTAGGTCATTATATGCAGCAAAATTCAAGTACTTGTTTGAAAAACGCTATTTTGGTGCGAACCGGAACGGAATCGAAACCGTATACATTTTTTTCGCTCAGGAGGGAAACCGAAAAATATATTTAACGGTTTTCGGTCCAAGAAAAAACTTCGCCGGTTTGGACTACGGATAGGCGAATGAAACAGACGTCGTGTGCTCTGAAGTCATGTCATGGATACTATACGAGGGTTACAGTTACGGTAGAATGTATGTCGGTATACTATGACCCTTAGGCTCCCTTTGTAATGGTTTATCATTCGCGCACGCACGCAGACTTAGAGGTACATGTCACTCTCTAGCAATGTGCCGTAGTGTTCCTTTTAATTTGAACCACCCAAACTCTCCTCAACTAAACGGCGACCTAAGGGGGCTGCATAACTGCTTCTTTATCGGTAATGTCGCGCAACGCGTCCCTTGTTTGAGAGCAGCTAAGTTGAATACGTTTACGTATACGCGAGTGCAAGCCCATGCGAAGTGGCAACTCTTTTGTGGACAGGACACGAAGAAAATAAAACGGAGCCGTCGAGCGCGTTTGTGAGTGAAGGTGTTCCTCGATTTGCGTCGTACTCGTGCGGTGGTGCTTGCTGGCTAGACAGTAGCAACAGACATTCGGATGGGACGCGATCGCGCCAACCCAGCAAGAAAGTACTTTACGTATGACATCACGACAAACAGGTCCGTTTGAACTTCACTAGAACTAAGTTGCAAGTAACTGTAATATTTGTAACCAAGTACATAGTTACTTTCTGCAGTAACTAGTTACTTTTCCACAAACGTAACTTGTAACTAACTAGTTACGACTTTTGGTTAACTGTAACTAAGTTACTCAGGTGCTGCAACATTTTCCACACGTCAGTTCCCTAGTGCTGTTTTGTGGAGTCTTCAAATACCCTGCCATTTTTCCCAACCAGGAATTCGACAAATTTTGTCATCTTATACGCAGTCAATATGGCCCGAGACTACCTCCACCCGTGCTATTAGGGCTCGTGGAAAGGTCTGTGTTTATAACACGGTATTATGTACTATTGCTTGGACAGTACAAATGCTAAAAGAAAGTGTGTTAGGGTAAAACTTATT
Source organism: Ornithodoros turicata (assembly GCF_037126465.1). Taxonomy (NCBI): domain Eukaryota; kingdom Metazoa; phylum Arthropoda; class Arachnida; order Ixodida; family Argasidae; genus Ornithodoros; species Ornithodoros turicata. The sequence goes on along the minus strand of NC_088205.1, from coordinate 18,655,559 downwards.
CAGCTTTTCTGAAACAGTAACTCTACAGCAACTAAGTTACTTTAATGTAGTAACTGTAGCCGTATCGAGTTACATTTCAAAAAGAGTAACTCTAACTGTAACTCAGTTCCTATTTTTGCAGGCTAACTACAGTATTTGTCCACATATAATGCAAGGTTTTTTTACCTCAGAAATGAGTCGTTAAAAATAGGTTCGCATTATACGCAGCCTGGCATTATACGCGGCATTTTCGCGCCAGAGTCGCCATTACAGGCCTCTCGCACTCCGGATTTTCAATCTGCCCTGCGCCGCAGTGATTCGTCTAGAGTAGCTAGTCACTTGACGAAGGTGAAATAAAAGATTAGAATGTGTCGAGTCTCTCTCTCTCTCACATATTTGTGAGTGTGTACCAGTTTGGAGACGTGCATTTGGAGAATTGGAAGTTCCTGAAAGTGACGATGACGCAAATCGGGGGTAAAAACAGGTTTCACAGGGTAAAACACACAGCTATATTCATATGTGCATGCTTCCTTTCACGTCTTGGCTTGCTCTCATGCACATACATTCACAGAAAAGGCTGTGGGGGCTGCCATCGGGCAATGCTGCATGAGGGTCTTCATGCCGATACAGCCTTCTTTAAAGTCCTTTTTCCTTGAGGCCTAACTAAAGGTCACTGTCTGACAGAGGCATTTCACTGTACAAAGACATTCGACCCTTACTGGGAAAGGTTCTTTCCAGGCAGCTGCCACAATGGAAGGTCGAACAATGGCAACGGGAAGGTCACTGCCCTCTTCTGCAACCAGTGTTTCACTTAGGAACTTGGCCAGTACATAAGTGTTGGGTTTGGCATTCAACAGATGGGGCGTGATGGCTGCCAACATGCTGTCCTCCATCCACCTATCAAAAAGAATTCATACGAGGCATTAAAAGGAGCCAGCAGGCAACCATGTGTACACATTGTTTACTAAAATGTTAGCCATTTTAATGGACTGCCTCGTGTTGTTTATAAACCTGTCCAAGTTGTGAGCAGACAGTTTCTGCATCCTTATAGCGACAGTCCAGACCCATGCCGGAGCTAAACAAACACCACCACATGCTTTCTCATGATGCTCGGAGACGCTGTGCAAAATGTCTAAATTAAATTCACAGCCAAATATTTATAATTCAACTTTATAGCCAACATTTTTGCTGCCTTGACGTCATTGTCAGAAACGGCCAGTTTCTGTCCTATCGAGCAATAGAGAAAAAAAATTTCGGGTCCCATGAGTGAACGAAGTAAGAGAAGGCAAGCTAGCTGGAGCGTAGACGAAGCTGGCAACATTACCTCGAGTCTGTTTGGGTTTGTGAGTCTCTGTGTCCAGTTTGCTTTGTCAGCGTCCTTTGTTGTTCCTCAGACTCAAGGAAATGCTACCTGTTTCAATTTCGCATTTTATCATATCTCAGAACAGACCTCAGTGTTCTTGATCTCTGTGGCACACCTTTGTAACATCCAACAAGGTGGGTACCCCCTGCTTTCATCCCCTTTAATGAAACCAGACACGAACATGCTGTTTAGTTTGCTCATTTACCTAAAAAAAATATGTCTCTCTACAGCAGTGCTTCTGAAACTTTTCCAGTACGTGACCCTTTTAGTAGTACCAAACCTACCATGATCTCCACCTTAATAATCCTTCTGAAAGATTTGCCCAACAAAACCATGTGTATTTCTATAGGGGGGACGCAACCGTCCTTGCTAGCAAGCAAGCCTCGCTATTTTAAGGAGATCAGGACCTTTCCTGTTGACTACACAGACAACAAAATAACAGAGATTCGATATTTTCTCGAATTGTGTTGGCGACGTTCGCGATTGGGTTAAGCTTAACATCACAAACGTTGTCAATGGAGTCTCGGCTGAAGAAACGAATGCAAGCGCATGTAACAGATTATTTTCTGCTTTGAGATACTTTGATGCTTGCCTGTAAACAAATGTTCTGGAAAGAATGAGTATCTTATATTTCCACCATTATATTCCACCACGAACGTGCCGCAAGGCCTAGCGAGCCATAACGCGTCCCCCGACACAGCTGGTACGAGCTGTCAACGCATTAAGCCCTCATTCACAGTGGCTCCCTTTAGTTTGAACTCTGTGTTATTCAATCTTTGATCAAATCTTCGGTCCCCTTCGAGTTTGAATTAACAGCAGTGCACACAACCAAATTTTTGTGTGGAAAGCTGCCGTTAGACCTAACCATAATGCACAGGCGCATGGGCTACGAGGATTCCGGTAGTGCAGGTTAAAGGAGCAGTGAAATGACATTCACTATTGCTGGAGATACTAATTAAGCAGCCTATCAGGAATGACAGTAGAATCTCTACATACCCAGTCGAAAATTACAACATGGAACCAGTGAGGGATCGTGCTGGTTCTGAATGGTTCTTGTGGACGTTTGAACTGGTTTCGGCTTACCACGGGAGACCAGCTGAGGTGGTCTAAGCTGGATAATATCCAGCTGAAAGGGTTACAGCAGAACTGGAGTCCATGTACCGTATTTTCACGCGTATTAGCCGCACCGCAGATAAGCCGCAGGACTCGTTTTTAGATACATTTTGAAAATTTTTTTGCAGATAAGCCGCACTCGCAGATAAGCCGCGAGTAATACGACGCGACTGCTTTGTGCGCTAAACCAGTGATGCACATGGAAAATCAATAGAGACTTTATCGCTATGAAAACGGGTATCATTTATTCGACAGAAAAAAGGCTAACATCAGAAATATTACAGAGCGGCTCACTAAGACATGTTCCAGAAGACATGATTCACTGTCATCCCTTTTGTTAAAGCTGCGTGGGGGAATGTATCCGGAAGGTCAGACCACTCGAATATGGACTCGTCCCTGTTCGGTATTGTTCGTGCAATGGCAGGGCGGTCCTGTTCCGAAAAACATGACGCACTGTCTGCCCTTTCGTTTCATCCAGGGTATCGGGAAAATACCCAGGGAAAGATAGTCATCAGATAAGCCGCACCCGCGCATAAGCCGCAGAGCGTCCGTGAAAACAAAAAATCTCGCATAAGCCGCGGCTAATACGCGTGAAAATACGGTACATACAATTTGTTTAAGCTGGATAATATCCAGTTGAAAGGGATCCAGAAGAACAGGAGTCCATGTACATAGAATAGGTTTAAGCTGGATAATATCCAGTTGAAAGGGTTCCAGAAGAACTGGAGTCCATGTACAATTGGTTTAAGCTAGATAATACCCAGCTGAAGGGGTTCCAGCTGGCTACATCTGAGCTTGGATTTGTTCCATAAGCCAGCTTAGACGGAACCACCTGAGTTTCCAAAAATATTCTAGCTTGTGATTTTTGACTAGGTAGTGAGCCTGCATATGCATCAGATATGAATCTAATGAAGCAAACCTGCAGTCGAAATTTGTTTAAACCCCAACCATGAACTATTGATATAGTAGTAAAGATACTGATACAGTGAATATTTCTAGCGGCCTGACCAACTTCACTATAAATAGGTTCTATTGTACTTTTGATAAGTGATGTCTTATCACTGCAAATTTAATTTCCAAAACTTACTTTGTGCATGAAATTACATGCTCAGGATGAACAGGTGGTGGATAAATTGTCTCATCCAGTGTCTTGCTGTCACAGTTGCAGTATGCTGTTGATACGTGCACAACCGCCTACAAAGAAACATTTTAAAAAGTTCAAATTGAACACAAAAATCAAGTTTGTGGACAGTGTCATATTGAACACTTTGAAATACCCCAAGGCACACAAAACAAAAACCTATGCAGAGATATTGTCCGTGGCTATGGGGTCAAAATGTTCAGTATTATTTGCGAGCCACGTAATTATTATACCAGGACTCAACGGAACTCTTCAGGAACTGCTTCAAATTTTACTGGCATATGTTTTTCGATTTTTTTTTTTCAGATAAATTCAAAAACCCCCGAACCCCAGCTACTATATGCTATCCAGATATGCATCAATCAATAAATGAAGTTGTACGCATGATTTATCAATAAAGGTTGATTTATTGATTGAATGATGCAGCCCGCATAGCTGAACTGAACTTTTTCCTTTTTGCACCTTGTGGAATGTGGAAGGGGAGAGCGTAAAGGAGTGTCAGAAACATTTTTTTTGCGGTCTTGCACCGCTGCGTTAAAGGTTGCCCAAATACTGCGGAAACCGACGTAATCAAATAGGCATAATATGAGCACACAACAGCTGAATCCACTTCATTTACATGCTTCAGAAACACTGTGTGTCAATCAAGTATTCAGTGTGCTGTCACAATGTAAGGCTCGCAGAAGAACAATAAATGATGATAAACAAAGACGGGTCAATAAACAATAATAAGTTTAGAGCTTCAGAGCCGTCAGAGATTTTAAAGGAGTACAGAGGGCCATCCAAAAAATTTCAGGGTAAGACGTCTGATAGAAGTGTGTGTGTCATTTTACCGAATCGCGTGAAAGGTTTTGATATGTGCAATTCGTTTCCCAGAAAAAAAAACTCACATAAACATGGCTCCGCGCGTTCACCCTTAACTCGCCACTCCGGGCATAACGAGGAGGAGGAGGAGGTATGACGCCACGTCACCGACGACCTTACAGGGAGAACTCGTTCTGCTTCGCCGGTGAGTGCGGGTCAGCACCTTGTCGCCAACCTGTTTTGTCAGTTCTCCCGGAGAATTGGGGATAGAAGGAGCGGCCGAATCATGACCGAGCCAATGGCAATGCTTTTTCTCAACCCCGAACAGCCGAGTAGCAGACATTTCTCTGGACCAATCAGCGAGCATTCTCCTTATAGCGTCAGCGCGAGAAGGCAGATCACAGGCTGATACTGCTCTCCAACGCCGTTGCGCAAGGTCGCTTTTTCCGGCGTACTTTTAATTAATTTCTGCGATAATTATGACTCTGTGGTGTGAATTACTTCGCATGGTGCATCTTACTGGCCTTATTTACTTAACAGTTTTACAGAAAGAAAACAGGGTGCTAAAAAGGACTTCTGTGCTACTTTAAGTATTTGTGCTTTTGGGGCTTCCTGGCAAACATTCGATACGAGTATTGCTACCATGAGAATGAATGAGCATGTGCACCCTTACACATTTACGTGTTACAGAATTTTCATATTGTATTTCAAACAATTCTCACCTGAAGGTTTGGCATCTGATGACAGAGCTCCAAGACTTTTCTCGTACCTTCAATGTTCATTTCCACTGCATGCCTGAAATTAAAGTAAAAAGTATAGACAAAAAGGCAAGCCATCAACTGATAGCGGCACATACCTGAGTGTCTCATTGAACTTGATTGTTGCAGCAGAATGGAAAACCACAGACACTTCTTTCGTGAGTAGGTCATAGTCTTGTTTTCGAAGGCCAAGGCCAGGTTCCGTGAGATCGCCGTCGATGGCTATTAATTTGTTCAGTGCACTGGGATGTTCTTGATGGATGTGTTTGAAGCACTGAAACAAACAGAAGAGTCACGAAACAAAAGAGAAGTTCGGAAAGCTCCCTCCATAAAATTTCAGTTTGTGTCTGCGAAGGAATACGGAGAATTATGATTATGATCAATTCCCACGTGACACCGTACGTGACTTTGCCTGCAGGCGACAGAAGCAGACGCTTGGCATTGCAAGAGGAGATGTCTCAAAAATGGACCTTTTTAACATATGCGTCGTATCCTAGTGGCTCTCCAGCGAACCACGTGCCAGTACAAATCCACGTGGGTAGCAGAAAGGACCAGAACCGGTCCAGAGTGGGACCGACGAGCTTGCACCGTTCGTGCAGTCATCCCCATACTACGCCATCTAGTGAAAACGGAACTAACCGTTTCCAGCGCCTCACGGTCATGCGCATAAACAGCTGTGAAAAAGGTCCATTGACATGCTGAACGTTCTGGACAGCATTCTCCACCAAAGCATGTGCAACCTATGCTCTCTTCACCAATGAGGTGACGATCATGCCTAAAGTCCCAAACGGTGTCAGCTTTCTGTGACCACCCGCAGATTTCTGTCTGTTGTTGGCCTGAACCACTTTTTCCCTGACAACACTGCTGACAGCCATGGCAATAAAGGCACTAAAAAAGATAGGTGCCTAAAAAGATGCTAAAAGCTACCTAATAGGCACATAAGAGGCAAAATCGATGCTGATTAAAAGAGCACTTTTGAGAATAAGATGATGAATAGGTCTTATACTTTGATAATCTGTTCATTTTGTTCTTGCTCACTAAAAACAAGGGAGAGACTGTTTTAGCTTGTTGGAGTTTAGAGCTTGTTCACATCACACCTACTCTAGCAAAATGAGAAAATACTATGTGAACTGCGAACAAGAACAACTGTGAGGTATCTGGGTTTGAAGTTGTGTTGCTTGGAACATGGAACACCTTTCATGCGTAACAGCACAGAAAAAAAAAAAAAAAAAGAACAACTGATTCGTTGTTTTCTCTGCCCCGTATTGCAGTCATAATTTGACTTCAGTATCTGATAAAGCATGTGCGGCTGTTCTTTTTTCTTAGTGCTTGTCACTTGGACAAGTTGTCCCTATTTTCAAGAGCACACTGCTGTGGAAATTATTTTGAAGTCTCAAAATTTTGCACCTTGTAGCGTTAAGTGCTCATACGTTCAATACAATCAATACAATTCATACCTCCTTCAATTGACGTCTCAGAATATTTGTGTCTGACTTTGTTTTACTTTTCTCTGTATCTTTCCTGAAAACATTTGCCTCCTCCTTTTCCCGCACTTGGTGTTGTGTGTCAACAACAACTTTACGAGGGGTGTTGGGGTGTTCAAGTCAAACCAGGACTTTCTGTCTCTTGAGTGTCCAAATGGCTCGCGCTACTTCTTTTTCGTCATTTTCACACGCGACAGGCCTCTGCGTTAACCACGAGGTGGTCCAAAGTTTGTACAAAACGGAAGACACGTGCTGAACAAGATGGCCGACAACGACTTGAGCGCGCACATCAAACAGTCATGAAGTTTCTCGTGAATGAAGGCGTAAAGTCATCTGAAATTCACGGAAGACTTCAGGCTCAGTATGGCCACGATACACTTAGCCGCAGCAAAGTGTTTGAGTGGTACAAGCGGTTCCAAGGTGGCCGTACATCAGTGCAGGACGATCCTGGCCAGGGCGGCTCAGAGCCCAGTGTCAGAGTTCCTGAGAGCATACAACTTGTGGGTCGCCTGATCCCCAAGGACTGACGGATAGCATGTCTCGAACTGGCTCGAAAGACGGACCTTTCTGTGAGAACGTTGAACACCATCATTCATGAACACTTCCAGTTTCAGAAAGTTAGTGCCCGTTGGGTCCCGAGGCAGCTCTCCGTGTTTGACTGACAGAGAAGACTGGAAATCTCCCAAGAGCTAAGGTACTGTTTCGACACTGAAGGACAGCCGTTCCTTGATCGGATCATCATGTGCGATGAAAAGTGGTGCACCATTTCACTACTGAGTCTAAACGCGCACCAAAACAGTGGAAGCATCCGGGCTCGCCAGCTCCCAAGAAGTTCCGAAGCTCCCCGTCTGCGTGTAAGGTCATGGCCACGGTTTTCTGGGACATGGTTGTTCATGTTGATTTTCTGCCCAGTGGTACAACCATCAATAGTGCATATTACTGCCAGGTTCTCAGGGATGTGCATAAGGCGCTGAAGCAAAAGCGGCCGGGCCTCATCGCCAAAGGAGTCCTTCTCCTACAGGACAATGCACGCCCGCATACCGCACATCTCACGACACGCACCTTACAGGAACTTGGCTGGGAGTTGCTGCCACATCCCCCTTACAGTCCAGACCTCGCCCCCAGCAATTTCCATCTCTTCGGGCCACTGAAGGCGTTCCTTGGGGGCCGCCACTTCAGCTGCGACGACGAGGTCAAGAATGAGGTCCGATCATGGCTGCTACGCGCCGGTAAGGATTTCTACGCTGCTGGCATCCAAGCCCTCGTAAAACGCTGGGACAAGTGCATTAGTGCCAGTTGGAGATTACGCTGAAAAATAGAACTAATTTCTCGCCTGTAAGTTCATTTTACTTTTGCGAAAAATGAAAAGTCACAGTTTGACTTGAACACCTCTCGTATTTTTAAGATGATGAATGGGGACTTTCATGACCAGCTGCAATACCCTACCCCATTGCTGATGGTGTTGTGTGTCACGTTTGCATCATGCCCCTTTTTACTCCGTTTAAGATGGTCCATATTGTCGATTTTCTTGGGCGGAACTTGCACTCCAGAACATGGCGTACCTTCCGAAAATGTGACACCTATACCAAACACCAATACTGCAGATCAGTGCAGAAATTACCATTAGGGTGATAAACTGGGCCAAGTTGGTATCGGTCTTGCAATATGTACTAGCGCTACGTAACAAGGACAGATAAAAAGAGAGAACAGGACAAGGTGCTGGGCTTCCAACCGAAGAATTTATCGGCAAATAAGACCTGTCAATTTTATACCCCCCATACATGGTGGCTGAGTCATCCACTAACATGTCGAACATCATTCAAACTCCCGTAAAGATGGGAAAAAGGGAACGATGCTCGACCGGTTAGTGGATATTGCAGCCACCATGTATGGGGGAGTATAAAGTTAACAGATCTTATTTGCAAATAAATTCTTCGGTTGGAAGTCTAGTCCCTCGTCCTGCTCTTTCCTTCTGTCCCTCCTTGTACATCACGCAGCGCAGAAATATCGAAGCAAAAAGCGCTCATAAGCAAAAATTCGAAAAGAGCGTCTGCTTCGGCAGCCATGTTAATACTAACCCCTGTTGGACAAAAATTCTACTGAAGATGTGTCACCCTTTGGTCACGTGACTGCTTACCCTCATACGATACCTACTTATGCGAGCGTTACCCGCGTTGAATAAAAAAACAACTATCCTTGCATTTGCCGACCAAGAACGAGGGAGGCTCCGCATCCTGGATGCCGGCCAATAGGAGGGCGCGGAGGGCAGGCACTTCCGGCAGTGCTCGCCTGGCAGGCAATGAGTACAGCCTGGCCTAGTATTTCCAGCCGTGACGTACGCGTTTCTAGCGCTTATGAAACAAATTTATAAATAAATTTATAAGAACAGAAGACGAGAGCTGGCGGTTTAACACCGCAACAGCACGAGACCAAATTAAATCCAGAATGCACGCGGGCAAGCACGTTATCGTTACACTATCAAGTTTTAGCGGAGGTAGAGGATGTTGTCGACAAACTCCTTCTCCCAATCCCTACCCCCCTCACCAAGCTTTCCAAACGTGATTGTGAAAAACGTGAGGAGCCAGGAGCAATGTGAAGTGGCTTCGAGAATGTTCTGGAGTGTTGAATCATACGCACAATGCAGTGTCCTTTGATTGTTTTTGCAAATATATACACAGGAATGACGCAAACACGTGACGATATGAACTAGTAGTCCTCTATTGTGTGGAATTAGCTGCGTGACCCGGCCGAGCCTGACTCTCAGAAACAAGTTTGTCGGCCCGGGCCCGGTCCGGCCCGGCCTGTGGTGCTGGTGTATTTTGTCGGCCCGGTCTCGGCCCGGCCCAGAGCACGCAGCCAATAACAAGCCTGGCCCAGCCTGCGGGCCGGGGGCCCGTGCAGGGCTCTAGTGTGAATGTCATTAGCTGGGAATGACATTCAATTTGCCATTTGACAGGGGTATTATTGGTCCTTTCAGCACAAGGAGCAGTGTTGTACCCGCTACCCAGAAAAAGTAGAGTAATACCGATACGCGCTACCTGAGCAAAAAGTAACTAAATCCCGATATCGTTAAATGTACCTAAAAGTAGCGGAATACCGCCACCGTTACCCGTAAAAAGTAACGCGATACCTCATGCGCTACTTTTTAGGAAAGAAACAAACAGTATTGTTGATGATGTACTTCAAACGTCTTAAAATGATAAATAATAAAATAAAATATCCCAAAATAATAAATCTACGTCCAATGGAGGTTACACGTAGGTCGCCTGAAGGCTATAATTTGGAAAACCGTTTTTACAGATCTACTAAAGCCGCTTTGGTCCATATCCTGCATATCTTTTTCTCTTCCTCTAAAGCAAATAAAACACACAGCAAGTCTACCGATAAAAGGCTCAACAGCTTTGTCACAAAAAAACTCAGATTGCCCGGAACGAGAAGTTAGTAAAAGTACCACGGTGTGCTTTTCAAATTCGACGTTGACTTCCTTGACGCACAGATAAAGCTTTTCCACCGGAGCGCATAGCATACATCTGAACACCATGCTACCTTTTTCCTTCTCCCCCTTATACTCAAAGATGCTTGCTGTAGTAGGCCCCTCCATTGCAACAGGAAATGGCAACGGGAAATGGCAACGGTCAAGCACTTAAGCGTACGTGGTGCAATGTCATGTGGAATGTCATGACTCATAGCTAGCGAGGACGGCTCTGGAATGCAGTAGGAGTGACGTCAGTTTGCAGATAACTCCGGCCATACACCGAATCTTCAAGAAGGTTAATCCCAAATAGGGAACGTGTGGAGGACACAGCCTATTTGTAAGATAATGGCCTCTGTGCCCTCCTTTCTGCTATTTGGCCGGTCTTCACAGAAAGAGTTGTGATATTGGGCAGCTCGTTCGAAGGCAGGCGGAGTGGATGCTTGATGATAGGTCGAAGTCGAGTTGTCACGAACGTGAGCTCGGAAAGTAGCGGTAGCGCTCAAAGATTGCGCTACCGCAAATTTGGAACGGAAGTACTTCTTTCGTTAGCAGTTTTAAAAAGTAGCGCGATCTCTACTCCGCTACCGAAAAAAGTAACGGATACGGTAGCGCCGCTACTAGTAACGGCGCTACGTACAACACTGACAAGGAGGTGCCGAGAAGAGCTGTCAAAAACACTTCTTCAACTAAACGTACTCAGATCTGCGCCTCATTCCACTTGCTCACGTGCACAATGTGCACTTTCTTCGCAACAAAGTTGGGATATGGAGATATGGTAAATTGGCCTACAACAATCTGTACTTCCTAGTTAATCTAGAAGTTTCCACGGACACGACAGCATCCACACTGCGCAAAAGAACAACAGGCCACAATTTTCTCAATGAAAAGACGGGCAAGCGCGTGGCACTCAGCACTAATCTCTGAGAGTCTAATCTGGAGCACTCTTCTAAGGAGTTTGACCAGAAGGTACTTGAACCAGAGAAAGCACTTACTTCTGCCTTCAGGAGTTCATCCAGCCTCTCCTTTGACTTGGACCCTTTTCGAGGCCGAATCAACATGTAGATCTTGTCGATACCGGGGCATGACCTGAGGAGCTTTTCCAGTAGGATCTGAAAGTGACAGCGACACATATTTTTATTTACTGCACTATCCTTGCACGTGACCTTACTAGGACAGCTATTCTGCAAAATACAATATTCGTAATAATAATAAAAAAAAAACTCTGTGCCTGCACCAGGGGCATCGGAAGGGCATCTACTGAGGAGGGGATTCAAAGGACTGGTACCTTAAGAAATTAAAAACACATGCTAAACGCAGTGCAAAATTACTTTAAATATATAAAACAGTTTCAACTTATGGCATTTGATTAATCGGTTAATTAAGGAATGGATAGTTCATGGAAATAACAGAAATACATGCCTTTAAGTTTGAGCTGTGTTTTGTGTCAGCGGAGCAGTGATGTGAAATATGTTTATGCAAAGAACCAGACCTTTACTTAAAAAAATGTTACGTTTAGTATACAAAATACATACTAGTGAATGAGAGAATCCTGTAAAAGTCTGCTTTATAAGACACCCTGAATACTCTGCCCGAGCCTTGTGCATGGCAGTAGGGTAACTACTCGTAGTCCGAGCTCTGTGGTGTCTCCTTCCTTCCGACACCCCTGGTCTGCCTAGATAGTTGCGAACTAGAAGTCTGTGGACAAGTGCATACCTTACCAAGGAACCCAGTGACCCCAGTGATGAGGATGCATTTATCTTGGTAAAACTCCTGCACTGCCAATTCTTCTTCTTTCGAAGGCAATGCTAAAAGTACAAACACTGTCACCCATTTTTTCACACAAGGGCCTGGTAGACACCAGATGTCTCACACAATACACATTACATTTTCTCATTTTTACTGGATGAATAAAATAATTTGGAACATCCGAAATTATTTTGAGATGACAGCATCATAAACGAGGTATGCAAAATTACCAAACCTTGCCTATAAGGGTACTCATACTGCCACAGATAAGCTTGGATTGGAAAAATTTAAAACAAGGTTCTACAAAAAAACTTTGTTTCGCGCGACGTTCAACTGGCAGTTACAGCAATAATAATGCACCAATGTTTCATCACGTATGTGTTTAAACTCTGTAGTTATGTAATGTTCAGTTTTAGCGCAGGTGCAGAAGCAAAGGTCGCCGACGTGTCATGAACGATATGAATCACAACAGAAGCCGACGGCGTGAGCTTGAGTGCCAACTGTTCCGCGGCACTCCAATCTTTGTATAGCATCCCGCAGAGATATTTAAAAGCACTCGGAACTCATCGTACAGCAGACGAAGTTGACAGCTTCTGCAACTAGGACAGTGCTTGATTTCAGGTACTTGAGAAATAAAAAGTTCAAGTCTTTCAGATATTCGAGCCAAGTGCGTTGCCGGAATGCCGCTGTCAGCTGATTAGGACACAAGCAGACGAGACACTCGACCCAGGATACACACACACAAAGTTTCAAGGGCACTGTCCAACACCGATCTGCGCTCGGTGCACAAAAACAATTACACGGCTCCGTTATAGGTAGCCAAGTGGCCGTGAGAACACACAATGTTTTATCAATGATTTCAAGGTAATGTTTGTTTGACAGTCCATTTGAACGGCTGCTTATCAAATTTGCAACAGGTAGACGCTTCTGCTTTTTGTGAACGTGTTCTTCCCTTCCCTTCTATTTCTTTTTTTCTTTTATACAGCGAACCTTGTCCATCTAACTATACAAGACGAGCAGTGGATGTCATAACAGCTCATTTTCGTGATCAGTCACGCGTGCGTGTTCGTGAGACTTGAAAATGTGGCTCGCCCATCTCCCGTAGGATAGTTGTGATGGTTGTGAGCAAAAAGTCGAGGCCAGTCGCTCCGGTCGAAATGAATAAGCCAGCGGTGGAACATTGCGCATGATGCTTCTACGACGAGCAATATGGGCAGTGGATTTATCCAGTCGTTTGGAAACGCCCTATCTCCAAGGCGGAATATCCGCCCTTTCTTGAAGACGCCAAAGGTTAATAGTGTGCACGCGATGAGCTTCAATGTATATTTGCCCGCCAAGCCCTCAGAGTGGTAAAACCTGTTCTGATACTGAAGATTTCACGTCTCATTTCGCGCTCACAGATAAGGCAAGGGCCTCATCCGTCAAGAAAGGCCGGCTTACCTGATTCCGTCGTTAACATGCTTGCTGATATTGCTGGGTATCATAAATGACAGACGGAGAGTTATCCTCGGACCATTGAAACGGTGGTACACCGGTGAACGAAAACAAGTGGAGCGAGTCACTGGAGACGATCTAAAAAAGGTGAAAACAAATTGAAAAAGTGCTACCCTACGCGCTTCTACCGAACCGCCATGCTCCGACGACAGATTGCCGGCCCAGCGAGGGCGCTGTTGACGATGCCACGCGCTGTCGCGTGATTGTCAGCAGCCAATGAGAAGTGGGGTATGGTTGTCATGACAGCAAAGTTGGTATTCCAGACTATGGCTATGGCTACAGCTATTTGCTGTACTCAAAGCAGTCGAAGTAAGCGCGGTATGCGTGGTAAGCGCGGCATTTTTGAACGCTGGTGGGTCATTTCATGGGTCATTTGGGAGTTGAGACCAATACTTCGGCAAGCAGCACCATGGTAGGCTAGCAACACGGACACGCACATAGATAAAAGACTGTGACGGCAGCGCAACAGAGAGGTCTTCAGCACGAGGTGTAGCAGAGAAATACGAGGTCGTGCTGAAAGGTTCTCGGCCCGAGCCACTTCCAGATGTACAAGTGCCGTCTCGTCATCGTAGACACAAGGAGCGAGACGAAGAAGGAGATAAATTTTAGGTTTGTAACGCGAAGCGTTCATGTTTGCTCGTGCTGTCAACAGAGTTTAAGTTTGAATAAATATTCTATCAACAGTACCATGTCTAGCATGAAGTTGTCAAAGGTTGAACTGTGGCTATAGTTGAACTTTGGGCTGCCACGAACTTCCTGTCAGAAGAAGGTTGCAGCTTTTGTAACAAAGAGAAATAAAGACAAAATAACAAATGATTTTACCGGAAAGAAGATAAAATAACGGATAGGATGAAACAAGAATGAACGACGAATGTCGTGTGATACGTATGAAAATTAAATTTGATCCAGAAACTAGTTTCTGGATCAAATTGGACCAGCGCTAGTTTCTTCGAGATGTTCCGCCATGTTTGCTCAGGAGGCAAGGCGGCCCTAGCCTCAAGAGGTACTGTTCGCGACACGCTTGTCTGCAACCGGGACACAGGTGGTTTATCCCATCTCTAATCTCTAGGTCTTGCAAGACTATTTCTTTCGAGGAATATAAACACGTGCAGCGTATGGTCCACCTTGAAATAAAATACCGCACAACACTTTCAAGTGCAACGATGGTAATATGGACTGCGGAACTACTGACAGGCGATTTCAGAAAACCGTGTCGCGAGCAGTACGTCAGCCTAACCTAGTCGATACCTAAAATGATCCAACGCTTCTCTATGTACCTTTCGCAGGGTGGCAACCTCCAAATCAGTTAGGCATAGCAAGGCCATATTTCTCCTGTTGTAGACGTGCTTCAGATGGTGTAATTCAAATGCATATAAAACAGGTTCTAGACCACACAATTTTATCTTTAACTGAAAGCAGAATCTCGGTGAGACAGGGGAAGTCAAGTCCGATCAGAAATGTAGCACAATACAAAAAGCAACACTGAAGCTTCCGTAGTTTTGTATATATATTTGATTTGAGCCTAATTGGTTTTGTATATATATATTTATATATATATAAGCTTGTATATATTAAACTACGGAAGCTTCAGTGTTGCTTTTTGTATTGTGCTTTAACTGAAAACTAAGAAATCATCCACATATCGAAACACCCGAGAGTCACATACTGCCTCCAATCCACCTTCGCCAAAAACACGTTGCATAGACGGAAGCCTATACAGTCAACCCTCGATTTATGAACCTTCGATTTATGAACACTAGCACGTGCCCTAACACTAGCACTCTATGTTGTTCCAGCCTCAGAACATCAGTTCTCTCTTCTTCAAAGGTATTATTCGTGGTCTTACGAATGACGCTTGAACAGACAAAACGTTTTCCAGGTATTGCACCCTCGGTTCTTAACCCCTCGAAATCCGAACAACAAACGGGTTTTTGCAGAAGTGTTCCTGACCTCAATTCACGAATAAGGTGTCCGCTGTCACCCGGAGATTAATAAACATAGGTTAAAAACCCCAGAGGAAATCCGAGACAAGTTGAGTGCGAACGTGCTGACATCTCCTCTTTCCAAGATTGACACAGTGGAAGGCATGGTCCAAAGACCATGCAAAGACCGCGCCACGGAAAATCCTGGCGGCAGCCATAGGAACTTGTTGTGTGAGTCCGCTCCGTTTTCGAGGGCTATTCGTATGGTGGCTAGATGAATATTGTCTGGTTTGAGTAAAGGTGTGAGGAGCGCCCACAGCCCCCTATCCGACGGAGCGGGACACTTGCGGAAGACGGCCACCAGGCGCGCTGCTCTACGGATGTATGCTAGTTTCTGGGCGCTCTGGCTGGTCCCCGGGCGGAGTTCTTTCGCCGTGACATATCAGAGGGTGTGATAGCGACGCTGTCGCGTCTTTGAAGTGCTTTATTTTACTTTATCGTCGGCTGTCCACTGGTTCTGTGGAATGGTGAACCTTTAGCAGACTTCTGACGCCCCTGTGAAGAAAAACCGGCGTGCAAAAACGAACAGAGCGACGACCATCCGTCGTTGTATATGAACGAATTCAATAGGGGGGCCCACGCTACTATTCAAAAACACTCTTCAAGCTTGTCTCCAAACAATGCTGTTTTCATATCATAAAGGGCATGCAGACAGCCTAATAGAAGTATTCGTATGTGCTAGGGGCAGTGATGGGCAGTATGTACCAAGTACTCAAGTAGGACTTTAAGTACATTCTGTGTACTTGTACTTTACGTTAAGTACATTTTAAACCGCGTACTTTGTACCGTACTTACAGTACTTTCTTCCAAATACTTTCCCATCAAGTACTGAAGTACACAAACTTGGGCTCCAGACAAAAAGTCACAAAAGAGTATCAAAAATGCTCATCAAATGCCCATCAATGCTTTTAATGGGATGCTGTACCAAGAGTCCGTCTGACATTTTACCAAAAAGGATTTTTGTGCTGTTAAAGAGCATATTTGTTGAAGCTAATTTATTGTTGAGAGGCTTGGAACGTTGAAAAAGTATAAACACCTCTATGATTATGTAAAACGAATGGAATGTATTGACATCCCACATTATAACACTGCAACCGGCAGCCCAATGACTTGGTCAATTGTCATTTCAGTTCTTCCAATGCAGGGTTCTATGCTTTTTTATATTGTTTCGTTCATTGGCAATTAATAATCATTTTATATCACAGTGTGTGACTGCATTACATGATGAACACTCTGAAAGACACACATGCTTTGCTTTTTACATTTTTGTAATTGCTCACATGGATTAGATTGCTGCAGATCACAGTCGTATAAAAATCATGGCTTGCATTATGCTTCATTCTTTTTTATTTTCTTCGTATTCTTTTTTAACCATGTTATATTTCAAAAAGCACCCTGGAATGCCCAGAAATATATAATCTCCGTTGCCCTGTACTTTTTTCCCCCTAGATATTTCCTAGCCTGTTGTAACAGAAGATTAGTACCGGAACACCACACTAGGCAGGTGATCTTCGATCAGTCAGGGTATAATACATAATCACAGCCCAGATGACTCATTACCTCTCTACATGTAACTGCAAATTATGTCATCTGATTAAGTCCATATTCACTGGTTAGCACTTAACCTAGGACTTTATGGCTTTAGAGCATTTGTCAAGAATGCTTGCTAAAGTTTTGCCAAACAAGCAAGACACATATACTAAACAGTGAAATGCAAAGTGATACAAATTAAATTCGCAATGTACTTGATGAATATTTGAAGTACTTTGCCTAGTACTTTGTACTTTACTTGAAGTACATTTGGAATTGGGTACTTTGTATTGTACTTGAAGTACTAATGACGCCAGGTACTTGGTACTTTACTTTAAGTATAATTTTGAGCTACTTTTCCCATCACTGACAAGGCGAAGCCTTGAGCATGTTGGCTGTCAAACCCATAGCGAATATCTCACAATGAACATTGTAAAATTCTATCCTGTGATGAGAATGCACTTCCCGTAAAGGGCATTAACCGTCCTCGCGCAGAGCGGAGCAAAAAACAGAAACTTTCAAAGGAGGCGCGTCTCCATCAGTGAATACACTTATGTGAGCATTCAGACTCGTGCACAGATGTTCTTTGTTTTCATTGTGTGCATATTTATGTACATATATATCATGATGAGGGGACGAAACAGGTTGTTGCTATTGCTGTGTATAATAAATCTTGTTTTGACATTGCGAGCTTGAAACTTGGAGATGATCGTGTCTTCATTGACTGATAGGAAACTTTATACATCGAGGAACAAAAGAAAGATTAACCGGCCTCGTTGCTGTGACATTAAAAAAAAAAGAACTAAAAGTAAGAATGAATAAAGAAAAGTAACCTGAAAAAAGAAAGAGATAAAAAAGTTGAAAAGGAGGGTTGCCATCAGCTTTGTGACGTCCAAGCTACGCATGGGACATACAAAGCTGAATACCTGTTCCTTTGCGTGCTTGAATAAGCGGTCTTCAATGTGTTTTAAGCTATTACCATTACTGTTTTGTTTTCCATTGATATTTACCCCCCACCGTTCCATTCCTTCGCAAAACTTCTTGGCCACATGGGCGAAAACGGCCCGTTCAGCAGACGCGCTTCGGGAGCGTTCGGGAGAATATTCGCATACATCCGTGTTGGCGCGCCACCTGACGGCGTCTTCCGCGAACGGGCCGCCTCGGCTGCGCCGCCCCTCACACCAGACAATATTCATCTAGCCACCATACTATTCGTACGCTTTCAATCGTCACCTTGCTTCGGTGACGCCGCGCCTGAATTGATAGCTGCTAAAGGTAATGCCGTACCGCACAAACTGTTGCGTCGTTGGGTGCACAAAAACGTATGATAATGCGGGGTATGAAAAAAAAAAAGGTCCCTGGTTGTGTAGGCAGAAAAATGGTCCCCTAGGCTCCTGCGCGCCCAAAAATACAGGGGTGCGGATGGGGTAACTGACGAAACACGTCACAGCCGACCGAGTGTTACCATTCGCTCTTCCCATTTGTTGAAAAATGAGGCATAGACCTTTTTCATCTGTTAGTAGGTAATAAAATCTGCACGCCATTCAATGAGTAACATAAAAGCGACATCATACGCTGCACTAGATCGCTAGCGATATCGTTCGCTAGATGCTAGTATTTTTCTACTGGTGGTCAGACACGCCTGCTTGAATGTAAAAAGAAAAAGGAGACACGGGCTTTACAGTTCTCCCCTGCATCTTTTCCGTGGTGATATTTATGGACAATAAAAGCTGTCGTCTTCTCATTCGTTGTTTCATTGGCTTTACAACTCCGCTTCTGCTAGAGATACGGTTCATCGACATAGAAAGTATGACAGAACAACTGTAAAACCTGTGTGACCAACAATAGGACAACACTAGCATCCAGGTTGAATTGGGAACTGCACCCAACGACCCCCCCCCCCCCGTACAGAGAGTGTGAGGTCGTGGAGCCAGGCTAGTGAGCTCATGGTGTAAAGCGTTTATGTGTCCTTTATTTTATTGGTATGAATACAGAAGGTAACGTGCCTCTTTGCTTACTCCTCTGTAATCCGTCCTGTTATAAAAGAATGCGGGTACCATTTTCCCGACATATCTGCAAGACATCGCTTTGTCTTTACTGCACAAAAGAGAGAGAGAGGAACAGGAGGAACAGACGCATTGCGCTCAGTACAACCGGTGCAGCGAATGTAATCGCTTTTATGTTCCTCATTGAATGGCGTGCAGCTTTTATTGTTCATTAACATCAATGTTAATTTAAAAAAAAAAACCTATGTCTCCCAATTTTAACATATCGGGAGGCATACTAGAGTTTCCACACTCTAGAGTTTCCCGCCAAATCCACACGAAGTTGACAGAAAAGAAGATGAATGTCGGCCGTCAAACGTATGCGTCACAAAATAAGCTACTCCGTGGATGCTATCTGTCTTCTTTTATGCCAATGAGCCTAATTGGTTGCCATAATCAGACCGTATCGTTCGTGTTGTGTTGAGTGATGTTGTGATGTGTGTTCTCCATTCAGACAAGAACTTCCAACTAGCTTGGACCTTGTCGCTTTTTCCAACTCAGCTAATGAGAATTCTGCGTCCGCTGTAGGTGCAACATTTGTAAGGTTGCTGTATAAAAGAAAACATACGCAAGTGCAGTGCTCACGAAGAAAGGCTAAAAGAATTGTAATAACGCTCACATGCCTGCTTCTGCATATAGTCTTATGACCGCTGAGGACCGAAAGTAGTCGTTCGGAGTTCAAAGCGATTGAAATCCACAAAGTTACACAACCGATTCACACAATTTCGATGTTCATGACGCCCGCCACATACACTTTTGACTGGTTTCGATATCGGACGACTCACACAAAAAGTTCGCTTTCCCACCGCTACGTGGCCGCGCAAAGCGCCACCTTTAGTCTGTGCACGAGGCGTATACTGAAGCGTATACGAAGAGGGGAGTCAAGTCCTGTAGATCACATAAACAAAATACAGAAGCCGACACTGAAGATTTTTGTTTAAGTTTAAGTTTAATTTGTACAAGCTTGTACAAATTAAACTTAAACAAAAATCTTCAGTGTCGGCTTCTGTATTTTGTTTATATTTAGTATACTCTTAAAAATGAACTTCACCGCGTAGCACGCTCCTAGCCAACCATCGTCTCGAATGATATCGTTATCTGCCCTGATTTGTTGAAAACGGGAAGCGTACGCCTTTTTTGTGACACTTATGCTGTTCATAATTGTCACAAAAAGGCGTACGCCTCCCGTTTTCAACAAATCAGGGAAGATAACGAGATCATTCGTGATTATGGTTGGCTAGGAGCATGCTATGCGGTGAAGTTCATTTTTAAGAGTGTATCGCATAATAAACAGAGTGTGAATGCGATAACATCTGTGCTTTGTGAGATTGATACAGCAGAAGGCATGGTCAAAAGCAAAATTACACAATATATTGCATTACAAACACAATACCAACTCGGAAATACTGTTCCATTTGCTTGACAGTACTCACTTAATGGAATTTTCGATGTATGAATCCCTCGATTTATGAACGATTTTTCGGGGAACCGAGGGTGTTCATAAATCGAGGGTTGATTATATGGTTTATTCACTGACGTCACCTCGCGCTGCCATACTGTAGGCCCCTCGAAGTTATGTTCCCGCAATCGTTCGCTGCCATATTCTTTTTGGATGACTATTAACCTCGAAAACGTGGAAATTACTTGCATATGCTACAAATCACACAGCACAATGACTTCGAAACACCAAATATACGGTGAATGCGATATGGGTGATGGCTTGGATGGGACCTACAATATGGCAGCAGATGGCAGCACATCTGCCTGCTGGCGACAGTGGCGGTCTCCTACGGATGACGTCATGTGAATGAACCCTATATACATGGCTTGCATGTGACGTCACACCATAGCTTTACCAGTGCTTTTTCCCATAGATTGAGAAGTTACCCGTCAAAAAGTTAATAACGAAGTTCTTCAGTCTGAAATGTAACTCGCAGTTACTGAGTTACTTAAAAAAAAGAACGAGTTACTTCCCAGTTACTTCGGACACAAAATAGCATTACGCAGGTGCAGAGCGCGTGAGCAGTTGAGTTAGACCTTGAGTTGCCTGCGGAGGAGTGCAACACGCTTAGATCTTTTTCGTTTATGTCCAACAATAGACCTTTCCCTGTTTGTAAACAAATGACGTCATAGTGTTCGACAGCGCCAAAATTTGGTAGAATTGAACTACACTCTTAAGAATGAACTTCACCGCATAGCACGCTCCTAGCCAACCATTATCTCGAATGATATCGTTATCTGCGGTGATTTGTTGAAAACAGGGGGCGTACGCCTTTTCTGTGACAATTATGAACCGCATAAGTGTCACAGAAATGGCGTACGCCCCCCGTTTTCAACAAATCAGGGCAGATAACGATATCATTCGAGATAATGGTTGGCTAGGAGCGTGCTATGCGGTGAAGTTCATTTTTAAGAGTGTACGCTCGAAGCTAGAGGTGAACAAGGTCGCGCCACGGTCTTGAGGGGATTACGATATGATCCCTTAAAGGGACGCGACCCTCGGTCCTACCTTTCTTTCAATGGAAGGCAGCGAACAAGTGCCCGTTCGTGGAACCCAGCCCTCTCCTTCCGATTTGTTTCGGTTTCAGTCTGTCTACCAATGTCATGGTGACGTTTCTCTGGTAGAGGTCTATTCGAACGCTTTGCATCTAAAGTCCCTGGATTGGGAAAAGTAGCGACATCTTTTTCCCTTTCGCGTCACGACCTTGGACCTTTAATGGCGGCCATAGCATAGGTTTGCGTGGTATGACCGCCATGAAAGGTCCAAGGTCGAGACGGTAAGATCAAGGAATGGCGGTACTTTTCCCAATTCAGGGTATTTGCATGCTACTCCCTGTAGGCGCACAATGGTTCAGCTTTATTTCAATGGCAGCGGTTCTTACTTCCTGAATAAAATGCTGTCATTGATTGAATATCACGTTTTATGGCAAGAAATGCCACGAAGGAAGCGGAGAGAAAGCAAGAAAATAAGTGGACGTGAGTGAAAAGAGAAGTAAAAGTAACATGGAACTTAACTTAAGTTACTTTGGCAAAGTTACCTGAAAAAGAAACGAGTTCCTCTGAAAGTTACCACAGCGCAAAAGTACCGAGTTAAGTTACAAGTTACCAAAAAAAAGGAACTTGGTTACAGTAACGAGTTACTTGTAACGAGTTACCTCGAACTCTGCTTTTTCCCTCTTTCTGGTGGACCGGCGCACTCCGACTATACGCGTGCTTCTTTTCCCTCTTTCTTTAGGGCCGGTGCAAGGGTAACATCTCATTACGGCCGAAGTCTCATTACGGCCCAAGTCTCATTACGGCCGAAAGGTGCAAGCCATGCTGTGCGACCTGTTTTTGGAGAAGGTGGACTGGAGGGTCCAAGATGCCCTGCAGGCAGAGATGGGGAAGTTACTTTTATTTTGTAGTGCACTACCGTTACTCACTACTTTTTGAAAACGTAACGCGTTACGTTATTTGTCACTGCTGCGGTAGTAGGTAACGCGTTACTAATGCCTTTACTTCTGATAAGTAATGCCATTACTTCTGCATTACTTCATGAGGAAATCCTTATGATATGTATCACATTTTGGTTGAGTCACATAAGGACATTCCGTAAATCAATACAAGCCGTGTCGGGCACAAACAATGGTCACGTGAACACAACTTACAGGTAGAATTTATTACAACGCAGAAGTGGTTGGTGTTCAAAATTTTCATTTGTGAGCTTTGACCTTTTGGCTGAGAGGACGTCCTTTGCAGTGATGTGACCTCACAGTGTACAAATCTCACAATGTACAAATCAGTACAAAACAGCCGATCCCTTGGTACTTTGTCACTTGTTCAAGGGGTAGAGGCTATTTTTGAAACAACATGAAAGATATTTTTCTGTCGCTTTCGCGGTTTCACCTCATTCGTCCAAGAAATACCAGAGGGAGAGAAAAATAAAGGTGGTGAACATAGGTGGCATCTCAACAAGTGCACGGCAGTAATCCTACATTTGCGTTCTTCGTGGGTGCTGATGTGACCTTGTCGTTGTTAAAGACGAATAGAAAAATTCGGGGATTTTCCCGGATTCTGCAGGCAGGGTCCTCAGCTCAAGCTTTCAAGTTTAGACAGTGAAGCAATGTTCCCGAATACGCAGGAACGCATAACGCCGTCTCGTTAGTTAGTAAAAATGTAATGACGTTACGTTATTCATTACTTTTCTCCCAAATGTAATGAGTTACCATATTTCACTACTCGAATGCAACGCACTACTTTGTAACGCGTTTCTCCCCACCTCTGCCTGGAGGTAGTGTTTGACTCTCGGGTGTTTCGATATGTTAGGACGATTTCTCAATATTCTTCCAAGCTAGGACCGACTTACATAGTGGTTGCCCATCTCCATCTGCTGTCCTCGATGTGTTCAATGCCAATTCTGGGGGATTACGCTTCACATGAGAACTACCAGCTAATGGTTGCCTGCAGTTCCTGGACATCAGGATATGCAAAACGTCCCATCATACGGGCGCTGGTCGTACAAGCCTATTTCGGCGACTGCCTCTTGCCTTAGATCTCAGGGGACTCGAAACTAGTGAAAAGAGGTATTGCCATGACCACTTTAGAATTTGTCACCAAGAAGTCCTGTACCCATCGGGTGGAAGAAGCGATGGCGCAGCAGGAGGAAGGGCTGCGGGCTACCCTGGGTCTATGCTGGTGTTGGTTGCTCAAACAGTGTTTGCCAAGCTTAAGGGCATGCGTGGGAGGAGAGCGTCCCAGCGACCTGAGGAGAGGCCTGTACGAATACCGTACATCCACAGGCTCGGGCACAAGTAGGTTGGAACAAGGCATGGAGTACCGCTTTTACAGTCCCGGTAAAACTCGTGTCCCTCTGCGTGAAAGCGAACCAGGATGGTGAGAAGAAAGGGTGTCAGGTCAAGCATAAGAACAAATACGTTGACTGCAAGGAGGCTGTTGTTTGCAACATTACACTAACACTATCGTGCGGCAGGACGTACGTTGAACAGGTCGGTAGACTGGTAGGTGCTTGAACGATCGCCTTCGTAAACACGCCCGCTTGGTGAAGAACACCACGCCAATTGGACACTTGGCAATACATTGTAAAACCTGTGGGGGCTCTCCCTTGTTTCAGAACACCACTATAAAAGCAATGGTGATGTTACACGTAAGATTTGTCTGCGCAGTATAGAAGCAATGTTTTCAAAACAAAGTACGCGTGAGACAGTGGTGGCTTGCATCATATCTAATCATGGGAAGGACGTTTGCGTGAGCCAGACCTTAATTTAACGCCACAAGCGGTTAGCTCTCTGTGCGACACGCGCTGTTAGACCATCGGACAGGAAGATAATGACTAACAAGCCAGTTTCTCCTGTCACTTCCCCCTGCTATGTCTTGTTTTCTGTCGCATTAAATTCTGTCAGTTGTTAGTAAGCAGCTCTTGCGTGAAGTACGGTATGTCGTTTCTTGTGTCTGGCAGCGTTTCTTCTGTAGCGAATATATACCAACTACCCCTTATAATCTCGTTAGTGCAGACGATTCTGTCTTCATAGCAATCGTCTGCAAATCTCTTCGAATTATTCGACGTGTACTTGTTTTCATCATATCGTTCACCGTTTTCTCATTCTTTATTGTGTATTCATGTGGTGTCAACCTGTATATATACCACGTTTCCACTTTATTCACATTACGTATAGTGCGCCAAATAACTGTACAGGAGCGCACAAACATAGTGCTCTGGTATACGGAGCTTAAGAGTTGAACTCGCGCAAAGAATGTTCAGACACAGATTCAGAAAAAGACACAATGAAAAGGGGACCAAGCGATTCATTGAGGAAGGTTCTGTCGAAAACAAGAAGCACGATTACCCGAATAAACAGACGGACGAACCCGCCGACGCTGTATAGTGGGCACGTTCGGAGACCGTTCTGGCATGTCCACAACCCGCGTGACTGTTCGGCGTAGAAAAGACTTCTGTGGAAAGGATTCTCAAAGACAGTTCTTTCTTTCCGCATACGCTTCAAATGCTTCACGAGCTGGGGTGAGGAGATTGCGATCGCCCTGTGCAGTTCCGCAGTAGCGAGCTGCGGCGCACTTGCCCTGCTCACTTGGAGTTCATTTTGTTTGGCGACGAGGCTAACTTTCATCTCAATGGCCACGTAAATCGCCATAACTGCCGATTCTGGTTCACAAACAACCCAGATTGGGTGATGCAATGCCCTCTGCAGTCCCCAAAGGTCGTTGTGTGGGGTGGGTTGCGGAGGGAATGGATTGTTGGTCCCCTCTATTCTTTTTCAGCGGCACCGTGACTGGCGAGAGCTACCCTGCCATGCTCCAGCATGAGTTCTTGCCAGAGCCAGAAGCACTGCACATGCAGAAAGGAGTCTGCATGTTCATGCAAGACGGGGCACCTCAACACTGGAGTCGGCGCGTTGAGGTGGGCAATGCTGTTGAGGGTTATTGTAGTACATTTCGTTGCATCCACGAAAGGGTTACTCACCATCACCTTGAGCAGCATAAAAATGCTACAGCAGTCCGCACCGCCATCTTGATTCGCGTATAGTTGGCCTATGGTGAGCTCACCATAGTTGGCCTATAGTGTTCTTCTTCTTCTCCTCCTCGCGGAGCCCCGCAACCCGCATGACGTCTCCGATAACACGGTGCGCTATTCCTCGACGAGATCCGTACCGGCGATACGCTAGCGAAGCCCCGATAGCGTCGCGCATGCGCCATGAGACCAATGCCGTAACGGGTACCGTATCGGAGATGGAAAAACGGTCTACTAAAACTCTGTAACTCTCTCCCGTTCACTCCGTTCCAGTGATTTACCCAGACCCCCTACACCACCCTAACCCCCCCCCCCCAATCTGCAGGAGGTTCCCCTAAAATTTTGTGAGATTGCGCAATATTTCGTCAAAAGGATGTAAAGACACTTCCTTGCGGAGCCCAATGACACCCTGGCTAAAATGTCCCTCTCTGGTCCCTGTCCTGCTCATCTGACCCAAATGCGCAAGAGGCCCAATTTTTTTCGGGTCTTATGAACATTTGGACGTTTTGGTCACTTGGGCCTTATGCACACTCGGGCCATATGAGATATAACCCACAGAAGTATGGGTGACGCGAGCTCGATGCCTGGCGCTACCGTTAAATTTTTACCTTCATCGTGCTGGATGCTCTTTGTCCCCTGGTCGCTCCCATTGTGGCCAGGATTGGCCAGGATGAAACAACTGAACACTTTTTGCTCCTCTGCCCCCATTTTGGCCAACCCCGCCATATGTATATCTGCATCCCGCTGTGTTTATTGGGAGCCCCACCTTCGCTAGCGTTAGTGCTGTCTCTCAGAGCATCCCACATACTGCGCTCTGTAATAGGTCTGTTGTAGCAGGTCTCGTGTCGTACAGTGTGCTCTCGAACCGCTTCGAGGCATTTCCGCGCTCCTCTCATACATTTTCACGTACGCACATTCTTACATGCTCACTTATCCATGCATAGTCGTCATACGTCATATATACAGGGTGTCCGGTGAGAAAGTGTCATTAAATTTCTAAAAATAGGTTTAACATCAGAAAATTATGAAACTACTTGGAATACACACACACAGACTTTTGCCACAGATTCAGGCCGTTTGCGTTCGCGTCACACATTAATTAAGCTAATTTTGCTAATTAAACTCGAAAATTAGCCAAGCATAGGTAACGTTTTTCTTGATGAATTCGGAAGCCAATGGCCATAGCACACTATTCCAACCGAAACCACAGGTTTTTTCAGAAGATTTGTACAAAAATTTGACAGCCGCAAAACCATCACTTGGCAAAGCGTGCTCCATGACATTTTCGTTTGCGTTAATGCTGGCTCTGCCTTTATCGAGACAAAGAGGAAACAGCCACACCCGATCGAGGGCATTACCGCGGAAACCGACGTTATCAGTGGCTGGGGACTGACGATATGCACGTTTTGATAAGGGCGGAAGGCGTGATTATGTCTTTGTTTGCATAGGAGGGAGGGTGTTTGGATGGAACGAAAAGTTCCGCAAACGTAAATATCAGCAAGCGCAACCTCGCACGGGGACGGTTTTGCGGCTGTCAAATTTTTGTACAAATCTTCTGAAAAAACCTGTGATTTCGGTTGGAATAGTGTGCTATGGCCATTGGCTTCCGAATTCATCAAGAAAAACGTTACCTATGCTTGGTTAATTTTCGAGTTCAATTAGCAAAATTAGCTTAATTAATGTGTGACGCGAACGCAAACGGCCTGAATCTGTGTCAAAAGTCTGTGTGTGTGTATTCCAAGTAGTTTCATAATTTTCTGATGTTAAACCTATTTTTAGAAATTTAAAACCACTTTCTCACCGGATACCCTGTATGTCAGTTAGCATTCGCGCCTTACGTTTCTTACATTTCATCACTACATATTGACCCTTAGTGGCTCACGGTCATCTTTTCATTTCATTTTATTTCACTTTATTTTTCCATACACATGATGGACGGAGGCGAGGCAAAAAGCTTAGGGAAGCTTGAGGGGAGCCCCGCCCCCGGGTTGCAGTAGCAGCAACTGTTAAAAAACAAAACCGGAGACAAGCCACGTTGATTTCGGCTAATGTAGAAGATGACGGTTAGGGCAAAAAAGGAATAATACATTTTGTACAAAATCGGAGAAAAAGACGTGGAAACAAAACTCATCAAGTAGAACACATCAAACATCCAAAAGAGAACACATCAATAATTGATCCACGGCAATGATGTGATTTGATTGGTTAGAAGAAGAAGAAAGGTGTCACGTGCCTGGATATACTCTTCTGTTTCTCCATTGCATATTGCATCGACTGGCACTTTGCCCGACATACTTTGCGGAACCAAGATGAGGCGTCATCGTGTTGGCGCAGACGAAGTGGTGGACCCCGCACTATTCCCCCTCAACGTTCTGGGCAAAGAGTTCAAGGATGCGGTGGGGCAGAAGGGCACCTTCAACTATACCGTGCTCTTCTTCGCGTTCCTCTCTTACCATGTAAGTTTTCGCTCGAGATTACCCTAGGCCTCGCGATTACAGCGACTCATGGGGAAATATTCGAGGGAAAAACCGGCATCGATACTTACGTTTCCGAATAAGGATGTAGTTCCGTATCGGGACTGAGAAACTTAAACGAATACATATGCCTTCGTTGGTGTAGTTCCGTATCGGGACCACTCGTTTTTAAAAATCGGTGAAAGCGTTAGGAAGGTAAATATTGCATAGAAGTGGAAGAAGGTCATATACTGAATCTAAAAATGTACGAATTATAAAATTCTGTTGACTAGAAGTTTCTTTATATGCATTTCAACAACCCCATCTCACGCACTTCTAGCGTAACGGATTCGAAACTTGCCATCTTGCAAAAGGTAGAGTCGTTGAATTGGGCTAAATCACCTCACTTTAGTGAGGTTAGTCCAGGTTGGGTTCGTCAGATTGGGCACGCACTAGGCGGTGCGGACGTCGAGACTGTGCCTCGGGTTAGATCAGAAGGTCCTGATGGCGGATCGCCTTCAAGAAACGGGCGATAAAATTTAATTTTTATACGTTTCACGCAATATACGAGGGTCATTCCTGTTTAATTTCATTAGTAATTAGTTACTAATTAGTCAGTAACTAATTACTAACGAAATTAGTTACTAATTAGTTCGTTTCGTTACTAAGCCTTTGATTTTTGTTTTTATTCTTTTTTCTTTAGAAAAGCCAGTGGTCCCGATACGGAACTACATCCCTGAATACATGTATTCGTTTAAGTGTCTCAGTTGGTTTCAGTTTACATATTCCTTGCGCGGAGCAGCCTTCGCTCAGCTATCTGGTATGCCTTCTCCTGCCGTCTCCTTCCAAACTCGACAAGTACACAGCGGTCGCGGTGCGTTCGTCCATAGCCACCTATACCGTGCGTTTCACGTTTGTCCCCCCCCCCCCCCCCCAGAATAATTCGTGAGGAGGTGGAGTTATCGAAACGATTTGTTTTGAGTGAGCATCCCTGAGATATCGACCAAGAACTGAGCAGTAAGCGGCTCATTTGCATACATTCATTAAGTAAATAAAACTCCTCTCTTTTAAATTTTACTTCGGATGCTTTCGGAACCGGTTTTACCGAACCTTCAGCTAAAAATATTCCCGCTTCCACACAGTTTTTTTTTTTTTTTCAGTAATTAATTAAGGTGACGCAAAGGCCTGACGGAAAATAAGAAACAGCCGTAGGAGACGCTTTGGTATTCCCTCTCCTTCTTTACCCGGTTGGTACGCTGTTCTCCCTAGCAGGTGAGATAGGCTTACAGGTTGATAGGGCGAAGGCTGTGTACTGTGATTGAGTATCAACGAGAAGGCATGCCGAATCGTCCCTTCCGTTTCTTCATCTTCCGTTACACCCGCGTGTGAACTATAGGCGGATGAACAGGTTATTGACAGCCGGTCATCTGAGCGAAGAGTGCATTGGTATGCTGCTCCACGCAAAAACAATGTGTAAACAGAAAGCAATTAATTACTCGAAAAAATCACTAATCGACGCGTTCTTTTTGTTTCTTTTTGAATACATTTCCCTGAAGGTTCCAATCTATAAAACACAGGTTCCAAAAGCGTCCGAAGTACAATGTAAAAGTTCAGAGCCGCTCACGGCTCAGTTCTTGACCGAAGTTTGTTGTTGTTGTTTCTTGTTAGTTTGTAAGTAAGTTTTAGTAAGTTTGTTGTCTTGTTTCGCCTAAAGGGAATTGAGAGAAATTTATTTTTTGACTTGAACTTTGAAAATCTCCAAGCGAACCTCACTTTTGTTAGTCACAACCTCACAAAAATTAGTAAAAATTCCGCTTTAGTCCCGCCTGTTTGATTGTCGCAAAGAAGAGCGCACGTAAGATGCGGGAAGAGGAGGACGTGTTCCCGCCTCTGTTCTACCTTTCTTTCCCACGCTTTGACCTTGGTGCTGGGGACAACCGTCTTATCACAAAGAAGGCAAAACAAATGAAGGCGGGGACACTTCCTCCTCTAGACACACATTTCGGCCGCCCTTCTTTGCGAAAATCAAGCGGGCGGGGCTAAGGAGTGATTTTTACAATTTTTTTACTATTTCTGTTGCGATACTGTGCATAGTTTTTGTTGGGTCTGCGGTTATCCGTGGAGGACTTCATTTTTGTGTAAAAAAAGCGAGGTTCGCTTGGCAATTTTCAAAGTTGAATTGACAAAAATAAAATTCCCGCAATTAAAAATTGTACAAAGCCTTCCATAATGGTGGCATAAGTTTCCACAAGGTAATTTCCGAAAGTCCCACAATCCTCCGGCAAGTACGTTGCCAATTAGAATTTTTATCACCTTAGGTGAAACACCCTGTATAGAATATACAGGGTGTCCCAGAAAACGTGTCATTGAATTATAATAAAAAAAAATACACCACCTAGAATCATGCGGTCAATGGCATTTGTTCTTACTGGGTTTTTGCCACCTCCTCATGTGAATGTCGTGTAACGTAAGTTTAATTCTGTAAATTTTTGCGAGCTTAAGTCGGAAATTTGCCTAGTACAGGTCACTTTTTTACCCCACCAATGTGAAGAGCGTGTCTAATTTAGTCAAATTAATGATAATTGACAGGGATATTCAGGAGCTATCCCATCGGAAAAAATAGCCGAACATCATGCTCTACGGAGGTCGCACAGAATAGCGCACGATGAATTTTTCAGCGCAATCTTTGCTAGTCCGACGAAAGGAGGTTGGAAACCCAGCCCTCCCCGACATCGCAGAAAGAGATAAAACAGGCACGGCTTATCACGTCCGACTTTCGCTGGGATAATGCTTTCCTTCTCCCAATTTTAGGAACTGTTACTTTTTCTACTATCACTCTGTAGGCTGGCTTCGGAACCTCCTTTCGTCGCACTGCGAGCGATTGCGCTCAAAAAGTCATCGCGCGCTATGGTCCGGTGGTCCGAAAAGCATGATATTCGGCAATTTTTTTCGATGGGATAGCTCGTAAATATCACTGTGAATTATCGTGAATTTGAGTGAATTCGGCACGCTCTTCGTATTGGTGGGGTAAAAAAGTGACCTTTACTTGGCAAATTTCTGAATTCAGTTCGCAAATGTTGACAAAATTAAACTTGGAGTACATGACATTCACCTTAGGAGGTGGCAAAAACCTAATAAGAACAAATGCTGTTGACCACATTATTCTAGGTGGCGTAGTTTTTTTATTATAATTCAATGACACGTTTTCTGGGACACCCTGTAGAAGGCTATGCTCAGGGACGATCACTGAAAAGGGAGCTTCTCGATAGCGCCACCTGTGTATGAATTATTCAGCTGGAATCAGAATTTCATTTGTGTCGGTACCACCCAGCTGAGACCGTCGCCATTGGCTTCCCCATTCCAACTCTGAAAGCAGCGTAAATGATTCGTCGCGCGAGGGATGGAGCACTAATGTCAAATGTCTTTTTTTCCTGCTTATTATAAGACTTACGAACTGCACATGATCTTCATGACCTACGCAACAGCAAGCTACAACCACTGGTGCAAGAAGCCTGACACGCTTGCAAACATATCAGACTCTGACTGGCTGAATGTCTCCATACCAAAGGACGATAGAGGGGTCTTGTCCTCTTGCACCAGGTAAATATTTCATGAGATAGGGTTCCATAGCCGTTCTTCTGATCCTCTCATTTCTATTAAAATGCGCAGTATCAAGTTTACAACGAGCGTATTTTATGGAACGAGAATCATGAAATTGCACAGCAATATAACATGACTCGCCCGTAGTTGATGCACAAGTATAGTAATAGTGCGCCAAATAGTCATCGATAGACGGTATTCGACTATGCACGACATTCTCGGGTAAACATAAACAAGCCCTCGCCACAACTTCCGGTGCCAAGAAGACTTCCGGTCCTTCCGCGACTAAGGACGCTCGGATCCAGCCGCAATGCAAAGTTATATGTTTCGCTTTCCTGATTTGCTGAAAACTGGAGGCGTATACCTCCTTGTGGCAAATTAAATTGCCATAAGAAGGCGTATATGGCCCTCTCCGTCCTCAAATCAGAAGCAATAACTGTATCAGTCGGCATAGTGGTTGGCGCAGAGAGTGTTTGATGCGAAACCGGATGTCCTTTTGGCAACAAACCGGAAGCGGTGCAGAAAGGCATGTATAGCTACTTGGGTGTTGGTTACACTGAACGTGCGAAAGCACTCTGAGGTGAAGCCTATTACTTTCAGGTACGAACCCGCAGTTCCGACTGATGACTCCGCAAAGAGAACCATAGTTCCTTGCGAATCCTGGCAGTTCCAGTTAGAAGGACACGGACACACCATCGTTACGGAGGTAAGCTTGAAAGGAAATCCTGCGAAGTTCCCCTTCCCCGCTTTTGTTGTCGTTCAGCATACCCGACAGAAGATAGACAAAACGCTGGCGCTGGTGAAGTATTGGTGAAGTATTGGTGAAGTACACCGGCTTCATAAAACGTTAGCGGCACGATTAAAAATTTCGATGCCTACCCAGCGACGATCGTAACAGCGAATACGTACGGCCCCTGATATACACATTCCACAAAAGTACAACTTCAGGAATAGTCTATAATGCTGGCACAATAGATGCCGACTGCGGGGGGGGGGGGGGGGGGGGGGGGGCGTTGCACCCCCGGAACATGAACTAGGGGGGGCGCTGCCACCTCCGGGAAGTCCCGCTAAGAGACTGACACCAACCTTTGGGGCTCGGCGCGCCCGGGTCAAAAGAGCGATGAGGCACCAACCCCAAAAATGCATCTTGCAATTTGTAAAATATGTATCCGCAAAACATACTCATTATCACAGTAGAAGGTGAGGCGAGGAAACACAGAGGGTGACACAACACATAGCCTGAATTTCGCCCAAAGCAATCAGATCAATGAAACGAAGCAGTCGAAAAGGTACCCGCAGCTGCCCGTGAGGTGTAACGGTAGTGTGTTCGGAACGCATATCCGTTGAGAGCGGGTTGTACTCCCTCTGCTCCATTTCATTAACCATATTCATTATATTGCGCGCATTTCGGGTCAAACACCGAGGATTCAATGCATTTTGTTCCTTTTGCACTCAGTTTTCAAAGGCGTAATGCCTTCAGTTGTGCAC
This sequence comes from Ornithodoros turicata, assembly GCF_037126465.1. Taxonomy (NCBI): domain Eukaryota; kingdom Metazoa; phylum Arthropoda; class Arachnida; order Ixodida; family Argasidae; genus Ornithodoros; species Ornithodoros turicata. The sequence continues at coordinate 18,622,581 of NC_088205.1, read as the reverse complement.
GTGTTCACTGTTTACGCTCTCTCTGTTTCTTCTTTTTTTTTTCTGTTCTTCCTTCCTCTTATTTCTATACCAGTTCTGCACACATCATAGGAGCAAGCCAGAATGTGTGATTCTTCAGCTTTAGTTTTGTGTTCTTTATTTTTCTTTTCCTTTTCTTCCTTCTTTTCGTTTTCTTTTGCTTTCTTCCTTTCTTTGCCTTTTTGTTTTCCCCCTTTCACTTTTTTTTAAAATAACAAGCTGACATCCATCTGGCTTACGTTTCCTTTCTTTTTTTTTTCTTAATAAACATATCCCCCCCCAGCCAGAGTACTTACTTCGCGGTGCGCCCTTGCCCCTCCCGGGAAAATGAAAACTCACCGCCTCGAACACGCGCGTGGACCTGTATAGCAAACAATCTTAACCTTACCACCATACACCCTTTGGAAAAAGCATTTGCACCTTTTAGGAGGTAATAGTTGTCGCATATGTTGTGCATAAAATGTTCCAAAGTTCTACCAGCTGCCTCACTCTCAAAACAGGGCTTCACCGCATAGCACGTTGTCCGCCAACCATTGGGCCAACCGGAACGCCAACCGGGCCCCCAAGGTCCCCCAAGGCGTCCCTTCGGGATCCGCCCATGCTTCGAGGACAGCGCGATTTCTTGATGATGATGAGCTCAAGGAGGCAGTCGAACACTATTTGCAGATGAGAGAACTGATGTTCTGAGACTGGAACACATAGAAAGGAGGTGTGTTAGCTTAGCTCAATTGGTAGAGCCCTGGACCGGTAATCCAGAAGATGTGGGTTCGAGTCCTACAACTGGCTAACCTTTTCAGTGACTTCCTTCTTTCATCGACTATTTGCAGGGTCGCGACAAATGTTTCTCCTCTTTAGGAATCGGGGGAACTTGGAAGCGATGTGTGAAGTGCGCTGATGTCCGGGGGAGCTGGGGTGGAAAGTAAAAATGTGTTCTTGGGCCCCAGAGTTCGCGCTTCTATGATAGGCTTATTGAACGCCCCTCGTATACGACGGCAACATATTAATGCGAGCAAGCACAGTCCAAAACATTTGCTTTCTTTCGCAGTGGGATTTGGTGTGCGTCAGAGAAGGGCTTATCATGTCCTCCAACATGCTCTACCTTTTCGCCATAATGACGAGCCAACCTATCGCTGGAAATGTGTCTGACAGGTATGAACAGCAACAACCGGCTGGGTTACAGTTGTGAATGAAGCACGACCTACTAGATTATAGCGACCATGTCATAATCGGCAAACCCAATTAGAAGCCCGTCCGCACGATCCGCCAGGGGCATTGGTCCGCGAGATTCGCATCGTGATTGGACGCTGGAAATTTGAATTTTGAACGCACAGAAGCGGAAGGCACGATTACCGTAGCAGGCGACAGCAACAGTTCCTATGAAAACGCGTAGGATGATGATAATCAACTTGAGAAGGAAGCATCTCTCGTGGGACATCCACCGCCTGTACAAAAATACTAAGGTAAGCTAAAGTACAGAGTACTGTAGAAATTGAGGAGGCAATAACCGGACCGATGAGTAGCGCCACCGCTAGCCTCCAAATGTGGCGCTGGAAAGGGGTCCGTATGACGTCGTCGCTATAATCTAGTAGGTCGTCGAATGAAGTGATCGAAAACGAGTTGTCGCGTCGAAGGGTGACTTCGAAAATGACTTTTCGTCGTCGGTGACTTTTTTTCGTCGCATCCTATAGCGGTCCTCGGCGAACCACACTCAGCGCGCGCCAAAATAAACCCATGTGGTTAGCACAGAAGACAATAATCGGTCATTGAGTGAAGCCGACGAGTTCGCTCTGCTCGAGCGATGTCCCAACCAGAGCGTCGAATCGAACCGGAACCGAAAATCGGGATTAACCGTTATTTTTAGCTGGAACTGAACAGGAACTGAACCGTAATTACTAGCGCCAGCCTGGAGTTGAACCGGAACCGCACCGATCTAGAAACTTCGGTTATCGGTTCAGGATATCGGTTCGGGTTGGTGTGTGCCGCCTGTTATCTATCGCATCGTCTTTTGGCGACATCCGTCATATGTGACGTAATACTGGAGATCTGGAGGTCCATTCGGTAGCGCGAGACGTACAAGGCCAAGGGTGAACGGAGTTGTCCTCTTGCCACCACTTATAGAAGAAACGTGTTTTGTCATTCCTACGTTCGAACGAAAGTTTGCAGCAGCAGTGCATTGTAACATGATGTGGAACATTAAAATCGTAGCCAAAGAACCACTATGTTCAATAAGGCTGCACTGCACTGCTGCTGCAAGTGTGCCGCGACTCGCCTGTCGCAGCAGTTCAGTCTTTCCATTTGTAACTTGGAAGTGCCCCGGCACCGACAGCGGCGTGCGGTACTTAGTTTCGATTTTAGAGGTGCAGACGCTGGCCGAAGTTGTTCCAAGTCTGTCAGAATGCAGGCGAGCGCAATGAAGGCGAAAGGAAGCACAATGAAAGTGAATGCATGTTTCGGTGAGTGAAGTCTCTCCAACAATATACTGTTAGTGCATCAACCTAGAAACGACCAAGAAGGCAAGTCTTGAGACTTCAATGGGGCGTTGGAAGTTCATTTGAGCAATAGAGACAATAGTTCATTTGCCATATGAAGATCCTACATAAAAAATACGTTCCACTTCCAGATGACGTGTTACCGCTATAATCTAGGCCTATAGTTTCATTTTCCCTGGGGGTGGGGAGTGGGGGGAGGTGACGTGAGGATTCGAGCGGTCTGCCTGCCTAGATTGGCGGCACGTTGCCCGGAGAAGGGATGAAAGGGGGGTTCTGTTGGTCGAAAAGCAGAAATAGATGCTGGCTACCTATAATTTAGTAGCATATTAGAACCTCGAACTGGTTTCGAACCGATTTACAGCTTCTGAACTGGTCAATCGAACCGAACCCGAATCGAACCGAACCGAATGTGAATTCCGGAGCTGAACCGGAGCCGAACCCGAAACAAACCGAAAAACTTTTCGGTTCGACGCTCTGGTCCCAAATGGTACCCACTTCTGCCGTCCCCATGCAGCTCCATCTATTGAACAAGAGATAACCTCGTCCGGCGCACCCAAGGTCATTGGCCGCGCACGCATAAGCAAAAAAAAAAAAAAAAAACTATCCATAGCAGGCCACATGAGACGTGACAGCAATCGGCAGAGTTCGTGAGTCGGCTGGAATCAGTCGAGAAGTGAAAATCATCATGTTGCACCCGGGGACGACGATACTAGAGTTGAAAGCGAATCACGGTGAAATAATTCTGCATAGAACAGTAATGCAATCGAAACGTCATCCGTCGGGAAAACAAGGTCGTCCAAGGATAATACAAAGAGGAAAACGCTATGAGACGCCGATCGTACTTGGTCGAAAAGCTGGACGCAAAACACTAGGAGGCAGATAAAAGAGATAGGGCGCAGACTAACTGGTGCATGATGATGAAGGAACGAATAACCGAGAGATACGGGACGGACACGAAGACAAGCACAAGCACTTGTGCTTGTCTTCGTGTCCGTCCCGTGTCTCTCGGTTATTCGTTCCTCCATCACTAGGAGGCAGAGCCTAGACGTACCACTACCATTACCGGTATAGGAGACCACCAGACAAGACAGCTTCCGTTTCTTTGCCTGACAGACTTGGCCGTTATACAATGATTCGCTTGTCCTCGTTTCTGATCATGATCGGAGGGTTCGGAGTGATCTTCGCCAGGTCACTGACCATGTACAACGCCTGCCGCTGCATCGTAGCAATTTCCAGTGGTGTCGTCTATGTACTTCCATTCGTTCTTGGTGAGTGCGTTCTTTGATGACAGTTGCTGTTTATTGCCGCAACCATGTTTTTTCAAGTTTACAACCATAGCAAATGAAAGCAGCACACTGTGCGACAGCCAGGTGAAGAGGAATCTTCCCATATCGCCATACTTTTCAGTGCACACTTTAATTTGGGAAATGGTACATTTGCCATGTGCTCTGGCTCTGAGCTGCTTATATACAGGGTGTCCCAGAAAACGTGTCATTGAATTATAATAAAAAAACTACACCACCTAGAGTCATGCGGTCAATGGCATTTGTTCTTACTGGGTTTTTGCCACCTCCTCATGTGAATGTCGTGTAATGTAAGCTTAATTATGTAAATTTTTGCGAGCTTAAGTCGGAAATTTGCCTAGTAAAGGTCACTTTTTTACCCCACCAATGTGAAGAGCGTGTGTAATTTAGTCAAATTAATGATAATTGCAATGATATTCAGGAGCTATCCCATCGGAAAAAATAGCCGAACATCATGCTCTACGGAATAGCGCACGATGAATTTTACAGCGCAATGTTTGTCAGTCCGACGAAAGGAGGTTCGAAACCCAGCCCTCCCCGACATCGCAGAAAGAGATAAAACAGGCACGGCTTATCACGTCCGACTTTCGCTGGGATAATGCTTTCCCTCTCCCAATTTTAGGTACTGTTACTTTTTCTACTATCACTCTGTGGGCTGGCTTAGGAACCTCCTTTCGTCGCACTGAGAGCGATTGCGCTCAAAAGTCATCGCGCGCTATGGCCCGGTGCTCCGAAAAGCATGCAATTCGGCTGTTTTTGCCGATGGGATAGCTCGTGAATATCACTGTGAATTATCATGAATCTGAGTGAATTCGGCACGCTCTTCATGTTGGTGGGGTAAAAAAGTGACCTTTACTTGGCAAATTTCCGAGTTGAGTTCGCAAATATTTACATAATTAAACTTGGAGTACATGACACTCACATTAGGAGGTGGCAAAAACCTAATAAGAACAAATGCTCTTGACCGCATGATTCTAGGTGGCGCAGTTTTTTTATTATAATTCAATGACACGTTTTCTGGGACACCCTGTATATGAATGTGAAATCTTAAAATATTGAATTGAATTCAATTGAATTAAATTACGGGCCAAGTGATGTGCAATTCCCGTCCGCGCAAAAAATGTGCCGAGAACTTCCGTTTGCCCATGGCTGCAGCCCTAAACTCCGCTGAATTCAGTCTTGCGCGAAATGTGCTGTGGAAGCTGTGGATTTCCTGTGGTTCCTATATAGCAGGTTTCAATGCAAACGGGACTCTGGTCGATATTGAGCACCGCGAGTTAAATGCATCCCACTGATTGGCCTCCAGCGCGCGAATGCCTATTTGAAATATCAGAACGGTTGTCACGTGGTGTCAAGTCATGTGGAAACTGTAGGCCAGGATTTCAAAACGTTTGGAACGCGCCAACTTAAAAAAAATAACGATAATGCTCGTTATGTACCTGGGACCTGCTCTCAGCACCAATACAGGTGCACCATATTCGGACCGCCCGTTTTTTCGTGTATTTTCAACCAACCTATGCCATAGTTAAGACCATTATTTGCACGAATGCTTGGGGCACTGTCCTGAACTGAACGTCCTGTTCGCAATGTTGATAGCAATCGAGAGCATTCCAGCCGACTTGCTGACGACCTACACCATAGTCATTCAAGCTGGCATGACCACAGCCGGCTTGGAGCTGCACTTCATAGACAAACAGATGGCGATGGGGTGGCGAAGCTTACAAACAATTATCATGGTCAACACTACCGGCATGTTCTTGGCAACATTGTAAGTATTTTTATACTCTGTGGTGGCTGTGATATCGGTATGGTACGTGATTGATATCGCTTTGTACGGTCTGCCCCCGAGATTTTATGAGACGAGATGTTGGAAAGTTTATGAGCGAAGACGTTCAACATGGGGCTTTCTGAGACGAGATAGTACGTGCGATTACGTTTGACGAATATCTGTAAGGGCAGTTTGAGATTGATTCTTAATAGCAGGCATTGACACATACCTACTGGATGAGAACGCAAGACTAGTGTAATACTCTCCTATACATGTATACACGCATCACCATGGAGGCTTCATTGAAAAGAGGGTACTTACCAACCATCCAAAGTTATATATTACATGTGCGTTAATTTACAGAACACACTCTTGCTCCAGCGCTCATGGATAACGTTCAGGGTGTTTCACAAAACGTGTCATTCGGACGGGGTAAACGGCATTTGTGTGGCAACTAAATTTGCCACCTTGCAAAAAAATTTTCATTTGATTTTAATTGATTTTGATGAAATTGAATTTCTTTAATTGAACTCCAAAATTTCCCAAGTCAACCCTAACGTTTTCTTTTCTTTTTTTGCAGAATTAGATAGCCCGTAGCTTACTTAGTCAGATCCACCAAGAAATCCGCTCGATATTGCAAATGGAACTGCCCAAAAAAATGTCCCGAAATTGAGGCTTCAAAGTTTCGGGCATTCAACGGCGCACCAAATCAGTCGCAAAGACACTTAATGCTGTTCATAATTTCACAAAACGGGCGTACGCCTCCCGTTTTCAACAAATTAGTGCAGATAACGATATCATACGAGATGGTGGTTGTTGGCTAGGAAGCGTGCTATGCGGTAAAGTTCATTTCTAAGAGTGTAGCTTCAAGGGGGCAGGAGCATGTCCTCCTCTCCGCGCATCTTTGCGACTGATTTGGTGTGCCGTTGAATACCCGAAACTTTGAAGCCTCAATTTCGGGACTTTTTTTGACAGTTCCCTTTGCAATATCGAGCGGATTTCTTGGTGGATCTGACTAAGTTCGCTACGAGCTCTCTAATTCTGTAAAACAAACGTGAGGTTGATTTGGGAAATTAAAGAAATTCAGTTTCTTTTAATTAAAATCAAATGAAAATATTTTCGCAAGGTGGCAAAGATAGTTCCCACACAAATGCCGTTTACCTCGTATTTTTCCATCGCCCCGTTTTTTTATAAAGTCCGAATGACACCTTTTGTGAGACACCCTGTATGTAACCAACCAGCAGAAGAGTGTTAAAAGATATGTTAATGATGGTGACTGGGGTGTTTCATCGCCAGAGGCGATACTCTACCCCATGCTCGCGGTAAGGTGGTAAAATGGAATAACGAGCGGCCTCACAGTCGTTACACAACCAAGCTTTATTGTCATAGTTATTGCAAAGCCTGGTTGCTAGCTCATGCAGTGCTTCGTGTATAGTGCTCGTCTTTTGTGTACCCTGCACTGGTAGCAGACATGTACAAGAAACTGAAAATTGTATGATAAGATAATAAATACATGAAAATTAAGGTAATTAAGATAGAGTACAAAATACTTCAAAAAAGTATTTAAGATACAGTATTTTAAATACAATACTCCAAATATGTACACGTCTGACTGGTAGTAGGTTGTTCTGTATTCTCGCAAAAGTTCCATATGGAAAGATAGACGCCAAGGAGATGCCTTCATCCCTTGGAACGTCTTAAGGACGTCCCTCGTTGTACCTAGTTCACGCGCATCTCAACGAGCTCTTTCAGGCTGCACAAAATACACTCTAAAAACAGAACTTCACCGCATAGCAAGCTGTGCGCCAACCATTGCCACTTCGCTTCTGCACAACCATTGCGCTTCTGATTCGAAAACAGAGGGGGGCGTACGCCTTTTTGTGGCGGGACATATGCAAATTGCCACAAAAAGACTATCGTTCGTGCCAATGGTTGGCGCAGAGCGAGCTATGCGGTGAAACTGTTTTTAGAGTGTATGGTGGAATGTCACCCGCCTTGTTATCGGCGCGTCTTGTGCTACGCGCCGGTCCGCCGATAAGTTGTTCTACACTCTTAAAAATGAACTTCACCGCATAGCACGCTCCTAGCCAACCATCGCCTCGAATGATATCGTTATCTGCCCTGATTTGTTGAAAACGGGAGGCGTACGCCTTTTTTGTTACACTTATGCTGTTCATAATTTCACAAAACGGGCGTACGCCTCCCTCTCTCTTCGAATCAGAAGCAACAACCCTATCATTCGTGGCAATGGTTGGCGCAGAGCGTGCTATGCGGTGAAGTATAGGTCCTCAACTCCCCTCTCCCACTTTCCTTTTTTTTTTTGTTTGGCTATAGTCGTGACGATGCCCACTTGAGTGCGGCCAACAACGGCAAGCTACCTCGACACCCCCCCCATAGGTGTCACAAAAAAGGCGTACGCCTCCCGTTTTCAATAAATCAGGGCAGATAACGATATCATTCGAGTTGATGGTTGGCTGGGAGCGTGCTCTGCGGTGAAGCGTGAAGAGCGCCGTGTTTGACATTCTTCACAGCCTCGGCGTTGATCTAGATGGCCACGTGGCTCGCTTTAAATATTACGTACTCTCACTGTGTCACTCGCTTGCATGAGTTACTACTTGTCTGCTCCACAGCCTCATGAAGGAATCGCCCGAGTGGTTAGTGATCAGTCAAAGACTCGGCGAAGCGGAAAAGCTTGTGCTACGTGCGGCCAGAATCAATGGGATGGCCGACGCCGAGGTGAAAGAAAAAATCAACAAGGCCTTGACCAAGTATGAACGGGTAAGCTCTTCACTTTAGCCTCCTTCGCGAGTAACATGGTGCCTAACGGGTGCGCAGAGTACCGCAATGCCTTGAGCGACGGTCCTTCTTTCATTGATTTACTCACTAATTTCAGGTACTAGAGTATTTAAACTCCAGTACCGTAGGGGAAAGTATGAGGGTTGGTGCACGGCGCGATAGTACCGTGTCCGACCGGAAATGGAAGAATGCGCTGTTGCCTTACTATCAAGAGCAATTCTTTTATCGAATTTAGCCTTCAACGTCGTGTTAGTTCTCCTGTGTACAATTGACCTCAGCTACTAGTAGGTTACTTTAGAACTATTGCAGGCTTCAGTCTGTTCAACGCCGTTCTTCTTTTGTATATTTTAGTCTCGAAAACAGATATCGACGTCCAAAGTTGGGTGCTTGGGTCTCTTCATTCCCACGCTCCGCCGCAAGACAGTGATTCTGGCAATCGCCTGGTACGACTTTCTTTATATACGCGTAGCAGTTTCAACGTCGGTAACAAACTGAAAGCTGGGCACGATTGTCTGAAGTGACCAAGAATTTCGCCATACGACGCAACCGATGGGGATGGATAGTAAACTAACAAGATGGCGTATATGTAGGGAGTGACTTTTTCGGGTTAAATGCTTTCTCAAAATCGGGGAATAAAAATCGGGCGCTATTTTTAAATCTGTAACTTGGGGAGAAATCGGGCGATAATTGTGCCTTCGGGTGTTATCGGGTGTTTTTGTTTCTCCTTTTGTCTATTAAGTCCTTTCCTATTCTCTCTCTTTTTTTTTCTTTTTTTGCGAAATCGTGACCTTCCAGCGGTAATCCCCGAACGCATAGACAGTATTGACAGAAGTGCACGGGTGTATTGCTGGGAACGTAAGTGACCCATTCTCACATGTGTTACACGTGGCGGCCTTTGTTCGTCTTCAGTGGAAACGTCACTTGAGGATTTCATAATGACTGGAATTCGGGGAGAAATCGGGTTTATTTAACCCGAATTGGTCGGAGGTCAGTTCGGGGGGAATAACGGGTGGAGTCGGGTCGAAAAAGTAACTCCCTACGTATATGCAGGCCAGCTGGCGGATGAACTCCATAATGTAAAAGCCTGAGTCTGCATGGGCGAACGAATTACAACCAATATACATTTCGGGTCGTATCAGGATCATAATCGACTACTATGAGGGTCGTAAAGCCATTTTCGAAAATACCAGATCGCGGTTTATGATTGTCGTGGTTATCTGCACTGGACTTAAAAGAATTGGTAGAGAGAGAGAGAGAACGAGAATGCGATCACCGGTCCACGATAAGATGCCAAAACTGCCTTACATGATCATGAGCTATTATGCGTGGTATTCTTGATTGAAACGGAGGGTTCTGCAAATCCTCGCAAGCAGTACAATGTACTGAAAGTCGGGTGCAATAGGGGTGGACGTGTAGGTGGAAGTCCTTGAACAGACTAGTGAAGCTAACGAACATTGACAAGACAAGCGTCCACCCCTTTGCACTCGACTTTCAGTACATTGTGCTACTTATCAGCACACCGTATTCAACGTCCCTCGCGAAGGATGACATTAAGACGCTCGCGTCCTCGGACGGGTTTCAACCTGTAAAATTGGATCAGTAAGCCGACACGTTATCAATTGATCCATCGAGGTCAGTTATATATTCATTCGATCTCTGTAATTATAGAAGTCGGTGAACCCGCGAGCGTATTAATATAGTATAGACCCTATCGATGAGGCGAGATAGAGTTAGCAACGAACTTCTATGTAATGAGCGTGATCTGCTCCTCCAACATACACAGTACATCCCTGTCGACGGCCTATTACATCTTCATTGTGGAGCTGAATACGTCGGATATGTCCAAGATATTCCCCTGGCATCTCTTCATTTCCGCTTTGGGCCTGGGCGTCTCCTACATGGTAGCCAGCATGGTCGGAATACGCTTCACCGCCTCTGGCTCCCTAATCATATCGGGAGTTCTCTTCGGGGGTTTCACATTTGTCAAGTCACGTATGTGTTTTCGTCTCAACCATCGGAGCATTGGCTGAACAAACCCATTTTGTATCCTTTCAGGGACCAGCGATGCCCTGCTGATTTTGTTTTTAAGCGCGACCGTGGTGATGCTAACAATCACTGCCTTCCGTATGCTTCCCGCTCTTATTATGACTCACTATCCGACAGAAATGCGCGCAACTGCGATGACCACCTTCAGCGTCTTCACCTACTCCGGTGTCTTCACCAAGGGTTTCACAACCTTTCTGGTACGAACGACGCCCCTCTTGTAATGTCTTGCGGCGTCTCTGGGCAATGACAATGCACAATACCGAGTTAACAGGTTGGGGGGTACCTACATTCTTAGAAATGAACTTCACCACATAGCACGCTTCTAGCCAACCATCATCCCGAACGACATCGTTCTGTCCCCTGATTTGTAGAAAACGGGAGGCGTACGCCTTTTTGTGACACTTTGCAGAAATGTTAATTGTCATAAAAAGGTGTGCGTCCCGCGCTTTCCACAAATACCACTCTGTACGACGGTTGGCCTCCAGCGTGCTATGTGGTGAAGCTTGGATTTGAGAGTGTAGGAGATCGGGAGCATTCTACGATACGATGATCGAAGCTGTCAAATGGAATATCACCGGCGTGACTAAAGGAATTATGCGATTGGCTGCCATGAACTCCTTCCAATCTATACAGGGTGTCTCAGGGTGTCCCCGGGCTAAATAATTCGCGAACGGGTGCACCAATCGAATAACTTTCCTTTTTCCAAGTTTCTGTCCGATACCATCTACACTCTAAAAACAGAGCTTCACCGCATAGCACGCTGCGCGCCGACCATTGCCAAGAATGACAGTGTCATCGCTGGTGATTGGAAGACCGAGGCTGCGTACGTTTGAGGTTCAAGCTACATTTAGTTCGCCCGCCCACACAGGACTACCCAGGAGAGTCGTCGCACTCCTCTCCAAAAAGGGCGACAAGAAGTTTTAACACTATGGATAAGGTTTGGGTGAAAAAGTAAGAGCGCCAGTCCCCCACCCCGCGTATCTGACTAATATGCGCCCTTTCTCTGTTATGATCGCGCATAGTACCTTGATATCACACGCTTTCCACTAGCACAACACTGGCCCAAACTTTTTCTTCGGCACTCCCCGTTGCGAAGTAAGCTCAAGAACGCTTAATTCATCGGTGGATAAGGGAGCGGAAGAGCGTCCTTTTGCGCCTCACCGCGACCAGCTGCGACAAAAATATGTAAACAGAAAACAAATTAATTACTGCAACAAATGACCCGCTTGGCCGGGTGACATTTTTATCGAGAAGGTGTCCACTGAAGGTCCCAAAAGGGGTAGTACCCATTTTAATGCCGACGGCGCCCTGATTTAGAAGTTGTTTTTCACGAAACTCATTTGAATTTTTATTTTAATAATGAGCGCCTCTATATGTCCCTTCTATGTTGTTCCTTTCATGCCTCCCACTCATTCACACGGCGCGCAGCTCGTTGGACAGATACTTGTAAAAAGAAAGTTCTTCGACTGGTGCACCCGTTCGCGAATTATTTAGCCCGGAGATTTAACCGAGACACCCTGTATATTAAAACTCGCGAATGTCGCTACAGTAAGAGAGGGCAAAACAGGCCCATAACGCCTTTTGGTCCGTCGCATAGCCAATATTCCACTCATTCTTCGGCATCAGAACTTACGCAGGTGAGATATAGGGCATAGAAAAAAAAACTCTTTCTTCGTCCCTTCTTGTAAAGGCCGACCCGCATGGTGCGCTTTTCTTGCGTAAAAGCTGAGTTTTCACGCCCAGCGCAAAATTTTGTACGTCGCTGCTGCTCGTAGCGCGGGATTCACTGCATCAGAGCTGGTTCAGCAGCAGTCTGTTCACGGGCGTTCATAGCAACCGCTCAGGGCGCAGTAAGTCACTTCTGGTTCCGGTCTAGCATCCTACTTCCTTTTTAGCAATGGCCGCTCTTACAAAAAAAAAAAAAAAAAGCTGCAGAAGGACATCTCCAAGTACAACAATTTTCGCTCGTGAGGGTCCATTTTACCAAAGAAACACCCACAAAAAAAAAAAAAAAAAACCATTTCAGGACTGAACAGGAAAGAGGAGAATGTTGCCAACACTTCGTAAAGCACATACGCAAAATCTGCTGTGCACGCAGCAGCGGGATTTGCGCCCCCACGGTGCGTGGCTATGCAGAGTTTTACGCCGCGCGACATTCACAGAAACATGCACCATGCGGGTCGGCCTTAAGACGTAGGATTTTATTCCACGAGCCAAGCATTGTACTTCGAAGGACACTAAACATATACGGTCTTCGGTGTTTACATCGTCTCGTTACTAGGCTTAGTGTCCTTGAAAGAAAAGGATTCGGCGGCAAGCTTCTTCCAGCGTGGTGCGGAGACCGGAGGGGTGCTGGTGTTAGGAGGTAGACGCTAGAATTCTCGGCGACGCCTTAGAGTTGTGCGGTTTCTTTCGAAAATTCGTGGAACCGTGTGATGTGCATTTATATTTAGCGTACTGAACCTCTGAGTGAGGTTCATTGATAATGTGAAATCAAATGATCATGTTCATGCTACCGTGGTCTGTCCGTGCACACAACCCCTTGTTTTTACGGTCTCTTTATTATGTGTGCTGATGTGTTCGGCTGGGGTTTCAACTCGTAACATTTGGTAACCTGTTGTCCTTTGTAGGATTCTTACGTAAAGGGAATAGGATCCTACTTTTTTGGGGCCACCTGCATTCTTGTTGGAGTCCTGGTTCTACTGCTACCAGAACCGCACGAAACCGTCCACGAAGATGGGCTTTACTCACCATCGAGTCCCATGGCCACGCGTCGAGTAGGGATGTCTGAGCTGAAGTCTTTCGCAGCTGAAAAGGCGGCTTCGCCGAAAACAGTCAGAGGAGCGGTGGAGCAGCTTGGAGAGATGGTCCGGTCAGCTAGTCCGACCGGGAGTCCAATCTCACTCAAGAGTCCAATCCCACTCGGTCCACGGAGTCCACACGGTATCAAAAGTCCCGTTCGGAAAAAGAATGTGAAGAAGTAACCAGGCCGAAACTACTACTTATACCGTTATACAGTGAACCAATAATTTTTTATGGCACTCCGTTAGATGTTGTCATGGGATGTACCTAATGAACGCGCTCCAGCTGGAGCGATTTAAGCTGTGCTGATCGTTATGCAAATATATGACGCATTCTGGTGGGTCTCGTGCAAAGAAGGAAATGCTCATCGCGTACAATCTTGTGTCTACCTAACTGCTGCTGCTTTTCGCTGAAAGTGAAGAAAGGCATTCGCTCTGTTGACATCGGTGTGCTGCACTTACGTACTTTGAAACCGCGTAGTGTTTCTGCATTTCATCTGCTAATCCAACTGTTTGCCTATCGGTATCTACAGCGGCACGACGCTCGGGGGTAGGGCGTTTGTGGTATGACGTCACAGGAACGTCTCTAGCGATCATTGCGCACAGACGCCGGGCAGCACAAACCACGACCTAACTACTATGGGCAATATCTACTGCAGTATCTTGTGCTACAATTTTGACCGTTATGTGGCATCAGAGTGGAAATCTAGATAAGGCTGAACAAGGACACACAAGGATTAGGCCAAAGATTAACCCTATGCTGGACTGTGGGATACCGGTGTCCTACTTGTCACTTGATCTTATATGCGGGCTTGAGCTACGCCGAGCGACCATATTATTCCCGAATTGCTGTGGCTCCATCTATGAGGAGTGCAGTGTTTCACTCTCCTATACATGAAAAGCTCTGGACCCAATAGGACGGTTCTTTTCTCTGTTCTCCGTGAGTGATGCGTCGTTTCATGTGCCGTTTCGGAAACCTTCGCAACCGGAACCGGCATATAGGGCGTCCGTATACCTGTAGCTACGGGACTCGTGTTCTCGCTATAGAAAGGGAGTTTGCTTGGTCTGTCTTCCCGCTAGGCCGTGTGCTCGCGTTACACTCTTAAAAATGAACTTCACCGCATAGCACGCTCCTAGCCAACCATTATCTCGAATGATATCGTTATCTGCCCTGATTTGTTGAAAACGGGGGGCGTACGCCATTTCTGTGACACTTATGCTGTTCATAATTGTCACAGAAAAGGCGTACGCCTGCCGTTTTCAACAAATCAGGGCAGATAACGATATCATTCGAGATGATGGTTGGCTAGGAGCGTGCTATGCGGTGAAGTTCATTTTTAAGAGTGTAGGCTCGGTTGACTGAAGTTCTTACATCGCCGGCTGCAATTGCTTGATTTGGTCCATATGTGCGACAACTGCAAACGCCCACGGAAGAAGCGCTGTTTAGTTTAGTGGCGACACGAATGGCCGCGCCGCTGATCCTGATGAATCGTCCCAACATGAGCGACGAGAGTGAGACGAGCTGTAGACGGGCGGATCCAGACCCTCACTGTAGGGGAGGGAGGAAGGTTTCTTTGTCGAAGCGCGTAGCTAAGGAGGGGAGAGGGAGAAAACTAGTGTGAAAAGGTAACTTCTATAGTTACCACCTGCACACTTAAAAATGAACTTCACCGCATAGCACGCTCCCATCCAACCATCTCAAATGATATGGAGCGTGTTATGCGGTGAAGTTCATTTTTAAGAGAGTAGGCCAACGTAGCGTCTCATAAAGGATGTAAAGAAATTACCGTATATCCAAATTGCTACAAAAATGCGTACGCCCCCTCGCTCACCGAATCAGAAGCGATAACCCAACCACTCGTGGCAACGGTTGTGCGGACAACATGCTATGCGGTAAAGTTCTGTTTTGAGAGTGAGGTAGCATAGAGAGCGACATCGCAAGAACGCGATGACCCGCGTGCCTGAGTGGTTCCGGCTTGCTGCCAAATGCAAGTCCAACCATGGCAAAGACGCATCATGTGCACCCTGTGCTCAACGAATGGCAAATAGGTCTTTAAAATGAACTTCACCGCACAGCACGCTCCTAGCCAGTCATCATCTCGAATGACCTCGTAATCTGCCCTGATTTGTTGAAAATGGGAGGTGTACGCCTTTTTTGTGACACTTATGTAGTTAATAATAATAATAATTGTCACAGAAAAGGCATACGCCTCCAGTTTTCAACAAATCAGGGCAGATAACGATATCGTTCGAGATGATGATTGGCTAGGAGCGTGCTATGCGGTGAATTTCATTTTTAAGAGAGTGTGTCAAGTATCTGTGCAGTGTATGCGGGATCCCGCTCTCCGTAGTGTATTTTGAGCCTTTTCAGGGGCCTCAAGTGGATCGTGGGACATACACTCTCCCACTTCAAGTAGCTTTGCTGGTTCATGGGACAAATTAGTCCCACTTTTTGCTCGTCTGTAAAAAAAAATTGTCAACGTTCGGGCTTGGTTTTTTGTTTATAAAACTGCATCAGAAACGCAGTGGGAATGTCCCTGATGATGTTCGGTGTCACGCTTTCTCGTGTCCAACAAATGGTCCTAAAGTGTTGAAATCTGGGATGATTTCATAATCTCCAGTGCCCAAAACGTCACGAAGGGAGGAACTACGAAGCGCCCTCAACTTTCTAATGACAAAATGTGGCAAAGCGGCCGAGCGCTCGGATATTACCAACCTATTGCAGCGCTGGATCGCGTGACGGTTGTCACCCGAACATAAGCGCCACGAAATAGTGAACTTTAGTCGCGTGAACATAGTGAACTTTAGTCGCGTGAACGCGCACCCACGTGAACTTCGACGCGCGGGCCAATGCAACACCACCAATAGATAGAGGTGGTGGTGGTGGGGGCGATAGGGCTTGCCGTTGTCGGCCTCACGTATGTGGGCAACGTCACGACTGACGCCCTGGGGGAATGTGCGTCCTGGGCCGACTTCTAAGGGAACTGTGCCGACATATGTCTTAAAGCTTCTGAGGAAAACCCAGGAAAAACCCCAGACAGCACAGCCGGCACCGGGATTCGAACCCGGGTACCTCCCAGTCTCTATCAATAGATAGAGAAAGCCTGCTTACTCGTCGACGTGGCGTAACAACTAATTGTCAGCCAATCAGGATCGTGTTTTCAACGGCTGCAGCCAATCACGAACGCGCTTTCACCGGTCGTGGCCACGAAAACGAACCACCGTCGTCTGCGAGTTGTGATTGAACGTCCCCGCGTACTAAATGGGAAAACTTGGTGATAAAGCGCAATACTATTTTCTGGAAAGCGTGTTGCACTTTTTGTCTAAATATTCAGGTCTGCAGGTGCCAAGTAAGCTGCGGTTTCCTGAATTCGCCGAACAGCGAATTGTAGTAGCTGACGAATTCTGACTATACAGGGTGTTTCAGTTAAATCCCCGGGCTAAATAATTCGCGAACCGGTGCACCAATCGAATAACTTTCTTTTTTACAAGTATCTGTCCAATACCACCTACAAGATGCGCACCGCGTGAATGAGCAGGAGGCGCTCATTATTTAAATAAAAATGCAAATGAGTTTCGTAAAAAAGCGTAACTTCTAAAGCAGGGCGCTGTCGGTATTAAAATGGGTACTATCCCTTTTGGGACCTTCAGTGGACACCTTTCAGAGAAAAATCTGCCACCGAAGCGGGTCATTTGTTGCAGTAATTAATTGGTTTCGGTTTACGTATTTTTGTCGCGGCTGGTCGCGGCGAAGCGCAAAAGGACGTAATTCTTTGGTGTAATTCATTGGTGTAAGGACGTAATTCATTGATGGATAAGGGTGTGAAAGAGCGTCTTTTTGCGCTTATACTTGTGCTTATACTTATGCACAGATACTTGTAAAATAGAAAGTTATTCGATTGGTGCACCGGTTCGCGAATTATTTAGCCCGGGGATTTAACTGAAACACCCTGTATACAGGGTGTGTGCAGAAAAACATGACCCGCATTTTTACATGTAACTCGTTGTCTACTTAGCTGAGGAACTTCCGGTGGCGCACGACGGCGTATTTATGCGTGCGAAAGCTACAAAAAAATCCTGGAAGCCATACTCAGTGTAAAAAAATAAACGGAGCGCGAAAACATGGGCTTCCATGCATTACAATAGGGCGGTCATGACAGTGCATGGTAGTGCATTTCGGTCTCATGAGAGTTATGTGCAGGCACCGCTAGGGGTACTGCCGATGAGCATCCATGTGGGAGATCGTTTCGATTCATGCACCGATAGCTCCCCTAGCGGTACTTGAACATAACTCTCCTATACGTGCACCATGTTGCCCTTTCACATACACCCTGTTGTCCACCATGCATGTTGCCCTATTCTGATGCACGGAAGCCGACGTTTTCGTTGTTCCGTTTATTTTTAAAGCTGGGTATGGCTTCCACAATATTTCTACAGATTTCGAACGCATAAATGCGCCATCGTGCGCCACCGGAAGTTCCTCGGCTAAGTAGACAACGAGTTACATGTAAAAATGCGGGTCACGTTTTTCTGCACACACCCTGTATGTCCACGCAGAGAAGGAGTGAGAGGAGGCAATAAGCAGACCTTCTGTATCTAGGTGGTGTTGGCCAGCGCGGGCCCTCGCCACCCTCACATTGCGGATGTGACGACACCGGATACAGTAGTTGGGCAATCCGCTGCCCGGTCGTATCGAGCACTGGCGAAAAAAGTGCAAGCTGGCGAATTCCGGCCTCTCGGAAAGCGGCACGCGAATATGCGAGATTGCTGCGCTTTGACCAAGCGAACAGAACTGCTCGGGATCTGGCAAAAAAAAAAATAAAAGTCACGAGAAATGCGCACGTTATAACGCTGGCAACATTGTGCGCCGCGACAAGCTGGTTGTTCCTATTAGAAGAAAAGGAGTTGTAGCTCTTTCGAACAAGTATGGAGAAGCGTAGAGGGGACGATACCGCGAAAGGGCATCAGGACTCCAGGTCCCCGGTCGACCCACTTCATTATCCCCTCAACATTCTGGGAAACGACCTTTCCCAAGCAGCGGGACGAGACGGACCATATCAACTTCGGTTGCTCTTCTTCGGATTTCTCGCCTTTCATGTGAGTATGGTTCATAGAACTGCAAGTTCACTCCCATCCCCCCGAAATTATACCTTTGGTAATGCATTTGAGTGAAGGATTTCTGGATTTGGTAAAGGTAGCCGTCAAAAATCTAGGTTGATAAGATTTCGAGAAGGAAAATTCAACAGCTGTATAAGCACGCTCTCAGGTAGCCTGTACCCTTGTCTTCGGCTCCCACTAAAACCTTTCCCTTTATTAACCTGAGAGGATGTGTTTCTCCAGGTGGTCTCCATACACACGTCCTACATGAAGTTCATCGACCACCCATTCGATCATTGGTGCAAGAAATCCGAGGCGTTCCGCCACATATCAACTGACGAATGGATACATTTAGCCATTCCTAAGGACCACAGAGGTGTTCCAGATGCTTGTTCCAGGTCAGTAAAATGTACTGCTTGCGGCACAGTTGTCCGCGATCCGTTCAGCAAGTATCCCCTACAGCGTTTGTTGCCAATGAAAGCCTCCCATAGGGAGAAACATTTGATACGAATATGTATATATACACTGTCTACGACTTAAACGTCGCGGTAGAGACATTGGGCCTACACTGTTAAAACAGAGCTTCACCACATAGCACGCTCCTAACCAACGATCATACTGAATGATATCATTCTGTGACATGATTTGTTCAAAACAGGGGGAAGGCGCCTATCTGAGACAAGATAATCTGTCCCAGATAGGCACCTCCCGCCTGTTTTAAGCAAATCATGACACAGAATGATATCATTCGGTATGATGGTTGGTTAGGAGCGCGCTATGTGGTGAAGTTCTGTTTTAACAGTGTACCTCATTCTCCAGCAGTATGCGCAGGTTGCCAACGTTTGAGCGTAGTAGCGGCAGGTGGTCATGGGGAAACCAGAGATTTCCCTACACCCCGCGCCCCTGAATTTTTTAGATTGCCCAATAAAGCCCGGCTACGAATAAATGACATTCTCGGGTAAACATAAACAAGCCCCCACCACAACTTCCGGCGCCACGAAGACTTCCGGTCCTTCAACGACTAAGGATGCAGCGACTAAGGTTAACCAGCCACCATGCAGAATTATATCTTTTGCTTTCATGATTTGTTGAGAACGGGAGGCATGCGCCTTTTTGTTGCAATTTGGATTCCCACAAAAGGGCGCATACGACCCTTTCTCTCCTCAAATCAGAAGCGATAACTATATCAATCGGCACAGTGGCTGGCGCAGAGCCTGTTTGCTGCGAAACCAAATGTCGTTTTGGCACCAAACCGGAAGC
Source organism: Ornithodoros turicata (assembly GCF_037126465.1). Lineage (NCBI taxonomy): Eukaryota > Metazoa > Arthropoda > Arachnida > Ixodida > Argasidae > Ornithodoros > Ornithodoros turicata. Next base: position 18,603,002 of record NC_088205.1, on the reverse strand, counting down.
GGTGAAAACGGCATGTATACATATACTCATAAACACTATACCCCCTCGGGAAGCTCGGCACCATCTCAGAGGTCGATTTCACTGTGGGGATCGTCCTTCCGCCCTGGTACACTTTCGTGTAGACGTGGTACTGTCCTAGATCTTCATTGGCTCGAAAAAACGTACGGTGTCTTCTGTTTTAGGTACGAACCTCCAATCCCGCTCAATAACATCTCCGAAAGGAACATTGTACCCTGCGACTCCTGGGAATTCGACCTTGGCGACCACGGAGACAGCATCGTATCGGAAGTGAGCGTCAAAAGTCTGTACTACGAGCCTTAACACGCTTACGGCGACCCATAGTCATCGTTCCGCGTACAGTGTTAAAACAGAACTTCACTACATAGCTCTCTCCTAGCCAAGCTTCATACCGTATGATATCATTCTGTGTCCTGATTCGTTCAAAACAGGGGGAGGCCTCCTGGGACATGCATGACTGTCCTACACAGGCGCCTCATTCCATTTTCAACAAATCGGGGCACAAAATGACATCATTCGGAATGATGGTTCAGTGGAGAGCTGGGTTCTAAGAATGAGGCAATGCAAACATTTGTACAGACTCCCCGACCAGGGCAGCTAAGGTCGTTCAGTGTAGAGATAACTTGATGCGCAAAGAAAATAATCGGAACACGTCTATTGGACAGCTGGCAGCACCGTGCGCAGCGCTGTCCAATAGGCGCGTTCCGATTACTTATCTCGAGGCATCAAGTTACCTCGACACTGAACGAACTTGTAGGGATCGAATGCATCATCTAATACCCTTGCTGCTTAATTATCTTTTTTCAGTTATGAATCCCGATTACTTTGTGTCTTACTACTGTCATTGGTCGTTACGTGCAATGGCCTGAAGAACAGAAATGAATATCACGAGCATTCTACCAATAGTCGAGCACTTGATCCTGCACTCTTCATGCTATATCTACCATATCATTCATTATTATCCTTCATTATCATCACGACATTCATTTCTGTTCTTCACGCCTTCTTCACGTAATGACCAATGACAGGCGAGAGACAAAGCAATCGAGGTCGGTTACTTTGACGAGAATAAGGCACCGGTCGTAAGGAAATCGAGGTAACCCGCACCATGTTTAAAGTCGTGTCTCGTAGTTCTCTAAACCTAGCTGTGTTGGAGCGTTTTCTCGACGGAGAAACGGCGACAGCTCTGCGATTTTCCGCTCGACTCAAACAAACAAACAAAAAAAAACACCCGGACTTTTTTCGCCGACGACTGCGACGAGAAGATCGCGAAGGAAGGAAAGTACGCGTCTTTCTTGACCATTCGGGTGCTGACCGGAAGTGGTAGTGAGAATAGCAGACGGTAGAGGGAACCAAGCTTGATCGATTAAGCGTACACTCTTAGAAATGAACTTCATCGCATAGCACACTCCTACACTCTAAAACAGAACTTCACCGCATAGCACACTGTGCGCCAACCGCTGCCACGAATGATAGGGTTATCGCTTCTGATTCGAAAACAGAGGGGGGCGTACTGCTTTTTGTGGCAATTTGGATATATGAAAATTTTCACAAAAAGGCGTACGCCCCCCTCTGTCTTCCAATCACCAGCGATAACACTATCATTCGTGGCAACGGTTGGCCCGCAGCGTGCTATGCGGTGGAGCTCTGGTTTTAGAGTGTAGCTAATCATAATCTCGAACGCTACCGTTATCTGCGCTGATTTGTTGAAAACGGGAAGCGTACGCCTTATTATTATTATTTTACAATTATGAACAGCATAAGTGTCACGAAAAAGGCGTACGCCTCCCGTTTTCAACAAATCGGGGCAGATAACGATATCATTCGAGATGATGGTTGAAGCGTGCTATGCGGTGAAGTTCATTTTTAAGAGTGTACTTTCCGCGGTGGAGCAGACGTTGGTAGCCATGGAAAGGCCGTATTTGAAATACGTCAGTGGTGATTGGCTGAAGCTGATGATATTCCGGCGTTATATTGGTCCACATGGCAAAATATTGGTGCGTACCACTGTTGCGTTTTTGTATATCGTGTTAACTAATAAATTATATTCATGCATTACCGCATTCCGTGTTCCGCGTGCGAAATATTAACTATGCGTCGCATATGTTCCTCTATAGTCGAGGCTCGTTAGGAAAAAAAAAAAGAAACACCGGACTCCGCACGACAAACCCCGTGCCGGACGCGAACTACCGTATTGAAATCGCTCTTTGCGGCTGGGGTCGGCGATTTCCCGACCGCGGTTTGCCAAGACAGTGGGGAAAATACGAGTTTTGTTTCTCGACCGCAACTTTTCAGTGGAACTTGGTATGCAACAGTACAGGGGCTGTCCAGATCAGTCGTCTCACCTTCATACTGTCCATCGCAGCCTTCCAACCAATCGCTGGCCTCCTTTCGGACACGTAAGTAGAATACTTTGCCCGTGCTTTTCGTGCATGACCGCTTGTTGTGCTGATGGGAACAAAGAAAGAGAGGAAGCACCAGGGGCCGTATCAGACTTTTCTGTGTTTGCAGCTCTATGAGCGGTGTACCGGCACAGACAGATGGAGAGCAGGAAGGAGTTGGGAACAGGGGGGGGGGGGGTTAGTACGCGTCCTGGGCAGACTTCGGAGGCTAAACGGCTCCCAGTGTTTAGCATGGCCTAGGAGTTACCACCAACGAACGTTATGCTATTAATCTATTATGCCATCATGAAACATGTTACGCTATTATGGTAGTATATGTTTGAGAAAGGAAAAACAAAAATGGGACACGGGCACCGTCAGGGTGGGTGGCGGCTGCATCGCAAGCCTTCCAACTTACTTACGAAGACCATGTCGGTGCACGAGCGTAGGCGCGTTATCGGGTTGTCTGGGATCCTCGCGTGCTGCTCGGTACCCAGCGACCCAGCCGCAAAACACTGGAACCGAGAACGCGCTCTCAAATTGAAGCTGCCGAATCTTGTCCGCATCGCTTGCGTCCAAGTTTTGGTTGCGTCCTTTCCAAGTTTTTGACATCGTGTATCGTGCCACTAGTCAGCCCGTCCTCCACATCCCGTTGCAGTTCAACATGATTGCCCTCGTAGAACTGTTGCGCGTCCGTTATAGCCCACGACGTATATATTCGGCGACGCTTGTCTTGTAGTGCCGCGTCTTGGCGTTCAAGTTTTCGAATGCATTCGTTGGTGTATGATGTTTGTATCGCTATACGACGTCTTGTGTATCTACGCTGCAATTGCGATGACAGAGGCGCCTGCACATACTGCGGCGCTGGAAAGTGCACTCTGCTCACGCTCCGCCGGTGCTCCCTGCACTCTAAGAAAAAAAGGAGTACTTTTACTCCTTTTGGGGAGTAATTGCATTGCCACAAAAAATAGTCTCTTTCGGGAGTAAATGCACGGGAGTAAATGAATGTCACAGATGAAGACCGCATTTCACGCGCTGTTGGAGTCCCAGGTACATAATTGGTGCGCATGCATGAAAATACTTTGAAGCAAACCGTCAACCGTGATATATCGAGTGATATAAAATCTTGCGCCATACTAGGGCACAATTTGCGAAGAAAGATACTAACTGTTTCTTACTCGGTGTGGCTGGAAAATTGCTACGTTGTCTGAGTTATACAGCCTTATGTCGTTCAAATTGACCAGGACCACATATTTACGTAGACTGTCGCATTCAGGAGACCATTCGCAAAGTTTAGTGACAATTTGCAGTCCTGGGGAGTAAATGTCGGCACTAAATGTTGGGTTAGGGGACTAAAATGGGGAGTAATTGCAGACTAGGGGAGTAGAAGCTGCAATTACTCCCCGTTTTACTTCTTTTTTTCTTAGAGTGTGGGCATCCTTGATGTCGACGAAAGGCTTCAGGTTCTCTTCTTGGGTTCAGTACCTTCCCCAAAAAAAGGGCATCGGGGGGGAGGGAAGTACCGATGTTTATGGGAATGTGCACTGTGTGTGCCGAGTTGTATTGCGGACAGTCTCAGAAATTTTATGGGGAGGTTGCAAAAAATCAGGTGTGCGTGAGGATATCCATACTTGGGTCTTGATTTTCCTTCCGGACGCCAGGGGGGCATTTTTATGTGAGGAGGCTCAATGCCCAAGTTATCACCCGCATAGATAATGCGGCGAAGGACGTTAGTTCTGTGGCAGAAGATAAACAATCCAGAGCAGGCGAACAGAAGCGACATGTTGTATTTCTGGGGTTTCTGTCACAGAGGATGAGTATAGTTATAAGGTATGTATTGTTTAAGTGCAGCTCTGTTGGACATTCTTGCCGACTTAACATAAGAACCGAAACAATATTTCAGCTACGGACGCTATCCAATCATTTGCGTCTGTACGGCACTCCTTATTGTGGGCGGCTTCAGCGTGGTCTTCGCCAAGTCTCTGATCATGTTTGAAGTGATGCGTGCCATAGTCGGAGCCTCAAGCGGAGCCTTGTACACAGTCTCTACAGTTCTAAGTGAGTCCCTGAACTTAGCTTCGACTTAAAAGGACGGTCGTATCCGGAGACATATCTATTAAATATCACTGGCATCGGCAGACAATCTACTTGGCAAATGGTTTCGTCCGACAGTAAACAAACGAATTTTAAAGATCAGCGCTGCTGCTGCTGATTCTGTTTGGGTGAGCGGAAACAACTGGGATAAACGATTATCCTCTCCCATTTCACAGGAGCTCGCCGAGGAGCCTACACTGTTAAAACAGATCTTCACCACATAGCACATTTGTGTCCCGATTTGCTCAAAACAGGGAGGAGGCGCCTATCTGGGACAAGATAATGTGTCCCAGATAGGCTCCTCCCATTTTCAACAAATCAATACACAGCATGATATCATTCGCGATGATGGTTGGCTATGAGCGTGCTATGTGGGGAAGGTCTGGTTTAACAGTGTAGGCGCGGTTTCACCAACGCTGGTTAACTTCGAACCGAGATCAATGGTTGCTAAAACTCACAATGGTTGCTAAGGTTAGCACACAACTATTTTTTACAAACGTTAGTTGGTGACGTAATGAATGTTAAGGTGACAACAGACTCTCTTTAGCGGACTCTCTTTAGAGTCGAAGACTCTAGTCTCTAAGTCTAGTAGTCTAGTAGTTCGTCGAAGCAATTCAAGCTTGAGCAATTCAAGCTTTAGCAATTCAAGTAAAAGAAGCGTTGATCTCGGTTCAAATGCTACGGTAATCGGCGTTGGTGAAACAGGTCTATACGCCATGTACGCTGTGCACTCTAAAAACAGAACTTCACCGCATAGCACGCTGTGCGCCAACCATTGTAACGAATGGTAGGGTTATCGTTTCCGATTTGAAAACAGGGGGGCGGGGGGCAATTTGGTGGCAATTTGGATATATGAAAATTGCCACAAAAGGGCGTACGCCCCTCCCTGTCTTCCAATCACCAGTGATAACACTATCGTTCGTGGCAATGGTTGGCGCGCAGCGTGCTATGAAGTGAAGCTGTGTTCTTAGAGTGGCAGCTGAATTATTTGTCCCAGTTGGGGCGACGTCTCACCGCAGGTTGGTCTACTCTGGTCACATGATCTACAGGGTGTCTCAGTTAAATCCCCGGGCTAAATAATTCGGGGACGGGTGCACCAATCGAATAACTTTCTTTTTTACAAGTATCTGTCCAATACCACCTACAAGCGCACTGTGTGAGGGAGTGCGCTCATTATTTAAATAAAAATTCGGATTAGTTTCGTGAAAAACATAACTTCTAAAGCAGACCACCGTTGACATCAAAATGGTAACTACCCCTTTTGGAACCTTCAGTGGACAAGTTTTAGAGAAAACTCCGTCAGCGAAGCGAGTCATTGATTGCAGTAATTGGTTCCGGTTTACATATTGTTGTCGCGGCTGGTCGTGGTGAAGCGCGAAATGGCGCTTTCCACTCCCTTATCCACCACTTAATTACGTGTTCTTGAGCTCACTTCGCAAAGGGAACTGCTGAAGAAAACGAGGAAAGCATGTGATATCCAGGGTTGTTAAAGTTACTTTTCAAAAGTAACTAAGTTACAGTTACAGATACTCAGCTTCGAAAGTAATTACGTTACAGTTAGACTTACTGACAAGAAAAAATACTGAGATACAGTTACAAATACCCTGGAAAAGTATCCGAGTACGGGTGGAGTTACTTTTTGCAATTCTGTACGCAGACCATATCTTCCGCCTTTGGCCCATAACAGGTGTCACTCTAGAGCCGCAGAGACATCCCTTCTTGGGTAATCGTACGTAATTGCAGGCAAAACATTGAAAGGAACGCCTAAACTCGGCCATTGTCTTCACTACCGCCAAGCTAGGCCGCCAAGAGAGTGGCGCGGAACAAGGAATGTCACGTGCGAGCGCGAGGGCGTGAGCACCTGCAGCAAGGGCAAGGAGGAGTGGAGGTCGTACCTGGTGTCGGCTTGGGAGCTTCGACGGGTTGCTACAGCTTCTCACGCGCATGGTGGATCCCTAGTGTCGGCGGGCCCTTCGCGCCACCTCCTGATCGGCGACGGTGTTTCGTCGTTTTTACTCGAAAAATACTCAAAAAGACAGATACAAGTTACTGAAAAAAGTAATGAAGTTACAGGTAGAAGTGCGTGTTTGAAAATGTATCTAATATTTCCTTAAGATACACAAAGTATCTAAGTACACGTACTCGGATACTTTTACTAAGTTACTTAACAACCCTGGTAATATACGTTGTGATTCACTGCGTTTCGTCCGTGCGATCATAACAGAGAAAGGGCGCATATCACTCAGATAAGCGGGGTGGGGGGCTGGCGAAGTCTCTCTGGCGCTGTTACTTTTTCGTCAGCACTCCCCGTTGCGAAGTAAGCTCAAGAACACGTAATTCATTGGTGGATAAGGGAGTGGAAGAGCGTCAGTTCGCGCTTCACCACGACCAGCCGCGACAAGAATATGTCAACCGAAACCAATTAATTACTGCAACCAATGACCCGCTTCGATGGCGGAGTTTTCTTTCAAAGGTGTTTATACAGAAGGTCCCAAAAGGGGCAGTCGGCCATTTTAATGCCAACGGTACCCTGCTTTAGAAGTTGTTTTTCACTAAACTCATTTGAATTTTTATTTGAATAATGAGCACTTCCCACTCACTCACACAGTGCGTTGCCTGTAGGTGGTATTGGACAGATACTTGTAAAAAAGTTCTTCGATTGGTGAACCTGTTCCCGAATTTTTTAAGCCGAGGATTTACCTGAGACACCCGGTATATCTATATGATCTGATACACTACATGTCGTTACTTCCACTACACTTTTGTGGTTCGGAAACAAGCGGCGGCGCTCCGTTCTTAGTTTTCCTTCCTCCTTGCGTCCCTCCCAAGCAGACGTAGAAATTACAAGGAGAGAGGATAGAAGAAAACCTCGGAGAAAGAGGAATTGAGGAGAGCAAGGGAATTTTATGGAGACTTTATGGGGATGCCTTTCATGGCGGCTCGGTTTCTTCTTCGCCATCTTGGTTTCTAGTTATTATGAGAGTTATATGCTAACAGAAGACGTGAGAGGGGCGACTCGCAGAGTAGAAAGGCTTCATTTCCGCGAATTTCGTCTGCTTCGCGCGGTATCCCTTTTCTCAAATCTGTGCACTGATTTTTCTAAAACCTTGATATGGAGAATGACGTTTTCACCTTTCCGGCATACTCTCAACATCCGACCTCTGCTCTTGCCGTGTATTCTATCATTTTTCAATTATCATTCAGATATCATCATGTCATATATCAATCATTATTCAAAGTAAGCCACTATTTCAGATGGAAATTTCGATACTGTGGTCAGTGGTCAACGAGAACTAAATTGACATCGTAGTTTCGGAATCGACTGGAACAGATGCGACCGTCCCTTTAAGGCAGGCTCCTTAACCAGAACTACAAAGTGGGTGTCGCCCGGTGGATGCCGCTAATATGCGTTGAAAGTACACTGTTAAAACGGAACTTCACCGCATAGCATGCTCATAGCCAACCATCATTCCGAATGATATCATTCTATGTATTGATTTGTTGAAAATGGGAGGAGGCGTCTGGGACACATTATGCATGTCCCAGATAGGCTCCTCCCCCTGTGTTGAACAAATCAGGACACTGAATGATATCATTCGGAATGATGGTTGGCTACACTCTTAGAAATGAACTTCACCGCATAGCACGCTCCTAGCCAACTACAATCTCGAATGAAATCGTTATCTGCCCTGATTTGCTGAAAACTGGAGGCGTACGCCTTTTTTGTGACAATTATGAACAGCATAAGTGTCACAAAATAGGCTCCGCCCCACGTTTTCAACAAATCAGGGGCTAGAACGTTGTCATTCGGAATGTTGGTTGGCTAGGAGCGTGTTATGTGGTGAAAGTCATTTTTAAGAGTGTAGGAGCGTGCTGTGTGGTGAAATTCCGTTTTAACGGTGTAGCATGAATGGCGTTAGGCGTTAAAGGGGGTATGAACTCTACCATTCCGCCGACTGTGTCGGCTCCAAACGGCTATTGTAACTTGTTGGCTGTGACACCTTTTGTATGGACGAATCTGATAGGTCCGTATCTTCACCGCATACAGCACGCTGCCAGCCAATCATCACCCTCAATGACAACGTTCTCACTCCTGATTTGTTTATAACGGGAGGCGGAGTCACTACACAACATAATGTTTTTTATGTAGATGGGTAGAATTCCAGCGAACCGGTAGAGATGTAGGAAGGGAGTTGCCTCAGGACAGAAGCCGCAGAAGACGGCGGCTTCTGTCCTGAGGCATCTCCCTTCCTATAATGTTTTTTTATGTACGTCATTGTGGCTACAAAATAGGCTCCGCCTCCCATTTTCAACAAATCAGGGACGAGAACGTTGTCATTCGGGATGATGGTTGGCTGGAAGCGTGCAATTTGGTGAAGTTCATTTTTAAGAGTGTAGAGCAGAACGTTATGTGTACCTCCGCGTTGGTGACTGATTGGGTGCTACAGTTCTTCAAATGATGTAACAATGGATAAGGGCATTGGGATGCGCGGTACGTCTACACTCTTAAAAATGAACTTCACCGCATAGCACGGTCCTAACCAACCATAATCTCGAGTGATATCGTTATGTGCCCTGATTTGCTGAAAACGGGAGGCGTACGCCTTTTTTGTGACAGTTATGAACAGCATAAGTGTCACAAAAAAGGCGTACGCCTCCCTCTTTCAACAAATCAGGGCAGATAACGATATCATTCGAGATGATGGTTGGCTAGGAGCGTGCTATGCGGTGAAGTTCATTTTTAAGAGTGTACTCGCCCGTATCCGAAAGAAGGTGCATTTTTGTATTAACGCTGCACATGTATTGAACAGTAAATTGAAATAGAATTACGAAGCTTAGAACAACAATATTACACCCTTAGCTAAATACCCGCAACTTACAGGAGTTCTTACCTCCTTTAATGTTCCGTCTCCCGACTAGAAAGCAATGCAGTGAGTAAGGATATCTTGCATTTGTGAACTCCGACATCCCCTAGTCTGTTGAGAGCTTTCGGTAATACGCGTTGGTATTCCGCGGATCGTTAAAGGGGGCATGTTTCGAAAGTGAACTTGTTATCCATGACGACAAATCATTCTTCTTCCTAGTGAGTGAATGCGTACCTTTAGAGCACCTCACAACCTATATCATCCTCGTCCAAGGAGGATCGTTGGTGTCAGGCTTGGAGTTGACTGCTGTCGACAGGGCATGGCACTTGGGATTCCGAGCGCTCCAAGTGGTCATTATGGTCACTACGTCCTTCACCATTCTCGCAGTGCCGTGAGTGTTCATTGTCATCCATAGCCGTACACTGCTGATAGTGGACTATGGGACCGTGTCGAGGAATGCCCCCTATTGTCACACCACCATAATGGGCCAATAATATAGTCATAAATAGACAGATTTTCGTACCGCAGCGCGGACCGGACCAGATGCGTTCTATAGAAATGACGCTGAAATCTAGGAATAGCTGCTTACCACTTTGTGTCGACTAACCACATGTATTGCCGCTGCGTTACCGTACGGAAGCGCTGTAGTCAGCTTGTGATGCAAAGTGAATCAGGGAAACTGAGTGAAGGACATTGATGCCTTGTGCGGTCACAGTTTTCGTTTTAAACGCGTGCGATGCATAGCAGTTGAGTTCACCCACCCGCTCACAGGTAGCAATAGACGAGTTCAGAAAATCCCAGAGTGCTTAGCGTCGCTTTGAACTGTGGGAGTTCACTAATACCAAAGAAACGATTGGCCTCCAAACTATGGTGACTAGATGAATATTGTCTGGTGTGAGGAGCGCCGCAGCCGAGGCGGCCCGTTCGCGGAAGACGCCGTCAGGTGGCGCGCCAACACGGATGTATGCGAAGATTCTTCCGAAGCGCGTCTGCTGAACGGGTCGTTTTCGCCCGTGTGGCCGAGAAAGTTTGCGGAGGAATGGAACAGTGAGGGTTAAATATCAATGGCAAACGAATAGCTTAAAACACATTGAAGATCGCTTATCCAAGCATGCAACGGATCAGGTACTCAGTTTGGTATGTCCCACGCGTAGCTGGGAGTGAACAAAGCTGATGGCAACTTCCCTTTTCAACTTTGATATCTCTTCCTTTTATCAGGTTACAACAAGGCCGGTTGATCTTTTTGTTCCTCGATGTATAAAGTTTCCTATCAGTCAGTGAAGACACGATCATGTCCAAACTTCAACATGGTAATGCCAAAACAAGATTTATTATACACAGCAATAGAAATAACCTGTTTCGTCCCCTCATCACGATATATATGTACATACATATCCACACAATGAAAACAAAGAATATCTGTACACGAGTCTGAATGCTCACATAAGTGTATTCACTGGAGACGCGCCTCCTTTGGAAGTTTCTGCTTTTGCTCCGCTCTGCGTGAGAACGGTTAATGCTCTTTACGAGGAAGTGCATTCTCATCACAGCATAGAATTTTACAATGTTCATCGTGAAATATTCACTATGGGCTTGACGGCCAACATTTCCATAAGGCTCCCCCTAGCCAGTGATGGGCAAAGTACAAAGTACTAGGCAAAGTACTCCAAGTATTCATCAAGTACACTGTGAATTTAATTTGTATCACTTTGCATTTCACAGTTTATAGTATATGTGTCTTGCTTTTTTGGTAAAACTTTAGCGAGCATTCTTGACAAATGCTCTAATGCCATAAAGTCCTAGCTTAAGTGCTAACCTGTGAATATGAACTTAATCAGATGACATAATTTGCAGTTACATGAAGAGAGGTAATCAGTCAACTGGGCTGTTCAGCGCTAAAATGACGGCAAGAAGACGAAAACACACAGATAGCGCTATCTGGGTGTTTTCGTTTTCTTGTTGTCATTTTAGCGGTTTTAGTAGGGTGCATTTTTGATACTCTTTTGTGACTTTTTGTCTGGAGTCCAGTTTGGGTACTTGAGTACTTGATGGGAAAGTACTCGGAAAAGAGTACTTTAAGTACGATACAAAGTACAGTCGACCCCCGTTTATCCGGACGGTGCCGTTCCCGGCGAAATCGTCCGGATAGCGGGGCATCCGGATAAATGAAACGAGCGAATAGAAACGTCCTACAGAGCAAGGTTTAATTAAAACACAGAAATCTCGTCAATGACAGCTGTTACATAGTAGTGTAGGCACTCGATTCCTGCATACGTTTGTTAATTGCATAGAGTTGAGCCACGCTGTTGCGCTGCTCGAAGAATGTCGGTGCGGACGCAAAGTGTGTCCGAGCCTTGTTTCTCATTGGCGTAATCGGCACCGTCTTGCTGCACATCATCGGAGGCAACAGCAGCAATCACACCGTCATCAGTCATAGCTGCACACGCGTCATCATCCTTATCAACGTCAACGTAGTCAGAAACCGCAGCATCATCTACGGCAGTCGCAGTGAGCCTCTGCATCAGGGATCGCAGCTCAGCTAGGGGAATGTCTTCATCGGCCAACGGGCCGTAAGCAGCAGGCCCTTGGGTTGGAGTATTCCCCTCTAGAACCGGACAGTTGCTCGAGATATTTCCAAATGACTCGACTGGTCAACAAGACCCAACGCACACAAATAGAAAAGGGGGTCATCGTGCACGGTTTTGTCTCCCCTACGGAGGAATGTAGGTCCCTGACGTGTGACGGGAATAACCCCAACACAGCGAAAAGGGTGACGAAGCGGGGTCAGCGTCTCCTCGTACTCACGGTAGTCCGGATATCTGAAGCTGGATTACAAGAATTTTCGACTTTCGTTCCCTGGAATTCTTGTCCGAGTCCGGAAGCTGAAGTCCGGATAAACGAGAACAAAATACATGGAGGAAAATCCGTTCCCGTGCCTTTTGTCCGGATACCGCGGGATCCGGATAAATGAAGTCCGGATAAACGGGGGTCGACTGTACACAGTTTAAAATGTACTTAAGGTAAAGTACAAGTACACAGAAATGTACTTAAAGTACTACTTGGGTACTTGGTACATCAAGTACTGCCCATCACTGCCCATAGCACATGCCATGACTTCTAGTATAGGCTGTCTGCGTGCCTTTTACGACATGAAAAGAACCTTGTGAAGATATCTTCAAGTTTGGAGACAAGCTTGAAGAGTGTTTATGAACAGTAGCGTAGGCCACCCATATTGAATTCTTTCATATACGACGACGGATGGTCTGCGCTCTGTTCGTTTTTGCACGCTGCTTTTTCTTCACACTGGCGTTAGATGTCTTCTCAAGGTTCACCATTCCACAAAACAGTGGCCAGCCAACGATAAAGTAAAATAAAGCACTTCGAAGACGCGACAGCGCCGTTATCCCACCCTCTGATACGTCACGCACGAACGAACTCCGCCTGGGGACTAGCCAGAGCGCACAGAAACTAGCATACCTCCGTGGAGCAGCGCACCTGGTGGCCGTCTTCCGCAACAGTCCCGCTCCGTCGGGTAGGAGGCTGCGGCCGCTCCTCACACCAGACAATATTCATCTAGCCACCATACCCAAACTGTTCCGATTTCTTCCCTACCGGTCCATTGTCCACGACGTGTCAAGGTCAGCGAAAGCAAAATGTGAAGGATTACCCCCCGCTCAGCAAACGCCCAGGATGCAACGCGTGCGCAAACAGCACTGGGATTTTCTGAACTAGTTTATTGCTATTTGTGAGCGGTTTGAGGAACTACGCTATACATCGGAGACATTCAGAGCTCAGTGGACGTCTCAGCACGACACTGCCTGTTTGACCGTAATCCCCGAAATATGATGTCACTTCTGAAATATAGCTTGTGATTGCAGCGTATACGGACATACGGCTGGACATTACGGAGTTGTATGGATTCCATAAATAAGAGACATTGTGATATGTTGTTTGGATGTAGGAGACAACGTTATCCGAATTCAGTTAAAATGAAACGTATCTTTCATTTTAACGGAATTAAAACTGTGTCGTCGCATTCTAGATCCAATATACGCGCCATAACAATCCGAGAACATCTCAAGTAGCATAAAACGCAAGTAGAACTTTGTAATATAATGAGCCAATACTAGCCAGAACTTGACCGCATAGCACGCTCTTAGCCAACCACCATCCCGAATGACATCGCTCTGCCCCTCGATTCCTTAACAACGGGCGTACGCCTTTTTCTAACACCTATGCAAGTACGTTAATTGTCACAAAAAGACGTACGCTTGCAACACACTTGTTACCGTACGCCGAGTACACTCTTAAACCAGGACTTCACCACATAGCACGGTGAATACCAAACATTGCACAGGGTATGCAATTATCACTCCTGCACACTTAAAATTGAACTTCACCGCATAGCACGTTCCTGGCCAACCATAATCTCGAATGACATCGTTCTCCTCCCCTTTCTCCTCCCCCTTGCTGGAAGCGCGAGGCGTATGCCATTTTTGTGACAATTATGAACTACATAATTGTCACAAAAAGGCGTACGCCTCCTGTTTTCAACAAATCAGGGGGAAGAACGATGTGATTCGAGATGATGGTTGACTATAGGAGCGTGCTATGCGATAAAGTTCATTTTTAAGTGTGCAGGAGTGATAACGCCATACCCAGTGCAATGTTTGGCATTCACCGTGCTATGTGCTGAAGTCCTGTTTTAAGAGTGCACTTGGCGTACGGTGACATGCGTGTTGCAAGCAGTACGTTAAATAATGCGGCTATCAGTTGCCTCACGGCTTCGCTCTACACCTGGGTGAGCACAAGTGCTCTACCACTTATGCCTACAATTACATATTACATTCTACAGGAAGGGATGTATCCTTTAAGATACGTAGATGTATGATATAACTGTCTTTCTTTAGCTACCTCCATGAATCACCCCAGTGGCTGGTAGTGGCCCAGAAGATGCTGGAAGCAGAACAGGTGGTGTTAGAAGCTGGTAGAATCAACGGACTTAACCGTCTAGATGTCAAACATGAGGTGGACAAAGCCATGATGAAATACGAACGGGTACGTAACGCTCTACTCGTCATGTTCACTAGATGTATAGGAGAGAATGTGTAAAGAGAGAGTGCGTGTCCACCGGAAAGACACCGACTTGCAAGCAGAGCGTCGAACCGAAACGTTTTTCGGTTTGTTTCGGGTTCGGCCATAAAGGTTCAGTTCCGGTTCAGCTCCGGAGTTCACGTATATCGGTTGGATTAACCTGCTTAGAGGCTGTAAACCGGTTCGGAACCGGTTCGAGGTTCTAATATGCTACAAAATTATAGGTAGCCACTAAAAATAATACAAGATCTCTTAAAAGTGAACCGTATGGCCCGAAAAGCTCCGAATTCTTTCCGAACCGAATTCGGGACCGAACTTTTTTCGGAGAACAGAATTCCGTGCCGGATTCGGCCCGATCTGGCCAAGCCAGATTTCTCCTCCGAAATGGGAAGTGACGCCAACCGAAAAAGTAGAAGCATCCAATAGCTATCCAGCCGGAAGGAGAACCATAGCAACGATGACGTAGCAATGGGGTTGACTGTTGCCGTGTGTGCGACTTCTATAGCCCTATGAATACAGGAATTGTCTCATTGACCTGGATGGTTAAAAGGCGATGTTCCCCAAGGCCAGAAGTCTTCGGCCGAAATTCGGGGTGCATTTCGGTAGCATGCGGTGATGCACAGAAAAAAGTTCGGTCCCGATTTCGGTTCGGCCAGTTTTCGGCCAGTTTTTTCTGCCATGCGGTTCACCCTTTAGTTACGTTTTTTATGCATACATTTCTGTTTTTTGACCAACAGCACCCTCTTTCATCCCTTCCCCGAGCAACGTGCCTCCAATCCAGGCAGGCAGACCGCTCGAATCGCTACGTCCCCCCCCCCCCTCTCCAGGATATAATTTAAATTGCGAAAAACAAAAAATAAGATAAGAATAAAACGATACACCTAGATTATAACGATTATACGTCATCTGAAAGTGGAACGTACTTTTTATGTAGCATCTTCATATTGCAAAAGAACTAGTCACTAACATATATATATATAGTTTGATTGACTTCACTCGCCGAAATTTGCATTCACCTCCCTGTGCTTCCTTTCGCCTTCTTTGCGTCTGCGTTCTGACAGACTGGCGCAACTTCGGCCAGCGTCTACACGTCTAAAATCGAAACTATAGAAGTACGCCATGCCGCAGCCGCCGCTGTCAGCGCCGGAGCACTTCCAAGTTGCAAATGGAAGGACTGAAGTGCTGTGACAGGCGAGTCGTGGCACACTTGCAGCAGCAGTGCAGTGCAGCCTTGTTGAACATAGTGGTTCTTTGGCTACGTTTTAAATGTTCCACTTGATGATGTTACGACGTACTGCTGCTGCAAACTTTCGAAGGTAATAATGACAAAACATGTTTCTTCTACCGGGTGTTTCAGTTAAGTCCCCGGGCTAAATAATTCGCGAACCGGTGCACCAATCGTTTCGTTTTCAACTTTCGTTTTTACACGTATCTGCTACAAGCGCAAAAGGACGCTCTTCCACTCCCTTATCCACCAATGAATTACGTCCTTACACCAATGAATTACACCAATGAATTACGTCCTTTTGCGCTTCGCCGCGACCAGCCGCGACAAAAATACGTAAACCGAAACCAATTAATTACTGCAAGAAATGACCAGCTTCGGTGGCAGATTTTGCTCTAAAAGGTGTCCACTGAAGGTCCCAAAAGGGGTAGTACCCATTTTAATGCCGACGGCGCCCTGCTTTCGAAGTTAGCTTTTTTCACGAAACTCATTTGAATTTTTATTTAAATAATGAGCGCCTCCCGCTCATTCACGCGGTGCGCATCTTGTGGGCGGTATTGGACAGATAGTTGTAAAGAAAGTTATTCCATTGATCCACCGGTTCGCGAATTATTTAGCACGGGGATTTAACTGAAACACCCGGTATAAGCGGCGGCGAGAGGAACCTTTCCTTCACCCTGGGCCTTGTATGTCCCGCGCTACCGAATTGACCGCCAGATCTTGAGTATTATGTCACATAAAAACGGATGTCGCCAACAGACGATGGGATAGATAACATGCGGCACACACCAACCCGAACCGGTACCCCGAACCGGTAACCGAAGTTTTTCGATCGGTTCGGTTCCAGTACAGCCCCAAGATGGCGCTATATAGCGATTACGGTTCAGTTACGGTTCAGTTCCAGCTAAAAATAACGGTTAATTCCGGGTTTTGGTTCCGGTTCGGTTCGACGCTCTTCTTGCAAGCATAGGTGCCGACTGCGGGGGGGCGCGGGGGCCCTTGCCCCCCCGGAACGTGAACTAGGGGGGGGGGGCGCCTCCCCCGGGAAGTCCAGCTAAGAGACTGACACCAACCTTTGGGGCTCGGCGCGCCCGGGTCAAAAGAGCGAAGAGGCACCAACCCCAAAAATGCATCTGGCAATTTGTAAAATATGTATCCGCCCGCCATACTCATTGTCACAGTAGAAGAGGAGGTGAAGAAACACAGAGGACGACACAACACATAGCCTGAATTTCGCCCAAAGCAATCAGATCAATGAAACGAAGCAGTCGAAAAGGTACCCGCAGCTGCCCGTGAGGTGTAACGGTAGTGTCTTCGGAACGCATATCCGTTGGGAGCGGGTTCAACTCCCGCTGCTCCATTTCATTGACCATATTCATATATTGCGTGCATTTCGAGTCAAACACCGAGGATTCAATGCATTTTGTTCCTTTTGCACTCAGTTTTCAAAGGCGTAATGCCTTCAGTTGTGCACATGTTCACTTTATACGTTGTTTTTTTTTTTTCGTTCTTCCTTCCTCTTATTTCTATACCAGTTCTGCATACATCACAGGCTCCCGCCAGAGTGTGTGATTCTTCAGCTTTAGTTTTGTGTTCTTCATTTTTCTTTTCCTTTTCTTTCCTTCTTTTTGTTTTCTTTTGCGTTCTTCTTTTCTTTGCCTTCTTTGTCTTCCTTTGTCTTACTTAACAGGCAAAAATGGGAGAAGTCTAGCACTCGCAAGTGAATAAAATAAGTATTTAAAGAGATTGAAACATTTATTTTACTGAAGAACAAGCTTTCGGATTTCGCCCCTTTAGTATTGTATAGTGCATACCCCCCCCCTTTTTTTTACCAACTCCAGGGCCCGCTAACTTCAAACTGTTACATATACCTTGCGTTCTCAGCAGACATGTCACAATTTCTCCAGATTTTATTTTTCTTTGCTCATTACTTTTTTCTTTCCTTTTTTTTACCCATTTTAAGGTTGTACAACTTTTGCAAAACTCCTAATAGCCTATAGCCTTTTCTCAGTTTCTGTACGTTAGAATGCAGGCTAAACACGAGTGCTGCCATTGTTTATCTTTCAAACCCCAGCAGTGTAATATTTCTTCCAGCGGTCTTTTTTACGATGTTCGCTCACCTGAGATCTCTCAACGGTTTTGGTCTCCGGTAACGCTCCGACTGTACATCGCTTTCTTTTATATTTTCGTTTTCGCGCCCTCAGTCCTCCCTAATAAGAATTTGTATCTCCTCCTCACCACCTTCGCTGTCCCCTTTCTCTGATGCACATTAGTATAAACATCTCTACCAAGTGTTCAATGTATCGCACCTTATGAAGGACGGACTCCGTCCGAAAGCTTGTTCTTCAGTAAAATAAATGTTTCAATCTCTTTAAATACTTATTTGTCTTACTTACTTCACGGTGCGCCCTTGCCCCCCCGCGAAAATGAAAACTCTTCGCCTTTGCTTGCAAGTCTTCGGGAAGTCGTGCCAGTGCAGCGTAATAGGTAGCGCACATGAATGGCAATCAAAATGTGTGTGTTCGAGTCCCGTAGCTTTTCCGACAACCGCCTTACTTGAATCTTTCTAGGGTAGCATTGCATAGTGCATGCATACATATTGCATATGCATGCACGGCATATGGTACATGCATTGGTAACCGAGCTGTATTGGAATGTATTTCAGAGGGGATGTTGCAAAAAAAACAAAAAAAGGAAAATAAAAACGGGGGAGTGTACACCCCTGTGGGTGATCAAGGAAATCAGCTTTTAGCTCTTGCTTCCCGCATTGTAAAAATGTGAATAAACAGACATTCATTCGTTCGTTCACTCACTCACTCATTTATTCATTCATTCATTCATTCATTTAAATGTAACTGCTGAAGAAAATTAAGCGCAGCGCGGTGGCGGCGCGGGGGCACGAGGGATACGAGCAGTATCGTGCACTCCTGTTTGCTTGTTTCGAGTTCAGCTTCTGAGAAGGAACGGTACGCTCTGTTGAAGGGCTCTTTGAAGTTAACTTTGTGCCAGAGCCAAAAGGAAGGTCTAGACGATGTTCAAGCCTTGTCGCCCTCGCACCTGCTAGTGACAGTGGAATAGGGATTATTTGCTACTTCACGTCTGTGAATCTGAGTCCTCAGGCCTCTGCATACAACGTCTGGCAAGATCCATTTGTGCTATTAGTATAGACCAGCGAAAGTAGACCAAGAACGTTGTGGAAATTGGCCAGGGTCCACCAGGTACATACTGGTCGTCATGGGCGTGTCCGTTCATGCACCCTCAAGACTGCCACCGGAGTTTGTATACGCCTAATTCAGTTGCTGCATCCTCTAGAAATAATAATAATAATTGTGCAGTGATGTTACACGTAAGGTTTGTCTGCCTGCATCCTCTATAGAAGTCGACAAAGCCTCTAGAGGTCAGCAATAACAGCAGCGGCCGGGGAAGTGTTGAAGATGGTTCAGCGCAGCACTGGGGGCACGAGGCACACGTGCTGTATTGTACATTCTTGTTTGATGGCTTCGAGTTCAGTAAAACCTTGGAACTTCCTGATCGTCTGTTCTGCCCTTGCATAACAGTAACATTGTCCATGTGTACATGTTTGCAGACGAAACGACGCCAGGTTATATTCAAAAAAGGATGTTCGGCCCTCTTCGGAGAGTTCTTCCTTCACAGGACTCTCATCATTACAGTGGCCTGGTAAGCGGCGTGATCCTAAGTGTACTTACCCTGTTGGAAAGGGGGAGGGAGGGGGGGTTAATCGGTTTTATTGCATACCTCCAAGATTCTAGTGCATATTTGTCCGTGCTCTAGTCACATGCTTACGGGAACCAACAAGAATGGCAGAGGCTCCTCAGACCACGGTGTGTTCGAGGGATTTATCTCGCCAACTGCAGAAAAATTTCCCCCAGCTTTCTTACTATATGGCCTGCAGATGAGCGCTTACATGATGTAATGAGCCACGTGTACCAAAGTGTCACAAGTCCGAGTCTGCTCTATTGTAGATGTCGCTGTATCTCACGGTGAAACGTAGGTCCCGAAAGATACAATGTCCTCGTGATGCGATGTGCTTTGTGCTCCATCCGTATAGCGCAGTGCTTTCCCCCATCATACGATGTTCCCGCGTCTGTGGTTCTACTGTATTATTCGTTGCCTGATTTTGCAGGATCTCTCTCTCCACCACTTTCTTCTTGTTCCGTCGTCGCCTAGACGAGGAGGAGCTTGCCAAGACCATTTCATGGTCCTTACTAGTGGAGCCTTTAACCTTGTTTGTCAGCTACGTTGTTGCAGTTAATGTGGGCAAACGTTTTACCATATCTGGATCCTTCATCGTGTCCGGGATCTTCTGCTGCGGCTTTGCAGTTGTTCAGTCGGGTACGTTAAATCGGTTACACATCGGTTATTTTGCATCACCTAGCTCAGGGGTTCTCAACAGGTTGCGAATACCCCCCTGAGGGGTGTTTGGGAATGTCGTGGCGGGAATGACACCATGTAACATTCGCCTCCCTTGCGCTCGCTCTGCGGCACTATCATTTACCTATACAGAGCATCCCCCTTAACACCTCGACGGTCTTTCGCGATGGCTCCTGGATGCGCACTCTACAGGGCTATTTAGTGGTAAGGTCGCCCACCACAAACAACACTCTCAAGAAACTTGGAAGAAGCAATAAAATGCGTCCAGTTTTTCTGCGTGGGGGATAACGCCTTGATGAACGGCAAAAGGGGTGCACGGAGCAAAAAGGTTCTGACCTATCCTATGTGGTTTGTTGTTAGAAGAAGTCTACATGCTAACCTCGTTGCGTGCGCACCCATTCTGGCGCACCTGCCCCACTTTCGGAATAAACCCGTCCCGTGCACACGCACTGTTGCTGCCTCCCAGGTTTACTGCTTTCTCACAGGTTATGGGCCCAGAACCCTAGAACTGTGGATATGGGAGACAGCGGCAAGTTTACGGTTGCAAAGCTCACGGACGGCAATTATCAGGTCTGGAAGTTCAAAATGAAGATGTTGCTGACCCGGGAAGGAACGTGGACGTACGTGGACGGACCTACTCCACAGACACCTTCTGGAGACTGGACGGCTGGCGATGAGAAAGCGCAGAGCACGGTTTGCCTCAGCGTTGAGGACAACCAGATTGTGCACATCTGTAATTGCGGCTCAGCGAAGGCGATGTGGCAAGAGCTACGCAAGGTTCATGAGCGAGCAAACCTTAGCAATAAGCTCTACCTGCTAAGGAAGCTCTACCAATCTAAGTTAGCGGAGGACGAAGATATGCAAGGCTATATATAAGGCGTACCTTGGAGTTAGTCGAGCGGCTGAGAGGGATCGGACAGGAGACCACGGATTTCCAGGTAGCGGCTCTTTTGCTCAGTGGTCTCCCGGAGAGCTACGAGGCGCTCGTGACAGCCCTGGACGCACGGCCCGACGACGACCTGACGGTGGAGTACGTCAAAGGAAAACTCGTGGACGAGTATATGAAAAAGCGAGCAACAAGTAGTTCAACGTCTGGTTCGGGAACTGCCCTTCAAACGAAGAGAGTCGACAGTAGGAAACCTTCGTCCGGCGGGAGGCATTGCTACTACTGCAAGGAGGTAGGCCACTTGAAGTGGAACTGCCCCCGTTTGAAGGGGCGCAGGAAGCCTCGGCAGCGCGCTAAGGTAGGAGCGTCCGACCGCTCGTCATCGTCCGAAACTGCATTTCTCGCCTCTCCCGAACTGCAAGGTAGACCATGGTACGTTGACTCTGGCGCTACCAGCCACATGTGTAACGACAAGGATTTCTTCACGGAGAATTATCATCAGTCAGCAGAAACTGTTACCGTGGCGAATGGTCAGAGAATTTCTTCACATGGAATCGGTGATGGCATTCTACAGTGTCGCATTTCTGACTCCAAGTGCAAGTCGGTCAAGGTGAAGAATGTACTCTACGTACCCTCCCTCGAGAGTAATCTTCTGTCTGTCAAGCGCCTCACGCAACAAGGCAACGTGGTGACATTTCAAGGAGACCACTGTATCGTCACTAGGAGGCAGGAGGTGTTGGCTAAGGCAAGAGTGGAAAATGGCCTCTATCGCTTGTCCACTTTGAGTACTACGGCTGCCAATGTCTCTCGGACGTCTAGTCACCGAGGGTGCGTACACGTATGGCACCTTCGTCTCGGGCATAGAGACGCAGTAGCAGTCAAGCGTTTACAGCAGGAGGATTTGGCAGATGGGATCCTGATCGGTGACTGCGACCACTTGGTAAAGTGTAACAGCTGTATCAAAGGAAAGATGAAGAGGGCATCCTTTCCTAAAGAGACTTCGTCGCGAGCGGGAGCTGTTCTGCAGCTTGTCCACACGGATGTCTGCGGCCCCATGAGGACTCTAACGCCTAGCAAAAACAAGTACTTCCTCACTTTCATCGACGATTTTTCACGATACACTGTCCTGTACCTGCTGAAATCTAAGGACGAGGTATCTGCAAAGCTGGAGGAGTACTTGGCCCTGGTGAACACGAAGTTTGGGCGTCATCCGCAGATAATTCGCGCCGATAATGGGACAGAGTACACCAGTGGCAAGACACAGGCCCTTCTGCGCAAGTACGGTGTAACATTCCAGACATCAGTTCCGTACAACCCAGAGCAGAATGGGGTCGCCGAGAGAAAGAACAGGACACTCTGTGAGAGCGCAAGGAGTATACTTTTCGGGGCAGGCCTTCCAAAGTTATATTGGGGCGAAGCTGTTACGACTGCCTGCTACCTTCAGAACCGGCTGCCTAGCAAAGCGGTATCGAAAACTCCTTACGAAATCTGGACTGGCAAGAAGCCCCACCTGGAACACTTGCGCATGTTTGGGAGCACGGCCTATCTTCATGTTCCTAAGGAGAAGCGAGACAAATGGGACGCTCGGGCTCTTGAGGGTGCGCTAATGGGCTTCAGCGAGACGCAGAAGGGGTACCGGGTGCTTCTTAAAGGTAGTCACAGTGTCAAAGTGACACGCAGTGTGATCGTTGACGAAAGCCCGATCATGGAAGCGTTCTGTGGAGAATCACCCGCTTTCCGGCGTCCGGGCACACAGCGTTCGGAGCAGTCGTCTTCTGGTGACGTTGAAGTGGAGCTGCCTAGCTTTCGCCCTCCTAGCTTGCCCTTGCGCGGTGACAGCGTTGGAGATGTTCCGGTGACTGACAGAGTTGTACCAGGGTCCTGTGCGGATCTTCAGATGGCAGATGGAGTTGCTCCCGCAGCTGATGGGGATGGTCCCGTTCAACCACGGCGCTCGAGTCGGAGCAACAAAGGAGTACCTCCGGACCGTCTTTCTTATGTAGCCTGCGCGGCATCCGCGCCCGATCCAGTTAGCTGGAAGGACATGCAGAAGTTGCCAGCTGCTGACAAGGACAAATGGATAAAGGCTGCTGTCGATGAGATCGATTCGCTTCACCAGCTCAACACCTGGGTTCTTGCACAGTTACCGGAGGGCAAGCAGCCCTTCGGCTGCAAGTGGATTTTTAAAACTAAACGGGACAAAGATGGCAATGTTGAGCGTTACAAGGCAAGACTGGTCGCTCAGGGGTTCTCCCAGCGGTTTGGAGAGGACTATGATGCCATGTTTGCTCCAGTCGCGAAGCTCACCACACTGCGGATTCTTTTAACAGTGGCAGCTGCCGAGAACCCGAGAGCTCGTCATTTCGACGTAAAAACCGCATTTTTGAATGGCGAAATCGAAGAAGACATTTATATGCAGCAACCGGAAGGGTTCATCGCTTCAGGGGAGGAACATCTCGTGTGTAAGCTTCAGAAGTCGTTGTATGGACTTAAACAGGTTGGCAGGGCATGGAACATCAAAGCCAATCAAGTACTACTTGGAGCGGGCTTCACACGGAGCCAGGCAGACCCCTGTTTGTACACCCAAGTAGTGAACGGATCCCGGCTATACGTACTTGTATACGTGGACGACATGTTAATTTGCCATCGAGACAATCCTACCATAACAGGAATTTGGCATCACTTGAATAGGCACTTTGAGCTGAAGGACCTTGGACATGTCTGCCACTACCTTGGTATCGAGATAGAGAGACCACGTCACGACTGTTTCCTGCTACATCAGAAGAACAAAATAGATGCAGTGCTGGAGAAATATAACCTCAGTACTGCTAAGATCAGCTTCACACCAATGGATCCAGACTATCTGAGGCTTACGGGGGAAGAAGACCTATACTGCCCAGCAACGATCTGTATCGGAAAGCAGTCGGAGAGCTGCTGTATCTGAGCACGACGACACGGCCTGATATCGCCTGCGCAACTGGCATACTTTGTCGTCGAGTGAGCAGTCCGCGTCAGCGAGATTGGGGGGCTGTGAAGAAGCTGTTCAGGTACCTGATGCATACTCGGGACTTTAAGCTGACCCTTACAGGTCGACAAAGCTTGGACTTGACAGGATATGTCGACGCAGACTGGGCTGGCAACGTCACTGACCGCAAGTCAACAAGTGGCTACATCATCCTGCTTGGAGACAGCCCGGTCACTTGGTCCAGCAGAAAACAGTCATCTGTTGCTCTGTCGAGCACCGAAGCAGAGTACATTTCCGCGGCTTATGCTTCACAGGAAGTTTTGTGGCTGCGTCCATTGTTGGAAGATTTCGGACTAGTCATTGATCAACCGACACCTATGTTCGAGGATAATCAGGGCTGCATTAAGCTTGCCCTTAGTGAAGCGATCAACGCCAGGACAAAGCACATCGATGTCCGTCATCATCACTTACGTGATCTAGTAGCACGCAATATCAACTTTCAGTACCGCGAGTCCGCTGACAACATCGCGGACGCGTTGACGAAACCTTTACCACGACCGAGACTGGAGGCGTTAAGGCAACGGATGGGGCTCATCGAGGGATAACCTGTCGAGGGGGGGTGTTAGAAGAAGTCTACATGCTAACCTCGTTGCGTGCGCACCCATTCTGGCGCACCTGCCCCACTTTCGGAATAAACCCGTCCCGTGCACACGCACTGTTGCTGCCTCCCAGGTTTACTGCTTTCTCACATTTGTGAATGTTCTCAGAATTGAGCTAAGCCTCCTAAACCATCAAGAATTAAAAGCGGTGACTAGGTACACACCAGCAAACAAACGCCATCCAGCAGGAGGCCTTAGCTGGCATTTGTTAGGATAATATAGAACATAGTACATGCAAGAAACACTCAAAATTCATGACAATGCTTCGACAGATATAAAATCAGTAACGCTGTGGGAAAACATTTTATTGGATGTCATTAAATGCAGTCTAGCTGGTGGACCAACTCCATCACGGAAAGGGTGGAGACTCTGCGAGGAGACCGGTATAGATGTGGAGAATACGGTCTTTGACTGCGTGCTCATTAGTAGCATGCCCATGATGTAGTCTACTTGCTGTACACCATCAAGCATGCTTGCTTGTTCTGTGAAACAAGCAGTCCTGAATGACACTTGCTTTTTGCAGTCTCCGCGAGGGCATACCCTGTGTTGCTTCTGAGCATGAGGGTCATCGCACTTCTGGGAATCAGCATAGCATTCACCATTGTACCTGCACTAGCCTTCGAGCTTTATCCAACTCAAGTGCGAGGCCAGGCGTTGTGTTATTTCAACATGTTTACGGTGACCGGATTTTTCACCAGTGATGTTACATCTATTGTGGTAAGTTCGCCCTGTCCAAAAACGCAAGAAAGCAGTCTTAATTTTTACAACGTACAGCCACCGTCTGGCTAGCGCGCGAGCGCGTGGCCCACAAGGACGTCAGCGATGCGAACCGTGGGCCAGGTTTGACTATAGAGAGCGCGTTCCTCGCCATTTCGTGGCCTCGTAATTTCGCTTTTGCTCCGCCTTCGCTGCGTGGGAGGGCGTGGTCACGGCCACGTCGCAGATTCTCAAGTTTCCGTTCAAGATTCAGACTATCGTCATAGCAATAGGCGGGGCACGTGGCACGCATCGGGGGGCAGGGTGTCGACTGGAACCGAACCGAACTGAAAACCGGAGCTGAACCGGAAATTTTTCACGAACCCGAACTGGAACTGAATCGCTATATTTTCACCTGCCCGGAACTGAATCCGCCCCTGGGTTAGGTTCCTTTTTGGGAAAACATAGCAGTTCAGTTCCCGTTCTCAGTTGGGTTCAGTTTGACACCCTGCCCTCATCTAACACACGATCACTTGCCTTTTCCTTGTTGGTCGGAACCTCTCAGATGGTAGGGTGACCTGCGCTTTGTATCCTGGAGGTTCAGCACTATTTCCTTTTAAGACTTCACGAGTCGTTTAGAAAAATACCCAGGTGGGTAAAATCAAGCCGCTGACCCACCACTGTGGCGCCGCTCAAAACCATAGCTGTATCGTGACGTAACGCCTTATTGACTTTTCTGAAGCTTGATTTTGCCACTAGACCAGTCATATGAGGGTGGTTCCACAAGTTTCCGGCCCGAGGTAGAAAATTCGCGCGAATTTGAAAATGCGATTAAGGACGCGTGGCGCCATATTTGTTGGAGGGCCGGAGCACCACTCTCAACCCTCTCCATGGTTTTGTCGGTTGGAGAGCGGCATTTCAAACAGCCAGGGTGCACTCTTCAGTTAAAATGGAAAAAATCGAGTACCGCGCTGACAAATTCTTGACAAAAGAGGGACTTTCGCCTAAAGAAATTAAAGCGCCACTGGACAATGTGTACAGGGAAGCCTCTCTGTCGTACACAACGGTAAAAGATTGGGCTAAGCAGTTTCGACTGGGGCGAGAGTCCATTGAAGATGATCCACGCGATGGTCGTCCAGTGGAAGTGGTGACACAAGAAAATTTGTCTCTTGTCGAGGAGGAAGCGCTGAGCGACAGGCGTCTCAAGGTGAAGGAAATCTCAGAAAGACTGGGTCTTTCCAAAACAACCATTTTTTGCATCATCGGCGAGGGCCTTCACATGAAAAAGGTCAGTGCGAGATGGGTGCCACGACTTCTCTCGTCAGTTCAAAAGCAACAGCGCGTCGTCTGTGCCAAAGAGTTTTTGGAGCTCTGTCAAGAGAACGAAGAAGAAATATTGAAGTCAATTGTCACAGTAGATGAGACTATGGTGCTCTACTATGATCCCCATTCGAAAAAGGAGTCGATGGAATGGCGCAAACCAGGAGAAGCACCCCCAAGAAAAGCCAAGGTCACACAATCCACAAAGATCATGACAACAATATTTTGGGATTGTCACGGGATCCTCCTCATCGACTTCAAAGAAAGGAACACCACAGTGAATGCGACTTATTATGCTTCACTCCTGCACAGACTGCGAGACGCCATCAAGGAAAAGAGGTGCGGCAGGTTGAGTCGAGGTGTCCGGTTGCTCCAGGACAATGCCCATGTCCACACGGCTTCTGTTGCCAAGGCTGCACTGAAGGAGTGCGGCTTCAAAGAAATCCACCACCCACACTACAGTCCAGACTTGGCACCGAGTGACTACACAGAGGACGGAGATTTCAAAACGATAGTGAGGTGCAAGAGGCAGTTTTCCAGCATTTTGCGGACAAAACTTCGGACTATTTTTTCAAGGGTATAAGAATGCTGGTTGAAAGGTGTCAAAAGTGCATCGAAGTTAAGGATGACTATGTCGAAAAGTGATAACTTGTTTCGTCTCTATGACTATTAAAAGTTGGTCGGGCCGGAAACTTATGGAACCACCCTCGCATGTTCCACTTTCTGTCCATGTTTCACATGGAAATCGAAGCATGCCACATCCACATACAGTGAACCCTCGTTAATATGACCACCACCCCGCAGATTTTCGTCATAAAGCGAATTGTCATACTAACGACAAATGCACAGTCCGCTCACCTCAAAGACCGCTTCGTTCCGGCCATTATTAGGTGCACAACAACAGCACAGTGTGACCTGGTCTCGTGGTCACTTCTGTTTTAAGCACTACGGTGCTTTGGCAGTCCGAAAAGCGCTATGAGTAATTCGGAGGTCAATAACATCAGGTCCCAAACCTTGGCACCCTACTTCAACTCGTGTCACCCTCTGCCTGAGGTATGTGTGTAGCCTCGCCCTGGGGCTACTCTGCAGGTCATGTGACGTGGTCATAATAACGAGAAGATAATACCTGTGACACTACTTGTGACAAAAATCTCAGTCATAGTCGGATAAGCGGATTGTCATACTAACGAGATGGGATTTACATGGCGGCGAAACGGTTCCAAAGAAAAACGGTCATAAAGTCAGTATGTCATAAATAATATCGGGGGTCATACTAATGAGGGTTCACTGTACTGCATTCAGGAAGGACAGTCGATAGTGAGCTTCGTTGTGTTGGCTCATTAAAAAAAAAGAAAAATGCGTGACATACCCATTGAAAGTTGGAGAAGTAAGGCCACAGCTTGGGACAAAACTTTACAGAACACCAAGGTGTCTCATTTCTCCACTGGGCGACAGCCTAGCAGCAAACAGGAGTGGGCACACGTACTGGGAGAGGGGTAGAATAGCCTGTCACCTGATTCTTGTTCAGTCTCTTCCTGATAGCTAGCAGGGGGAGGTTTCGATGGAGGAATACGACAGTACCGTGTTTCGTAAACTTTTGTCCGAAGCTGTACAACACAGTTCTTAATTAATATAAACGTTTTCTTAAAGGACAGTTATATTCCTGGAATTGGGTCCTACGTAGTTGCAGCATCGTGTGTTGTGGTAGGATTCCTTGTACTCACGCTACCAGAACAGTCAGTGAGTCACGCACAAGGCAATGACTCCCCAGAAGAACATTACCTCCACACAAGGGCATCACTTGCAACGTTGAGAACCCTGACTGTGGAAGACACTAAGCCCGAACGTCGAAAGCCAACAATAGGAAAGCTCGACCAAATCGAGCAGGCTATATTGGGACAAAGTCCAAAAGACTCCAAGCATACAGGCCGGAAGAAAACCCGGAAGACATAATTTCTGGCTGCATGTAGCCGAGATAGCTTGTGTTTAAGGAGCCTTAATAATGTGTGCATAGCATGTGGAATAGCAAGGATTTTTTTCATCAGCAAAATGTGCTAATAATACTTCATGTTGTTGTAATGTTATCTTGTGAATTGTCTTCACACATCTGTACCAAAAAGGGCCTTTTCTAATAAAACTTACACAATATGCACAGGGAAAATTCACCCCTACTATAATGCGTTTGGGTGGAGAAAGTCAGCTTGTCAATAAATACTATGAATATAGTTGCACCAAGGTGGAGCTACGGCTCAAGTGTGAGCTTTGCAGATTTTCACAGAATTGCCTCCGTACTAAAGCCAGGTAATGGTAATGGGAAACAAACGGTATATTACAGAAATTTGAAATCTTAATGGAAACACATGCCACAGTCCTTCATTGCCAGTAACGAAAACAATTGTCTGGTATTGAATTTGGGTAATGGCTATTCCTCTTGTGCGATGACATGAGTGATTTTTTAAAATTTGGGTGACCCCATTCTCTAATATATGTCCTGAACACTACACGGGAGAACGGAAAGTGCAATATTCCACCTTGAGGGTGCATACATTGCCTACTCGTCCCAGTGCTCATAACTCATTACGTCAACACACGCGACCTACACAACACTCTATGGCAGTACTCTTTACTACTGGGAGCGTCTATGTATCTATGAATGCGACATTGAATGGAGCTCTGCCCATCTCGAGTTGCTGGGCTCGAAGTTTGAGCATGACATTCTACAGGACGAAGACTTTTCTACAGAATTTTCATGCAAGATGTGCGCATCCCACCAATGCAAAATTACTTGTGTAGTGTGTACGCGTGACACTGAAGCAGCACTTGGTCAAGACAGGGTGCTGACAGAGCTGAACGGGCTGTCCTCCCACAACTCTATTACAGCCCTTCCAGTACCAAAAACAGTAACAGAAATGTAACAGAAATTGAAGGGCTGGTATCAAACGGATAGCGAACGAAAATACTTCTATACCTATTACCTTTATATTACCTTCCCCTCTATTACCAATATTCGCCTCGAGATCGAACAATGTCGCCACCATGCGGCAGCTCCGTGAACTGCCCTTAGTGGGGATGCGCGGCCTGAGCCGGTGCTTTCGCTGTGGTCATCGTGCTCGAAAACATGCTTGGAAGGTTGAGTTTCTGGACATTTGAGCTTTTAACGTCGCTCAAGATGAGTGAAAATGACTTAGTGGGAACTTTTTTGAATTTGTCTGGTTCCCTGCATTAGAGTGCTTAGCAGGGAAGAAAACTACAGAACGTGCATATGTTCCGTTATGCGGATTCCACTCGGCCTTTGTTATATTATATTTGTCGCTGCGGTTGTGTGTGTCAAACAAAATGTACCGAGAGCTAAGGTCAATGTTGTAGTATAAGTCAATGTATTGTATAATTGTCAATAATTGTAGTCAATGTCATAAGTATAACGATGTCACAGTTATTTATAGAATGGTTTCTCTGCTGGCCGTTATTTCATAATGCACAGTTATGGTATTCTACGCGCGCTAGACACAAGGTGCATCGAATGTATGAATATATTATCATATGGAGGTTTTAAAATATGTGAACTTCAAGCTTTCATCTCATTTCATCTGACCGTATGACAGGCTTGACTTTTATCTTTCACAGACGTGATCATTGGAAAACACGCACTCAAGGTAAAATGCTATCACCATCTCCGAACGTTCTCTGTAAAACACACGTGTTTCGTGGTGTATGAAGCACGTGCGCAACAGCGAATTTCAGAATATACCTGCCGCTGGAACCAAAAGCTTACTTTGTATATAGTTATTACCTGACCAGTAGCACCCCAGACAAAGTCAAGTCCACCACAGAGGTCTGGTTATCTTGTAACATATTTTAGCACCGTCTAATGCATGTCTGCACAGGAGACGAATCAAACCTCAAACCTCTCCCGTACTCGCACGACCTGAATAACCACCGCTGTTATACGACGCAAAAATTATAGCGAAGGGCTTCAGTACTTATTGGGCTATTCTGCCCTTATATTGCATTCTTGCACAATTGTACATTTAGATTTCCGAGACCAGTGGAGACAGGAAAGTTTTTTTTTTAAATCCTTGTTCTTCTCAAAGACAAAAACAAAATCTTGCTTGGAACAAAGGAGGCAGTGTCTCCCTTCAAGCGCACACAGGTGATTTGCTTTTCACAACTTCGCGACTTCAGTGTTTCGCAGTGCAGTACTTTTGGTCAACTTTCACACCTTATCAGCGTTCTAAGTAGCGCATTTCATCACATCCGGAATATGTGAGGCACTGACAGCGGCATTTCATCCAAAAACACTGCGATACCCGCGTAGAAAAGCGTGCGCTTGCTTCGCCGGATCGCGCCGGATCCCCATTAGAGCTAGGGAGCCTCCATGCGCGTCCCCTTTTCAGGGAGGCGACAACTCCGTCGTCTGCTACGAGCGCCGGCATCTTGACTCCCACATCGCATTGGGCGTCAGCGGGGGGGTTGCGTTTGTCTCGATTTTTCGCGACAGGAAGAGGGTAAAAGCGGAATGAAGGATACTGGCGTAGCGAAACTTTCATATATGCTAGTAGAGCTGGTCATGGGTTGTAAAATATGTTGTTAATGCTTTGTAACGTTTGTCTAAACTCATCACTGCACCTGCACATGCAGTCGTGTCTCGACCAAAGATTTACAATAGTAAACATGGGAATGTGTATAGACAACAAAAATATGTTAATTGCAAGCAGATTTTATTACATTTGTGAGCGCGGCTGAGAGAGAGAGAGGCCAGGAGCATAGCGGAATGCAGATGTTTATTGGCCGCTACACATCTCATTCAATAAAATAGAATAGCAATAGAAAAAAATGGAAATTAGGTCGCACTGGTGCCGTTTTGCTTGAAGACGACGTTGTTTTACCAACATGTGCTCCTGTCGCAAGTTCACCCTCAATCGCAGTTGTACAAATTTGTACACGATTACATGATATAGTTCTTCGTGTTTGTCACAAGCCGGATTATTGTACACGTTATTATGAATAAAAGTCGACACAGTCTTGAAAGGTGAGTGCAGATATCGCCCTGAATGCCTCTTCACATTGCATTGTACGAAGAAATGTGCTACGCTGCACGGTGCCCGAAATATACCGAAGATTCATTGCACCACGTACGTGTTCACGAAGCTCCATGAGCTTGTTGTGGCTTTCCGGAGACTTAACGGAATTTAATTTAACGTAAATGACCAGTGAGCAATACCGGAATACACGGTACACACTGTACGCTGCAAGGGTGCTTGCTTACATCGCACACGTACGAGCTCATTGTTGGTTACCATTCTGCTCTCTTTACCTGCGCGAGCCAAACATCTTTCCGCTTTTTTGATGCTGGGAAGCGATACAAACGCGCACTTTCCGAGAGTGGTTGGCACACTTGGGCACACAACACCCTGGCATTTTGCTGCACGACGTATCATGCGAGCAACGCGCATTGTAAATCTTCACGCACGCTGGTCTTCGTCCACCAACCGAATGTATTTGCTCAATCAAATAGGAACTGCTCAAACAAGAGCAAACGCTGGTACGCGACCTAGCTCTTTAGCCGACAGATCAACGACCTCATACCAACAATACGGAGATGAACTGAGCCCTAGCAGTGGTTCTCAAAGAAATAGAGAAAAGAAGGGAGGAGCACTTTCATGCGTAAATTCCAATGCAAAAGAACTGTGACCCGAACGTGGTACACGCAGAAAAAATGGGACGGAACACTGGTACCCGAGGAAATGACTCGTGGAACGACCGATTTCAGCAGTAATAGAGGAAGTTCTGACACGCTTGTTGCACGCCGGATTTAAAATTCCAGAGGGATATGCTGCGATATTTGTTCCCAAAACATACAATGACGCTAAGGTACAGAAGAAATGCAATCACTTGCGTGTACATGTGCCGGATGGCCGCTCGAACGCGCAAAATGCACAGCAGGCAATGGTCAGCGCGTAGCAAGTTGGGAGTCAAAATGCGCGCTCCGCACGAGGGCAAGGAGGAAAGGCGGCGTTGGCACGGTTAAAGGGTGTCTCCTCCCTGAAAAGCGGAGAAGTCGCAGCAACCCATGGAGGCTCCCTAACTAGAGCTCCGCCGCAGCGCCACCTACAGTTCGATCTCGAGGCGAATACCTATTACCTTTCCCTGGTTGCACCAAATTTTTCATAGCTCCTCGTACACCAATGTTTGAGGCATTGGCGTTCATCAAAGTGTCTCAAAAATGTAAAGACATAACTTTATTTACTGTAGAAATCCGGAGACAATGAGTGATTGGCATGAATGAATGGAAGGTGATGCTGATGACCACGCACTGATCTACAGAGCTTGTGGAATGGAGTGTCCATAATTGCACCACCATCATACTATGGATCTGTTCTTCTCACCGGCAAGGTAGTCCATGAACTGCAACAAGAGTTATGCATGTGGGTTTGTGAGGGGAATTTAACTGAGGCTGCGAGGCTTGTGTTGTATTCATTATGTGTTCAATTGCCTCATCCGCTACTATGTTGCGACTCACGCAAAAACAGACTTTGTCTGTCCAACGTGTCTTCCGTAGAAGTACTGATGCCTGATGTCAAAACTCAAGTTTAATATACATCTGTATGTGTCAATTTATAAATATAAACACTGATGTTTTATCTCTGTTTTCCCAGGAAAAAAATTTGGGCCTTACACTGAATAAAAATTTGTTATATTTCAGTAATAGTTTAGTAATAGTCAATTTATGTAATATTTTTCAGTCACTATTGTGGCAGTAATGTAAGTCACTGTCACAAAAGCTACCCTTTAGAGCACACATAGCATGTGCGAACTGTTGGTAACCTCTAGCATGACCTCAACCCCTTCAGAAGGGATGCCTGCCTGCCTGCCTATGTCACACCAGCAGATCTGGCCAGGCCTCCAAGGTCACACCACACCTCTCGTGATAGTTTTTTGAGGGTATTTTTGTAAAATAAATTGGTGCAGTGATGCGACACCGTTGAATGAAAATATTTTACATGGAAACGCCTGATAGACTGCTTTGTGAATTAACAAGTGTCATTTCGTTGTCCTATAAAGGGCTCACACATTCAATTTTCTCAGTTGTCCCCTCTCTTACAAACAATTTGAATAGTTCTCTCACAGCTTCCTAGAATTAGAGCCTGAAGTTTTTGGGAAATATTCTTCTTAACCTTAACCTTAACTAGTTCAGTACAAATGGTGATATAACTGCGTTTGCTGCCAAACAAGTTAGTGTGCATTCCTACAGACGTTTCAGTGAGGGCAATTTGCCGGGTAAAAATCGGGTTTCGCCCTAAGGAGGCAACCTTCAATTCGGGGTGCAAATTCAAGGAAGAATCTAGTTAAAACCTAAAACTTCGGGCTCTACATATAATGCAAACCCACGTATAATACGAAGTGACATTTTCACTTCCCGACTGGAGAAAAGGCTACGACGAACTCTTGAATAATGTGATGCAGGATTTTTGCATTCCCGTACGAGAATGGCTACAACGGTGGATGCTGGGCAGAAGTGGACTGAATGTGAGCACTTTGCAGATGCGTTACCGAGCAAAAACGTCGTGCGTGACCACTTGCCACTCCGTTGTTTACATGTTTTTGATGTCACTATCACTTGTCTGACCAGGGAGGATATGAGACAACTGATGTTCTGAGGCTGGAACAACATACAAGGGACAAATACATACAAAGCCTCAAATTGCCCAAGAAATTAACGATGAAAGAAAGGAAGGGAAGATGGAAGTCGCTGGGAAGGCGTGTTAGCTTAGCTCAATTGGTAGAGCCCTGGACCGGTAATCCAGAAGATGTGGGTTCGACTCCTACAGCTGGCTAACCTTTTCAGTGACTTCCATCTTTCAGGGAGGATATGTTTGCTGATTGCCGAGCTAAGTAATCGGAATGCACCTATTGCACAGCGTTGCGCACGGTGCTCCACGCTGTCCAATAGACGTGTTCAGATTATTTTTCTCGGTACATCAAGTTATCTCTACACTGAATGAACGTAACCTCCCAGTATCATCAGGGTGGTCGAGCATCCGACAAGGATCGATCTCTAGATAAACTTCGAACTACGAGAGGAGATGTCGGTTCCTGACGAAATGCCGACATGTTCTTGGGAATCTCAGCTTCCAATATAGCTTGCCCTTCGAATTTCAGAACGTTAGATGGCACGTTTCGACTGCATTTTCAAGTCACTTTCTGTTTTGCCAACGAACATGGCTGTCATGTGACTCGCCGTCGTAGACGAATCACTGTGGAGCTGGGCGTGGCAGATTGGAAATGCGGAGCACGAGAGGCCTGTGATAGCGAGTGCAGTGCCTAGATACCGCATATAATCCGACCCCATTTTTAGGGCCCTTTCCTGAGGTAAAAAAAAAAAACTTGCATTATATGTGGTCAAATACTGTATGTCAGGTAGGACAAGCCAAACAAGTTTTGACTGATAAGAAAGTACAAAACACAATGCAATGCAAAGAAGTACAAAACACATACTGGCCCAATTCCAGGCAGGTTGAGCACTGTTCCCAGGAGAGGCACTCTCCTCAAGAAATTGATGACAACAGGAAAGAATCCACTGGAAAGGCATGACATGGGATCAGTGGCAATGCACACTCAAAACTGCTACTAGTATGGTGAGGGTGTGGTCAGCTGCATTTTTCAAATTGTAACATGTCTCCTTTCACTACTTGTGAGCAGGGAACCGGAACCGGTATTTTTTTCGGTCCAGTTCGGGTTCAGGCATATTGGTTCGGTTCGGGTTTAGCTCCGGTGAACCGAAATTATCAGCTTGAACCGGTTCAGGTATATCGGTGCGGTTCAGGTTCGGCTACAGGTGTCTGCTGAAAACGAAAAGCGAGGAGCTGGAAGCCTTTTGGCAGAACCCGGTCAGTGCCCTCATTTGTTCCGGCAAAAAACTGGCGATACAGTCAGAAACTTTTACTCTCATCTGGCATCGTTCAAAAAATAAATAATCGAAAAAAAGAACAAAAAAGGTCGGTCGATAGTACAATTAGGTATTTCACCTCTGAACCGATTCCCGAACCGGTAACCGTATCAAATTTTTTTGGTTCAGTCCCGGTTTGGTTCAGGACAAGCAAAAAAATTGTTCGGGTTCGATGGAAAATAACGTTTTTTACGGTTTTTGGTTCGGGTCCAGTTCCGGTTCCGATCCCTGCTTGTGAGTGGTTCTCACTCATTGAGTGTCTCTGGTTAATTGAGGTACTCCTCGCAATTTTTTTCAGAGCACACTTAGTTGTGTGAATTAATAACGAGTGTCAAGACAAAGCTCGTGTGAGAGTCAATACAATGTGTTTATAATGCTCCAGTGTCTGAAGACAAAACATCTATTGCTGTGTGTTTCAGTCTAAGGTAATTGGAGTAGATTTACACACAAGGTGCATCAGCCTATTTGTGTGGTGAACCAATTGCCAGTGTTGGTGGTAACTTGTCACTGTAACTAAGCTACTCTTTTCAGTAACTTTTCAGTTAACTCATTGCTTTTGAGCTAACTTCTTGAACTTGGTCCTATTTTAGATAAATTTGTCAAAGGAACTTGGGAAAAGTTCCAAGTTCCGTTTGTTTGGTTCTCATCTACGAACATCACGAGCTGCATCCTCCCTCCGTTGTGAGACGACAGCCACATGTACACTGGTCCCACGTGCACGGCGTGTCTGATTCCCTTGTTGTTACACAGAGCATACTACAAATTATACTTTGGCCGCACATATGGAAGCTCAGGTGACGCTCATCATACGGACGACCAGTGTATTTAATGGCAGAGGGCACTGTGAAGCAGGATTAAAACTTAGCACGGTTCTACGATATGTGCATAGAGGACAACTCATGAAACTTTCAACTTTTAATGCCTGCATGTTTTGCGAGATTAAAATCATCAAATCCCTGACTAAAGAAGCACATAAAGGTAGGCTTCTTTTGTCACATCAGATATTGGTACAGTTTTCATTAGAGATGGGACGAATCCACGAATCTTACGAATTTTGAATCCATTCTTTAACAAAAAAATCCAGGCCAAAATCGAAAAGCCAGGGGAAAAAATATTTCTACTGAAAAGTATTTAAGCAGAATATGATATATTTGCTTAATGAAAAACAAACTGAATTATTCAGGGTGTCCACGCTAAGTGTGAACAGATTTTTAAAAAATATATATAACACTTTTTCCAAGATGAAATCAATTGCAATATAGCATATGCTGAAGGGCACTCCCTAGCAGGGCATTAGCAAAGTCCAAAGGCAACGTCTTAATTAACTTTCATTAATTAACTTTTTAATTATAAAAGCTACAAAGTTGTCCCAATGAGAACATCTGTTCCTTTCGGTCACCTGGTATCTTAGCCGTTTTCAGAACAAAAATCCGATCGATAGGACGCCCGCAAAAAATTCGTGAAGGAACGCCATTTTTTTCTTTATTTTGTTCATTGTGCTTCTTAGAAGACGCATCTTTCTTTCACCCCCAATGTGAGAGGAAGAACGAGCACACTAACGCCTCTCGCGTCATGGAAAAAGATGAAAGGGAAAGAGGAAATGCAACCCAAGATAAGGCTTCCGATAACCAGTTCCGATAACCAGTTCCGATACAGTCACCCAATACATTTGTTCTTGTTTTGTTTCCGCAAGTTAAAGCTCATCTTCGACGCATGAGGCGGCACAGTGCTCCTTCCCCCTCTCCCGTTGGGGATGAAGGA
Source organism: Ornithodoros turicata (assembly GCF_037126465.1). Taxonomy (NCBI): domain Eukaryota; kingdom Metazoa; phylum Arthropoda; class Arachnida; order Ixodida; family Argasidae; genus Ornithodoros; species Ornithodoros turicata. The sequence goes on along the minus strand of NC_088205.1, from coordinate 18,565,699 downwards.
AATACGCGTCTTCTAAGAAGCGCAATGAACAAAATAAAGCAAAAAATGGCGTTCCTTCACGAATTTTTTGCGGGCGATCTATCGAACGGATTTTTGTTCTGAAAACGGCTACGATATCAGGTGACCGAAAGGAACAGATGTTCTCATTGGGACAACTTTGTAGCTTTTATAATTAAAAAGTTAATTAATGAAAGTTAATTAAGACATTGCCTTTGGACTTTGCTAATGCCCTGCTAGGGAGTGCCCTTTAGCATATGCTATATTGCAATTGATTTCATCTTGGAAAAAGTGTTATATATTTTTTTTAAAAATCTGTTCACACTTAGCGTGGACACCCTGTATATAGTTCACTTTCAGGAGAAAACACACCCATATACTACTTAAATGTAATTTAGTTAACATGTTGTTCATCGACTACAGGAAATGCATAAATTCTTGAGTCTGAATTGTTTCCGCAAAACTAAGAAACGCAAAACTGCGTTACTTTTAAACTTGTAATATAAGAGTTCCTGCCTGAACTCTTTCAGTCCAGAGCAATGTGAACAAACATACAAGAAAACATCCACCGGCCAATCAAGCTTTAGGCGAACTCCGCAGGCGCCAATTTTAAAATGATACAAACAAACTTGGTTGGTGGATTCGTAAGATTAGATTCGCCATTTTGGGCAATGGGATTCGGATTCCCGAATCTCGAATCCTTGCCTAGGATTCGAGGATTCGGTTGGCACATCCCTAATTTTCATATATCAAAACTATTATAGGATGTCTTGCACTGCCCATTGCGAGATCAAGATCTGAATTAATTATAGAAAGGTCAAGACTTAAAAAGTGTATAGTATTAGGCAGCAAGTAACTTTAAAGTAGCTTAGTTACATGTTTTGCTCAACAACTTAATCGGTAATGAGTTCCTTTTGTCGAGTAACTTCCCCTTCTCCACCAATCACGAATAGCTATGCGGATCAGGGTGGCTTGGGAGCAGGAGAAGTGGGGAGTCAACATATTTCAATTCCCTTCAATAGTAAAACTGTTTCTTTTGTTTTACTTTTGTGCCGGTCAGTCACGAAGATCTTAGTGAGTACCAAGTGGTTGCACTTGGTACTCACTAAAGCTGGATTCACAGATGCATTTTTTGAACGCGTTTCGCGTTCGCGGTGCCGCGAAACGCGAGCCGCGGAGCGTTTCCAGCCGCTTTTCGAGAACCGCTCCGTGCTGCAGCTTCGGAGGGGAGAAACGCGAACGCTTTTCATCCAGCCAATCGGAGCGCTCAGAGGGGTGGAGGTGGCTTCCCTTTGGCGCCGGCGGGCAACAGCGGGCCTCCCGATACCGCGCTGGGATCTTTTGTCATTTGTACGTGTGTGTGTGTGTTTGGTGCTGCCGCATGAGTAAATTCCTTGTCAGCAATAGCTGTTTGGTGTCTGAGCTGTCAACGATGAGCTGGGAATTTACGCAAACCACGGAATCGACGAAAATAATTAAGACTTGTGTGTGACCGCGTGTTGGTCGTCGGTAGGTAAACATGTGTCTCGTCTTTCTCTGCCATTGTGTCACGTCTGTCACTCCAACGATTGATGATTCCAGCAGAAATGCTTCACAATAACTATAAAATGAATAACATGCTTCACAATGTAAATTTTGAGGAAGAGAGCTGGAAGTGTCGGTACGATCTTCACGTAGCAACAACGAAGCGCGTTTCCAGGATGGCGGCTCGGCTATGTGTGACAGGCCCCTCTCGGCAGCGCCGCGAACGCTGAGGCGGCGCCGCTTTTTGAAACGCATGTGTGAATGAGCCTTAAGATCTTCGCCGCATGGAAGATGAGACATATGATTAAATTATTTTTTCCGCATTTTGTCAAGTTGGCGTAATATTTTTCAGAGTGATTCCGATGAATCACAGCTTTCAAACATTTCTGGGTAATTACTGTCTCCGATTTGAAGAAACACTCCTGGCCACCAAACCAGTAACTACATAATTCTCTAAGAAGTCGCAGTAGCACAGTTGTTACAGTTGTTGCAAAAGCATTGAGGAAACCGGCTTCTATTACACACAATGCAATATAGATTACGTAGGATAGGTAGCTCTTAGAATATAGATTATGTGGTTACCTGAAAAGCAGGACAAAACCATAGGTTTCAATGACAATTCCAATCAAGGGAAAGCCAAAGATGACGATGAAGATCCCACCAAAGAATGAAAACGCCCCACGGAGCTTGTGTTTTTGAAAGAAGAATCGGAATGTCCGCTCTAGACCGATGACAAAAGCCAAACCAGCGAGAAAGAGGATCTGAAAACAAGAAGATTTATAGGTGTGACAATAATAACACGCGGCTGGCAGTCGCATGATGCGATGCCACACGATTACAGTAATCATGAAGTATGACAGATTCATTTTGTGTACCTTGGGGTTCCTTAACGTGTGTCGTGTTCCTCATGTGTTCGAGTGATTCCGAACCAAATTGCTGGAACATCTAACCCACAACTAACTACCATGCCTGGTGTAACATGTGTACAGAGAATGGCAAACACGAATCTGATGCACTCGATTAAGCAGTTCGAGACAAACTCACATTTCCTAGAGCCAGCAGACCTCTATCAAAGAAGAGGAGCACACCGAGAAAGAGGAACGTTATTCCAAAGCCCGTGAGGCCAATGCCGATTTCTGAAATAAACCCGAGAAACAACAAATGCACATTACAAATAGGTTTTGTTTTGGTGTTCAAACTGAAATAGAATCATCAAGCATTTTTGAGCAGCTGCTGAAACATGATAGCAAATTATATGGGTACACTCTTTTTATATGAATCAGTCACAATATGAGTGCCTCTAGACTATACGTAATAATGTAACTATAATGTAAATAACATTTGAGCGCATCCTGGTCATTAATCAGCAAGTAGACACAGAACATGGAAGGGGACTGCAGATGGAGGCAGGATGTCTCCATCTGTGTTCCATGCCTGCTTGTCACTTTAACCTGGGTAATCAAAATGCACAAGCACCAAAAAAGAAGTGATTCAAATGCCAATATGTGCCAGGATTCGGTCCTACACCACCCTACCTTTACATTTTGTGTGAGCATTACCATGAGGTGAGAACAAACATTTTTATAACATTTCAAACAAGATGCCTGCAAAATTTCATCGTAATGAAGTCAAATATTCCCTGGATTCCTCAGCACGAAGAGTGCTAAGAACGAACAAGATGCAACACACAAAATCAGGTAGGTACAGGCAAGCTGGTGAAGGAACTCTAAAGTAGAGGAAATCCTGAGCGTGTTGCCTCTGTGTTTTTGCCCATGCTCACTTTTTCACAATGAAGGTACAACAGGTACCGCCGTGTAGCTTTCCACACGAGGCTGCACTCCGTTTGTTCTAATAAAGTGTTAAAAATAAAGAGCGCAAATGTTAAAGAGAGCAAAACATAATGCCTTGCTTTCAGCGTGTGTTTCAAACCAACCGTCAACCAACGAGCGGGCGAACTTTCATCGGTTGTCATCGAGTGCACTGAATACCCTTCTCCTCTGTACTCACTTTGAAAATCTGTCACCTCAAACATCTCTGTTCTACTAGGGGGAGTATCACGCTTCTTCTTTATAATACACGAATGATTTCAATAAATAAAACACGAATAAGTTTGGTTTCACCACGTCACACTGAATGCCGCAAGGACGGCGCCATATTGAGTACAGCGCCATCTCGATTTCCAGCTGCTTTGGAAAGGGACGACGTTGACGATGCGAAATTTGAAAAGTGTCTTTGGAGGCCGCCCGTTTCTTCGTCGCGGCAGATGATTGCCGCGTAGCATAAATAAACACAAACAAAAAAATGCTTTTAATAAGGCTTCACGTCGCCAAACACTATGATCAGAGATCAGAGCGACTACCACTGTAGTAGGTCCCGTGTGTAGACGAGGCCAACAGCATCCCTTTCAGTCTGAGGATTCAGAAAAATCATTCCATGGAGCAGTACTGCAAGTAATACTGCCCCGTGACCTTTCGGCCGTAATCGAAAAATCGAAAGCAAGGTCCACCAAGGCGGACTGCCTTGTGCTCTGTCTCACCCTCCCTTTTTGTCTGAGGACCGCACGAGGGCAGGGACTGAAACCGAAACGAATATTGGTTCGGTTACGGTTCAGTATCAGAACTCTGAAAGCGGTTACGGTTACGGTCACGGGATTCGCCGTTTTACTATTTGCGGCTACCGGTAACCAAACAGTTGAACCGCTATTTTTCCCACCGGTTCTCTCTAGGATGTACCTACAGGCTGCGTGGATATGTCGCAAAATAAGCTACAAAGTGCAAGCGGATAAAAATGAACATATTTATCTGTTCCGCTCCGAAAGAGTGGTGCAGCCATCTGCCAGGTCGAAGAAAGAGTGAACCCTTTCTTCTTTTGCCATTTGCGACATTCCCCGTAAAATAATTTGTTGCGGTTTCTATTACCGCGTGCACATTCATTTCGCTCGTGCTGTAACAAGCTGCAATGCAAGAAAAACTGCGTGCGTCAGCGGTTAAGCAAACAGATGTGGAAACAAACAACGTGCAGTTCATAGCACAAAAGGGACGCACACAATGTCACACGATGCGGTATGTCACCCGATTACGGGTTCAAGCGCATAAGATGGTATGTTGTTTACACCAACTTCTGAATGAAAAACACATGCCGAAGATATCTACTTTAACAGAAGCACGTAGTGGGGGTGGTGATGATGAAAGGGCTCGCCGTTGTCGGTCTCACAGAAACAGAAGCACGTACTACAATCACTAATCAGATTTGTAAAACGATACAAATATCGCATCCAAATTTGTTCGCGTTCACGCTCGAACCGGTTCATATGAACCGCTAACCGAAATCCTATTTTTCGGTTCAGGTTACGGTTTCAGTTAATTGTCGACGACGAATTGTGGTTACGTTCCGGTTACGGTTCTTGAAAAAAATTTGGGTTCCAAGTTCCAGTTTCAGTCCCTGCACGAGGGACAAAGGACAAAAACGTCGACACGGAAAACACGCAAACTCGTCGAACGCCGATTGATCAAACACTGTTTCATTGGACCAGCGACGGCCGTTTTATCGAACCGCTTTTTTATTTTCTAGGAAGCATCGTTAGAGGTCACTCTAGGTATATACCTCGATGCGAGCTTATATGTTCAGAAAGAAAAAAATAAAAATAAAAATAAAAATGCATGCACATATGCAAATATGTGTGCTACGATGCGGCCTCGAAATGGTGCATTTTCACTTTTCAGTATAGGCAAATCGACAAATAGACAAATATCAATCGAGCCGCCCCAATATCCTGCATCAGTTCATCTCATGATTAGACTACAGTCGTGACGCTCCCCACATTGTTCCGTAGCGCAATTTTCTTTCCGTCCAAACATCCTAAGTATATAAAGAGCGGCTAAAAAGCAGGCGAGCTGGTGGTAACAGATCTCCATAGCGAACCCTCAGGCTAGGGGAAAACACACATACACTATAGTGTCACTTGTGAATGTGTGTTTTTCTCCACTCTCGGGGTTCGTTATGGAGATCCTAAGCCTACCTTTAGCGCACTTGTTTTCAATATGACTATCCCATTTTAGAGTGTTCCTTCTAATAACACCAAAGTAATTTAAAGTAATCAACATTCTTCAATAGCTTTTTCTGCGATCTTCAGCCAATTTCCAGAATACCGGTAGTGTTTGCTTGTAACGTAGTAATACACCGTTTTAAAACTAAAATGTCATCTACCATTCTAGGCACCACTGGGGAAGTGCCTGAGGACGAGAGTCGTCGATATTTCGAACAGCGACTGTTCTTCTTCAGGGCATTGTCCTCATCATTGGCAGGGTATTTAAAGGGCCAGGGATGACGTGTTAAAGGGTTCATGTCACACATCATCCCTAACCCTTTAAATATCATGCCAATGATGATGACGGTGCACAGAAGAAGAACAGTCTCTGTTCGAAGTATATCGACGGCTCTCGACGTGAGGCAATTCCCTTCATATTTTCTTACCGCTTCGCTGGATTTCCTGCCATTCTAGGCACCACTGGGTTATGTTATCAAGACTGCTCCTCAATTTTTCTTAACTGGCAAACAATAGAAGAAGTAATGGGACTAATGACGGGTTCGGTAAAGCGGAGTTCGAAGAAACGACTTTTCTACGAAACGACGTCGATGAAATTGCATTCGCCGAAACGGCGTTCGGAGAAATGGGCTGACACCGTTGGTATACAATAGGTCAATGGATGTCATCAATGATTTCAGAAGAGGGGCTTCTTATGCGGCCAGTGGTTCTAGCAATCTAGGACGATTCCAACAAGACGCACTGCAGAGCCTCTTTACAAAACAATAACGGAGTTGCAACAGTAAACGGAAGGTAGACGGTTCTGGGACATTTCATCGAACTCCCCATCGAAGCGCTGAAGGCCATTTCATCGCATCGCATTTTTATCTTGTTGGAAGCACTCCCCCGTTTGCTATAAGAAAATACCACCAGTTATTTTGTATATGCCTATCCGCCGAACTTGGTGCAATAATCTAAGTGCTATTAGGCCCATAAAAGGAATGCCCAAAATATGAAAGGTAAACATAAGTAGAGAGGGAGTCTATCGGACATTTCGGTGCACGCACGGGTCATTCAGTGCAAGGATATTTTGGTGTTTTTCTTTTTTTTTTTCATTTCATTTTTTGCCGAAAAGGATCCCTTGTATCTGTTCTTTATATATATACGTATATGTATGTACAGGGTGGTCCCAGAAAACGTGTCATTGAATTATAATAAAAAAACTACGCCGCCTAGAATCATGCAGTTAACGGCATTTGTTCTTATTAGGATTTTGCCACCTCATACTGTGAATGCCATGTATCGTACGTTTAATTATGTAAATATTTGCGAACTGAACTCGGAAATTTGCCAAGTGAAAGTCACTTTTTTACCCCACCAATATGAAGAGCGTGCCGAATACACTCAAGTTCATGATAATCGACAGTGATATGCATGAGCTATCCCATCTAAAAAAATAGTCGAACATCATGCTTTTCGGAGCACCGGACCATAACGCGGAATGACTTTTGGAGCACAATCGCTCACAGTCCGACGAAAGGATGTTTCAAAGCCAGCCCACAGAGTGATAGTAGAAAAAGTAGCAGTTTCTTTAATTGGGAGAGGGAAAGCATTAACCCAGCGAAAGTCGGACGCGATAAGTGTTATCTCTTTCTGCGATGCCGGGGTGGGCTGGGTTTCCAACCTCCTTTCGTGGGACTGAAAAAGATTGTGCTGAAAAATTCATCCTGCGCTATCCTGTGGGAGCCCTGTAGAGCATGATGTTCGGCTATTTTTTTTCGATAGGATAGCTCCTGAATATCCCTGTCAATTATCATTAATTTGAGTAAGTTAGACACGCTCTTCACATTGGTGGGGTAAAAAAGGGACCTTTACTTGGCAAATTTCCGACTTAAGCTCGCAAAAATTTACATAATTAAACTTACGTTACACGACATTCACGTCAGGAGGTGGCCGTTAACCGCATGACTCTAGATGGCGGTGCTTTTTTTTTTAATTATAATTCAATTACACGTTTTCTGTGACACCCTGTATATATACGCAGGGTGTTTTTTTTTTTTAGACAGGTTTTTCATAAAAAACTATAAGGACTAAAGACATGCTGTTTTCACTTCTACCATCTCTAGCCCTTATAGTTTTTCTATGAAGAATCTGTCTCGAAATATTGATGTTAGGATTACTCTCTCATGCCCTTCAGCTGGAGCACTCTCTGCGTGGGTGGTTACTTCCCTGGCTGGTCAGACTACAAACGGATCCCGGACAATCCTTCACCGTCGAAGCACTGTGGTGGGGGATCTGCTAGTCGTAGTCGGTCACGCTCAGGCGGGTAACGTCACGACTATCGCAGGGGGTATCGTACGTCTTGCGCCGACTTCACAAGGGACAGTAAGCGCTGAGGCCGGACAAATGCTCACCAACTTCGTCTGCGACTTTATTTCTCGTTTCCCCAACATAGCAGCGCATACCATGCACGTGACGCACTGTATTGACTTATATCTACACAAAAGAGAACGTCGATATGCACATGTATATTAAATGTGTGTGCAACGATGCGTCTTCGATACGGCGCATTTACAGCGATGCAGCGTGCCGCTTTTATTAATGCTCACAAAATGGGTTTAGCCCAGAGTTGTACACTCAAAAAAGTAATTGATCACAGTTACTGTTACTGCTGCACGAAAGGTAATTCTTTACCGTTACAAATTGCTTCATCAAAAATGTAATACGTTACCGATTAAAAATATAACGCGTTACTTTTCCCGTTACTTTTAAATTGTGGGCCATAGCAAAGCCAACAAGCCTACAGTGAATGCAACCATGCAGCTCTTGTTGCAAATTCTAATATGAGACACCAACATACATGATAAGTGAAATTCACAAATACATTTGAAAGCAACATACAAAACACATACACGCGTATATTACAGATTTATACATAGATTTAAAACAACATCGAAACTTCGGCTTCGTTTTGTTACTGTTGTTATGTTCACCCCCCCCCCCCCAATTTATCAATACAGTCACCTATTTTACTGTTGCTCTAGTAGGTCGCTGTTGTAATATTACCATATCATCATATTATCACGGTTGTATCATATTACTGCGGTAATAACGCGTGTGTATAACACGTGTGGAGCAGAGACGGCCGTCACAGTGACCTCTGCGTCATTGCTTCAGTCGAGCTGGTGGTGTAACAGAGGAACAGATTGGCGCTTGCTGAAAAGGGTTGCCATTGTTGACAGAAGGTTAAAAAAGTAATCAACTACTCAGTAATTGATTACCGTAAATTGTAATCGGATTACTTGGAAAATTACTTGTTCGCAAAATTAATTGATTACGTTAAAACATTACTGAAAAAAGTAACTGATTACTCGTAACGCAATTACTAGTAACGCGTTACGAATCTGATCGGTTCCTACCCCCATCTCCTGCTATCACATCAGTTCATCTCACTTCTCACGATAAGGCTATACAGTCGTGGCGCTGCCCATGCTGCTTCATAGCGTAATTTCCTTTCCATTTAAAGATCCAAAGCAGCTCTAGCGCACAAGTTTTCAATATGGCTATCCTATTTTGGATCATTCCTAATGATAACAGCTAAGTAATTTAAAGTAATCATCATTCTTTCAGTTCAGCTTCAGCTTATCAGTTTCAGCTTCAGCTCAGCTTCAGTTCACCTTATCCGGTCATCCTGCAGGGCCCAGTCAGTTTTCACACTGGTATCTTTTGTTTGTAATCTGCCAATAGAAAGTTGCATCAGTAATTATCTACCATTTTAGGAACCACTGGGTTGTGTGATTTAATACCGCTCCTTTATTTTTCTTAACTGGAGAGTGAATCAGACGGTCATGGGACACCAATAATGGCCTCACATTAGTGAAGCCAATCTCTCCATTTTATTTTTTCCTTAAAACCAAACCAAACCAAAACAATAATGGGACTACATGTATACTCGATTTTGTTCTTAGTAAGGGCGTCGAAAACATATATGCATGTCTGTCTTGTACAAGTCGCATGCTAATGACTTCGGCGAAGCGCCGTTCGCTGAAATGGCATTCGATGAAACGACGTCGGTGAAGCTGCATGCCTTCAACGAAACGGCATTTCATGGAATGGGCGGACACCGAGGTGCAGCTATCTGTCCTCAGACTCAAGGATGATGTTAGCCTTACAAATTGAATTAGCGTTACTCGTAAAACTTGAGAGGTGAGATCAGTATTAAAAAATAGGAACACGTAAACATGTTCTTGGAGTAAGTCCTCTTAAGTTGCCCGCTCGATGTCTCACAAGATTCTGGAAGGCAATGCAGTAGCTGAAGTCATTAAAACGCAGGAGGACGAACACAAAACTACAGCCTTAGATTTCCCCCGTTGCATATTGCGACTAAATAATGTCAGTTGATGGGAAGACGGCTGCACGGGGACTGGAACCCGCATCTCCTGATTACTGGTCAGAGCTGAGAAAGTGGCGAGCACGTGGTGTAAAAGTTCCAGTTCCACTGCTGACGCGTTTTCATCAACTAAGTTTCTTAAATTGTGACCGCCATCTTGTCACAATATTCGCTGTCATGGCAATGGCGAGTGTCTATGTTGTCATTATAGCCCATGAAATGCAGTGAAGTTTGAGAAAGATCCCCTTTGGTGTTCACTCCAAAAACAACTTTCCGATCCCCTTCATTGTCTAACGAATAGACCTCTCCCTGTTTGTAAACAAATGACGTCAGAGTGTTTGACAGTGCCACCAATTTGGTAGACTTGAACTACGCTTGAAGCTGTAGTAGCGAACAAGATTGCGCCTGAGGGGATTACGATGGTCCATTAATATATGGATTAATATATATACACACACACATATATATATATATATATATATATATATATATATATATATATATATTATATGACTATTCAATACATTCACGTACCAGGTATGGAAACGACGAAAGGGATGAAGTTAGGACGACAAGGAGAAGATTAATAATGGCGTCTGCAGTATCACAGGTACCATGACGAAGAAAAGCTCCAGTGAAAGATGATCCGTAGGTTTCAATTAATTGATTGGCTTTGAGTCGATTAACCATTTCCTCACGTTGACCATTAACGATGCCCCATTCATGTATTCCTTCTATCATTAAACGAGTAACAATGAATGAAAGGTAGGTCTGTCACTTGCAGGTTGCTGCTGTGTCGCTCTGATCTTGAGAGCGACTCCGAAGGGACACAATTTGCCCACACAACGTCGCTATGTAGGCAAGATAGCCGACAGAATAATAGGCGAAATTGGTCTCAAACAACATGCTGTGGACGTGCGCACTTGCGTTGACCTGTATAATGAATGGAGACACACAAAGCCCTTCTATAGGAATGCGCCGGACAACGGGATTGTGGTCAACGTCCCATATGTTTCCACGTTGACGGACGACGCGTGTTCCTCGGAAAGTCCACCGTTGGCTGTGCTTCTTCATGGGGCTCCAGGAAGTTTCTGGGACTTTTCAGACAACCTCATTCCGACTTTGCGCGGACAAGGCGTGGACATCCTCGCACCCAAGCTTCCGAGTAAGTTTCGGAACTCTGTGGAATAGACGAGTTCGGAAAATCCAGTGTGCTAGCGTCGCTTTGAACTGTGGAAGTTTACTAATACGAAAGAAACGGGTGGCCTCCAAGCTGTTTCGATTTCTCCCCTACCGCTTCATTATCCACGACATGTCAAGGTCAGCGAAAGCGAAATGTTAAGGATTATTATTCCTTCCTCCGCTCAGCAAGCGCCCAGGATGCAATGCGTGCGCAAAGAGCGGTGGGATTTTCTCAACTCGTCTATTGTTTGCAAGCTCTAACGCAATACTTCCACCCAGGAATATGAAGGGTAGCGGCATGCAAAAGTAGGTCGTTACCCTATCCATAGCGCTCCTTAGAGTTAATGGAAACTGCAGGGTGGATTTAGCAAAGGTTACACATTTCGATCGAGTCGTAAAAATATAAGATAACGTCTCTGGGGCTTCAAGCATTGCAGACTGGTTCGACCCTAGTTTTACCCTTATTTTTATCAAGTGCTATCATTTTGTAGAAAAAAAGCTACAAGCAAAGCAAATTCTCACCCCATGCATTTCCTATGGCCTATACCGCTCGCAAACCGCCATTTTTTCCTCTGCCTGCTTCAGGTAGTAGTATAGTAGTAGTTGTTGTGTAGTACAGCAGTTAACGTCGCTAGAGACGAAGCAAAATCAGCCCCTATGGAACAACCACCAACCAGATGGACCAGATGTAGGGTTTCGAGGCAGCGCCACCTATTCGTGCTGATGTGAACGGGAAGCAGGGAGAGGAAAACGTGGTGGTTTTCGTGCGCGCTATATGCATGGGGTGAGAATTTGTTTGGCTTCTGACTTTTTTTTTTCTTCTACAGAATGATACCGTTTGAAAAATATTGTTAAAACTTGAGACAAATGGCTATAAGTGTGTAAAGTTTGAAGCTCCAGAGATGTCACCTTCTATTGTTACGACGCGATCGAAATGTGTAACCTTTGCTAAATTCACCCTGGGTGGCATAGCTTATGAATATAGGACTACTATTTCTCTTTGCAGACCTGGCATTTAGCGCAAAGAACACATTCTTCTGGCATACTGTTGAAGAGAGAACAGCTTTGCTCAAGGATTGGTTAATGCAATTAGGCGTCAAAAGGTATAACGCTTTGCTTTGCACTTCCAAAGAGGAAAGAGAATCCGATACCATGAAATCCGATTGTAGTTATCATTGCCCATCGGGTTATATCCAGCGGGTGAATTTTGCTCCGATTCCAACGATATCCGCGGTCCTGCATTCCAGCGCACAAAAACTTTGGAGCTCCCCCCCCCCCCCCACACACACACACTTCCCTGTGCAGCATATACATGCACTGGGTACATTAACAAATCCTTCTCTCGCCGTGCAATCAGTTGCTGAATTGCAGCTGCGCATAAAACACTAAGAAAAAACTAACGCATTGTGTCGTGTACACGTAATGGATTTGTGATGTTTTGCGGTGCCGAATGAAAAGCTTCTCTTTACGCGATAACATCCGAATGAACTATATAAGGACAGCGTGGAAAAGTGACTCGCTCTTTCCATCTCTACGTTGCTGGATTCGATTGAAATTGTTCGTGTTACTGTTCTTCATTCAGAATCGACACGCTCGTGGCACACAGCGCTGGTGTTTACCCAGCAATGCGTATCATACTGGAGGGAGTGGCAGAAGTGAAGTCGCTGGTGCTGTTGGCTCCAAATTCGCATTTGTCACCTCGGTAAGGAATTTCCTAATCACTTCTGCTAGTTACAAGGCCATCCAAAAGAGTTGAGCCGCCTTAATCATTGATACATGCGTTAGATGTTTGTAGCAGCAGCAATAAGGAACAAGCGCGCAACCACCTTACAGGGGCACTCTCGTACCATTAATTAATAATTCGGGGCTCTACTTCGCGACAACTGCGATCATGAGCAGGGTTGTTTGGATTTAATCCACATGGATTTTATCCGGTGGATTTTTTTTTGATTTCATCCACACAATTTTTTCAGGATTTTTTAGAGATTCTCTCCAGATGTGATGTGAAAGACAACCTGAATTCAACGTCACACGGAAAACTCCCGGTTTACTTTCTTGTAGTATTGGCTGTTTGCAAAAGCCCAGGTACGCGTAACATTAGCTTTTAACTTATTTAACTTTTGAACTTCAGATTTAATTTTTTCCCGCTTTCTTCTACCTCTGCCCATTCAGGGAGATACTTTCTTCCGCTTCCTGGAGGCACTGGAACTGAAGTGCGCCGAAACACGACGGCTAATCCAGGCGTGTAGGATCCACACCATTCAACCACGCGTGCATGGAACTCCACTTTTCGGAAAACAATAGAAACTGATACAATGTTGCTGGGACAGGCAGTTCCGTAAACAGAAACTATGAGAGGTCGCATGAAACCAAGAACAGCAAACCATATTTGTTTTTACTCTGTGTCAGATTTCTAGCCTTGTATATATTCTCCAAAAATATCCGGGCTTCATCCCCCCCCAAAAAAAGCTCACTGGAGAGGATGTTTTTAAAAATATTCGGATTTTTCTCAACCCTGATAATGAGCAACGCCACAGTGGTCAGTTCTGTGCGTTAATTTTTCCCACCTGAGGGTTCTTTAACGTGCGCCGAAATCTCGACACACCACATTTAACGTCCCTCGCGGAAGACGGCGTGTATGAGCAACTTGTACCCTTCCACCAAGTTGCCACCGCCTTCAGCCGGGTTCGAACCCGCGATCATCAGGCGGACACGCTACCGACTGACCCACCGAGGGCGGCTCTCGTATTGTGACTACTTTCACAGAACGATATGCAGCTCTAAAGACGTTCTCCGGAATAACCCTTCTCGGCCAGATATCCAATTACGAAACAGCAACCACGTTTTATTTTGGTGGCTATGAACTACGGGGGGTTTCGTCGTCACAGGCCATACACTAAAAATGCCTCAATTGCTAGAAATAACTTGGTGAAAATATAATGATGAACGTCTCACGGGGAGGATTCAACTCCGTATAAGTCCGAATGACGTTAAATGCCAGTGTTTACAAGGTTGTTAAAGAACCCTCGTCCTGTACCTACAACGGCGGCATGGCTTATAGTTATAGATGTTTCGTGACTTTCAACCAATCTTGTGCAAGACGCCCGGAGAAAGTATTTAAGTTAAGTTACTGAGTACCGAGCAAAAAAATAAAATAAAAATAAAATAAATAATTAAAATAAAGCCACTGAGTGCAGTGCTAAATACCCGTCTTATGAGTATTAGATACTATCGAAGGTAACTCGTTACTTTTAAGATACTTTGACGTCACAGTTGGAATTCGTTCTCAAAGAAATACGAAGAACGAAGAGCGTGAAGTTGAAAATGGCATTACCAAAAAGCTTTATTATCTCGCAAGAATAACTGCTTTTCAAAATTGCTATCCAAAAGCCTCCACCGTTTTTTTTTATACATTACGCTCAATATTCAACAGGCGCTCTACAGATACGAACGAATACTCTATAGAAACGACATAATTTACTGTCCTTTTTCGCCTTATCTTCGCTTTCACCTCATAAAGAGTTAATCAATATTTTACGTGTCCTCTTGCTTTCGGTGTGGGTCTTCTATACTGCCTGATAGGGGTTCTCAATAGTTTACCCGCATGCCATTCAGAACAACACATCGCCTCACGCATGCTCTCAAACATAAGGCGCTGCCAGCTACCCTTCCCAAGAGGGAAATAGATATAGTTTTTATAGTTTTTATTGGCTTCTTCATAAACAGCGCGATGGCCTTCTAATATGGTACAATGGCAATGGTACAATGGATGTCCTGAATATCTCAGACGCTAAAGCACGTGTACAGTACAAGCGTGCCAAGACAAAAGAGAGAATCTTTCCCTCGACCTCCCTGTCACATCCACAGAGAAGCCGTCTTGGGAAGTAACTTAGTTAGAAGTCGTCACAGTGACTAGTAACTGTAACTAAGTACTCTTCCTAAGAAAGTAACTTTCAGCTGTAACTTGTTACGTTCTTGCAGTTACTAGCCGCAGTAACTACAGGTTTTCCCGGCGATTTTAATCCAAGTGCCAGCTAAATTAATCCACATGCCATGCAAACTTTATGGGGCATGGATTAATTTAGCTGGCACTTGGATTAAAATCGCCGGGAAAACCTGTAGTTGCTCTCAGAATCGTAACTTTTTCGCAATAATTTCGGAAAGCATTCATATTTTCTTTTACTATACCCGTTGTCACTCACACAACTGCCCGTAGCTCTAAAAGAATGGAGATGTGAAAAGGGTGTAGCTATATAGAAACAAGCGCATGGCGTGTCCACTGCATTCGGAGGTGGCCCTCCACTCGACGCTACACATGGTGACACGTGACACCGCAATACCCCACTATACTACGATATGCTCGCAGCACCTTGTGCACCTCTGTGCAGCACGGCGGCAGAGAGGTACACCGCTGGAACTCTATAACAACTATAACATAAAACGTTACCATTACTCTGATGACAGGAAAACAGTTCTGTGGTCGGCGCCCTTATAAGTGCTATAGGAAGAAGTGTTGGCCCCCTCTATTGTTCCAGTTGCGTGATTGTTCAGCATGTTGGTAGGGACGCTTCGGAATAAAGCGGGAGAGACTTACAGAGACAGGCTTGAAGCGAGCAGCTGTTGCTACAGTACAACCAGCACAAGTCCATCACATTGCACTAGTACAGAATTTACGATACAAGTTGTCGAATTGGAGTCCTTGTTTTTGCAATTTTGGAAAGTAACTGTAGAGTAACTAGATGGGTAGAAATCCAGCGAACCGGTAGAGATGTAGGAAGGGAGTTGCCTCAGGACAGAAGCCGCCGATATTTCGAACAGAGACTGTTCTTCTGGGCACCGTCCTCATCATTGGTATGGTATTTAATAGGTGTGACGTGTTTAAAGGTTCATGCGAATTGTGGGTCAACAGCCCGGAGGGAAGAAAGGGTCCGTACGGGCTTTTACGACTTGTAGATGTAACTTAACTATAGTTACTTCTTGTGCAGGGCAACTGTACCTGTAACTTAGTTACTTTGTTCGTGTATTATCTGAAACTGGAAATTCAGTTACTTTTGAAGTAACTTTTTCGATGCTGCAGAGAAGTATCTTCGAAATAACTCGGGAAATAAGTAGAAGTTATTGAGAAAAGTATTTAAAGTAGATTACTAAACACTGACCTTCGAAGGTTTCTGCAAGATACCAAGTTTTTCCCAAAGCTATTTAAGATACGTTACTTAAATAACCTACTCAGGTTACTGTACGGGTCAGCTTTCCATGCTGAATTATTATAATTATCCCATCGACCTTCCATTTTTTTCCCTGTGTCTGTCCTCCAATGAGCATACACCGCATAGTTTCTCTGGCAGCTGAAGAATGTCATAGTTTCCGTTCGCACACACAAAATTGGTGATGCCAACGGCAAACTGCGTCAGAGAGAGCAAAAAAAAGAAAAAAAAAGAAAAGAAAACAGCCGAAAGTGTGGTGCATCGTGAGGTCTTTTCTTACACATAACTGACTTCCGATACGCATTCGATAATGAGAGCACTGGGGTACGCGAAAAGCAGTTTACGTATTTGAACGCCATACGGCTGACACTGTAATTGATATCGATGTCCTTGCATTTATGGTGGTCAGTGATTAATTATAGCTCGCATCTGCAGTGGGTGTTAAATGCAGTGTGGTCGATGTTAAAACGTATATTTCAGACTCCTATATCGAATCACCCACTGTTGTCGCATATTGCTCTTCCTTTCAAGGATCCAACGACATTGACTAAAGGAAACATCCTGTCTCAACTCGCAATTTGGGCATCTCTCCCGACGGTAGTTCCCAAATGAAATGCTGTATAACACTTTGTCCCGAGATAACCCGTTGAGAATGTAAAAGGCGGTTTATTTGCACATTGATGTGAACGTGCATTCCAAGTTTTATAGCGAAGGGGTAATGGACGCGCGAATGTGGAAACTTATTCGACTGTGACATCATGGCAAGCTTATCCGCTAGAGAGGTCACGTGTTTGGAAGAGCCAGTAGGAATGACCGAGACTCCCGGTCCACTGACGACACGGAGATGCGCTCAGTGGTCCATACCTTGCTATCTACGACGCATCCTTAGTCCTGAGGAATGCACAAATAACACACGGAATTATGTGGGCGACTCTATAGTTTTATTTTTTTTAACTCCCCGTTAGCGCCGTGAAGCAGCCGAGCGGCGTACAGACATGGACAGATGGAGAGAGGACGACACAGGAAGATGTAGGGGATAGTGGGGTAGTATTCGTCCTGGGCCGACTTCAGCGGGAACTGTGCCGACATCCGTCTGGAAAGTCTGCCGGAAAACCAAGGGAAAACCTCAGACAACACAGCGGGGATTTGAACCCGCTTCACTTTCGAGTCTCGCCGTGGAAAGCGATCATCCTAACCACTATGCCCACGGAAGCCTGGTCTCTTCGTGTGTTCAGCACTCTCTGGGCAATGTTGCCCCTTTCTACAGTGTACCAGCTCATTTGCACACTTCTAGTTTGATCTATACGACAGTAGGTCCTCGAATGATCTGGCAGGGAGCACAACGCGTGCTGTAATGATCTACAACCCGTTTTATGAGAGTCCGTCTATTCCCGGTGCACAGTGTTGTTTGCCACCCACCATCCAACCCGTGTATTTCATTTCATTCGGATGAACGATGTAACAGATCTGCAGTGTATGCGTAACATTACAGCGCCACTTCACGAGGAACTAAGCGTCCGAACATTTGGTCAGTGTTCACCATGTTTACTAGCCTCGTTCTCCCACGTTCCAGTGGACTGTTACCGTTATGTATTTGTCTTACTAATCGTGTGCGTTTTATTGACCGATAAATGTTTATGGATGCTCGTTGCTTGTCTTGTAGCAATGACCTTGAACGACCTCACACGGCACTGACATTTACGTTTCAACTCATTTATTTCTTATTGTGTAAACGTACGGAATGTTGTTTAGGTCTCCCCATTGCAACAGTTTCTTACTTAGTCACCAATTTATCACCAACTTAATCACCACCTATTTGCAATCTCAGCGCAGTGGAGCCAATATGGCTTACATCCCGACTAGTGTCTGCCTACAAGTATCCATCGCTACGTCCTTGGATCAGACCACTCATCTGGACGCTCCTTCATATCGGGCCGGCACCACTGAAGCCCGTCATTGACGACGTCATGCTGTCACTCATCACTTTCATGGAGTCCCGTTACAAAGAGGTATGCAACATTTATGGAAGTTGTTGGCTGGTCCACGCGCGTGTAACACGCAGACACTCGTTCCAGGGCGACAAACTCTTGAAACAGATCGCAGAACGCCATCTTCCGACGCTTGTAATTATAAGCAAGAACGATCGGCTGCTACAGTACAAAACGCTCACTGCCGTCTGCGAAGTCTTGGGCAGAAGCGAGGAAGACTTTTGGTGCTACGATGACGACCTTCACTTGATATCGAAAGGCACGCGTATTTCAGCCTTATTACTATGGTCATGATTACGTTACATTTA
The DNA here is from genome assembly GCF_037126465.1 of Ornithodoros turicata. Classification (NCBI taxonomy): domain Eukaryota; kingdom Metazoa; phylum Arthropoda; class Arachnida; order Ixodida; family Argasidae; genus Ornithodoros; species Ornithodoros turicata. The sequence continues at coordinate 18,547,082 of NC_088205.1, read as the reverse complement.
CTACCATCATGTTTAAGTTGTATAACATTGAGTTTTTGTACTACTAGGCACACAAGACAGCTGGCCGAAAGTCGTTTGCTTCGATAAAGGCACTCATTTTCCGTTCATTCGTTACCCGGACATCTGTGGACGAGAAGTGGTGGAACTGCTTGGAAGGATTGGTTCCCTTCCTGAAGATTCACACCATTTGACACCGGACTTTGAAAGCTCAAGGACCGAAACCATCACGGAATAATAGCATTTCATTGCTTGCTTTGTAGCGTTCACGTCGTTTCCACTGGACGACTAGAATATACCAACGCTGTCACCATCATCAGTAAAATGAAACACACATGCGGAAACTTGCAATTTTTGTCCTGTATTTTTGCCCGTACTTAAAGCAGCATATGTGGCTGTTCTATCCGGTTCAAGGTAAAATAGTACGACAAATATCGTGTGTACTCTACCATTCGCTTTCCTTCGGCCGTAGGCTGGCTTCACCTTATGCGCAGACGACTTGTTGGAAATTCTGCTTTACAGGCAAACAGGCAGAGCACGTTGATGCGTTGATGATTATGGTGTTTTGACCGCACTTGAACTGTTTCTGTTGCCACAAAACATGAGCACTTCAACGGTAACATTAAACGCGCAGATGATTTCAAAGGTTAATGCTAGTGAGAAGAAACCATCGAAGAACAGTTTTCTGTTTGCAATGCTGACGCTTACCAACCTGAGTCCTTGACTTTTGTTTGCAGAAATGCGTGACGTTACAAAATTCTGAACTATTGAACGATTATGGGTGAAACCGGAACATACGCACTCTGGCAACGCTTGGCAGGTCACCCCGAAAATGCTCGTACCCTTGAGCTGTTTTTCTTTTTTTTCTTTTTAAGAAGCGCGCCTGACTTAGAGCGCAGCGTCCCGCGCTCTTCGCTGCTTCTTCACCCTGAACTTAAACAGTAATCTACCTATTTTTTTCCTCTCAACGTAGCCGTCATATGCTTCGGCAGCTGCGCGCGCGCGTTTTCTTTTTCAAACCGAATTTCTAATGTCGTCTGTTACACACGCCAGATGGTCTGCAACAGACGACATCCGATTGGAAGTGCGAACTATCTGTAAGAGGGGCGCCTGATTTCAACTTCATCCACGTCGATCAGTTTATCGACGAGCTGTAACCCTTTTCACGCCCTCTTCTTCAGTCTGGTTGGTTGTGTTGTGTTGCTCCCATCGTTTTCTTGGTCCGCCGCCAGAGGTTCTCCAACGCCTCACACGCGGCGCCACCTCTCAGCGGTCGTCTGCTATCTGGAAAGGGCGCCATTTTTGGCAGGCAGACGAGAGGAGAATTGTCGAACTGTCGTCTGCGTTATGGGACGGGATTTTTAAGACTCTAGCAGCTGTAGAATCGCACACGGCACTGAACGTGCAGTACATACAATGTACGGCTTCATGTGCGTGGTAGAAATTGTGTTGTCGTGCGTCGTGAAAGTCCGCGGGAAGTGAAAATATGCGATGCCGACGTAAGAGGCAGCATGCGGCGCCGGGCTTTGAACTATCAGCCGGCGACTTGTGTGAGTTGTGGAGCGTCTGTGACGAGTTTGTTGTGAGTGGCTGTGACACGGGCGAACCGAGCGGATAACGACAGGAAAAGTCGTCGTCTTAGTGAAAATGCTGCGTGGATTTCCCAGCGGCGGTGGGGGCGGAGGGGGCTTCGGAGGGCCGTGGGATAAGCTTATGTCCAAGTTCTACAGGCAACAACAGCAGCAGCAGCAGCACAGTCAAAGTAGCAAGGATGGCAGGTGAGAATTTCTGCCGACGATGGATAAACCGTGCGAGTGTTTGTATAGTAGAAATGCTCGTGATGGATGCAGTTTCAAAGGATGACTTTGGGTTGGAAAGACAAAACTGTGATTCTGTTGTGACGTATTTATGAATACACTGTGTGCCGCGTACATATCTTTGTATGTCTTACCAAGGTGGCAAATCCAGAACGTTTATATTTCAGAATACAATATTTCAAAAGAAGCAAAATCTAGGACATACCCGGAATACAAGTCAAAATAGCAGCTGCTTTCAGAAGGCTGACTATGTTTTATTTGTAATTCACAATTTGAAGCATCAATATCATACTGCTCGAGCCAATTACACGGAACAGAACAAATAACCATTGACGAAAACTCAAGGTGAGAGTCCGCTGCGTTGCTACGTCACCTGCAAAAAGCTGTGACAACAGCAAGATATCATCGGATGAATTTGTGAGCAGCTAATAATTTAGAACTACAAGACTTGGTTTTTGAAAACGCCCCCCCAGGTACAGCTGTAGATACGTACACAAACGCGGGGTCGTTGCAGGCTTATCACCTCTGAAATCAGCGATATCACTTACCGGCGACTCATCGGTCACTGACAAAGCGTTTCTCAAACGCACGGAGCACCTGCTACGGGACTACAGCTCTTATCTGAGATATGATAGCGGTCACACAGCGAGTGTTAGTAGACCGCTGATAACGTCACCGTTAACTTACGGTGCCTATTCACTCTTTCACTATTGACAAACAGAAGGCACAACCGGAAGTCGTCTTGGGTTCCAAGCGTCAGCGGCTGCATGTGACGCCACGCCGTGTCACTCATTTAAGGTAAACCCTTTCACTGTTTACAAATAGTGAAAGGGTTTAATTCAAATGAGTGGCAGGGCGTGGCGCCACATGCAGCCGCTGACGCTGGGAGCCCTAGGCAACTTCCGGCTGTGTCTTCTGTTTATAAACAGTGAAAGGGTGGATACCGGAACCAATGACAGAGAGCGTAACTCAGAATCTTATCTGCTGATAAGGTGCGGTAGACGCGGTAGCCTACCGGGCTATCAGTAACCGTCTACTAACCCTCGCTACTTTCGGGACTTTCTGTTCAGCGTCTGAGGGACGATATGAGTGATTTTGAGTGCAGAGCCGTCGCGAGGCGAGTTTGCGCCCGGGGCGGGGCAAATCTAAAGCGAAACTGCCGTCAGAAGTCTTGTAAACAAGGAACAGAAAACGCCCATTTACACTGCCGAGACCGTAAATTCAAATTGTCTTCATTCCTACTTTATACTGCCCAAAAAACCTGTCAGGGTTTGCCGTTCGGCGCCCTCTCTGGCAAGGGCGCCTGGGGCGGCTACCCCTCTCGCACCCCTGTCGCTACGGCTCTGTTTTGAGTGCATCGTACGCTGTCGCTTTTGCGTACGTAAGGGGTAGCGTTGGTGGTTTCGCGCACGCGCAAAACAGAGCTTCGCTCATTGCTCTGAACCACCACGCTATCCCTTACGTACGCAAAGGCAATAGCGTACGATGCACTAAATCTCTCTATTGAGAAAGCATTGAATCACCGTGCTGCTAATAATGTACTGACAGTTTGTTCATCGCATATGTGATATGTCTGTATGCAAAGACACATGCACCGCTATGCATAAACATAGCGATATGTCTGTATGCGAGTGGCGTGTTTACGAGACGCCTTGTATTTTTAGTGTTTGCCTCTCAAAATCCGCTGGAAATATCAGTCTAAAATTGAACCTCTGTATGCAATAAGGGGACAGTCGAAGGGGAAAGTCGAAAAATCCAAAACCGAGAAATCTTCAAGTGAATATTTGGTAAAGTAATTGCAGCTGAGTTTCCTCGAATAACGCAAATGCAAAATGTGCAACATTTTGACATCGGCATGAGAACAAAGTCGTTGTCACAACGACAACATTGTGCATTGCTCATGCGTGGTGTTTTGATGTTATCGTAATAATAATCTCCGGGATTACCCGTCTTGACAACAATACATTTTGTCCATCCGAGGGTTCCATGGCTTCCTGTAAAACCTCAAGCACCATATTTAACGTCCCTCGCGGAGGACAACCTGTCCGCACAACTTGTACGCTGGCGTCCTCGGCAGGGTTGCAATCCGCAACCTTGGGACCAGACGAGAAAAGCGTCATCAGCTGATTCACGGACGCCAGGTTTTGATCTCAACGAGTGGATACCTGATGCACAATGTAAAACCCCGAGACTAGACACAGACACAACACGAAGACTTCGTGTTGTGTCTGTGCCATCGTGTTCCCTAGTCTCGGGGTTTTACAATATGCATCAACTTCACCAGCTCGCTTGCTTCTTAGCCACCTTTTCACTGAGTGGATACCGTTCGTTTGTAATAACTTCAGTGCAGTGCCGTGCTGCAGATTGCCCTAGGTGGTAGGTTCGAATCCTTCCACGGGCTATTCTGTCCCAGGCGTTCCCTGGATTTACCGGCGGACGTTCCAGAAGGGATCTCGAGATAGTTCCCCATGAAGTCGGTCCAGCACGCCTACTATACTCCTCCTACGTTCTTCTGCTGTTACCTCTCCGTGATGGCTACAGTTGCTTCGTGATGCTAACCTGGAATCAATCTTAGCCAAACGTCAGCACAGCACAGTTAGGCAAAGGAGCGCTGTCCTCCCCAAGCGGCATACTTTAGGCAAAGAAGCGCATCAGCAGCACCATCACCACTCTCGTCTCAGTCCGTCGTGAATCGCCAGATGTCAGAGAAACGGATTCGGAGCCAAATTTCTCATTCGAGATCCGACGCATTAAAATGCGTCGTCCCGCACGTATGCATAGTTCGTGTATACTGTTATGTTTGTGTGCTTTTTGCGTCTTTCTACAGGAGCTTGAATTATGCGATTGTCGCTGAAAACGGCCGCAATTTTCGGAGCGCGATGTAACCCTCTAATTTAGGCGTTCCTCGTCGACAGCTAAGGATGATGGTGATTTTGTGCAAATTTCATTTTCCTCCTCGCTTTTATGACAAGCGCTGACTCTAGACGCGCTCTTCAACTGTTGCGTTTAACGGTCGCCGTGTTAAATGTTTACTGCTCCTACTTTGTTGCTTCGTCGCCTCATTCTTTTGTCGTGCCGTTTTTCTTGATTCCGTACCTTCGTCGCTTGGTTGCTCCATTGCTTTCTTGCACCTTTTCTTCGTTAGTTCGTCGCTTTTCTTACCGTCGAAAAGAGAAAAAGTACACAAGCGAGCTGGTGTAACGTTGAAGTAGGAAGCATCCCCTTGAGCATGAGGAGAACAAAGTATACAGGAGGCTCACGAACCAGCAGATGAACAGTTTATTAGTAGTAACAAAATCAGGTTCGGGATAGGAGGCCACAGAGAGAGGGTGTTAGTGTCACTGAGGGTTGGCTTATACAATAGGTATGGGAGGCAATTGTAACAGCTTCGATAATGATTCGGGACGGGCAATTTTTTAACAAGATAGAGGCACTCAGTTTTCAGGAATGTGGGAACACAATCAGAGCAGGAGATAACATGCTTGGCCAATTCCGGAGAATTGTTTTTACTTTTAACAGAGCGAGCACACGTGTTCTTGGATACGTTCGTTAATGCAGCGGCTCGTTTGCCCAATATAAGTCATGCCACAACTCAAGGGGATTGAGTACACGACCCCCGTCTTGCGCGGCACAAGTGGATTTGTGCGTTTTTTCAAACAGGCTGGCTGATTGGGGCTGAGAAACGTAGTGGGAGGCTGCTGAGCTTGTTATGGACAGAATATACCACGCGCGTGCCGTTCCACGCTAGGATATAAACAACCTGATTTTGATACTGCTAATAAACTGTTCATTTGCTGGTTCGTGAGCCTCCTGTGTACTTTGTTCTCCTCATGCTCAAGGTGATGCTTCCTACTTCAGCTTTCTTGCCTTATCGCCTTCCTACTTCGTCACCCTAGCCGCGTTTACATGAATGCGACGGAAGCGACTGACTTGTCGCATTGAATGCCCTCATGTGAACAGTGGTGGTTGGTTGTAGGAAGTTCTAAGGAAGAGTAGGTGAGGACTGCCGGCTCAGTGAAGGCGGCAAGTTTCACTCCTTTGTGAAAGGGGAAAGGGAAAAAAAAGGGGGGGGGAGAATTCGCTAGGATAGCGCATCGAATTCAATCCGCGAGTGAGATATGTGAATCGAGCCGGTAGATGCGCTTTGAAAGCGTGTGTGTAAACAGAAGATGCGCATCGAAAATAAAAGGAAGGTTATAGGATGACGTCTGCGACGGGACGAAGAAGTTCAGGTGGCTGTGGGGTAGATTTCCTCTACGGATGATTTCGAGAAACGGCGACAGAAACAACAGTTCCGGAAGTGCAGAGCTTATGTTCAATGTGACATCGTGGGGGCGCTAGTGTCGAGCCAAACTCGATGCGCATCCACGTAAACGGTGGCACGTCGACTTCGTTCCGGTTTCCGCTCGATTCGATGCGCTTCTGTCGCATTCACGTGAACGCGGCTACTTCATCACCTCGTCGCCTCGTTAGTTCATCTCCGTGGAACGTGAACACCTCATTACTTCGTCGCATTGTCGGCGTGTTGCTTCGCTGCTTTTCAGCTTTGCGATTTGGTTACTTTGTTTTGTAACTTCGTTGCCATGTGGTTTCTCTGCGTTCTTACTTTTCCATTTTGCTTTACAGCTTTTGCTTTGCTTTGCTCCTGGGCTTCGTCTGTGACCTCTCGTATGTGCAAACGCGAAGGAATGAAAAAAAAAATAAATAAAAAAAGAGACGGCAGTGTTAAGACACCACTCACGCTGCTCACTACATAACGCGGCTTGTCGTTTCCGAGTATTTAATTTCCACATTCCCGTGTTATACTCACAATGACGGCTGATTTCCTTTAGTCCCGGATCGTAACGGAGAAACAGTCTGTTTAATAGCTGGAAAAGGCGCTAGTAAGGATATTGACGTTGAGGGGGAAGTTCTGTCTTCTTGTGTACAAAGCGCTTGTAAGAGTTAGTTCGGTTTTGAAAGCGCATACAGCTGTAGAAAACCCTGGAGAGTCACAAATGCCACAAAGCACTTCAAAGAAGGCCGTGTACGAGCTTTTTCAAAGAACGTGAAAGGTGTCCATTGCTGGCCGAGCTCCTCTCTTCATAGAGAGAAGGGGGAGGGCGCAGACTAGCTGCGCATATCGGTTAAATTGTACAAAAAAACAAACAAAAAACAACAACAATTGGAGACACGGAACACGAATAATTTATCACGCCATCTTCGTGTTCTGATCCCCCCATCCCCCTACTCCTTCCCGTTGTCCTCTCTCCATCTCTCCACATCTGTACGCCGCTCATAGCCATAGTTGCTTCGCGGCGCTTACACGGAATAAAAAAAGATATATTTTTCTAATTTAATGGCTTCATAGAGAACGTTGCGGTTCCTCTCTTAAGCTTGCTCAGTAATTCGCAGTCTTAGCGTGGTCGTCGCTTTACGATACGCGAGGACATCTCGAGAACAAGACTTTGTGTACAGTCGCTGATAAAGTGACATCCCGCGCATTTTCATAATGTCCATATTGATTATGAGAAATTATTATTGTTATAAATGGACCCGGGATTCTTAGGCAGATGCTTATTTTTTCCTGTATACTTCTAACAGTGCCTTTTTGATAAAAGAGCACGAACTAGGCGATGGGGAACCTACCGAAGTGATTCGCCGTTTGTGCCTATTTTCGCGTAAACGCCTACAACCCCGCATTATTGCTCAAAAATTGCCTAAAATGACTCTTCGGCAGCAGAACGAGATAATGCTTGTAGAAGGCGTCGCGTTGCGTGACTTGGCCACGTTGTTTTGAAGTCATTTATTGCTCGAAAGAGCTCATTTGACAAAGCTGCCGATAACGAGCTTGGGGTAGATTTAAGATGAGTCACTGGGCATGCTTTGTTTCGTGACACATAATGAAAAATCATATGCTCGTCCCACAAGTTAACCCTATTTAGTGACTCTAGTTAACCCATCCTCCGCTATGTCTTCGTCGCAGCACATCAAGTGTCTACTCGTATATCTGGTCACGTCCTTTATAACGCTGTCCCCATAGTTTCTGACGTCCGAGTACGCGTGGAGAATGGGTCCAGTAGCAGTGAGAGTCGGGATGAAACTATCTTAAGACGTCTTTCCGTGACAAAAACCCCGAGTTCCGATGTGTGGAGATAGTGGACTGGCAGTAGCTGGTACTATAGAACGACCTGCCTTCCAACATCAAGTTCAAGTTTGCTCTACTGAGTTCCGCGAAGGCCGAACGCATCTTCATTGCTTAGGATCTCATGCTCAGCGGCACACGGCCGACCTTCCCCGGGCACGAGTATTGAAATTGTGCTCGTGTCTTACAGTTACCCTAAGTTACCCCAGCTTTACGTGAAGCACGACTCATTTCTTTGCTGGGCAGTCACACGAGTTCAGCTCATCATGCTCTACATGCATCTGCTCATGCATCTGCTCATGCATCGTTTCATGCCCTTCACGCTCTTTACAACGTAGAGTTTTGTGAAATTGGGCGGCAAACTGGGATTGGAGGAAACTCCGAGCGCGCGAGCATTGAGCACCCAAGGAGCTGAGCATGGAGTGAGTGAACAAGCACAGAGCTGAGCGAGCATGAGTGACCATCACTGACGTGTGCCTACTTCTGATGACACCCCCATACGCGTACGCATCAAAGGAGACATTTTCTGCTGTTGTGCGTGTTTATTCTTTTCTGCATTGATTACATTCATCCATTTGTACTAAATGTAGACATACATTGATATATACATCCATTGATAATAAACCGATCACTGTGTTTAAAGTCATTGGACCTTGTATGAATCCTGCACGTCAACGCTGTCCCCTTCCGTCCGTTATGGGGTTGCGAACGACAACAGGCCTACTGGATGAATGTTTCCACTCCATAGTACCTGTATGTGTACGTGCAGCATTCAGTACAAGCTCACGTGAAATCGGGTACGAAGCTGCAGATTAAAGGGCGAACGACCCCGTGACATTGTCATCACACCCCAAGCAGCACAATGTACTGAAAGTCGAGTGCAATAGGGGTGGACGGGTAGGTGGAAGGCCTTGAACAGAATTCTGGAACTAAAGAACATTGATAAGACACATACCGGCCACCCCTATTGCACTTGACTTTCAGTAGATTGTGCTGCTTGGGACATTTCTTGTTGTTTTCTTGGAACTCAATGTATCTCTGAGTTTTAAATGATAGCCGCGTATCACGACGGATATCTAAAAGCAGACCGGCTTAATACAAAGAAAACCGAAGAGTAATTCCATAGAATTGCCCTAAATAAAAAGAATAAAACGACAACTTTATTTGAACGATGTTGAATTTCACCACCAGGGGCGATACTCTACCCCATTGCTGGCGGTGAGGAGACTCACGAGCTCCCGTGGCATAGTGGTTAGGATGGTCGCTTTCCACGCCGAGACTGGGAGGTGAAATGGGCTCGAATCCTGTCACCCGCTGTGCTGTCTGAGGTTTTCCCTGAGTTTTCAGAAGACTTTCCAGACAAATGTCCGCACAGTTCTCCCTGAAGTCGGCCCAGGACGCATACTAACCCCTCTGTCCCCCACTCCTTCCTGCTGTCTTTTCTCCACTGTCCACGTCTGTACACCGCTTATAGCCACAGTTGCTTCGCGGCGCTAACGCGAAACTAAATTAATAATAATAATGAGTCGTCCCACAGTGGGGACCGAAGTCCTGTGGTTTCCAAAGTGCTTTTAGAGATAAGAAAGAGATGATGTGTCTGTAAAATGTAGCAGGTTGCTTCTCCACAACGCATCAAGAGCACACTTTTGCTACATGAAACCAATTCCCGTCTCTTTCTCTTAGTACTAAAAAATAACCGCAGTTTACTATATAGGCACAAGAAGGTATAAACGAAATTACACAAAAAGGAGAAGAAAACTGCCTCTGAACAAAGAAATCCCGTTTTCCCGAGAAAAAGAAAAAGAAAAGTACGACACACTGACTCGAGATTTATTATTTTACTCCTTCTCCCGACTCTCTTTCTAGTTTACACTTCCTCTCTTTTCTCTCCTTATCTTCGTTTTCTTCTTTATGACGAAATGTAGCTGGGTACAAAAACGGCAATGCGGAATATCAGTCGGAGACCACATTCCGCGAAGTGAAACTTCCCCTTGCGACTCCTGATGTTTCTACGCGTCTGTGGAGGGTCAGAAAATGTGAAGCGTTTTTCTTCCCCTCCCCCCTTTTTTTTCGGGATGAACTGCTCGCAGCCCAGGTTTCGCAGGCACGCAATAAATTTGTCGTGACCTCAAGAAACGCAGAAGACGAACAAATTTCCGGCAGCTGTTGGGCGCTCGTTTCGTCCGCTTCATCCGCGTGTCTCGCGCAGTACTGACGTTTTTTTCTTTTTTTTGTTCTACCGTTTATTTATTTTATTTTTTGCCTCAGTTCTATTGGATAAATGGTAATGAAGCGCGTGTCCTGAAAATAGTTCCGTGTGTTTTCGCTGGTAAAGGCGCGTGTTTCGTAATTGGGATAATGGCATTCTTTTATCGTCGGAATGCGCTCTCTCTATTTCCTTGTGTATACAAAGAGGATGGACATTCTAGAGTGAGATGGCGCCACGAGCGGCGTGTGGCTAAGTGGACACAGCACTCGCTCGTTGGTGGTAGCTATAGGGCCATGATGAGGTCGGCACAGTTTCCCTCGAAGCCAGCGGCGACCTACCGGGTCGTTTTTCTATTGAGAGCGCGTGCACCATATTCCCGGTGTTCATGCACTCATTCGTGGTTGCTGCACCCCATTGGAAGGAGCTCCAACTACTCCCACGTAAAAATCTCGTCGTTTCACGCGAGAAAAAGAACCTCGTTCCATTAATTAAGAGTGGTACGAAATTGTCCCCGGGTGGCGCAAGCTGCCACGAGCTACACAGGCCACATCAAGGCCCACCGGACAGCAAGAACAGCGGCTTGACTGCCAATCGTAAATTCTCCGCCGGTAACACTCAGCGGTTCCTTCCCGTTTGGCACGCACCGCGCATGTGCACAGAGAGCGGTAACGTCGAAAAGACGATTCTTTTTTGCAATCTTCTTTTTCTTCCGCCTTTGTCCAAACGTGGCCATCAGTTCAGGACATGGCAGGGCCACACATATATTCCTTTTATTCGCGGTTGGCATGCGGGCAGCGCTCGCGTGCTTTGTGTGTCAGCCAAAGGGAGAGATCGTGCCCTGGAAAATGGCCGGACGCTTTTGGTATGCGAGGATCTGTGAAACGAACGCCTTCTTTTTTCGTCCTGAATACCCAAATACCCGTCCTGAATACTATGGTACTTCCCTTTTTTCATTTCGCTGCGCCGTCAAAAACTGCGTTTTCTCATTTGAGTATTCAGCGTTTAAAGTCTTCTGCTGAAAATTTTGTGGCAAAAGGGTTCCACATGGGTAATGTCCTTCTTGTAACAGTTCGCACTGTGTCCTCCTACTGATTTCAAAGTTGCAGGTTCGAACGTTAGCCGAGGGTGCCAGCAAATTTGTGGCATTGTACAAGCTCCTTAGACATATTGTCCTGCACGAAAAGACCCACCAAATTTGTAAGACTCATCCCATCTCGCGACGTGAATAATTTTTGACCGGGTCTATAAGGGAGTCGGCCCTTACTGCATATCATGTGCGATGTTGCTACTCCCCCGGAAGCCCTCCACTGGTAGTTTGGTGTAAAGCAATAAAACCTTTCGTTGCTCTAAATATTGCCTTTATAAAATGTAACGGAGTGTTTGGGGGTAATTATCGGCAAATTGACTGCCTTCGCGCTTCACTTAAAGGCTAAATATTCGTACTCAACGACTGATATTGAATGGTCAGTGGTTTAATTAAGCATCACGAACTAAAGGCGTCTTCACCGAAGGCGAGTACTAACCACACACACAGGTAGTGCACTGACAACAAATTTCTATTACATACGAACGACACGCTTGAAATGCCCGAGAAATTCCCTCTCCCTGCCCGAAAGACGAATAGACAGAATCGTTGGAATAGGCGGATTTGATGTTAGTGTGATACCTGTGTGTATTGTCCGTCTTCTCGTATTTGCTTTCAGCGCTATTAATTTGTGATGTCCTAATAACAGAAGCAGCTCGACGCCTTACGTTAATTAAGCATATTGCAAGTAACAGTATATAGGTAACATCTAGAGTTGTCAATCGGGATATCCCGAATCCCGAAACTCCGGGATCTCGGCCAATTTTTGACGTCCCGAAGTCCCGGGATTTCTTCCCGAAAATCCCGGGATTTAGTGCCAGCAAATATGACAGGAAAATCAAACACCTGTATAGGCCATCAGGCACAGGCTCACTCCTTCGTAAGGAAATGGCACTTTTTGCCATGCCATGCGTAAGAAAATGCCACATGGGAGGTGGCAGAGGAGCGCTGCCTACTCGTGCGTACAAATGATGACTGTCGTTCCTTCTACCGCAGAAGCTGAACGGACCTTCAGTTCGGCATCCAGTGTTTGCACAAAAGTTCGCTCCAAACTGGGGGACACCACCCTCGACGCTCTGTGCTTTCTCACGTCGTGTTCTAATCATTGTACAATATGATAAGCACGAAGTGACGAGGTTGTAAACCGTTTAGTGTTTCCGTTCTTTCCATTCGTTTTCCTTTTTTTTTTTCTGTTTTTTATTTAAGTCATGTGTTGGGATCATCGTGGAAGACCAGCCATATTGGCTGGCTCCCTTTAACGCAACAAACGCACTAGTCTACTACCATCGCAACGCCAACACCCGAAGACCAGCTCACGGCACGGCAGGTCTGGGAGTCATGTACGTGCTAGATTCCACCTCGCAACAAACCAAAACTCACGGAGAGTTGCTCGTGGGACAGCAGCACGAAGGATGTTAGAAGCGGATGACATACCTACCATTGCTTTCTTCGAAGAGGGTCGCTGATGTTTGCCACCGCCTACCAAACTGGACGGCCCCAAGGACTGCGCTCTCCCTGTATAGCACTCTACGGATGCCCGCTCTGACCCTTTTCAGTACCTCAACGGCGGTGCGAGCACGGCCAACGTGGCCACGGCAGCCGTGCAAGTGGAGCGTTACACCGTTCGAGGAAATTATGAAGTAAAATTTCCTGTTACTTCAACTGTAGTGGGACTCGCCTTCTTTTCACGTGCAACAGTGAAATGCAGATGAATAATGGCTTTATCATAGCAAAAAAAGAAGAAATGTAACCATTTCGCCGTCACTATTTTACCAGTGTGATTATCCTTCAGGAAAAGGTAGAATTGACAAAGCGCACATGGACTGCGCACAACACGCCGATATAGTCGCTTGAGGTAAGTGGACTTGGAAATAGAGTCCTGCACGGCCCGCGGGACCCGCGAGCAGCCGCGGGTTGGCCCGGCACCGGCGGGGCAAAGCCCGGCACCCGCACCAACGTGCGGGTGCCGGGTCTAGGTTTTCGGTGTCGTGCGGGTAGCGGGTCTGGTGCGGGCGTCATTGTTGACGGCGGAGTGGGCAGCGGGTCGAGTGCAGTTGACGCATCTTACCGAAACACTACTAGAAAGTACACCGAGTTGCTCAATTTCTTACGCGTCTGTACTGCAGTCGCTCGAAATATGACGTAAAACGTCGCTGACACGGGCCTAACAAACGCTCACACCGTTAGGGTGCAACAGCGCCTGTGTGTGTCCTTCTTTGTCCATGTCGTGTTTCGTACCATCACGCCTCAAGTCACAAGCCAACGCGCATTTGCACCTTTTTGCTCCCTGCGCTGATGTCGTACAAGAAACCATGCACACAGACACATCGAATCATCAGGCATAGACCAGGGACTACGCAGTAAACCACTAATATTCCTAGGGCATACCCATAAGGTAGTGAACATCCTGGATATCTGGACATCCATGCGGTATCCGTAGGATGTTCCAGAACGATATTCGCGTATCGGTTTTAAATAGTGAACAGCAGATGTCTGTGGTAGGTGTGCAGGATATCGCGCTAGTAGTATAGATATAGACTGTATAATTTTCGAGCGGCATAAGAACCGAGCGGCATAAGAACCGAGCGGCATAAGAACCGAGCGGCACAAGAACCGAGCGCTATAACGGGCTCTTTTTTCTAATCCAAGATGGCCGATTCTAAGCCAACACAATCCAGTTCTAAGCCAACACAAGCCAAATCCAAAGCCATCTGATTGGCCACCATTAGCTCCGCCCACTTCACACGTTGATTGGCCCATGCTAAGCCTACTGATCTTTGATTGGTTGACCGTAGCTCCTTCATGCTAATTAATTGGCTCCGCCCCCACTTCACACGCTGATTGGCTCATGCTAAGCCTTGACTGAGCATTGATTGGTTTACCGTAGCTCCACCCCTTCATGCTAATTACTTGGCTCCGCGCGCGCCCCACCGCTACTGATCGCGCGCGCGCGTTGATTGGTTCACCATAGCTCCGCCCCCGCCCTTTTATGTTCATTACTTGACTCCACCCCAGCGGGCTTCACGCTGATTGGCCGGCGCGACCGCTGATTGGTCCAGGCGCGGCTGCAGCGACCCCACTGCGGCCCTATCTCAGATGTCCAAACTTACCCATCTGATTGGTCCATTCTAAGCCACTCTCCCAGCCCCCCCCCCATCTGATTGGCCGCCGCCACTGCCTTCACCGGCACCCACCCGTTGCGGCCCTATCTCAGATGTTCAAACTTATACCGATTGGCCCGCCACCAGACGGTGCGCGGCGGCGGCGGCGGCGGCTTCAGATGGTTCTAACCTATCTCAGATAGCTCTATGAGATCGAACAGACAGGGAAAAAAATACCTTTCAACGTTTATTGAGTACATGTTTGAGGAAAAGCATGGCAGTTTTGGAGAGGTTGATTCCCTTGATGCTGGGCATGGTTCCACGGAAGTGACGGATCATGTAGACGTCTCCGGGACAGCGGCTGAGAAAAATTTCGTCCTCCGTGAGTTGGCACTTCCGCGTGCACTGGATATCTTCGTAGCTGTCGCTCACGTCCAGCGAGTGAAGGTAATGTCCAAGCTCGTGTAGTTCTTTTTCCAGTAGTCGCGCACCACGGGGATGGAAAACCCGGCATTTATGATTGTCTCGTCGATGGGTTCTCCGTTTCTATATCGCTCCAGCAGTTGCAACTTGTATCTCACAAACTGTCTTATTTTATGAGTACTCCGCACGGGAATAGCTCTCAAAATGTCACTAAAATCACTCTCTTCTCCGTGTCCATTTAAAAAGTTGTGTAGGCATTGTAAATCTGCCAGCATGCGTTTGCATACGAACTGATCCATCTCACACGACACACTGAGGCTTCGCAGTTTCGCGGTTGTCAACCACCTCGTTGTCCCCTAATATATTTCTTCAACTGCCGGGGGCACTTATGAAGTGACTTGTAGGCGAGGAAGCGGAGGATTTTTTTGTGTTTCTTCAGGTTTTTATGAAGTTCCGTCGAAAGTGGGATATTTCCGCGTAGAATGTTCAGACAGATTTCCGAAAGGATTCGAATGTCGTCGCAGCTGAGCTCTTTAAGTAACTCTGCGCGGTGCGTCGGTTTGCTGGCGGCCAATACTTTGAGGAGCGTGAGATGTCTTCTAAGATCGGCCGTCATTTCGCGGGCGTAAACAGGAACTGCCGGTCGTGCGGTAAAATACCCGTTCGCAGGCTACGAGAGGGAGGTGTTTGCGCGTGCAGATCCACAACTAAATAACCGTGCGCCTTCTCCGTCGCCTGGTTATATGCGTCGAGAAAATAGCCGCGGTACTGCTAAACACTGTATTCACAACACTTTAGCGAGGATGTCTTCTAACGTGGAGACAACACGTTCACCACGCGGTCGTAAATCATGTGGCACCTCGAGGATGAGGCCGCGTTGGGGGCCATCTGTTTAATATCAGAACGCGCGCGCGCGGCCGCAATGGTGAGCATTCACCGTCGAAGAAAATGTTGCGTCAAGGTAATGTAAATAGGTCTTCTCCGAGAAATTGGGTCACCTTGAGTCGGTTGCATGTTCCAACACGTTGGGGTCGCCTGTTTTATATCAAAATGCGCTTCATGGCCGAAAATGAGTTTATACTATAGAATGGTGAGCTTTGTTTTATTCTCGGGGAAGTTGCGTCAAGGTAATGTAACGAGAAATTGGGTCACCTTGAGACAAGCCCCAACACGACGGTGCCATCTGTTTAATATCAAAAACGCACTTCCACCCATCCTGGCGGGCCCTAGCGAAAAAAATGTTGCGTCAAGGTGATGTAACGAGAAACTGGGTCACCTCGTAAATCATGTTTTCCGAGGCCACACGTATTAAAACCAAAAGTAAACTGTTGTGCTTGATGAGACAAGTCTATCTGAAGGAAAATATCCCTACGAGCCCACCCGCTCATTGCCGAAACAAGCGCCAAAAACAAAAGGGTTCGCTTATGCAGTTTCCAAATGTCCTTCGCGCGCGCGCGCGCATCGGACCCAAGCGAAAAAAAATATTTCAAGGTTTCTCCGAGGAACTGGGTCGCCGTGGGGCCACCTGTCCAATATCAAAACGTACTTCACGACCAAACTCCGTGGCGAGCTCAGTCGCAGAAAATGTTGTCAAGACGGTGTAAACAGATTTCGGTTTCAAAACCTAGAAGGCCGGCAGACGATCCACATTTTTATATCACGGCACCACATAAACAACCATCACGAACTTTGTGCGTTCAGCGTGTTCAAAACAAGTTTGCGCATTCAGACGAAACAAGGTTGCGCGAGCGTGGAAAGGAGGGGTTGCCTACAAAAACGATCTCGTGAGCCCAGACCTCATCCACTGCTCACCCGATTGCAACCACCCCAGACTGAAATCGTAAGTACTGAATAGATTACACGTCATTCAATGGGTATAGCTTTTTTTCACGTGTTTCAGATGAACTGTCCAACCTGCTCTCGGCCTTTACCGGAAGGATCGCACTTCCGCGTTTTGGTCATCGGACCTAAGGTACGGGACGCAACATCACCACCACCACAGCCACCACTGCAGCCCTCGCCGGAGCCGGAATATATATGCATTGATTTGAATGCGCTCTCGCCGATGCTGCCACCAACACCGCCCGACAGCTGAGCCATCAAGTGCACGTGCTACCTTCTTCTTCTGTGCTCAACCATAGCTGGACTATAGACCGGTCATAACATCGCTTCTACGCCTTCCTCTTTGTTCTACTGAGTGCCATCACAGCCAACAGCTTTGCTCACGCCGCATATGAGGAGCACCGCTTCGAAGCCATGTATGTTTTTTTTTTTTTTTTTTTTTTTTTTTTTCTTTCGCGCTATCATCTACCGCTTAATAAACGCTTCCAGCCAATGCCTATAAATCGTAGTTGTCTGTTGAGGAGGGGTTCACGCTAAGTGAAACGACGCGCTTTATCCGGAAGAAAAAGAAGAAAAAAGAAAATTCCCCTCGCGAAGTTGTAAATCTTTATACTCGGTGGGGGTGGTTCGCGTTACCCGCCGCAGTCTCACCACCGAAAGAGCAACAGTGAGTACCAACTTATTTTCACTCCAATAGCTATAGACTTGCGCGCATATTTCAGATGCAATGCCCAACCTGTGGTCACCGTTTGCCGGAAGGGTCGCATATCCGTGTTCTTGTGGTGGGAGGCCAGGAGGCTCCATTACCACCTCCCTATAGTGAACCACAACCGCCTCCACCTAGCTATTTTGAAGAGCAGCGCGGAAGGGGTCGCGGACGTGGGTTGCTGTCTATCACGCCGCAAACGAACGACCAACAGCAACCATTTGCCGTCGCTGGTCGAGGCCAGCGACGCGCCATGTAAACAAAAAGTTAATAAAAACACGACGGTAAAAACAGTGTGTTCTATGCGTTCGCGTGGGGGAGAATAAAGGACGCCAGGCGTTTTTAAGCGACAAACAACTTTTCTAGCAGCTTTATTGATTTTAGGTCATTAGCGGCGAGATTATCGGAAAACAGGGATACAATGCTCTTCAGTGATTTCCCTTTCGCCAACAATGTCGCCGCGATACAACAGTACACACCACACATTGGAGAATACAGGCTTTGGATACAGACATCATTATATTCGTCGACGGTGAGGCGTTTCAGCTCGGGTTCGATGGGCGGCAATCCGAAGGAATCAAAGTAGATGAGGTCATCCTTCATTTTCGCGTACAAAATCCAGTGCTCCCCAGCTTGCTGTCGCCGATCGGTGTTCACCACGATCATACCCGGTCTATCCAGTGCGGGCAGACGATCGTCTCGAGCGTATACACCGCGGAAGAGTGCCGAAGTGTAATCGTTGTACTTCAGGAGTCTCTCGATATCTTGCTCGAACATTGCTAATCCAGTGTGACGTTCCTGTTCTTATCGATGGACATAATTCGCACACTCTCGGACAGTATCAATACGGTCGTGGGTTCGGCCAAGGCACGTCGGAACTTGAGTTGCAGACGAACGTTTCCACGCCTGATCGGTGACAGGTGGACGGAGGATTGATCCGGATCCAGGTCGTAGTACAGTAGGAACTTGTTTCCAACGTAGTGGTCGTATTCGTAGGAGACGTGCTTCTCACACAGCTGCTCCAGGAGGTTGAAGTAGCTTCGGTGGTTCAGGTTATTGTTGAAGTCGAACGTGTCTATTCGCTGCGTCCCGTTCACGGTGAGCGTCGCCGACTCAATGTCGCAGTTCACGAATCGGTACGGGTCCCGATTGAATGCTCCCTGGTAGGCTAGGGTGGGCACGAATGCGACCACCACCTTAGACGGTATCTTCTCAGGAAATAAATCTTCCAGGCATGCATCCAGGTTGCCAACTGGTAGCGAACGAATACGCGATTCACTTCCGGCCAGTGTGTAGAGAGCCTTGCGCTTCTGCAATTCCGTTTCGTGTCCGAGGAATAGGCTGGGAGACACGGTGATTTTCTTTATGTACAAAGTGGCACTCATGATTTCCACTCTATGCGTGTGCTGCTCCTGGTCGGTCTTCATAATGCGGAACGCGTCGGAGCCTTGATAAAAAACAAGCCTAATTTCCACTCCCGATATGAGTAGCTTAGGCTGCAGGAAAATGTCCGAGTTGATCTTGGAAACCAGGTCGATGGTCTTGCCGCCACGTGTGAGGTTGTATCGTTCGGCCGGTCCACGAGCGCGAATGTTGTTTTCCGTTTGACGTGCTTCTTCTTGCGTGTACAGACCTGCTTTATGCACAGTATTTTGCTCCGTGGTGCTGGCGTGAAGCAAAATATCCAAGTAGCTTCTATAGCTATACAAATCATTATTCGTAATCATGGTCTGATTCAAGAAGACGGCTACGTTCTTGAAAAGCGAGCTGGCGAACGCGTTGACGGGGTAGACCTCGTCGTAGGTCGTCCGATCGCCAGCCTGTGTTTCCGGTAGCGAACCATCGTCACGTACGATGCGGACTTTCGTCACTATGTACGCGGAGTTCAAATCGAGATAGTGGTGCCCCAAATTCGAAAGCTGGAACTCTATGACGGAGGATATGTCAGCGACCGGGTAGAATACCTCATATTCCCCCTTCAGTATATGCCACTGCGTTCCCGGCACGGAAAATAACTGTGTTTCCGACTTATCCAACAGAGGAGTGTCGGGATGTACGACGTTAATCGTGTCCATCTCGCAACTAAATTGTGGCCGCGCAACCAGCGTGATTTATGCCGTCGAAGACGTCCGGTTTTCTCCTCTTTCTTCGCCCGCCAGCCCCTCCGAGGTCGCGGAGAATTTCACGGCCCGTATCTTTCGCCGATCTTTTAAGCGCACTTCGGAAAGAGTCTCCCTCCGACAGATTTTTGGCCACGCGCTTAGCGGCCGCAACAGCCGTCTTTTTTAAGTAGGGCGATACGCGTTTAAAGAGTGGAATAGCGAAACGCCCGAGCTGAGAAAAGAAATTGCCTCCCCTCTGGTACAGGTGCGACCTGTATACCGTCGGAACGCCAAATCCGTAGATTGGTACCGCTTTAGTGTACATGCTTAAAGTGCAGCGTCAGCGTCGATCTACCGCGATTTTGTAGCGGTAGCTTGCGACCCGTGTCGTCGCGTATAGAGACGGTGATTGAGGAAATTTCGCGCTGCACTAACTTAAAATACTGAACGGGTAGAAAGCTGAAACTCAGTTGTTCTTTCGTTCTATCGTATACGAATGGAATTAATTTCAGTATCGGATGCCGCCCGTTTCCCACTACGGAGGGCGTGACGAGATCCGTGTATATCATAATACAGTTAATGGGAAGATCTATGGTCACTTCGTCGACGCCCGTATCGTTTTCCGTAAATACGGTTTTCGCGCCGAAACCCAGTAGGTACGCAAAGTAATCGGATAATGTAAGCGACACGTTTTCCCGCAAGCTCAACGAACACTTCCTCGCCCATGCATCGTACGTGAGGGAAGCCTCCGGCTGCAGACGCTCATGGATGGCGCTCACGAGAGCTTCGGGTGTTTCGTAGTAATTCGGTGGAAGTGAAATGCGCCGACTTTCCGTCTCTCGAGTGTTTATGTGGATGCGGTACGTCTTCACTATGGGATTACACGTGATGTGCTTTCGGGATCCTTCAACGTGGATGTGCTTCACCTGAATGAGGTCCAGGAACTCGGTCGACAAGTTGAAATTCGTCGGGAGAGAAAGCGAGTAAGTGTTGTCTTTGTATTCCACCCGTGATTCTGTATCGTTCGTCGCTCTGAAGAATTCGTTGAATGTGTCGGTAATGAGCGATCGGGGTTCTAAAATTAGATCGTTATTGATCACTATCACCCGGCGAACTCGCATCATAACGGCTCTTTCCTCCGCGAGCGGTAACACGTTTGGGACGGCGCGTACTTTACCGCCCTCCCGGTGATCTCCATCGATGTCGACGATTCCAAAGGCGAGATGCAGCGGTCTGTCGATTAGTTTCGCCGAGCGCGCGCGCGACGGTAGCTTAAACACGTAGTGATCTTCCTCGTAAGTCCACTCTATCCCATATTCGGGGAATATTTTATTCAGTAGCGTGTCCGTGTCTTCGAACGTGAGCTGTTTTGTTTGCCACTTCTCCGTTGATAGCGTTATCAGGTTATCAGGCGCTTGGTTCACGTTCAGGAAGCTGTTGGGAATGGAAAATCCCTCTAGACCGACGACGTACGAATCATCCAGGTGTAGCGGCTTATCTAACGCGATCGTGAAGTCATTCAGCGTGTTGGACGGGTACAGGTCCATGCTGGCGTTCGAGAGCAGATACACGTAAAATTCATTTTCTGACATCGTTGGCGGGCACCCAAGAATCGTGATCTTTGGCGTATCCGAACCAACGAACCAAGTAGTGCAATACCCCGTTAATTTTCTTCTTTCTAATCACCGCGGATATGAGTCGCTTATCGTACGAGGAAAGATGGTGGACTGGCTGCAGCTCCTGCTCGTAGAATGATCCCAGTATTTCTTTTCCCGTCGAATCTTTCACGTACACTACGGGCGGATCGGTCTTTCTCGTTCGCGACACCTCGAACACTTCGGCCGTCCACCTTTGATCGTAGCCTTTGGCGAACACGCCGCGGTCTAACGCGAGCCGCACCTGGTCCCCTGATTTATACTTGCTCTCGCGCGGGGTCGTCTTACGATTCAATCTGTTGAACAGAGCTACTTCATTTCCGGCGTTCACGTTTTTCGGCTTTTCGCCCGTGACAGAGTGTACCGAGTCGTTATAGTCGGCCACTATCTTCGGCAGCGCGTTGATATAATTAAACTTCCCCGTACTAGTGAAATGCCTGGCTATTCTTTCCCTAATTGTTCTCTGCACGCGTTCACAGGAGGCCGCTTTCATTCCACTTTGTGTGCTATAGTGATTTAGCAGCGACTGAAAGTACTGACGAACTGGGGAACCCCAAAATTCGCTCCCGCGATCCGTGAGCAAATTCTTCGGAATTCCGTGACGGAAAACTCGTTGGAAGGCTTTCTTTACGTCTTGCGGGCGCTTTGTGCGAATGGGGACCATGTACAGGTACCTCGATAGCGTATCTATGACCGTTAGGATGTACCTGAAGCCCTTGTTAAATTTCTGATATTTGCGCATATCCAGAAGGTCTGCCTGATATAAATCCCGCACGTGAGTTGCGATGATGGAGCGCCGCTTAAATTTTTTCTTCACTGGCTTGTGAAGGGTGTAAGCATCTTCTTTTTTCAGCTGTTCCACGGCTTCTGCGCGCGTGAGCTTGTGATAACGTCGGTACCGATCCACTCCACCTAACCCTTTCTCCTTGATCTTTCTATAGGGCCCCATATTTGCTCCAGCGAGCAATGCGGTGTATTTTCAGAGCGCTTATAATTTTCGATACTTTTTTGTACCAGCTGGGTTTCTTGATGAGCGCGCTACGACGTGCTAAGTAGCTCACGAGAGCCACAATGTTTGAGCGATTGATTCGCTTCCCTCTATATACTAGCACATTATCCGCCTGCCAGGTGAAAACTTTCTTCAATTCTTTTAGCACAGATTTCGCGCGTGCTTTATCAACGCCGGAGGGTAGAAGATTAAAATCGAATGGATTGGGTTCTGGTTCGGGCTCCGAATGGACAGGTTCCAGAGGAGGAGGAGGAGGAGGAGGAGGATGATAGTGAGCTCGCTTCAGCAAGTAATAGAGGGCTTCCAGTATTTTGCCCACTTTTACATCGTCCGAATCGTTAGATTTCAGAACTTCACCTATTTCTATTCTATGAGCCATGACCGATGGCTTTGGATATCGCTCGCCCGGCGACTCCCGCCACGAGACTTGATAGCCCTGAGAGGAGCAGTGGAAGTATGGGAATGAGACCACCTCGTTGTCCCCTAATATATTTCTTCAACTGCCGGGGGCACTTATGAAGTGACTTGTAGGCGAGGAAGCGGAGGATTTTTTTGTGTTTCTTCAGGTTTTTATGAAGTTCCGTCGAAAGTGGGATATTTCCGCGTAGAATGTTCAGACAGATTTCCGAAAGGATTCGAATGTCGTCGCAGCTGAGCTCTTTAAGTAACTCTGCGCGGTGCGTCGGTTTGCTGGCGGCCAATACTTTGAGGAGCGTGAGATGTCTTCTAAGATCGGCCGTCATTTCGCGGGCGTAAACAGGAACTGCCGGTCGTGCGGTAAAATACCCGTTCGCAGGCTACGAGAGGGAGGTGTTTGCGCGTGCAGATCCACAACTAAATAACCGTGCGCCTTCTCCGTCGCCTGGTTATATGCGTCGAGAAAATAGGAGAGCCCCTGTTTCCCGAATACCTGACGTCCGAAGGTTTCGATCTGTTGTACGGACCGCGCGTTCCGGAACAATACGATATAACTGGCGTTCAGCGATATCGTTCGAAAAGCGGCATTGTGATAGAACAAGGCTTGTGTGATCAGGATCACGGACGCATTCTTATGGTGGCTACCACGTACAAACAGCGACTCTACCTCCGATAGAACCCCCTTTTCCGTGATTTGATCGTCAATAACTATGAGAGTGGGATATCGCTCATCCCAATCTGCGGGTATCCTGTCCATAAACTCCACACCGTCGAAATCCTTTTCCCAGCCGGCTGCATACTTTCGTACGTAGAGTATCTTCTGCGGTGGAATGCTAAATAATTCGGGATGTCTCATTATATTCTGCGTGAGCACCGTCTTCCCACACATGGACGCGCCGGAGATGAGAATTCGAGCAGGGTGCTGGAACTGCATGCGCATCGTGGAATAACTCGAGCAGACTGTGTACCGAGGTGTGATGCATCTTTATTTTCATCCATAGCTCCTAGAGCGATTGATGATCGTCTCCAGGACTCTTATTTCTTCCTGACATAGTTCCTGAAGCTCGCGCAGTGATTGCTCCCTGTAAGCCGACAGGTACTCGTCCAAGATTTCGCGTATGATTTCCCGCAACTTGCTTGCGGTGATACGGGAGCGCAATATGTGGCAGCACATCTCGACGAAGTTCTCTCGCTCGTGTGACGCCTCGAAGCGGAACCGCGTGGAGTTGATGCACCTGAGTCGCGCCATCTGGTGGCACGAGGTAAGTTTGGATGTATGAGACATTGGGTTAGAACCATCTGAAGCCGCCGCCGCCGCCGCCGCGCACCGTCTGGTGGCGGGCCAATCGGTATAAGTTTGAACATCTGAGATAGGGCCGCAACGGGTGGGTGCCGGTGAAGGCAGTGGCGGCGGCCAATCAGATGGGGGGGGGGCTGGGAGAGTGGCTTAGAATGGACCAATCAGATGGGTAAGTTTGGACATCTGAGATAAAGCCGCAGCGGGGTCGCCGCGCCTGGACCAATCAGCGGTCGCGCCGGCCAATCAGCGTGAAGCCCGCTGGGGTGGAGTCAAGTAATGAACATAAACGGGCGGGGGCGGAGCTATGGTGAACCAATCAACGCGCGATCAGTAGCGGTGGCCAATCAACGGGCGCGGAGCCAAGTAATTAGCATGAAGGGGTGGAGCTACGGTAAACCAATCAATGCTCAGTCAAGGCTTAGCATGAGCCAATCAGCGTGTGAAGTGGGGGCGGAGCCAATTAATTAGCATGAAGGAGCTACGGTCAACCAATCAAAGATCAGTAGGCTTAGCATGGGCCAATCAACGTGTGAAGTGGGCGGAGCTAATGGTGGCCAATCAGATGGCTTTGGATTTGGCTTGTGTTGGCTTAGAACTGGATTGTGTTGGCTTAGAATCGGCCATCTTGGATTAGAAAAAAGAGCCCGTTATAGCGCTCGGTTCTTGTGCCGCTCGGTTCTTATGCCGCTCGGTTCTTATGCCGCTCGAAAATTATACAGTCTATATCTATACTACTCGCGCTTTGAATGCTTGAAAGGAACAACACAAAAAAATAGATGAATGGATGATGATGATGATGCGGATGATGAAAGGAAGCAGCCTGCAGTTCCCCGGGATATCCATGGAAGATACAAGTAGACTAGATTTTGGGCACTTACTGAACGTCGGAGGAATATCGCCAGGATGTCGCCTGGAGATATACGGATAAATATGTGTTGTTTGACATGTTCCGACAGCACCGTTTTTCTTCTGCTGAGAGCAAGCAGAAACTTCTGTGAACCTTACTAGATATCGGGGAACAAGTAGAATCGTCATATATTCGCTCGCGTGCTGCTCGCCGTGCAAAGTATTTATCTGTGCGTAACGCTCGTCAAGCAACAGAGGAATTTGATCACTTTTACAGCTATATTCAGCAGGTAATGACATTATAGACAATAGTCTGAATTAAAAATATAATACTAGTTAGGAAGGAATGTCAGAAACGTTATTGGTTATACCTTGACTCTGCAGATACGTGAGCTAATTGCAAAGACACATCCCCTCACCGTAACAAACGTTTTACGCCCAATACACTTATAATGAACGTGCCCCAACAACTTGTACTTCAGTATATGCTCCAGCCTACGGCCATTTCGCCAACAGAGGCCATTGTGAATGCTTTGGTGTCCCTTCAAATCCGCGTTCGCTCTGCAAGGTGCAAAAAGGGAGCCTGCTGTTTTTTTTTTTTGTTTTTTTTTGGTGAGGGCATTTTTAACAATATAACATCTTGAATAATAACCTTGGGCTATGATACGTGTATAAAAACTACGCACAGTGTAAAAACTACTGAATTAATGGGTTTATTATACTGGCACCGTACAATATCCACCTCATATAAACAGGGGTAAAGTCTAGCTCCCATGGATATCCACTGGATGTAAGTTGGACCCTCAGGAAAATCCACTGGATATCCAGATATCCGTGTTACGACGTCTTATGCACGTCTGTGTGCCGTTGGTGGTTTGCTGGGTACTCTCAGTTTACCCGTCAACGTTCATCGCGTTGCGGGTGGCGGGTCGGGTGGCGGTGAGCTTTTGTAAAAAAAAAAAAAAAAGATGCGGGCTGCGGCCCAATTTGTAAGGGGACGGGGGTTGCGTGTCGGGTGCGCATTTGCACCTGCGGTTACGTTGTCGGATGCGGGTCAGATATTTCTGACCCGAGCAGGACGATAATTGGATGCACCATCTTCACTCGTCACAATCCCCAAATCCCGTCCCGGGACCCCGGGATTGACAGAAAAATATCCCGAAATCCCGGGACTGCAAAAATGGCTCGGGATTGACAACCCTAGTAACATCTCATACTCAGTTAAAATGTAGCTCCATTCATCCTTCGCGGAATCCTCGTCGGTCGCAGAATTGCGTGTGATTGCATTAATTCCCTTCAGAATGTCTACTATACCACCTAGAAATGCGAAATTAATATGGAAAAGACGGAGAAGGAAACGCAACATAACCGAAACCTGACCTAGTCATATGCGTGACATCACAGGTTGCATACGGACATTCGGGGAAGCGAAAAATACCGAAAAGCCATTCTAAAATCTTGCTGTTGTATATCCAACGAAGCATTTTCTCCAAGGATGTTCATATCGAATCCTTGAATAGCCATGAAGGTATCGAAGAGTGACACTCGAAAGTGAGTTCGCCCTTACGTTACCGAGTACCTGCTGTACGCGTGCTTCTCTCCAGTGTCCTAAATCAGCGTTCCCAAAATATCAGTCGCTAAAAAATCCCGGTTGTCGAAAATATCTGGTCGGCCAAATATAGCCCTCTTAACATAGCAGGAGTAACTGAAGCTTCTCCATCATAATTTATGACTGTTCGCGATGAACTCACCAGATGAGTCCGTGCCCACCTGCAGACTTGTGCCCGTTACCGAAAAAAAGAACTAAATACCGTTACCCGTTACTTCAGAAGAAAGTAACTAAATACGTTACACGTTACCAACATACAAAATTGTAACGAGTTCTCGTTACTCACAGGTAACGAGTTACTTTTACGTTACCGCCGCATAGTTAAAGGAGCCAACAAACATGCCGTCACTTGCCATCAACTCTTTATTAATGAGAAATTGCACTTCAGAAGAAGATGTATACTCGAAATTTACGTAAGTGATTTTCGTTCTCTTTCGTGTGAAGACATCTGCTGCCGAGCTGATCAGTCGCTCCACCGATGCGCTGGAAGGTACCGCAGTGTTCAACCGGAAAACACAAGAAAAGACACCGGTTTTCGTGCCACCGATCACCAACGGTTCCCAAAAAACAGACGAGGAGCTGCGTCATAATTTAGGGCGCTCAGAAGCTTAGCAAAGACAAGAAAAGGTTAGAAGTCGAAACGCGTTTTTTGTAGCCATAGCACAATTGGTGCCCATTCTTGGGAAGGAGTGATGGTTGGAGATTATGGAAACAAGAGAAAAGACAAGGGCCTTCGTTTAAGACGATTCAGCACGTCAACAACAGATCGAGCGAGGGACTGCAATAATACTTTGAGTCACACGTGGTCGTGGGTCACGCAGGCCAAATCTGCACGCATTGCGCCACACGGAGTGCCGAAATGTGCTCCCCCGCGCTGAAGAAAAGGAGCGAGTAACGTCAGTAACGAGTTACCAATTTTTGTAACTGATTCCGTTACTATTACAGATTTTTAAAAAGTAACTGAGTCGTTACTTCGTTACCAAAAAAAGTAACTTGTAACAGGTTAGGCACAACTCTGCCCGGGCCACCTGCTTGTTTCCCTCGAGTATGCCTCGCGCACCAGGCTCCTTCACACTAACCAATCTACTTGGACAGTTGGCAACCGTGGGCGGACACCACCGACGAAGGGCAACTCGAGCTGGTAGGCAGTGTACTGTTAAAACAGAACTCCACCGCATAGCACGCTCCTAGCCAATTCCGAGTGATATCATTCTGTGTCCTTATTTGCTGAAACTGGGAAGAGGCGACTATCTGGAACACATTATGCTTGTTCCAGATAGGCTCCTCCCCCTGTTTTGAACAAATAATGACACAGAATGATACCATTCGGTATGGTGGTTGGCTAGGAGCGTGCTATGTGGTGAAGTTCTATTTTAACAGCAGCCCTTTCAACATCACCACCACCACCACCATCTATTTCAACAGCGAGGCCTTTCACAACCACCACCACCACCATCAATTTTAACAGTGTGTACACCGAGTGGAAACCTATCAAGTTGCTTTCGACGAGATGGTGCCTCGGGCGAATCACCACCAGTCAGTGTTATTGGATTATAGGGGGGGGGGGGGGGCGGATTATAGCTTCTGGGCAACGTCCCACCAAGCCACACCAACGATAAGCGCGTATTCGTTTAGATGTGCAACTAATAGACCTCTACCCGAGAAACGTCATCATGACGTTGGTAGGCAGACTGAAACCGAAACAAATTGAAAGGGGAGGGCTGGGTTCCACGAATGGACACTTGTTCGCTGCCTCCTATTGAACGAAAAGTACACTCTTAGAAATGAACTTCACCGGATAGCACGCTCCTAGCCAACCATCATCACGAATGATATCGTTATCTGTCCTGATTTGTTGAAAACGGGAGGCGTACGCCATTTTTATGACACTTATGCTGTTCATAATTGTCACAAAAAAGGCGTACGCCTCCCGTTTTCACCAAATCAAAGCAGATAACGATATCATTTGAGATTATGGTTGGCTAGGAGCAGTTAGAGCCACTAGGAGCAGTCTATGCGGTGAAGTTCATTTTGAAGAGTGTAGGACCGAAGGTCATCTCCCTTTCAGGGACCCCCGTAATCCCCTCAAGACCGTGGCTCTCGGGCACGACCTTGTTCGTCCCTAGCTTCGAGAGTAGTTCAACTCTACCAAATTGGTGGCGCTGTCGAACGCTATATATCGACTATGACGTCATTTGTTTACAAACAGGGAGAGGTCTAGAGTCAGGCCAGCATAGGTCGACCTCCGTTATTTAATACATGTATTTAGATCGATGATATTTCATATATTAGTTCTGATGTTGAATTCGTTGTTTATGCTGATGACGCCAGGCTGTTCCTTTCTGGATGAGGTAATATTCCGCCTTATATATAAGCCTTCCGCATGCGGCTGAGGTAATTGTGATGGCTAATACGGTTCTCTCTCTGCTTTGTACATCTGGTCTGACGAAAACTATTTAAGGATTAACAATGCAAAAACAAAGAGTGTATTATTTAGACAAAAGAATAAGAGCGGTAAACATAAATGTTCCTTTGGTGATGAGAAATTCAATTATTGAACTAGTCAGTGAAGGCAAAATACTCGGTGTACATTTTTCGTGCAACATATGACTTGGAACGCACACGTTAATGTTCTGCTCACCAGTTTATTACAAGCATCCGGTATTTTTTTAAGTACAGAAGAATACTACCAACCCAGGTTAAACTGAAATTGTACAACGCCTTGTTTTTGTTCATACCTATGTTACGGTCAGTAGGCCATTTTGGGAATCAACAACAATGACAAACCGAAAAGACCGACCACAATACAAAAAAGGGCTGTCCGTGCTACTTGTAGTCAATAATTTCAGGCGCGCACACAGCCGTTATTAAAAAAAAAAAAGGTATAATTTTGGTGCCGTATTTATATGAGTACATATTTGTAGCAATGTTAAAATATTCCAAAAATCGTTTACTTCAGTGGACACAGAGCACATCACAGTTAGTGAAAAATGATATCGTCCTTCAAATTCGGTCTAGAGAAACCTGGAAACTTCCACGCATTCGAACATCGTACGGATCGCACGTGCTCCGCTATCGGCTTCCTGCGTTATTGGATAAACGCAGTTATCTTTTTGAGAATGCAGAACTTAGTAGGATTAGTAAGAAACGGTTGCGCATGTATTGGGTCCAAAACATACAACTCAGTAGGACAATAATACATTTATGTTTTGTTGTCTCGTCATTACATTGTCAAACACTTAAAAAATACTTCACATCCGCGACGTAAGCTGGTCTTGTTATTTGTTTATGCGTCTAGTGCAAAAGCAAATGTATGTCTGTAAATGTCTTTTTATTGGTTGCTGCCCCTGCCATATATTTTGCGGTCCCCGCATGTTTTTTATCCCGGGCTGCCGCCAACCTTGATGGAAACGAACTGATTGTTTTTAAAGAAATAGCGGGGGGGGGGGGGGTCGAGGTAGCTCGCTGTTGTTGGCCGCACTCAAGTGGGCATAGTCACGAGTATAGCAAAAAAAAAAAAAAGACAGAAAGAAAGGAAAGGGGGAGAGAGGAGTTGAGGATTTCAAAGTGATGCATAGGCAGGATGACCGATACTGATGGGACGGAGCACGCTCTGCAGGAATACCTGTTGTCAACCTATCAGGTGCACGTACTGCTTGCGACACACTTGTCTGAGATCTCGAGCCATCTTCCCAAGCATCGGCTGTGTCGCCTTCACAAAACAGTGTTTGCATCGAGCACATGACTACATGTAATAAATATTGGCATCGATGCATTCCAAGTTTTACAGAAGAATGGTTAAGACATCAGCACCATTAGTAAATCGGCACCCCCCCCCCCCCCCCCCCCCCCCCCCCCACCGACATCATCTCCGCCAGTGAAACGCTCGTCGGAGAGGTCTTGTACTTTCGAAAACCAATAGGAACGGCCGAAGCATTCGTTCGTATGATGTCAGAGCTTGATGCCGAACTTTGCCTTCAATACTGTGGCGTGCATCATGCAATGGACCACGTACAGCTTGGGAGAAAAGTTTACGGAACACGGTACTGGTGTATTTCTCCATCGGGGCTGCATTTATGCGATGAAAATCGAGAAAAAAAAATCATGGTAACCGAGCTCTGCGTAATAAAATCGTTAGCAACGCGAACTTCGCTCCGTGTATTTCCAATGGGACATGGTAGTGTAGCACAGTTGCGTCGCCATACCGCTGGGGCTGCCACCCACACAGAAACAAAAAGAGATCTGGGGGCTTAATCACTTGCACGCGTTAGCAGCTAACGAGAGGCGGGGCACTCGTCGAGAACGGCACGTGATAAAACACGTGCACGGCGCTCTTCGCGCGATATACGTGGAGGGCGTGGGATACGTCACGCGCAATGTGTCACGTGCACATCTTTTTGAATTTCCCGCCGCTCGTTATCTCATAACGACCGTAACGACGATGAAGCGATTAAGCCCCCTGGTACGCCTAGCTGTTGTTAAACGCAACTGTGCCGTGACCGCCATATTGACTTCTGCATAGGAGAATCGGGATGCAGGGAGAGCAACGTTTGCATGGATAACTTTTTTTGTTACGTGGAGATTGGTCACTACGGTTTTTTTGTTCGTTTTCATGGGATAAATGCGTCATCCCGCGCCACCGGAAGTTCATGCGGTAATCAACAAACGACGTGCATAAATGTCGGGCTACTTTATCTGCACCCACCCTGTATATCAAAGTGTGAGAGCAGCCTTAAATTAAGAATGTAAGTGCGGTATCTGCATGCTGGAACCGGGGTCTACCCAAACAAGTCCGATACACGTTGTGTAGCACGCACTATAGGCAGAAGGAGCCGTTAAATGTTTAGGCAACTTGGTAGGGAGGTCGTTAAGCGTCATTTCCGTCTACGGTCACGTTCGTGGGGGGTCACGGTTCAACTCTTCTTCCCTGCTACGTATTTCGGGGGGCTAAATTTTTGATGTGTTACCATAGCAGCATCTCTGTGCGGAAGTATGTGCCATAAATATTGTTTTCGAACGGTAGAGTTTGAGCCAGCGGTCCTTATTGGATGGGACCAATTGCGATGTGTGACCCGATCTTCAACTTCGTAACATTCTGTAGCGAGCGCTAAATGCATCCTCCGCGATTCGCCTCGATCTCCCGGGCGAAGGCCAATCGCTAAGTTCATTTCAGATCCCGACCTACCACAACGGATTTACGTCGTGCCATGTTTGGAGCGCGCCAACTTAAAGGGACACTAAAATGCAAAAACAACTTCCTCTCAAATGAAAGTCCGTGTTCCAATCTGTATAATGCAAGCAAGATTGGTTCACACAGCGTTACCGTTTAGAAGGAAAACGCAGAGAAAACTGGGCCGTCTTTGGCGGCAACGAATGGGATACTCAGGAGGCAAAGATTGGCGGCATCCAATGGGACAGCTGGGGAAGCGCAGGCGTACATATCGTGGCTGTGTGGACATTGAACAGGTCCGATCGTAGTGTTCCGTATATGCGCGCCATGGTGCGCACTGCTGCATTTTTCAATACCGATTCACTGTGTGGTAGCACACAACAGTTCTCGCGAATGTTCCACTGACAACATTTATCTTCATGTCCTTCGGAGAGCGACGCCAGTCCGCTTCGCAACGCGCACTAATGTTTTTCATCATGACTGCTGCATGGCGTGGCACCGTGCATGCACGCGCAGCATATACTAAAAACACCGATGCTCGAGCTGAGACGACGTTCACTGCTTAGCGCCGAAGCAAGAAAGAGACAGGTGTAATTTCGATTGTAGCTCCGTAACGGAATCAAAGTTTTGAATTGTGATAACATGTACGAAATTAACATAGCGTGTAACGTAATTTGAATTGAACTCGTTTTTGCATTTTAGTGCCCATTTAAAGTGTATGAGTGTCCAAGATTTGTGCCCTCTGGTCACTTACATGCATTCAGAGTTTTTTTTGACAGAACTCGATTTTGCTCCGTTTCTGCCATCTATAGATAAGTTTTCGTCATCACTGGATCATTTTGTCTCTGGCCGATTTTCAATCACCATCGGCGTGGCCAAGTGGATCCGCCTCTTGCTGGTAATCCTCACGCTTTTGAGAAAGACGGGGTGAAGATCGTGCTCTGTGAGGATTTCCCTGAACTTTGACTTGACTTGTTAAAAAGAGGGAGGCCTTTGAAGTCAGCCGCATACTATCCCTACTGTCCCGTTCTGCCTGTGCACCGTTCATAGCCACACTCGTGGCTATACCACGTTCGTGGTAGTAGAGCGGAATGAAGGAGAAATGGCAAACATGGTTATAAAGATGAGTAGCCCATTTTGAAAGAGGAGATACATGCGTCGGCTTTATGACGAATCCAAGACATTTCATACGAAAGCCATATCTCCGCGAACAAGTTACGAGATGAGGTTCTCGCTGTTAGACAGTCCCCGATTTCCGCCATAGCACATGCACTTTGTAGAATATAATTATATGTTGACAAAAATGGATAAACACAAGGTCACGCAAAATGTTATTCAGCAGGAATTCTCGGAAATCCACGAAAGTTTTGGTGACCACCACGCAATTTACACAGATGCTACGAAATGCAGCAGTGGTGTAGCAGCAGCTGCTGTAAAGGGTGACATCATAGTAGCTGTCAAGCTAAACCCTAACGCTACGGGTATTTACAGCAGAACTTTCAGAGCTAGGTTTAGCTCTAGATAATATACAGAGACACATCTTACATCGCTCTCTTGTATACAGTGACTCTTTAAGCTCTTTGAGGGCTCTCACATAGACCTCTAAAACAAACATTTTTTAGTACGGTACGTACGAGCGCTCGCAAATAGACTATGTACGTAGTAGACTATGCCTCACTTAATACCCATCAAATAAGCTCAGTTGTCTTGATATCATGCACTTCCCGCTCTTGACAACCTAGAGATCTGTGAGATGAGACAGCAGGCAAGTATCGGAGGCAACTCCCAACTCCGAGCACCGAGAGAGCTTAGCCAGAGACGGGAAGCCGAGCTGCGGATGATTGAGCATGAGTTGAGCAAGTGGAAAGCTGAATAGGGAGCGAGTGAGGGAAGTCACGAGTGCCGACCTCTCGTGATGCTGGAGAACAACCTGAGACAGCCCACTTCCCGAGAATGGGTTGTCCTTACGTTATGCGACTTTCGGGACAGGCTAAAAAGCGAGGAATGAATGAATGAGCGTTGACTGCCGTTTCCGCCCCCCTCCCCCCCACCAAACGAAAAAGGGATCGATCGGTCGGGCCTTTTTCCAACGCACCGGGGCCACTCCAGCCGCCGCGGAGCGAACGTGGCCCTCCGTCGATCCTGCTGGGCTCCGTCTGGTCGCCTTTTCCTTAACGAGCCTACATCAGTCGATTACCGCTGACGACGCCTACAACATGTTTCGCACTGTGGGAAAAGCAAGCTGTCGATCGTTGCAGAGTTATATCTGACGGCAACGTAGTAGTACAGCGACGACCCTCTTGCTCCGTGGCGTCGTTACCAACCTCCAAAATGATACTCGAATGATAATTGGAACACGTACAGACTTCGCATAAGCATCACCCCATCATCATCCCCTCATCCGTTCCCAATGTGCAATAGGGCAGTGTACCGCCAGAGCGACGGTGAATCGACCACCTCATCATCATCTAATGTGTGTGTGTGTGTGTGTGTGTGTGTGTGCGCGCGCATAAGCATCCCATATTCACTGGGCCCAATACTGTTATCTGGTTACAGCTCAAACCTACACTGACAACAGGAAAAGTAGCCCGAGACAAGGAACAGAAGGGACAAATAGCGACACGTTCTCTTCTGTTCCTTGTCTCGGATTACTCTTCCTGTTGACATGGGCGCGCTCTAGAAGAGCGGATGCCCCATCATCTGTCAGCTGCTTCGGACGAAAAATACGTTCTCGAGTATCTCCAGACGCTCGTCTTTGTTTCGGTCACATCAAAGTTGACACCGGCTGGTGTTCCTCTCAAAATCTATAAGACTTTGCTATCGAGCTTGAGCGCTTTCGTATTGCGTTTGTGCCTCTTGCGTGGGCCGAACTCGAAGAGCAATCTCACCCCAGTTGCTTCGCGGTGCTAACCCGGAGTAAAAAAAAAAGCGTAATGTTGTGTCCAACGGAACGCAAATGACTACAGCGCCACCTGCTAAAGAAAACGCGACAGGTATTTCCTGTACAAACTTTCCTCGATAGCGGATGCACGCAATGCTCAAATGTGGTTTGGGTTCGGCGCGTCGGCGGTGTCGCAACGAGTGTCGTGCACTTGCAAACGTAGAGCACATACTCCTCCGCTGTCGGACATATATCAACGAGGGGTGTACACTTCAATTTAATCACAGCTTGTCACACTTGGCAAGCCGGGACTCTTCAACTTGTCGTGCATCCTCGGCCCTGTGGGACACCGCGGCCCACTCCAGGGCGGTCTTACTTCATATATAGTTGGGTTTTTTGAGGCGATTCGCCTAAATGACTCATTGTGACCCCGACAGCGCCCTGGGACATTCCCACCATCACGATCAGGATCGCCGTCGCCACTCCGATCATCATCGTCATCACTCATATTACACCCCCTAGCTATGGGGTAGCGTGCCACTCCTAGAGTGGAAAACCTCCCCACTTCATCGTCAAAATATAATTGTTGTTGTTATGTACCCGCTATTTTCTTGCGCGCGCAAACCTCCGACTTTATGCTGCACAAAAGCTCTCTTCCGTGGGGATGAGTCAGTATGCAATGTGCGATCACATCGGATGACATGTTGCTCTCGTCCGGAAACCAAGCTCGCTGCGTTGTCCCCTGGCGAACGATTGGGACGCGGATTTAAAGAGAGACCCGGATGAACTCTCGTGGACAGCATCCGTCTTTTATACAGGATGTTTGTTTTGTTTTGTTTTTACAGACTTCTTATAAAAAAAGCTGTGAGAGCAGCGCTGATGCCATTTTGGTAGGTGGGTTATGCGGCCAGGCGGGCATCCTGTAGGACAGCGTATGCAACTAGTGGACGACTAATTACCAAAAATTCATTAATTAATTAACTAGATGGTTACTGGGAAATGCGAGATAGGAGGATTTAAGCCAGCCATTATTTAAATACATCGTCCTTATTAAACGCCTTGAGGGGCGAACGTACCTTGAGGTGTAACTGCCAAATTTCGTTGTGTATAGTTGTGCCAAAACCAGAACTACACACTTCTCGAGCGGAGAAACGACACGACCTTCTTATTTGGGTGGTAGTGATGATAGAATGGCTTGCCGTAGTCGGCCACGCTCCGGCGGACGACACGAGTATCGCAGGGGGGGGGGGGGAGGATCGTGCGTCCTGGGCCGACTTCACAGGGGACTGTGCCGACATTTTCCTTTACGCGACTAAGGAAAACCCAGGGAAAACACCCAGACCGGCACGGATTTGAGCGCAGTTCGCCTCCCAGTCTCTGCGTGGAAGCTACTCTGCTCTGGTCTCGCGCGCGGCCCGCCCAAGCTTCAAAACTTGACAATGCACGCTTGATCGAAGGATTTCGTTCCGCATGGATTCGCGGGATTCCCGGCGAAGCCTCAGACTTGCAGCATTCCGATTCAGATGAGCTCTAGGGTATAGTACAACTGCGCAGGCCGTGCATCGCGAAATTAGGGTCCCGCGAAATATTTGCTACGTGCACATATACGTCATACGATTTCGCGACCTAAGACCGCGAAATTAACTTGGGGGGGGGGGGGGGATATGTTTATGATATAAAAAATAGGAGGGAAAGGTAAATTAACTGCTTTCGCTCTTTCGGTACTTCAATATGCACGAATTATATGCAGGTGACATAAACATGCGGGAGGGGGGATATATGTTTATTACGAAAAAAGAAAGAAAAGGTTAACCAGGCAAAGAGTCGGCATGGTATTCCAAAAAAGAAAAGGCGAAAGGGAAAAAGAAAAAAAAAGATAAAGAAGAAAAGGAAACATGCGGGAATGCCGAATGCTGCATACAGCGGCTGCCTCCGGTTTAAACTTGGAAAGATTCCCTCGCCGAAGTGTAGCGAATGCGACGTCGAAGAGGACGCTGCGCACGTCATTCGAGACTGCACTAAATACAGAGAGCATCGCCGTATCTTACAATCGTCGCTGGCTCACCTGGATAACCGCCATTTCAGCACCGAAAAAGCCTGTGGGTCACGAAGTGCCGGACACACACGCAATTATGCAATTTTTGAAATCATGAGACCTTCTCGACACCCCCTGAAGTCTCCGTGTTTCTCGGCTATTGTCCTAAGGACAGAGTGTATTGATACAGTGCGCTGAGGGTCGCTAGTTTATTTTGTCTACGGTCCTTTGAACTATAGTCTGATTTACTGGACTCATTCATTAGTTGGATCCTGCTTGTTCTTTTGTTATGTCTCTTGGACATCTTGGAGTTGCATTTAGTCTGTTTCCTACTTTCTTTTCTATTCACATGTTCTGGAGTAGCGTGTACCGGCTTTGTCAGGACGGGAGCCGCATCTCCATATTTATTTTTTAAGATCCTCAATTAATCAATTGGCCAATCATGCGCGAAACGCGAAAAAAAAGAGAGAGAGAGAGAAAACAAGGAAGGTAAAACGCTTGCATTCCGTTCTGCTGCGTGGCCTAGTTTCTATATCTGTGGATTATCTGTAAGGAACACCATTCCTCGAGCATTCCTCTTTCAAAACCGGCTACAAGGGCTTGCTTCCTGTAACGTCCCAGAGAGTCTTCACGAATACGATATGAAATTCTGAATGCAACTCTTGTCCAGGCACTTACGTGCTGTCAGCCTGATCTGTCGTTGTATTGCCAACTGTAGGACGGGACAAGCGCAAGCTCGCCCACATCACGTCCTGCTCTCGCCCTAAACACGAAGAGCAGGCATACACTACTTTGACTCCCCCCAACGGCGGTCGTTAGAATTGATCTGTAGTCAGTGTTCTGTAGATAACTGGAGTGTGTGCCTGCACGAAATATCTGACCACATCGCGTACTGGCTTCAATACAAGATTGGCTAGAGGCCAAGCTGAAGACCGCATTCGAGATGCGTCAAAGGGCAAGACATCTGTCCTGAAATGTGGAATGGATGCGCGACAACCCCAGACGGCAAAGCCAAAGCGGGCTTCCATTCTTCTATGCAGAACGGGGTTGGTAATGTCGGTCTTCTTTACACTTTACGTACGAGGGAAACGTTCTTTTGTCTCATTTTCTTCACATCGACGTTGGGCGTCGATAGGTCTTTTCCTCGGCGCGGCCCATCTGGCTCTCGGATGACACAAATTGCCCTCTTGCGTGATGCCCGGCTTTTGACCTGAGCGGATGGCACTACGGCGATGAGATAGGAGTTGGGAAAGAGACATAAAAAAGACTATGGGAAAAAGGAAGAAAAAGATTAGCGACACTTTATTCGCGCAGCACTAGGAAGAGAAAGTGGCTACAGCTCTAAGAAGAAATTTTGCAGATACTTTCGTGAAATGCAAAGGTTAATTAATCAATCGATTTTATCAGCTTTGACAGCACAGCTGCACCTTTTCATCATCCAGTTAGTCCAACAGAACAATGTATTCAGATTGCGTACTTTGCACTGTACGTTTTGTGGTTTTATCCGGTAGTTTGTAGTCAAGTACTCACGTACCAAATTTTACGAGAAAAAAAAAAAAAGGAAGGAAATATCGAGATGTAATGATAGTGTCCGGAACCTGCTATAGACCCTTTGTGTATCGACGGCAAAACTGTATACATCTGGTTACGTAGAAGGTCCCATCAATTTCGTCATTATAGGTGGTGATTTTGACCTACCTTCTATAAACTGGAAGCAACAGTTGAAAGTGGTAGCAGGTATATTAACTCGTGTTCAAACTCTATTGACCTCTATGCTCGCGGGTTCGCTCAAGATCGCGGGTTCGATCCCGGCCGAGGGCGGTAGCAATGTGGGGGAGGTAAAACATTGCTTACAGCACCATGTGTCGAAGATTTCTAGCGCACGTCAAAAGAACCCCAGGTGGTCGAAATTATCCGCAGTCCTACCCTGCGGCACGTACAACATGTCGCCACACTGCGCAGACAAACCTTACGTGTAACCTCACAGTACCATTACCATTCTATGCTCTTTGCCAATTGTCTCAAGTGATAACTCATCCTATACGTGCAGACACCCTACAGAATGTACTTCTCGTACCCGAAAAAAATAACACATTACCTCCCGTACATATAAAATGCTGGAGTGACCACGATAACGGGTTCATACGAACGAATACTGAAACTGCGAGAGGTACCATACGCAGAACAAGGATTTTGAACTAAACAAAAATACCAAAGTACACCAAATTGACCATTTACTTTCGATGTTTCTCGAGAAATTTATGCCGACACATCATTTATATAGTACTATCAATTGATTGATTGGTAAAAAAAAAAAAAGATGGTGATGCTAGTCACAAACTGCTCGGGGCGAGCTACTCCAGGACGCGTTATTTAGACCTCATAATATGTAAAACAATACTATCGAACACAACTGAAATGACATAGAAAGTGATCTCCACACGGTACGCGACCGCTTTGTATCCAGTATCACGATCAAAAACAAAACGTCCCTGGTACGTTACGGAGCATAGCGCAGAAAAAGAAAAGACTGTTCCGTAGGGGGGGTGGGGGAGGGATTTGATTATTATATAAAAAAAAGGAGGGAAAGTTTAGCCTGCGCTACGGCGGCTTGCTATTCCCAGCAAAGAAAGAAAAAAGGAAAACAAACAAAAAAGTAACACAACCACGAAATTGATCACAGTCCACCCAAAAGGCCACAGATCCGCAGGAACTGAACAAGTGCCTTTGTCACCTGACTATGTTGTGTGGGGCCTAGCAGCGTAGCGTAGGGTTAGGAAGGCTAATATCCCTGAAAGATGGAATGCTTATAATGAATGTTATGTTATGAGGCAGCGCCTTGGCTGTGTGGACCTTTGTGCCACATGCAATGTGCGCGCTGACCTACACCACCTACTTATGGAGTGCACCGTCTACCAGCGGGAACGCGAGATCTTGTAACGCGGGATGCGGGATGCATGCGGTCGCCTTTTTACCCTCGGCAAGGTGCTGGGTCCCTGGCCTTCTTGGTAACACCCGCGCAGGCACAATGGCGAGACACGCAACATCTACCAGAGTTCTCCCTGCTACCCCTCTATCCCTAACGACCTCTGCCTGTTCCCTGCACATTCGCCGGTGGCGCTGTGTTCGTACCCGGCAGTTTCGAGCGGACTCTACCTGATATGATCATTTCGTACGTCTCATTGACCCCCTGCAAGACTTTACTATTGCCCGTCGTTGCAATAGAGCTGAAGAGTCACTCCTCCATCGTCTTCGAATGAATGTTGCACGCACACCCTCACTCCTGTATAAAACGTGCCAGACGAACTCCCCCAATTGCACATGTTGCGTGGAAGCCGACATTGAGCACTACCTATTATCCTGCAACCGGTATCCCTCTCAAAGGCTCATCCTCCAACGCCACTTGCGACAAATTGGCTACCCTAACGTCTCTTTGCCCGCCCTGCTCGGCCCGGTCTTACACAACCAGGGGCCGGTTACGACTACCCTCTTGAGCTTTCTTCGTGCCACCGGCCTCTCGACCAACCCCTAAGGCCCCTTTTGTGTGCGGTATGTTGTTTTTTTTTCTTTTTTTTCTTTTCTTATTTTTTTTTTCTTAAAGGAATAGTAGGTCGGCCTACGCCTGACTAACCTTTCATCCCTTTCTTTTTTCAATAAACATATCCCCCCTGGCCCAGTCCCGCCCATATGCATCAAAGTCTTCGACACCTTGGGAGTGTCTGTCATAACCCGCCTCTCCACAGTGCGTTGATCACCTGAACCGCCATCTCTATCATCGTCTTTCATGCCCGATACAATTGGCACTGGGGCAGCGCCCAGCCTGCTGGCCGGCATCAACCCATTATCATCGTCTCTTTATGTGTGTGTGTTGTAGACAGTACGAGAAAAAGTTACGAAAGAGCAAGCAGTTCTTTTACAAGGCAGGTTTATCAACAATGGTAAGGGAAAAAAAGGTAAAATAAAGAAACATAAAAGCCCGGAAGAAAAGTTCTAAGCGTCAAGATATGCCCCCAGTAACAATAACCCCATTAGGTGAACATAACACAGGAAGGCAAGCGAGCTGCGGTGTGATGGTGAAGAAGGCAACATCTAATTGAGTTTGAGGATCCTAGAGGGACGTGAACAGAGAACCGAACAGGACGATGCTCGTCCTGTCCGGTTCACGTCCCTCTACGATCTCCAAGCTCAAAGACATGTTGCCTTCCTCCCCACCAGGCATTTCCGGTAGAAGAAAGTGACATAGAGCAAGCGAGCTGGTATAAGCTAATTGATTGAGACATTACCCTGAGTCTGGGGTATAGAAGAAACGGATGACAGAACAACAGGACGCAACAAAGAGGCTTGAGTCTTCGTTGCGTCCTGTTGTTCCGTCACGCATTTCGTCTGTATACCCCACACTCAGGGTAATGTCTCAATCAGATGTTTCCGCTTTAATAAACTGTTTATCGAATACTTATTCTGCGGGGCCAGGTGGAATGTATAGCAAAAATTTCAAGGTAACGAGCAAGCATTGCAGTATTCTACTCTCCCGTATTTATCGGGACTCCCAAGGAGCCCTCCCCTTGGATTGGCTGCGAGCTAACGTCATACCGATACGGAAACGTCCGTCGCTAGTAGTGACGTTGCCCACATCTGTGACGCCGACAACGGCGAGCTCTTTCAGCACTGCCAGCACCATCACTACCACTACCACAACCACCACCACAAAAGTTCGATCCAAAACTATACCGTGCCATCACGCTGACATCGATTCCATGCAAAATTCTCGAACGTGTTCTTTTTTCCCATATCATGGCCCATCCTCGGCGCTAACAATTTCAGGAATCTTTTCAGGAATCGGCATGGCTTTCGCAAGAACTTCTGATGTGAACGGCAACAACAACAACATATAAATCGTGACTATGACGTGGTGTGATTCACCGCTGCAATGTGAACGGCAGTTATGCGAGTTAGTAACAGATCATGACAATTCTTTACATATACGAACAGTCAGATCGACGCCCCGTTCGTTGACTTAAAAAACAACAACAACAAAAAAAGCCTTTCATAAGTCACCCCACCAACACCTCCTTGTAAAAACTGCCGCATGTCATTTACATCACGAGGTACCAAACTGGGTTCGCGCTTTCACCACAGAACCACAGGCAGTGGTCATAGATGGAAAATACTCCGAAAACTGCTTAGTGAAATCGGGATTTTTCCCGGGGCTCTGTTTTAGGCCCCATCCTCTGCATGATGTACGTTAACGATCTCCCCCAACATGATACGATCCACCATTCGTCGGCACGCAGACGACTGCGTAATTTATCGCAGCATTAGCACTTTTGATGACTGCAAGATATTACAGACTGACCTTGATCACTCCACGCGTAGTGTTCTAATTGCCTCATGGAAATTAAAGGCAATAAGTCTAAATCCATGTCTTCCCACCTCACGAATCTCTCCCCATACCCACGTCACATCCTTCCCTGGAAAGACTCAACCACTACAAATACTTTGGTATCACTCTGTCCTGCGATCTCTCTTGGAGCTCCCATATGAAACTCTGTAACTGGCCGTGCAAACGAGTCACAGGCGCAATTTACATCTGGGTTAACAAGAAACAAATGCTCTCGCTGATACTATACACTAGTACGGCGTCACCTTGAATTGCCTCTATAACTTTGAATCCATTCCAGAAATATGTTTAAGGAGAATTTATTCAACACGTGAACCTTACTGAAACTTCGATGTCATGCAAGATGTTGGTGACTATCAACAACGTAGGGTGTAATGTGTGATGAACATGCACAGCCTCGAAATATATTGAAGAAATATCTTATAGATAGGGTTTCGCATTTTCGATGTTTATTTTTGGGCTGATCCTCACTTCGCTGGCGCTGCATGGGGGATTGATCAGGAAGCGCTCCTATCGATTCATGGGGCATTGGTTCGGGGAACCATTCTCTACAGCCTCCCGGTCTTACATGGCATCTCAAGAACATCTGAACAGAGACTTCGGTGTATGTTGGCCAGAAGCTTGAGGATCTGCCTCGGTGTACCCCGCGCCGCTGAAACGCGCATGGTGGTGGCAGAGGCCCGCGAGCTGCCAGTAGAGGTCTTACGTCTCAGAGAAACTGTGCGCCATTATCTACGTCTCGTCGCGGAACACCGTCGTCACCCCTTGGTTTCGAAGCTCAACAGGCGGAGGCAGAGCAACATTTCTCACTGCATCGCTGCTGTAAAGCCTTTGCTACCGGCTTTTGTCGGAAGCGCAGTCGTCCCCAGGTCCCCTCCGTGGGTCTTTTCGATACCTTCGATCTCCATTACCATCCCTGGGCTCAAGAGCAAGAGGGATCACGTTGCAGCACCCGTGTTGAAACAACTTGCGTTAGACATGATGCAGTGCCGTTATCCTTCGCACACTGCAGTATTCACAGATGGGTCGACCAACTTACACGGCTCCACTGCTGCCTTTACAATCCCGACTATGTCGTCGTGCCACGCATACCGTCTCTCGCACCGCACCTCATCTACGTCTGCAGAGTTGCATGCCATTTTGTTCTTCCTCAAGCACATTGCATCAGCCGCTATCAGCAGCTGGGTGATATACTGCGACTCCAAGGCAGCTCTCCAGTGTATAGCGAACATGGGTATTCGTGGATCACTTGCGCCTGTGGTGGTGGACATACTGCAGGAACTAAGCCGTCTTGAGATCAGCGGGCACTGTATCTACTTCAAGTGGGTTCCTGCCCACTGCGGCATCCGCGGCAATGAAGAGGCTGACGAGGCTGCAGCAGCTGCGTATCATTCCCGATCAAGCGTGCGGATTACCCTCCCCAAAGGCGACAGGCGAACCTTCCTAAATGATGTGGTGAGGCCTCTCGCACATGCGCAATGGTCTCGAGACGTTCCATCAAGAGTTCTGATGCGTGAAGTGGACCCTGACTTTGGCTTCACCATGCCTTCTCGTGTGCCTCGCCATTTTGCGTCGCTGATACACAGGCTTCGTCTTGGGGTTGCATTCACCCCCCATTTCAAGCATCTGATCGGCCGCTCTGACTCGATGCTCTGCTCTCGTTGTGCTGTTTTGGCGGACACCAAGCATGTGCTCCTCGACTGCCATCTATAC
Source organism: Ornithodoros turicata (assembly GCF_037126465.1). NCBI lineage: Eukaryota > Metazoa > Arthropoda > Arachnida > Ixodida > Argasidae > Ornithodoros > Ornithodoros turicata. The sequence goes on along the minus strand of NC_088205.1, from coordinate 18,503,644 downwards.
ACCTCCCAAAGAGCAGCTCTACAGTGTCGCCTGCAGTCGATCACGGCCGCACCACTCACATTGGCAACCATTCTCGGCCCTGGGTCTAACCAGACTGACCATCGTCAAGTTCTTGAGTATTTCAAGATTTTTCTGCGGGACACTGGTCTCCTGTCTACCCTATGATCTGCCTGCGTACCTGTGTGCTGTGTGTGTAGTATTTTTGTGTGCTGTGGTTTTGCCTACCGTTCTGATGTCATACTGACTCCAGTGACTATCCCTATTTAGCATCGTTCATCACCTCATCATCAGGACACATCACATCCTGCCCCATTGTGCCTTGGGGTAGTGGGCCGCACCTCAAGTGGCGAATTTCCCCATTCATTGTCATTAACTTATTTGTTGTTGTTGTTGGGCTGATCCGGTGTATGTTTTTCGATGTTTATTGATTTTCGCGAAATTGGGGGTTTCGATGTTTTTCCTTGCGTGTACATTGTTTACCCGACAGCTATCGGCGAATAGCAATTACAATATAATTTCAGTGCTGTGCGCGTCTAACGCAGCCTTAACAATAACAACCAATGCGAATTACCAGTTCTATAAGTGCTGCAAGAAATGACCGGAATGTTCACCTTGCTCGTTACCAGGATTCTTCAGATTCACGTGGCGCCGCGATTGCACGTGCTCCGATATGTGCGCCGCACTCTTGCACAGCCCACATTAACTGTCACGCGACAATACTTGCATACGACAACATCTTCCTTGCCTGAGAGTTCAAAATCTTGATTTTCGCAAACGTAGTCCGAGCCTCAGAGGCCCTCTTCCTTTTTCTTCCCATCTCGGGTGCCGCGGAAAGACAGGACCGCCGTAGGTGGAAAGTGGAGGTGTATGTACTGTCGTAACCTGTCCACTAAACAACTAAAGGCCGGTGACCGAGATTCTACTTGACGTCACGTCCCTAAAAGGTTTACAAGCGCTGTGGGGCACGTGCAATGGCAGAAGAATGAGGTTCCGACCAGCACACCCGATCCGGGACAAAAGGACTGACCCTGGAACACTCAATGTGGTCGCAGGTCGTCCAACCATAGCAAATACCAAGCAAAGAAGAGTAACAAAGGAAAGCCTGCTTGGTATGTCGGAATCTTAAGCTTGGCATGTGCAGCAATTTATCTCTCATGGTTCCTGGAATGTTCCTCTGTATTCCATGTTTTTCGTTTAAAACCGAATCAGGGAAAATTTACCCGGTGTATGTTTTTCGATTAAAACCGAAAACGCGGAACCCTACTTATACAGGGTGTCCCAGAAAACGTGTCATTGAATTATAATAAAAAAACTACACCACCTAGAGTCATGCGGTCAATGGCATTTGTTCTCACTGGGTTTTTGCCACCTCCTCATGTGAATGTCGTGTAACGTAAGTTTAATTATGTAAATTTTTGCGAGCTTAAGTCGGAAATTTGCCTAGTAAAGGTCACTTTTTTACCCCACCAATGTGAAGAGCGTGTCTAATTTAGTCAAATTAATGGTAATTGACAGGGATGTTCAGGAGCTATCCCATCGGAAAAAATAGCCGAACATCATGCTCTACGGAGGTCGCACAGAATAGCGCACGATGAATTTTTCACCCAGCCAGCAAACCCAGCCCTCCCCGACGTCGCAGAAAGAGATAAAACAGGCATGGCTTATCACGTCCGACTTTCGCTGGGATAATGCTTTCCCTCTCCCAATTTTAGGAGCGATTGCGCTCAAAAAGTCATCGCGCGCTATGGTCCGGTGCTCCGAAAAGCATGATATTCGGCTATTTTTTCCGCTGGGATAGCTCGTCAATATCGCTGTGAATTATCATGAATATGAGTGAATTCGGCACGCTATTCATATTGGTGGGGTAAAAAAGTGACCTTTACTTGGCAAGTTTCCGAGTTCAGTTCGCAAATATTTACATAATTAAACTTGGAGTACATGACATTCACATTAGGAGGTGGCAAAAACCTAATAAGAACAAATACTGTTGACCGCATGATTCTAGGTGGCGTAGTTTTTTTTCTATAATTCAATGACACGTTTTCTGGGACACCCTGTAGATAAGATTGAGGCACGCCAAAATAGAGCTGCACGTCGTAGTGGGTGATGCAATTCAACATAGAAGGACAAACACAACACACAACGCCCAGTTGAGTCCACACCCTCAGATCGCCGGTCAGAGATGCTATACCTTGGTAGCATCTCTCCCCTGCATCCCTCCCTCATGCACAAAAGAAATTATTGTACGCACCTCATCAATACATGAAATTATTATTATTATTATTATTATTATTATTTAGGAGTAGCAGAACAAGTCGGGAGACGAATTCAATTTCTTCTCGTTTTTTTTTCCTTTACAAAAAGAAAAAAAGAAACACACACACAAACAATACATGAAATCCAATTGAAAAAATCGGCCAGCTACCGCGTAGTCACTACCTACTACTTACTTTACGGCGAGCCCTTTCACCACTACCACTACCTACTTTTAAATCACCTTGTAATCAGCTATCTCGTAAGTATGGTTTATAGAATAGAAAGGAAGTATAGAAGTAGTAGTAGTAGTAGAAGTATATGTTGTATTGATACTGTGCAAAGAGTGTAGTTTGTTTCTCCCTTCTATGTAAAGCTCCCTTCCCATAGGGGGTCTTTAAAGTAAATAAATGAAATGAAATGAAGGAGGACATTTATCTGAATTATATCAGATGTTTGTCATACTGCATTCAACGCGGACGCATTTCACGCACAAAGAACGCCGAGCGGCTGCCCCCCCTACAAGCGGCTAGACGTCACTTGCTCAGGTTGCACCGAGCCATTCCGCCAGTGGGGAAGGTCAACCTCATGGTGATCCCTCACTATCATACGCACATCGACTCATAACCACATTCAATGCACCGGGGGCGCAGTTTATCGCATAAAAATAGCGGGGCGTGACCGCCGGACAGATCCCTTCGAAACGGACTTACGTCATCAACGTCCAGTCCTCTGAGCCAATTGTGGATGATCCCGAGCACACACCCCGCGGGACCACGTGGGTGCATGGTTTCGGTTTGGGCAACAACGACGTCGTATATCTGCCGTCGAAATCAGTCGAAATATGGCGAAACGCAAATTGTCAGCGATGGAGGAAGAGATTATGCGACGCACATAGCGTCTAAGAATCGTTCCGTACGCAGCAGCTCCCAAAAGGCCACGACAGAGACATTTTCTGACGAAGAAGCAGCTCAGAGAAAGAAACTTGCTTCCGGTAACCATGCTGACAATCAACGGCTACATTACACTTCTGGTAGGATTCTGTGTCAACGATTAGATACGATCTTAGCACCAGGTCAAATTAAAACACATTTCATGGCGAAGTTTGGAAGCTTGCTTGCAAATTGAATTGGTTGAATTGTTGAGTAGTGAGGAACAAATTGAAAATGATAGTTGGCTTCACATACCCTTTCATGGTCCCTTTAATATATTCGTTATTCTAACCAATGCTCGGTTTATACTCCGCATTGTGAATGTGTTAGCCTCCAGGAACACATTACATATGCCTGCAGAGGTTTGGAGGATCTCTTCATGGCCCCTTTAAAGTACAAATAATACCTGCTACTTTGTACCTCATTTTGACTACAACTCCGACGTACTTTGCCCATGCCTGAACGACGACCAGTTTTGACACCTTTCCACAGCTCTTCTCTCGAAACGGGCTTAAATATAACGAGCGTGCCACTCCTTCCTGCTGTCCTCTCTCCATCTATCATCATCTGTACGCCGCTCATAGCCACAGTTGCATCGCGGCGCTAACACGAAAGAAAAATAAAAAAATACGTGCTTGTGTTTCTTGAGAGGTAACTGTAATGAACGTACAACTGCGAGTAGCTAACGCCGAAATCGCTATCGATTTCGAATCGAATTCGAAATCGCTAATCGCTGCACTTGAGTAACGATTTTTTGCTGAGTTACTTTTTTAGGTAATTTACCCACGGCTGGCTAAGGTGCATCCATCTTGAAGAGTGCTTTCACCGTCCTTGGCGTCAGCGGCGTTATGACGCTGTTTATTCGGAGCCAGGTCGGTTATTTTCTACTCGTTAAAAATATCGCCCGTCTTCACGCACGACAGATCAAGGAATATGGCGAGGGTACAAAAAAGACCCTCTTAATGCTCTTTGAAAGCCCCGGACGTTCTTCGTTATTCGCGTAGGTTTTGTAGGTTGACACGGCTCATGAAGGTTCGTGAGTGTCGTCTTCGATGATACTCGCCGTGGTTTGTAGAGATTAGGAACCGGAACATTGTATGCTGAAAGTAGGAGTATTTTTGAGTGCGTGCGAGAAAATAATTCTGACTTTGGGGGGGGGGGGAGAGTATTCTAGGCTACGGGGGGGGGGGGTTCTTGAGTTCTTGGAAGCTTTATGCGCTGGTGTCAAATGGAACACGGTGGAACGTAACGTAGTGAGACTAAAGATTAAGGAATGGCGCTTGGTGAAAAGCATTAACACAGAGCGTACACCAATTTTACTCATAAACAGATGGTAATATCTCGTGAAATAGAAACGTTAATGTGAAGATATAGCACCATTATCAAGCGTGAGGCTGTCATCGATTATGCTGAGAACAACTGACGACACCACGTCGAAATCCACAAAATATCATAAATCTCTTCTGAGATCGCAAAAAAAAAAAAAGTTCAAATATTGTGCGATTACCGGTTGCTAAATAGCTTCTATACTCCTATATATATATATATATATATATATATATATATAGTTGAAATAAATGGGAGACAGAAGACGAAAGTAGGGGAAGTAACAAAAAAGGGGTTTATTAAAACTTAGAAATCATAAAAGTTAGGGAGGATGTCTACGTTACGGCGGAAGCTCCGCCTTCTTCGGGACAAAAGAGCTAAATGTGGCCACGAGGCTGATAAGGGGCTTGAGAATGACGTGGTCGGTTGGGGGAAATTCCCGCCACCTGGCGGTTGTCAATTGGGGAAATTCCAGAGCGTTTTTGTGTTAGGTCCAGGAGTGGGGTCATCGTCCTTGTGGGTCAGTGGGGATTTTGATCTGCCTGAAACGAGAAAAGGCAACAGGGTCTTATCTAGGTTGTTAGACTTCTTATTGTTGACAGCATGCCAGGGTCCTCGTTAATGACCGATCGGAATTTGTAAATTAGGTAAGATTCCCGTTGTTCCCGGGAGCGGTCGGAGGTAAAGTTCGACTGGAGAATAAAAACTGAGGCTTCGTTGATTGAATGTTCTGGTTGTTTGAAATGGCGTGAGACTGGAAGATTAGGTTTCTTGGTAACATCCGATCGGTGATTGTTGAATCTAATTCGGAAAGAAGTTTTTGTCTGACCCACGTATTGGGCCCGGCATGTGTTGCATTGGATTAGATAGATAACGTTGCATGAGTTACAGTCTACGTCTGCGTTGATCTTGACGGTAAAGTTGGAATTCGTACTTCTGACCGTTTGTGCGGTCTGCATTAACTTGCAAATCTGGCATCTCCTGCCATTACATGGATGACAGCCCGCCGGATGGCTAGTGGGTTCGCCTACTTTAGAGCGGACCAAGCTATCTTGTAAGTTACGTGTACGTCTGTAAGCGACACGTGGTGGATTAGGAAATATGTTTTTCGTGCGTTCTGACTGGAGAAGGATACTGTGGTGGCGGCTAAGTATGTTGTTAATGTTTGGGATATTTCCGGCGAATGTTACAGTTAAGTTCACGGCATTACTTTCTGATTTGTTTTGTCTTTTCTCCAGTAAGCTTAGACGGTCTGCCTTGCGAGCTCTGTTGAGAGCATCTTGAACTAGATCGGGTGGATACTGACGACCGACAAAGGTTTGTTGCAGCTGTTCTAAATTTCTGTCCAGATCGTCGTCATTCGAGCAGATTCTCCTATACCGAAGGGCTTGACTATAGGGAATGGCCAGTTTCGTGTGGCGAGGATGACAACTATGGAATGACAAATACTGCTGAGAGTCTGTGGGTTTACGGAACAGATCAGACGTTAAAACTCCATTGGTTAGCTTAATTTGAACATCAAGAAAGCTAACAGTGACGGCAGAATAGGTGTGAGTGAAGTTAATAGAAGTATGGAACTCATTGAAATCGCGTATAAATTCCAATAGGCTGTCTTCCGAATGTGGCCAGATCATAAATATGTCATCAAGGTAGCGCTTGTATAAAGTGGGTTTGTCCTCACGCGTGTTCAAGAATGCCTCTTCTAGTGAACCCATGAATAGATTTGCATAGTTTGGTGCCATTGGTGCCATATATATATATATATATATATATGTAGTTTGCACCAAATAGCTTCAAGATTCATCTCTAATTAGCGAACGATATAGAAGCGAGGCTTGGCGGGACAAGGTGCGAGAAGCGTAAAGTGCTTCGGAATTTGTTAGTTAAGAGATGTCGTGTCCATAGAGAGTGAAATAACTGCATCGCCATGACACTCTTTGTTTTTCTATAATTTGCGAGATGTCCCAATGTGGACTATGGCGACTCAAAAACAAAGGGAAATTCAGTCGCATTAGCCAGTTCGGTACCCAACCAACACCGTTTATTTCTTTATTTTCTCCCTTTCTTTTTTTAATTTTTTTAATAGCAAGCCGGCATCAGCCTGGCTGACATTTCCTTCTTTCTTTTCTTTCTATTAAACATATCTCCCCACCCCACACACTTATTTTGTGTCCCCAAAGTTGCGCGTCCATACTCGACCGAGGACGCATGTAGCTTGGTGGCATTATACAAGCGGCTTAGGCAAGTCGTCTTCCGCGAGGGACGTTAAATAAGGTGTGCAGCGCGATAACATTTTAGCCCACGTAAAAAAAGAAAGAAGTGTTGGCAAAGTGCCATTTTGTCTCTAGCTGTTCCTGTTCCAGCGCGAAACAACGTTCCACAAGGCGTTAACGTTCCCTCCTGAAGACAACGAAAACGTAAACTGAGCATTGCAAGTCCATTAGCCTTCATTTCGCTTCCGGCGTTGACACAGAGACCGCGATAAGAAAGCTCGCGTCACGCGTAAGTAGTGATGGGGACAGCATCACCTCTCCGCTAGCGATGTTTCCCCTTTCAAATATAGAGCTGGCTCTAAAAATAGCTGCCGGGGGATTCACGATCGCGTGGAATAATCTCTGCGGAGTGGGCCTGGCCCGCGTCCTCTCATTGGATCACGCTGTGTCAGGCTTGTGTCGTCACGTTGCAGTAAAGAACGCGCATGCACCGCTTCTTTTCTTTTTTGTTCTTCTCCACTTTTTTCTCCCTCGGGAATTTCCTGGTTAATGGGAAGCGATTTTCCGGTATGCAGGGGACGAAGCAAGGGCCCTGGAGGTGTTTTTTTTTAAAGTTTTTTTTATTCAAGTCGGTTTAATCGGGTTAATTCTGGTCGGTAGCTTTAATTTGGCTGATTGTTAATTTTGATTGATCGGGCGAGCATTTACGGCACAGGACAAGCTTCAAGTAGCGCGGAGTGTGATAGGGTAAGAGGATCAGCCTTCGTTATCGACGAGCTTAGTTCCTAACCGACGTCGCTAACGACGAAAACGCTTGTTGCAGAGCTTGTTAAGTGGTAATGGTAATAATGGTACCGTGATGTTACACGTATGGTGTGTCTTCCTATTTGTGTGGCGACATGTTGCACGTGCCACAGGGTACGACTGCGGATAATTTCGACCACCTGGGGTTCTTTTTGACGCGCGCCGGAAATCTCCGACACACGGTGCTGGAAGCAATGTTTACCTCTCCCACATTGCTATCGCACTCGGCCGCGATCTTGAGCTGCAGCAGAACTTGTTGCAGCTCGTAATTTTGCGCGCTTAATATTGACTATGTCGCGGTGGCCTTTTCTATCTATTTTCTCTATCGACAGTGTCGTTTATAACTCTTATCCCTATCGGAATTCCTCTACATGTTCTTTTTTTTTAATTTCGTGTTAGCGCCGCAAAGCAACTGTGGCTATGAGTGGCGTACAGACGTGCATAGATGGAGAGAGGACAGCAGGAAGGAGTAGGGTTAGTGCGCGTCCTGGACCGACTTCAGGGGGAACTGTACCGACATTCGTCTGGAAAGCCTGCCGGAAAACCCAGGCAAAACCTCAGACAGTACAGCCGGAGCCGGGATCCGAACCCGCTTCACCTCACAGGTCTCGGCGTGGAAAGCGATCATCCTAAATGTTGCTGCTACCTATTAATCTATTAATAGGTTTTGATAGTGTGTCGGGTATTGCATTTCATACCATTATCAGTAGCGGGGACGTTAACTACGGATTGTATTTATTTATTTATACTACAGACTGCAGTCCTTGTAGGGAGAGCACTATAAGAAACAATCAAATGGCGTTGTCAGACACAGAAGGAAAAAGGTTTCTCTGCTGCCTTACTGTAGACACGAAATGGGTTTCCTACCACCATCAACAACAATTATATTCTGACGATGAAGTGGGGAGGTTTTCCGCTCTAGGAGCGGAATGCTACCACATAGCTACCAAGACGGACCATCAAATGTGCGAAAAAGCAACACACTCTTGAGCATCGACTCGTGAGTCTGTCGTGTGTTCTTCTCGCCCTGCGTTTTACTTGAAACTCAATGTTAACGTCATGCGTAATACACCTCGCCTGGAAACCAATGCTGGTGACATTAGTGAGTTTTAGTGAATCTTACGCTACCGCCTTTGCGTACGCAAGAGATAGTGTGGTGGTTCTGACGCACTGCGCGAAGCTCTCGATCTCTATGTCTTGCGCGTGCGGAGAGCCATCTACGCTATCCCTTACGTACGCAAAGGCGATGGCATACGGTGCACTAAAACTCTCCCTTATCTTGACAACATACGGTCCACAACAAAAGCCTATGTACGTGAAGTGCTTGCGTTTTCTCCGGTGTTAATTGTTGCTCAACATAATCATTAAAGACGAAAGTAAAAGAAGAGGAGCTTGCACTTCGTACTCAAAACGGCGGAACATTGCGGGAAAAACTTACAGCACTTGATCGGCTATGTTAAGAGATGCTGGGGTTGGCAGCGCCTTGGAAACGATGTTTGTTTACCTTGGCAGGAAACTGCACGGATAGAATCTCGTAGTAGATGTGGCTCTAATTACATTACACGAAGACTATGAGGACACATCTCATCCTGTCCATTGTGCCTTGGGGAAGTGGGCCGCAACTCATGTGGCGAATTTCCCCATTCATCATGATTAATTTATCTGTTGTTGTTGTTGTTACGGTTCAGCAATTGCTTTCACGTAGCTTCGTTTCACTTTTACGACACACATTCATGAGCATGGGCTATCAAAATGTGATGTTTTTCGACACTTTATTTCGCTCCCTGTGAGTGATGTTACGTACCGTGTGCCTCACTGTGAGGGGTAATTTTTTCCCTCACAGTTCAGTTCAATTCAGGAGGTAATTTGGTGAAAAGTATGTTGATACTGATACAGTGAGGGAAGTGGTTTCTCAAAAAGTAGGAAAGGCAAATAGAAGCGGGAACTATTTTTTTGTGCGGCCGCTTAGCACCGCGAAACAACCCCTACTATGATGTATCGATGAATGGTGAGAAGAAGACAGTATGCATCCTAGGCCGACCTGAGTGGGTTCTTTCCCAGCTAACCTTCGACTGGGAAATCTGCCGGAAAACCCAGGGAAAACCTGAGACAGCGCAACAGACCAGCAGCTCCATGAGCTTGGAGCAGACGTGTACGTAACGGGTAATTAGGTTACTAGTAGTCAATTAGATTTTGGGTAATTTGTAACGTAATCGATTACTTTTCTGGCCGAGTAATTTTTTGAGTAATTCAATTACAATTTTCAGTAATCAATTACCAAGTAAGCGATTACTTTGAGACTAAAGAATCCACATTGTTCGGGAAGACAACACCAGCTGCGCTCTGCAAATTCCAAGACAGCCGTCTTATATCTAGGATCTTTTCTGCAACAAGGGAGGGGGGGATATGTTTATTATATAAAAAAATAGGAGGGATATGTTAGCCTGCGCTACGGCAGCTTGCTATTCCCAGGAAAGAAAGGGAAACAAAAGAAAAAGAAAGACAAACAAAAAGAAAAACAAACAAACAGTTCTGCAACAGTTTCTTACCCGAAGTCAATTGCCACAGTGTTCCCCACGTGTAGTGTATTTTTGTGTGCACTGTCCTCTCCCCATTCCTGTGGACTATTTTTCCCTAATCCGACCTGCATACAGTAGGACTGTCGGTTGTGCCATGAACCTGATGAGCCATTCGTGGGAGTCCCAGTTGGAACTCTTTTGTCTTCTCTCACTATGCGAGATGCACAGAGAACACAAAACTCTGGACCCCGATAACCTATTGCGACTCTTGTACATTCATGAGCTCCTGTCAGTCTTGTGCGGAATATTGTCAATGTCACAACGATGTCGACGATTCGCAATGAGTTGAGTTCAGCTGAGTTGAATATATAAAAAAAAGGGGGAGAAATTTAATTCGTCACCTGACTAATTCTGCAATGACTTGTCCCCGTGGCCTAGTTATCTGTCATGTTCATAGCGGAAGAGAGAAAGGTCAGAAAAAAAAAAAAATCTTGTTCAAATGGCTGCTGTGTCTCCCTCAAGCAAAATTTCTGTCAGGTTACTCATGCAATTTCTCGGTGCCTTGCAGCTTGCAGTGCTCGCTGTTAGGCACGACGGCGTTCAGACACTTCTGTTTGTACTTTTTCTCTCAGATATCGAAAGTAATTGGCAAAGTAACGCGTTACTTTTGTAGACGTTACTTCATTACTTTTTTCCGGCGAGTAATTTGTAACGATAAACAATTACACTTTCGTAAAGGGTAACGGTAATAAATTACTTTTTTTAGTAACGTGTACAAGTCTGACTTGAAGCTAGCAGCAGGAAGCTGCTTCTTCTGAGTCAGTCAGCGCCATTTGAATGCTAACCATTCGGCATAATGAAATAACGACACCCTTTTTGCGCATTCCCTAATGTGGCTCGTAAATAGTGTTGTACCCGCTACCAAAACAGAGTAACGCAATACCGCCACACGCTACTCCACAAAAAGGCTATCGCGATGCGACGAACGACGAAGGTGAAACGACGAGCAATAAAGTTGCAAAGCACAGTTTGAAATGTGATATCGACACACTCGCACTAGTCTTGCAACTGATTGTATGACGCAAACTAGCATCGTAGCCCACATGCGGTATTGTTACACATACCTGTTTGTGTTTCGCAAATGTGACCTAAAAAAAGTTAGAAAATGCACAGAATAAACGCAAATTATATTCCAAATTTTCGACTGCGCTTAAATTATGGAGCTTGTGAAAATGAGGAAGATCGTCACGTCAATCTGCCTGATTAACAACTAACTGAAAGGAATAACAAGAAAAAGATTCTGCTTCGCCGTTCTTGCTGTTTTGCTTCGTGTTCCCCCTCTCCCATATTATGGAAAGTAGCGGTAACGGTAGCGGAAAAAGAGTCCGTCGCTACCCACATTTGTGGCGGAAATACTTTTCCCGTTACCAATTTAAAACGTAGCGATATCGCTACTCCGCTACTGAAAAAGGTAGCGAATACCGTAGCGGCGCTACTAGTAGTTCCATGTTACTACAGTTGAATGTTTTGTCGTCACAATGCAAAGTACCTCGAAACCCGTATAAAATAGGAACCTAGTTTAAGCTAGCTTATCATAACCTACGTTTACGGTAGCGACGTCGAGAGGACTCACTTTTCGACCGATACAACGGCTCACTGTGCAAAGGTTTGCTGGCGCACGCTTTAAGCATGGTTCACACTACTGCGTTTCATTGCCTGGGGACATCTGCGTGCGTGTGCGTGCGACACAGGCAATCCGTAGGACTGTTCACATACATACATAAGGTACGTTCGATTAGGCCTGCACTGCCTGAACCAGTTCCGGTGGTGCTGCACTCGCCCGTTCGTTTCGCCAGTGCAGCCGAGCGCCCCCTGTACCGTCTCGTTCGTTTCAAACCAGTGCACGCCAAGTGTAGCCCTAGTGTAAGGAAACTCTGCATTCCCGCAGGGGTCAGTTCAACGGTAGTGCAGAGTAATGGCGGCAATGGCAGCAGACGACACAAGGCGAATAATAGTTAATGTAAATTCTCGAACGTATCCCGAGACAGCCGGAAGAAACGTTTGAATTCGAGGTCGAAATAACGATTCACTACAGTTTCGGCGTACATTGGTACACGGTTCCTGTCAGTTCGCAGAAGATGCAACGCTATCACGGTTACCAGGTCGTCGAATTCTTCGTCCTCGCTGTGAGAATCCACAAGTTCCATGGCTGTTTGCACAATTGTTGAACAGTTCATTGTATTCGAAATTAAAAAGCAGCAATGCACATGTGATTGAAATGTCACACGCGTTCTTACAATCCGTAGCGGTGTTAAGACTCGCGTAGACCAGAAGGCCTGCACTAGCGCTGCACTTCGATATTCGTTTCGCGGCGGCACTAGTGTTGCACTGTTGAACTGGAGCTGGGCTAGTGCTGCGCTAGTTCAGAACTAGCCCTGCACCGCCCGGAACTAGTTCAGGGAGTGCAGGCCTAATCGAACGTACCTAGTCATACGTGCGCCGAGCGTCAGCCAATGAGCGCTTCACGCGACGTCATCACCGATGAAAGTGAAGATGGCGGCAAGTATAGTATAGAGCCCATGAAACCTGGCGAGGCTCCAAAATGGGCGGAAAATATATTTTCCTTTCCAACTAGTTAGCGACATTTTAGGAATAACGGCTTCTCTACAACATGGCACACGCCGGCTTACACTAACTTCCAACAATATGCCTCTTTTCGATCGGTGCAGCGTCGCAGGGTCCCACCCATGGGCGCGCCCGGCCGTTTTGGGGGAACAATAGGAAAATGCCGCACAAAAAAAAAAAGAAAGAAAGAAAGAAAAAGTGCAAGTAAATGCCACGTAGACGCATCACTGCGCTACACGCGGTTATTTTTCCAGGTGTCGTACGAACATGGGTGGGTTTTAATGTGTTCAGCTATTGTGATTGTTGCTGGCTCAAGGCTGATGTGTGTGTGGAAAGGTTGCATTTATTCAGTTATTTACGATGGCCCCTCGGTGGTCCCACGGTGGGTTATTTTGGGTGCGAGACGCGGGACTTTTTCCCACTGAAAATATCTTGCATGATTTAAAGTATTCGCCGATAAATAGCGTTAAAACTTCCGCTAGGTAATCCGTCAAAAGCGGTAAAAATATCCGTTTCAAAGACACAAGTGATCTACGGAGATAAAAAAAAAACATTATGTTGGGAAACGAAAAAAAGAAAAAAAACGTAATTAAAATGTGAAGTAATGCTTGGTATACTTTTCGGGAAATATAGATGTATCATATTTTTAATAATACGGTATGAAATAGGTGGATGGAATAGGCGGAAACAGAAAGGAATGGGGTTGATTCGTCATGAGAGGTGAAGGAAAGAGAGGAGAAAAGCATGGAGGTGCGAAATAAACCGTCTTGGTTGTCAGCTGGGTGCATCTGTTGTGCTATATGTTGCGTTTTTAATTCACTGATAGTCAGGGGAAACTTAGGTTGCTGGCATTTCGGAATGTTGAAACGATGGTGCGCAGATAGCTGATCCTCACCGCAAAGGAGAAAGAAGTCGCGAGTATTAACATGTTCCTGGGCATTAATTAGTTGTCACATGATCATATCCAATCTGTTTTTCCTCTCACGAGGTGTCAATGAGCATTCGCATGCCTTAATAATGGTACACCTACTTAATACGATGAATTTAGGAACATAAAAAGCAACAATGTGAGACTATGTACGTGCATCGAATATAAATATGTCGATCGAATACATCTTTTCGCTTAATAGTAACGTTTTATGCTAAAGCGACTCACGCCTATTGGCTGCTTTTAACTATTATTTCCAGATAAGTATCTAAAGAGATAGAAACATTCATATAGTTTATTTTACTAAAAAACAAGCTTTCGGACGGAGTCCGTCCTTCATCAGGTGCGATAGCTCCGTCCGAAAACTTGTTTTTTGTTAAAATAAATTATTTGAATGTTTCAATCTCTTTAAATACTTGTCTTATTCACTTGCGAGTGGTAGACCTTTCCCATTTTTTGCCTGTTAGTTATTACTTCCAGCCTTGAGGATGAAATACAATAATCGCGCATTGTGTTCGAATCTGTGTCTCGCTACACTCTCATTGTATCGACGTGTAAAGACAAACAGATCGTATAAGCGTTGCTAGTATCGAGCCAAGTGTTGACTCGTACAAGCTGTCGATAAACCATTCCGAAAGGCGTCGATCTACGTACTATAGCGGGGGCCATCGTCTGGACCTCGAGTGCCCTCAGCCGTAATAGTCTGTTTTATAGGACTTGAACCTTCTGTTGCAGCGTTCATGGACACCTGCGTGATAGGGAAAGATAGCTGAAGTGCGACGAGCGATAGGTTCATTGTTCCATGCGAGAAACAACCAGTCCTGCCTAGTGCGCCGTTCCGTAGCTAAATGGTGTGTGATATGTGTCTGTAAATCGTGCTTTGTCCGCATCGACTAGGAGTTACAAGGAGAAGCCAACTTTCGCAGAGAGGTGTGAAACTGGTATCATTCCCAAGCAAGTTAGTCTATCATTCTGTCGGAAGAGGCATTGGTAACGCCCCAGACTATTGCAGTGCGACAAAGGTAAGGTTCTATGCCGTATATGAGCACAAAAATGTCAATAGGATAGGATGGTATTGTACGTATTGGGAACATTGTAAAGGCAGTATGTTACGAAGTGCGTCCGGCACGTTAAAATTCGAAATTATTAATTTCTAAATACGGTAAATTAATTAAACTATGGAATAAAGTATGCTATTCCGAATTACACCCGCAGATATAGACGTACGAGTACTCCGTCTCACAGCAGCTTATAATTACCTATCTGTGACAATGTCTTTGCCTTTGTGATTGATAAGATCTCGTCAGTAAACCATATTTATTTATTTCGAGATGGTACTGGTTTCCGTCTGGAACACAAAGTAGCAGTGTGTAGTTACCAGTACCACACAAATGTGTTATTACAACAAAAAGCACAACCTTCGTAACAACAGAACAGCACAGATTTACTTTACCCCAAGGTTAAAAAAGGGACAAAGGACTGTACAAGTAAAGCCAAACAACGACTGCACTGAGTCTTTACTTGTATTGTCCTTTGTCCCTTTTTTACCCAGCACTGGGGTTTTATCGATTTTAAAATGAGTTACCAACCTGCCCAGATTTTAACTTTGTTCAATAGATTTATTGTTCAACCTGTTAAATGAAACTGTTAATAAAATGATTACAGGTTGGAGCCTGCCTAGTATTTTATGCCTGAGGTATTGAGCGTGCACTACTTTCTCTGGCAAATTGTTCCATTCTTGAATGGTTCTGAAGAAAAAAAAAGTGCTTAAAATAACCGTTTCTTGCTGGAAGGGACCTGAACTGCCGGTTGTTGTTTTATCGAGTACGTATCTCTAGTTGTGATAGGTGTTACATACCTGTCGTCCCCTAGTTTCAAGGGACGGTTTACTAAAAGATAAAACAGTTTGAGACGGTCTAACGGTCTATTCTACTCTGATGTTAGAGGGTAACTAAGCCTGCTTTGTTGTAAAGGGAGGCAAAGGTATCGTCCCTCCTATATTTCTTGAGGATGAAACGCAGTGCTTTCCTCTGAAGTTTCTCAAGCATATCCGTATTTTCTTTCGTGTATAGATCCCAAATCCCACTAGCGTATCGAAGTAAAGGGCGCATGTATGTTTTGTAGGCTGTTAGCTTCGATTTGCAGGTTGCGTGCTTGAGTTTACGTCGAAGAAATCAGTGTTATAGAGGAACCTTCCTAGTGGCATATTCAATATGATACTTCCAACGTAAATTACTCTTACATCCTCCTTTCACTTTTGATGTGTGATGAATGAAGCGCCGTTGTGTCACAGGTAACTTAAAATGGATACAGAATGTGTCGGGGAATTGCAAAATGCAAATGACGCACACTTCCTTCTGCTCGCAGGTTTTCTTTTAATGGCTCAAGGACAAACACCAAGGGAGAAATTAGCCGTCTTTCCAACTCCCAAAGCAAGAGACAAGAGCGGGGTATCGACTTGCAATTAGAGAAAGCGAAGGCTTCCGGAATTACCTCTAGTTTCACCAGAATATGTAAAAAAAAGAAAAGAAAAGAAACAGGCGATCATAGAAGGTTAAAATGCAGGCGTAATGCGGGGAAAAAGTTTAAACTGGATTCATCCTGGAAAGTGAGGATCTGGACTTGCGTATTCGGTGTAGTGGTAAATGAGAATACGTAATGTTCTTGGGACTCGTTTGAAACCTAACGTGAAATTGAACATCTTGGTGGTTGGTGCGTAGGAAAGGGGAGGAACTAAAAAGAAATACCGCGGATAATCTAGAGTGTGGATAAAGTGAAACTTGGGAAACAAACGGATATTTTTACGAAAGAGTCTACGGCGCTGACGAAATGCGGTGTTACGCATTACGCAAATACTACCCTCAATAAAGTTTCTTCTTCACCAGTACATCATGCTATCTATGTTCTCATGAACTCAGAGCCTTGCTCAGACACACGCACTCACCCTCCACACGACCTCTCCCACATTCGTACAGACGAACAGAACGGCACCTTTTTCTACTAACGCAGGCAAATTTGAGGCGAATGAAACACAGGAGAACGGACACGATACAACGCTCAATTATATATTTCGACTAAAGAACTGTGATCTCGCTTGTTCTTCGGTTGAGAAATAATCGAGATATTCAGAGTCCTGTGCCTGTAAATCTGTTTCGTTTCATTACACTATTATCAGAAGGAATTGACTTTAAAAAGTAGTGCACATTCTGCTTGTAGTATACCATAGCTGCAGAGATATTTTTCAGTGTTGGCCAAAGCATCCCAGACCTGCGCTTAAAGTAAAGTGCCAGGTAAGTACGAATGTTGCCAGGTACCTGCACCATTCGTACTTTAACTACAGTACCCAAAGTATCATACCGAAAATGTACTAAAAGTAAATTACAAAGCACTAAGCAAAGTTGTTTACGTCACGCGTCATGTTTGACTGACCAGAATTTGCTTAAATTCGCGGTTTGTTTGTCTTTAGGAAAAGCCGTTGAATACATCTATTCACAATGGGGCCTACTCAAAGGTGGTGGTGCATCAGTATTTTGCAGCCGTTGATTAACTTTGATAATTAATCTTTATAATTAGTGAAAATAGGTTGGCCACATAATTGCAAAGTTGTAGGCCTCAACCCTGAGGAGTCTGGTCCGCTAGAATTGAAGCCACAGCGCTTTTCTGTGCTCTGGTAAAAAAAAAATGCGAAAATTTACAATTTTTGCGGGTTTCGCAGCCGTCTTTTTATATCCCCCTCTCGGTGTCACACTCTCTCAAATGACGTCAGGCAGTTCTCTAAAACATGGAGCACCTCACTCTGTCCCCTGGAGCGGGTGTGAGGGGTTATAGTGTTGCCATATTTCAACCTACGTTTCGCTAAAACGCCGCCCGAAAGCTGATTGCAAAGCCTTCAGACTTTCCAAAAACCTCTTGAACCGCAATATACCGCACAGATAAAAAAAAAAATAAATAAAATCACTGATTCAGCCGCTCGATAAGTGTGGTACGTTCTTACAGGCTCTAACAAAACAAAAAATAGCGGTATCGACTGGGACACTAGAAGGTGGGGTGCTTCATGCTTTGAGGAACAGCCTGATGTCAGTTGAGAAAGGGTGACACCGAGAGGGGGATAGGAAAAATCGGCCGCCAATTTCGCGCAACGCTCGAAAGTTGTGCATTTTCGCGTATTTTTTACTAGAGCACAGAAAAGCGCTGCGTATCAAATCTAGCGGACGATACTCCTCAGGGTTGAGGTCTACAACTTTACAATTGCGTGGTCAACCTATTTTCACTAATTGTAAAAATTAATTATGAAAGTTAATTAACGACCGCACTAGTTACTGACACACCACCGCCTTTGAGTAGGCCCCATCGGCAATAGATATATTCAACGACTTTCCTGTAACAAAAACAAACCGCGGATTTGAGAACATTCTGGTCAGTCTTACGTGACGCACCCTGTATGATTCCACATTTCACAGTTTCATGAGTAATTATATTTGGATTGACATTTTTAGCGAACGTCTGTTGCAAAGCCTTCCTATATAGTCTACTGCTAATTCAGGAGCATCAACTGAGACAGGTGGCCTAATATAACTGCATTAATTGAGCGTAGGATATCAGCTGTTGTGGTGCGAATTATTGCATATTCCTACTTACCCATCTGCCCAGTGCAATGGATTCATGTGGTTATCCCTACACATAGATTGCTTGGAAAAAGAAAAATTCCTTCAGACAATATGAACCAAAAAGTACGGCTTTCATGCAAAAAGAACCAGCCAACGGATACCAACTTTTCCACGGCCCACATTTCCATGGTTAGTGACTACACATTTCTGTGCACTTCCCGCTGTCTTCAGACGTGTCACCTGCTTTCTAAAACAAATAATTATCAAATAATATCGATCACCTTTAACATGCTTACTTTTTTTGTGACTTCCTGTTCCTAAAATCTCTATGTTGGAATGTAGAAAAGGTAAAGCGTAAAAAGAAAGCATGCGTGCCTTCCAGCTTCTTTTTTTCGCGTCGTGCGATACCTAAAATGAAATCGCGCGATGCGGCTATTACATGTAACAGTGGTCAGTAGAAGAAGCTACATAAATCGGGTATTGTGTGACCTCGCTCTCTATGGCACTGCATAGCATGAGTGTGTATTTTTGTGTTCCCAACTTTGAACCGTTAAAGCGCGCACGCACGCACGCACGCAGGCACACACACACACACACACAAGCGCGCGCACGTACATACATGCATACGTACCTACATGCATTCGTACCTACATGCATACGTACCTACATGCATACGTACCTACATGCATACGTACCTACATGCATACGTACCTACATCCATACGTACCTACATGCATACGTACCTACATGCATACGTACCTACATCCATACGTACCTACATGCATACGTACCTACATGCATACGTACCTACATGCATACGTACCTACATAGATACGTACCTACATGCATACGTACCTACATGCATACGTACCTACATGCATACGTACCTACATGCATACGTACCTACATGCATACGTACCTACATAGATACGTACATACATGCATACGTACATGCATGCATACGTACATGCATGCATACGTACATACATGCATACGTACATACATAGATACGTACCTACATGCATACGTACATAGATACAGATACATACATACATACTCTTGTGACGTGTCAGCAATGCATGTTGTTCTTCAAAACTGCATTTTCAGACAAGTTCATTATTTATTGATATTTCCCTCTTTTCTCTTTGCGTTCCCATCTGGTTACTTGAGTATTCGACAGTACAAACAGTACAGTACAGTACAAACTACACAATTTTATATGTTCTTAAAGTGAACTACAAGTAATCGAAAATGTACTTAGAGCAGTACTTGAGCACTGGGTACCTCAAATACTCCTTATCACCGCGAGGCATTCATAAATATTGTTGTCGAGTTGTCCAGTTTTTGATTGTCACAAAGAGAACCCCGAGCAATAGCCATAGTACTTAGCTTTGGCTGGAATGGAAAATGAGCTTACTGCCGCGTAGCGTTTTAAAACTTTTACGATGTAAAATGGGCTATTATTACTGTTTTTCTTTTGCTTTCAGTGCGTATTTTTAGTCGCTTTCACGCAACGTAATACCATATTACTTCCGCTAGTATCTCAGTATTTTGACGCCCAGTTTACGGACAATGTATCTAGCTATAGCGTATATAGACAGTGTTCATAGCTTCAGCAAACACCCAGCTAAGAGAAGAAGAAGACAGTGTAGGATACGCTATCCTATGCATATTGATGGGTAATCATTTGGAAAACCCAAAGAAATAGCACGCTATGGTTGTTTCTTTATTCCTTTTGAAGAATCCGGATAATCGAGGTTCTTACGAAACGACGATAAGCAAGCGGAATGTGCGTCCGTGCACCCTAAGGGGAAAAAAAAAGGAATAAGGGAGCAGTTACATCCCCTAGTCTCCTGGACAGCA
This sequence comes from Ornithodoros turicata, assembly GCF_037126465.1. Taxonomy (NCBI): domain Eukaryota; kingdom Metazoa; phylum Arthropoda; class Arachnida; order Ixodida; family Argasidae; genus Ornithodoros; species Ornithodoros turicata. Next base: position 18,483,574 of record NC_088205.1, on the reverse strand, counting down.
ATTTCTCCCTATTTTAGTCTCATCACCCTGAAAGTTACTCCGCAGCACTGCAAATGTTCCCTAAACTTCGCATAAAGCTCCGCGCATTTAGCAGCGAAAGCGAGTAATGGTCATCACAATGCATCTGGTCGCAAAAGGGACTAAAATATTCATTGTATTTCTTAGAGTGTTCAACTTCGTCTTCAATTCGGTTAGCTTAATAATAATAATCTTTATTTCCACTAATTGTTTGTGGCAGGAACTGCGGAAAGAAAGTCGCCGTGGCGACTTGACAGGCTTGACAGACAGACTTGACGTATTACTCATCACTTTCTAGCCCTTTTCGAAATTTCTTTTGTGACCATTTAAATAAGCATCGAAGAATTACCGTAGAATCCCCTATTTACGAACGAACACAACTGAAAGATGAAAATATTATTATATCGCATTTCTGGAATTGCAGAATATACACATTTGTTTCACCAGCGGCGATGTCGACTGGATACAGAGTCCGCTGTTTGGTTGCGGCTCGAAGGTCGCACTAAATATACTGCATCCAATGTCACAGTTCATCGCCACAGTTGCATCGCAGTGCTAACGCGGAATGACTAAAAATGTGTTTCTTTGTTGTCAGTCCCAGTTGTGAATAACCCTCCCCAATTACAAAAGAAAAGAAAAGGTGCGATAACGTGAGACAATTCTTATTCGGAATCGTCGAAACCACATCCTGCATGGTAGATTAATAGATATTTAAAGAACAGTACGGAGATTGTGGTTGCACAAAATTTGGGTCTTCCTACTCCGTAACACTTAAAGCTGATTGCTCCGCGATCGCTTGGACCGCTTGGAATGTGAAAAAGAAAGCAGATGATAGGAAAGAGTTCAATTACCCACATCAATCGAGCCACGCTCGAGTTCCTCCGTGTAATTGAGGGCAATTAAACTTCCCGTTATGGTCCTTCCACAGTTTCACGATATCGTTTTCGAGAGTAATTTAGAATTTCCCCTTTCGATGTTACGACTGACGGACACTCTAACGTATTCACAGAGGGACAGATAAGGTCTTGAATGGAGGCTCAGCATCAGTGAATGGAGTATCCGAGTGTCTCCTCAGCCAACTTGAAATGGTGGAGCCACTTTTAGTTTCTGCATTTCAAGGTGTTGCTTCCCTTTACACGTTGACGTTAGCACTATACGGAGTTTTATTACCTTTTTATATGATTCTGCGCCAAGCACAGCGAAGCGACTATGACTATAGGAGCAATGGCTACATGTGGACCGCAGGAAGGAGTGAGAGGGCATAGTATGCCCTCACACACATTCCGTGTGTCAAAACGCAACACCGACTCCTCCTCAAACGGCACTGCCGGTGATTTGGTCGTTCCTACAATTCGATGAGATAAGCAAAAATAATTTGGAAGGCAACGAGACCCAAGACCACACTTGTTGATTGGCGCTAGTATTCATTCAGTCTTCGCTTTTTTTCCCCGTTCGCTTACTGGAGCTTTATTTACGCACACACTTCCTCCATAGTGTACAGCCTTTGTAAAAACAGTTAAGCACCAGAGACACATTACCGCTTTTAGGCGATGGATAGTGCTTGAGGAATTGTCTCGTAGCATCTCTTCGCCGTTTGTATTATACTTGAATCGGAGAATGGAAAGATGGATTGGACTTTCTCCGTGCCAGACCGTATCACTGGGGAAGAACTGTCTCGTTGGATCGTTCGTCATTTCGGTTCAGCGCTTCATCTGATTCCCCTTGATGTCGTTGTCTTGTCATCTGTATCCGGACAAACAAATAAGCACGAAGATCAAGAAAGGCAAACAGGCAAGAGAGCAGACAAGATGGTAGAAACTAACCAGAAACAGTGAAAAGAGGGCGGGGACCGACAGCCCGGTCCAAAACCATAGACAAACAAAAACACAGCTTTCCTTTCTTATCACGCTCAGAATCACCACAGCGTAAAATACTTCAACTGGCGGCGTTACTTACGATTGAACGTAATTGAACTTAACTGGGAACTTCTTCCCACTGGCTCATTCACCTGTACTATATCTATCTGTATGTAGGTACGTAACGCAAATAAAATTGAATTTGATTCGAATTGTATATTCCATAGTCGCCGTGACGCCGCTGTCAATAGCTACCGGTTCTTGTTATGCAAAGCACTCAAGTCTCCGATTCCACAGAAAATTAGATGCATGACTACGTTTGGCAATATCTTAAAACAGTCCTGAGTCACCTTTATCTTGGTGGCGCACCATCGTGACCGTCCGCCTGCTGTGTCAACACCACCTAGATACAGAAAGCCTGCGCACTCGTCGGCGTGACGTAACAATGAGGATCGTGTTTTCAACGGCCGTAGCCAACCACGAACGTGCTTTCAGCGGTCGTGGACATGGAGAAGAACCATCGTCGTCAGCGAGTTGACCGAACGTGTCTACGTACTAAATGGGAAAACTTGGAAATAAAGCGCAAAACGGTCTCGATCTTTCTCAAAACTGATTTTCTGGAAATGGTCTTGCACTTTTTGTCTAAATATTTAGGTCTGCAGGTTCCAGGTGAGCCGCAATAGTTTGAGGGTTCTTGAATTTGCAGAACGGTGAATCGCAGTAGCAGACGAATTTTGACTTTTAATTGAAAGAGGGAGAAGAGGCGATGCGCGGGGGGCTCTCTCTATCTAGGTGGTGTTAGCTGTGTACTAGCTCGTGCTTGCGTCATCGTAAAGACAATACCGGATGTGAGCAAGCTTTCCGTTTATCTCCAAAACTACTGCACAGCGGTACGCAGCGGTGGCGCTCGAGGGCCGTCACACGTTGTAAGCCTCGTTCCAGCGGGTATCAGCGGAGGGAGAGAGAGAGAGAGACAGGGAGAGAGCAGCTCTTGGTGCTGCGGAGTTCGGAAGACACTGACTAGCTTCCTCTGCGCTCTTCGAAGAAACGCATGGAAGTTACGCTGTCCACTACTAAGCATTCCTCCGTGCCGTTATCCTCTCCGCGGTCTTGGTCCGCTGCATGGCGACGACAAGCACGAACAGCAGTCCTTAACGTGATATGTGCTTTCACAGGCAGGAGTGGGTATTGCACTAGTTCTAGTTTTAGTCCTAGTTTGTTGAGACGGTTATGTGGGGGTCAGTCCTTATGCTTCGATGTCAATACATATACTACGAACCTCTAATGGATGAAACTTTGAATATGGCATCTACACTCAACATGCAATCGAATACAACTCTAATCGTAAAAATCACTCAGACTGGCCCATTAACGAGAATGTGACCCTGGGTACTCCAGCGGCATAGCCGAGTAGTAAAAGTATCCGCTGTTAATAAGGTTCATTCATCTGCTTTGTTGGTGGTAGTCAAGGTCGTGCTGAAGACTGGGTTCGAATCCTACCACCGGCTCTGCTGTCTGCGATTTTCCATGCGTTTTTCGGCCGATTTTCCAGACGAAAGTCGGCACAATACCTCTTGAAGTTTGCCCAGGACGCATACTACACCCTCCCCCCGTCTCCTACTCTTTCCTGCTGTCCTCTCTCCACCTGTCCAAGTCTGTACGACGTTCATAGCCACAGTTGCTTCGCGGTGCTAACATGGAATCACACCTACGTACCCAACAACTTCCCGAGAGGTGGGGAGACAGAGTGACGTCATTCATACTCCGTGCCTTTGTTTGGCTATGGATCTAAATTCTGCCAGCATCCAAGCAACCGGGTCGCTAACCTTGTCAGCAGGAAGCGTCTCACGGTAAACGAGAGAACGATTGTTGAACATTAGGCCCGATTTCAGAATAGCCAGGAAACATCCGTTCTGTCCTCTGTCCTTAGTCTGGGATTAAGAAACACGTGATTAACGAGGCGCCATGTCTTCTATCCATGTATTGGGGTTTGGGGATGCCTTTTTTTTTTTTTTTTCATAGTGGAGGAATAAAGCGATACATCGTGACTGCCAAGAACAAGGAGCCATTAACTAGGCTTAACAGATGTATCGCAGCATCTCCTACCACCGCGCTATAGCTTTCCGCAATGCTGTGAGTACAGCTACTACCGCTCTTAACGTAATAGAAAAAGAACACGATGGCAACGCTGTAATCAGTGCAAGGGAGCCGAGATGCCTATATGCATTTTCCTAGTGGAGGGCTTTCGGCAGCATCGAGGGTAAAGACACGTTATCAGCGCACTCGTTCGCTACCGCGAGAGAGAAACAAAAGAAAAAAGAAACAAAACAGCGGAGAAGGTTTCGGATAGTTTATTTGGCCAACGCTTTGCCGGTATAATGTATGTGGCAGTCAGTGACTGACGAGGCTTTTGCGTAGCCAGTAAACATTGTGGCGGGTCTCGCTTAACGTTCGGCGCTCTCGTTTTGTGTGAGCTGCAGTTAACGCAGACACGTCTGTTTTTAGTATGAATGCCTGTATATAGAAAAAATTACGTGTATTCGCGTCTGTGGGAATGGGTTATTACAGTCTGTCGGTTGCCCTCAGCAGAAAGGCTCGAGTCGAAATGTTAGCAGACACTTAGAGCAGAAGCAACGGCGCTACCGGGTGGGGCATCTACTTGTTGGTGCTAGCTTTATTTATTTATTTATTATACCTTAAAGGCCCATACGGACTTTAAGGTTACGATAAACACTGGAGAGTGGTTTGGTCACATTGTACCGCTGGTTGTGCTGCCTGAGGTTCTTCCATCGATTTTCTGGCAGAGTTTCGTGAAGGACGTCGGCACGCAGTTCACCATGAAGCAGACTTGTACGTAACGGGTAATTGCGTTACTAGTAATCAATTACTTTTTTGAGTAATTTGTAACGTAATCGATTACTTTTGGGGCCCAGTAACTTTTTCAGTAATTCAATTACAATTTTCAGTAATCAATTACCAAGTAATCGATTACTTGGAAACTAAAGAATCCACATTGTTCGGGACGACGCACACACACATATATGGGATGACTCACCGCCGCGAGAAGACAAAACCAACTGCCCTCTGCAAGTTCGGTGCAAGGCAGCTGTCTTATCTCTAGGACTTTTCCCGCAACAATTACTTACCCGAGGACCCCGAGGTCAATTGCCACAGTGTTCCGCACGTGTAGTGTATTTTTGAGTCCACTGTCCTCTCCCCATTCATGTGTACTATCTATCCGTAACCCGGCCTGTATGCAGTAAGTTGGACTGTAGGTTGTACCGTGAACCTGATGAGTCATTTGTGGGAGTTCCAGTTGGGACTCTTTTCACAGAACTCTCAAAACTCTCAACCTCTCGACACATTTTTCGCAGACCTCTCGACCCCGATAACCTAATCCCACACTTGTGACCATGAGCCCCTGTCGGTCTTGTGCGGAATACTGTCGATATCACAACGATGCCGACGCTCAGTTTCCTTTTTTTTTTGTGGATATCATTTTTTCTATCTTTTTTTATATCGTTTTCTCAGATATCGAAAGTAATTGGCAAAGTAACGCGTTACTTTTCAAGGCGTTACTTCATTACTTTTTCCGGCAAGTAATTTATAACGGTAAAAAATTACTTTTCGTACAAGGTAACGGTAACGGTAAAAAATTACTTTTTCGTACAAGGTAACGGTAACGGTAGTCAATTACTTTTTTTTAGTAACGTGTACAAGTCTGCCATGAAGTCGACCCCGGACGCACAAAGTCCCAGTCTCCTTTTTCTCCCTGCTACCCTTTCCCCGCATGTTCGTGTCCCTACACCGATGATAATTACAATTGCTTCATCCGCTCATCATTCATCATTTCGTAGGACCATCATGAATGGTTCCACGAAGTATACTTTAGTTTAGGTGCAAAAGACAACTGTGGAGTTTGTTGGTCGCGATGGGATCAAGGATGGGCTGAAATAAACCGCCATTTGAATATCATTCTCGTGCTGGTGTTTCAAAGCTCCGTTGTAAAACATTTATGGCCAGTTGCAGGGCAGTATACTGCTCCTGGAAGACTTTTCTCCAAAAACATTTGCCTTCAGAATTTGCGCTAGTTGGACGCAGCGAAATATTCCGTCGTGAGGAGAAGCAAGGGGGACGAGACGGAAAGAACAACTGTGATTGGAAGAGGGTTCGGTACGCCCTGGAGCTGACAAAACCTTAGCCAAAGAACCGCGTTTTAAAATTCTAAACAAGTTGCCAGAAAGCGCTGCCGTGTTCAAGCAAAACAAAAAGCAATTCCACATAACCAGGCGCACGGCTTAACTCCATTGTTACGTGATGGAGTCTGCACGATTGTAGTTGAGATTTTTTCCAGCCTGGCGCCTTTGTTTCCCCGCAAAGCAATCTGGACAATAATTGTTGTTGACGGTGAGCACCCGTACCCGACTTTTTTTTCTTCTTCTCTTTTCCATCGGGTTGGTGCTTCATCAGTTCTTATGTCTTGCTGATGTACGATCTCCGCAACGGGCCCTGGAACTGAGCCAGAAACGTTTTCAGTCGTTATTTCTCCCGTCATGTACCTAATATGATGTGACATTGCTCGGCTACCGTAATTTACCGTGATTTACGTGATAAGATAGGCTCTATGCGATTTCTCTCTGGTTCTACCGTCGTTGCACCGTTGCGGTATGAAGGACGTGGCGTCGAGAGACAACCATGATTCACGAACGACGTCACGGTAGTTGGTCTGTGCATTAATTTTTCCCGCATGAGGCTTCTTTAAAGGGATTGTCCTCGAGACTCATTTGCATAGCGAAATTCGGCTCTGGATATTTCGCGGCACGCGCTCGTTTCTGACTTTTTTAAAACATAGGATTGGATTGGATTGGAAAAAGAAAGAACATAGAAACATAGAATGGCCTTCAACGGGGATTGTCTCTCATTCTGATGTCTCTTTTTTTTCTTTTTTTGCTACAGTTGTGGTGATGCCCACTCATGTGCGGCAAACAACGGCAAGCTACTTCGACGCCCCCCTTCTATCTCGCTTTTGCCCAAAATTTTCTACTTAGAGTTAATTAATGAATTTAGGCAATCAGTCCTAGCGAATTGACCGTTCACATCAGCGTATTCAATGCGACAAGTCGAGTCGATGCGCTTCTGTCACATTCATGTAAACGCGGCTACTTCGTATAGTTCCATACTCTCTTCGAGAGGGTGTCCGGCGCTGGCCGTTTTACTCAACTGCAAAAACGATACCTATGCTGCTCTAATACCTTAAAAAAAACTGTAAAGGAAAAATAAGAAAAACCCTATAGAGTCACCGTGTTTCCCTCTTTTTTAAAAAAGAAATTCGGTGTTAGCACCGCGAAGCAACTGTGGCTATGAGCGTGGTACAGACGTGGACAGATGGAGAGAGGAAAGCGGGAAGGAGTTGGGGGACAGGGGGGTTAGTATACGTCCTGGACCGACTTCAAGGGGAACTGTGCCGACATTCGTCTGGATAGTCTGCCAGAAAACCCAGGAAAAACCTCAGACAGCACAGCCGGTGCCAGGATTTGAACCCTGCCTCGGCGCGGAAGGCGATCATCCTAACCACTGTGTCACGGGAACTGGTACGCTTCCTTTCACAGGGATTTAGAGAACAATTAACGACAATAATACCATGGTAAAAAACAACAACTTTGCTATCATCTGGCAACTGTAATCTAAAATGTTTTGACTAACGATTGTGAAATCCAGAAGACAATTTTAAATTGCAGTCACGTGTAGGCCTAGCAAGGGTTTGCGTCAAATTTCACAACAATTTGATTGCAATGATGACGGTAGGGGGCGTTTCTTCCCCATAGGCAATTCTCTGCTCCATTACCCGATCTCAGCATGCCCTGGTCGACAAGGCCTGCCGCTCCGTTTCCGTGAAGACTGAAATCGCCGTACATGAAAATTTTCTGGTTTTGCCTTGGTTTAATTTAAGTAGCTCGACAAAGGAAACAAGACATACTTGCCCGCGTATGTACAGGTCCCGACAAAAGTTTACGGAACACCGGAGTGGTGTATATAGTCATCGGAACGATACCGTTGCTGCAAACAGGAGCAGATAGATTTACAAACAGGTGATAGGGTACTCCATGCTCCTCTCAGTAAGCGTGTCCAGTCCCGTTCGCTGCTAGGGCGTCGCTCCGATCAAGAAATACGTCGCTCTGGTGTTCCGTAAACTTTTGTCGGGATCCGTACAACGCCTACAAAAACAGGCACTGCTGTTCAGTGTCACTTTACACCACTCATAGTCTATCTGCGGTATCTCCTCGGAATTTACGTCTTTATTAAACTGGAGCAACTCCGCCACCATGACCTTATCATTCGGCACTACTTTGTAATTAAGAGGAAACACTTCGGCTGAGGAAATATCAGAAGAAAGACAGGTTTCCTTGCTTTAAAAACATACCAGGCGAGCGTTCCCAAGAAGAGACATTCAATTTCAACTTTTTATTAACTACACAGCGAATATTAACACGTAGAACAAGTGCAGATGTGATATCCTTTAGTTTTCTGCACCTGCTTCTTTACTCATTAACTGTCGCACATCACCCTTCCGGGGGTCATACCCATATTGCTTGTTCCCTGTGTGCAGTTTGTTCAAACCAGTGATGGGCAAAGTACCTCAAAATTATACTTCAAGTAAAGTACCAAGTACCTGGTGTCATTAGTACTTCAAGTACAGTACAAAGTACCTAATTCCAAATGTACTTCAAGTAAAGTACAAAGTACTAGGCAAAGTACTTCAAGTACTGGTCAAGTACATCGCCAATTTAATTTGTATCACTTTGCATTTCACTGTTTAGTATCTGCCTTGCTTTTTTGGAAAAACTTTAGCGAGCGATTCTTGACAAATGCTCTGAAACCATAAAGTCCTAGGGTAAGTGCCAACCCGTGTATATGAACTTAATCAGATGTTCTAATTTGCAGTTACATGTGGAGAGGTAATCAGTCAGCTGTGCTGTGATTATGCAAAATAGTACGTATTATACCCTGACTGATCCAAGATCACCCGCCTAGTGTGGTGTTCCGGTACTAATCTTCGGGTATAAGAGGCTAGATAATTTCAGGGGAAAAAAGTTCAAGCCAACAGAGATTATACATTTCTGGGCATTCCTTGCTGCTTTTTGAAATACAACATGTTTAAAAAAAAGAACATAAAGAAAATTAAAAAGGACGAAACCGCAGGAATGGAGGGGGATTCTGCCTCGTTCAGTAATTGGTCACGTGGCACGTTATCGCAAGAGAAGCTGTAGTTGAGACCCACAGACCCACTCAACGGATCCGCCACACAGAAAGCGGAATGCGTGTCGTGTGATAGCAGCTTGTATTGCCGCTGGCGGTGATGAAACAGCCGGTAAAAACCGCAAGCGACTGTAATACCGTGCTGCTAACAGCCGTGTCCGAAAAGTGATCGGCAGGTCACAAGATTTCGCTTGACCCGTCGCGCGCCAAGAGAAAACAAAAATAACACAAAAAGAAGACGTTACATAAGCGATACCGCATTTCCAAGCAAGCGCCAAAATGTTGTGAAGCGGTGACTGCGCGAACCATTCCGCTCGCGGCGCCACCCCTCGATTGTAGACGACGAAGTGCAGGCTCTGATGCGCCGCCTTAAGATCTCGCAGCACAGCACTACAGCGGCTGAATACTCGAAGCCAGTTGACAGCTGAGACCCCTGCACTGTCAAAAGCAACTCCTAATTTTAACAAGACATGTGTATTGTCATCACGCAGGAGAGCTACCTATATGGAGGTAGGCGTCTTTTAACAATATATTGCACGACCTGTCTAAATACAAGTGATTACTGATGCTCCGCCCATGCCCTCGGCGGCGCTGAACTTGGTTGAGGACTGGATGGACGAAAATGCTGGTGTCTTTGCCGGAGCCTTATTCGTGCCAGACGGCGCCGCCAGTCATTTCAAGAACCGGTATCGGCGGTATGAATTCCAGAAGAGATCGCACATGACGGAATGGATATTTTCCGACACGGGTCACGGCAAGAGCTCGGCTGACGGAATTGGTGGATTGATAAAGCACATGGACTCCCTGTACAACTTGCGGGCCCAGGCACCATTACTTATAAGTTCTGCTGCGGCGACGGTAGCCATCTTAAGCCAAAACAAAATCGAGAGAGCCTCGCTTTTGTTATTAGAAGCAAGTTCCCTGGAAACATTCCGGGTCTCAAAGAAGGAAGAATGGAAAGCAGAGCGAGCGCCCGTCGGAATCTATAGTATTGCCACATGTGCACTCTAAGAAAAAAAAGCTTACACGCATGGACCTCATACAACTCGATGGCGTGTATAGGAGGAGTACACTACAAAGACAAATATATGAGCAAAATCTGAAATTTTTGCAACTTTGGCGATTTTTAATTGAGGATCAAAACATAATTGACCCGTGCTGTTTACGCACGCTGAAAGCCATTGCATCTGACATATTGCACGCAAAAAAATCTATAGTTTGGGGACTGTTCGCTGGCGACATATATGTACAACAAATATTTTTTCGAAGGAAATCGGTAATTGTCGCCGGACCTCCCTGCCTGAGCTTTTTGAAATACAACATGTTTAAAAAAAGAACACAAAGAAAATTAAAAAGGACGAAACACGATGTAAGCCTTCATTTTTATACGACTGTGATATGCAACAATGTAATCCATGTGGCCAATTACAAAAACGTAAAATGTAAAAATGAAAGCATGTCTGTCTTTCAGAGTGTTCATCGTGTAATGCAATCACACGTTGTGATATAAATTGATTATTAATTGCCAATGAAGGAAACAATACAAAAAAAGCATAGAACCTTGCATTGGGAGAACTGAAATGACAATTGACCAAGTCATTGTGCTGCCGGTTGCAGTGTCATAATGTGTGCGTGTCTTTGCATTCCATTCGTGTTACATAATCATAGAAGCGTTGATACTTTTTCAACATTTCAAGCCTCTCAACAATAGATTTGCTTCAACAAATATGCTCTTTAAAAGCCCAAAAATCCCTTTTGGTAAAATGTCATACTGGGAATCTTGGTACTGCATCCCACTAGAAGCGCTAAAATGACGGCAAGAAGACGAAACCTCAGAGATAGCCCAATTTTCGTCTTCTTCTTGTCATTTTAGCGCTTTTAGTGGGGTGTATTTTTGGTACTCTTTTGTGATTTTTTGTCTGGAGTCCAAGTTTGGGTACTTGAGTACTTGATGGAAAAGTACTCGGAAAAAAGTACTTTAAGTACAGTACAAAGTACACAATTTAAAACGTACTTAAAGTAAAGTACAAGTACACAGAAATGTACTTAAAGTACTACTTGAATACTTGGTACTTCAAGTACTGCCCATCACTGGTTCAAACGAAGAGAGATTATTGACTGCCGCTGTGTTCCTCGACGTAAAGAAAGCCTACGACAGTGTTTGCCATGCTGCCATCCTTGACGCTCTTACTGCGGTACAGGTTGGCGGCTGCCTTCGGCGATGGATACAAGACTTTTTATCCGGCCGCTATCTCTTGGTGGGCACCGCTGGTGGTGACACCACCAAGCACCACGTAACCCGTGGAGTCCCGCAGGGCAGTGTCCTTAGCACCCTCCTCTTTAATCTTATTATGACTTCCCTTACCCCGTTGATCTCTGCTCATACATCCATCACAATATACGCCGATGACATGTGCATCTGAACTTCTGCGTCCCGTCGAGATACGATCCAGCGCCGCCTGCTTTCTATCTTTTTGTTCCCTTTCCTTTTTTTCGTTCCTTTTTATGAAAGGAATAGCAAGTCGGTCTTTGCTTGACTAACCTTTCCTTGCTTTTTTTTTTCTCAATAAACATATCCCCCCCCCTCCCCTCCGAAGCTACTACTGGTCGATATTTTGTTTTACCTATTTGAGCAGTTGTGAGCCCTTGCTCGTTTCAAGAAAAGTCTTCGTTCAGAAAAATTTCCCGAAGTTATGATGTTATCCTTCACTTTACAAGAAGTAAAACCAGCACTGATAGACCTGCTTTTCTTTGAGTGAAAGCCTACCTAGCCTGTGAATTATAGCTCACTATCTTTTTCATTCGAAATGGTACGATAGCACGTAATTTAGAATACGGCGAGGCTCCGTTACGAAGCCAGCTTACCCGTATTCATAACTTTGAGTGGCTCGACCTGAGCTTCTCCTGTTCCCGAAAATAGCTGTTCCCCCTCGGTCTGTCCTGGCGCTTCGTATAAATGGTTGGTAGCTTATTTTTCGCTAGCTTCTGCTTACAAATCAGCAGGCGCCGATGAAGTTGATCCCATTTTGCCTTCTCAGTTCTTTCCCTTTTAACCCCATTCAATTTAAGAGGCAAAGTTAACAGCTACCAGCGGCAAGGATGGAAGGGTGCGCAGTGTTATTCCCAACATATATTCAAATGCAGTCTGCTTCGCTCAGTCTCATTGTTGAGGGAGACTGGAAATATACGTAACTATTGTTTTTTTCTCGCTCTCTACATTTTGCCTAAGGCTGTTCTGTGAGAGGGGTATTTCTGAGTTCGGAGAATTTGACCTTTGAGCTCGTATGAGCAGCTCACGTATGCGCTGTAGAGGGGGGTGGAGTGACGCGGGGATTCGAGCGGTCTGCCTGTCTAGATTGGCGGCACGTTGCTCAAGGAAGGGACGAAAGGGAGTCCTGTTAAAAGAAAAACAGAAATGAATGCATAAAAACGTAACTAAGAGATATTGTATCATTTTTAGTGGCTACCTATAATTTTGTAGCATATTAGAACCTCGAACAGGTTCCGAACTGGTTTACAGCCTTTGAACCGGAATAATGGAACCGACATATGTGAACTCCGGAGCTGAACTGGAACCTTATCTTTATGGCCGAACCCGAACCCGAAACGATGCTCCGGTAATCGTATCACGAAACTGCGCTGTAGAGCCCCGTAGTCCCTGTTACACTAGTTTGGGACGATGGAAAATTTGCAGGGCCAATTTTTATCGTCGATACTGACTTAAACGTTAGTGTTGCGACTTTGATGCCGCGATGCCGTGCTCGTTTCTTCTTAAGATATCCAGCCAAACTAAATCACTAACTGTAAGGAGCCTAATGTGTCTTAACGTGTCCTGACGAAAGTTAACGTGACTTAATGCATCCGTATATTCTGGCAGAAGGAAGCCGTTGAGCCATACCTTTATCTTTGCATAAAAGAGCATTATAAGACACGGCAGTGTGCAGCCGGAAGACAAAGTCAGAAGGCTGGGAGTTGTACTTGTATTATTGTGGTAACAGTGTGTAGAAGTAAAAGGCAGATAACATTTACGGGGCAGGAAGGCAGTGAATTGGTAACATCATTACGAGCAAGAGAAAGAAAAAATAGTGGGCGCTTGTCGCGCGGCATGTTGTCCTACGAAGTGCAAGTCTTCTGAATTAAAGCTTTCTGTTAGACACCTGGTCGTGTTCACACAATAATATTCAAGATTACAATTCGGTGCCCCCTGTTGCTACATGTGTTTCCACGGGGCCAATTCTCAAACACAAGAGCCTCTATGTGTTCAAGGATGACTCGCTGGCGTCGAAGAACCCTTTCTTCCTGCAGACAACCAGTTTCCCGAAACGCTTCTCAAAAACCTCCACGTACGGTTAATCCGCCAAATCCGTCAACATGTCTCTAGCGTGTGCGCAAAAGCAGGTCACGGTCTGATCAGCTACCCTTTCTTCCCTCTGGCAAGACAGTCCCCTGTAGACTGGAGACATCCTTGGATTCCAGACGACAAGGATGTGTACGGAACTAATACTTTTAAGCCAAAGAGCTGTTATTGTTGACGAAGGGAGTGTCCTATTGTATGTAAGAGCCAGTTTCCGCTCGTATGCTTCAAAAGGAGTGAACTAGCCAAGTCTCGCTGTCTGTTATGTTTGAGAGCGAGCATGTCAGAATAAAAGCTGTTACGTTTTCCCAAGACCAGATCAATGCCTCTACCTCCTACACGCTTCCTGGGACCTTGCGTCGCAACACTCCTCTACCAATGAGTTGCGCATTGCCATGTACACATCGCAGTCGCTGTTACCAAAATAAAACATCGGTGCCTCCTGTAAAGCGTGCTTTCCCTACAGTGCAAGTCACCACGCAGAAGAAGCCAACTTTACGTAAACAACTTTGTTAGGAAATTTTCGTGGAAAGGTCAGTTCGAGAATAATTTTGAGAAAACCCTCGTCCATATAATTAGATAAACGCCCCTTTTTTTCGTAGGTGATTTCAATCTGTGATTACGCTTTTCCCTTAAATCTACTGATGTCACCGCGATCATTGGAAACGGAGGCTAGCTGTTTCATCGTCGTTTTGCTGCGGTGATAATTAGCGTCACGTTAATTACCTCTAAAACCAGTGGAACTGTGGATGCGCCAACTACCATGTTACATACTGAATGTATTTATGGCTATAGGGTTAGGTTATGACAGGTATAGCCATAAAGTACTGTACAATTACAGAGTGGACAGGTTTCACGTTCATCCTTATCAACTTTATCCCTCTTTACATGGTACCCCACTGAGCGCTTAAGCGGGAAGAGTGATACTCTGCCTCTCTCCGGAGAGGCTGCAACCACAGCGCACTCCTGCGGCACTTCGCGCAGACGACAGGCGGAAGCTATTTCCATCGGTGGAAGAGGAGGAGGCAACTGCTGGCTTCCTCCTCTCAGAAGCACCAAGTCCGTGTTATCGGCGCGAGATGGCGCTGGGGAAGCTCGACACGAAAGGTGCGGGCGTAATTAATAACGCCGTGCATGTCCACAGGAAATTCTCGTACAAACTGCATCACATCTTTACGAAATGCTCCAAGAAGAGAGGAGAAGTTTGCCCCATATTCCATGCTGGCAGGTTGACTGCTACAACGCGAAACTGGTAGATGGTAGAGGAACAAGAAAAACATCAAAGTAAAAGAACGAAAAAGGGTAGTGTAGCGAGACTGTAGGCTGTAGATAAGCGAAGATAGATGGTTTGAGGGTTAGGAACCACCACATGGGTCACTGGCGGAATTACGAACGACAGTTCCGTTAGTGCCGCGAAGCAACTGTGGCTATAAGTGGTGTAGACTGTAGAGGCATGGACAGGTGAAGAGAGCACTGCAGGAAGGGCTCAGTATGCATACCGTGCGCAATTTATGGGGTCTGTGCTGACATCTGCGTGGAAAAGTTTGCCGGAAAACCGAGCGAAACACTTTCCACGCAGATGTCAGCACAGACCCCATAAAATGTGCACGGGGTGTCATGGGCGAAACAGCGAAAAACTTAGGCTGCACATTGGGTGGTGGGATAAGAACTCACCATTTCCCAGTCAGTACGCTCAGCTGAAGAGCGTTGATTGGTAGCTAATTAACTACTATTAACCGTAACCAATCACCTTGCATTGTGAATGTAGATAAACTTGCACACGAAGAAGCCACAATATTCAAAGCTGCCGGTATCTCGGATTACATTCTGTAAGAGCAAGATGAGAGCGAAACCCAGGTGCATCGCCTAACGCTTCACTTTCGATAAAGTTTGCAGCATCTTAATATTCTGGCGAGCAGCGTACGTTAGATCGCAACTGCACTTAGTTATTTTTGAAGAACGCCACCTGCGTTTTGTATCGCGAGGGCGCTTTAAATATTCACGAGCGCAATTGCTCCACACGCGTACGTATTTATGAAGATATAAGGGCGAGCAGAATGCGGAAGCGTTAGGGGCTGTTACTTCGTAATGCGGGTCATTCTTTTTTCTCGAGAAACTAAGGTGGATATGACTCTGATTTAATATGACAGGACGGATGGAGGGGAAAAACGAAAATGCTGCGAGACTCGTCGGTAATTGGGAACAGCAATACCGATTACGTTAAAGCGATGAAAAGATACGCAGAAATTATTAAGCGTTTGTGCGGTCGTATTTGGAAGCAAACTTTTGGTTGGAATGCACGCGCGTTAACGCAGCAGCATCATGTTTATCTGCCGGGAAAGTGTCAAGGAGCGCTTTAACTTTCTTCTCGGAACCTTTGAGTGGCACAATGGGGAGTTGTACGCTGTAAGAAAGAAAACAAAAAGAGGGAATATAATACAGTCGACCCGCGTTTATACGGATCCTGCACTATCCGGACAAAAAAGCACGGGGACGGATTTCTCCCCATGTATTTCGCCCTCGTTTATCCGGACTTCAGTTTCCGGACTCGGACGAGAATTACAGGGAACAGAAGTGACTAATACCCAACAATCGGCTTCAGTTATCCGGTCATTGTCCAGGAATGACACTTGGCTCACACCTAGTCAAGCGAGGCCGAGAACCCTGGTCGTGGCCTCCTTTTTACTGACACTAAGACGGTGTTGCTAGGAAGAATTTTCTCCCTTTCCGACTTTGCACGTTACACAAAAGTAATCCACTGAGCACTGAGCAGTCTGGTAATTTCAGACTGAAAAGGTCCGCAACGAGGACCCCTGCGCTGCAATCACAGATGACGACATCGTCAGTGTCATCGCTTCTGATAGTGTTCAATAAGAATCTGATGATGAAAGCGTGGATGCACCAGCTGTGACACAAGCTGTGTGCAAGAACTGAATGTGTGTATTAGAATGAAACAGATGACAATGGATAGTTTTCTGTGTAATGGTCAATAAAGACGTCCTTTTAGGATCACTCTGGGTTTTCGTGTTTCACTTATCCGGTTCCCCCGCTATCCGGACATTTTCACAGGATACGAAGCCGTCCGGATAAATGCTGGTCGACTGTAATTGGTAGTAGACATATATGCGTTCGGTGGTGCATTCATCATCATTCACCATCTTCTCCCCCTCAAGCAACGGGATAGGGCGCTGCACAGGCGGGGAAACATCCCACTAGATCATCATTACTTATTTGTTGTTGTTGTTCGGTGAGTCTGCCTGAGCTTTTGTGGCTAAACAGTGCACCGTTTCTCGCATGTTTCTTGTACCGTCGTCGTCACTTTCTAGCCAATATCCCATTTTCGCGATTTGGCTCAGAGAAGCACCCGACTGGCAGGTCAGAGGGAAGCACTATTGGACTCGTCGAGGGTCTTTGGACGTCAGCACGGTATGGCTCATCGCACACAACAGATCGGACGTACGAGAAAAGAGAATACGGCGCGTTTACTTTGTAACAGTAAAACTGGGTAAGATAAGCCTCAGATTGAGCACAAAACAGTCCCCGACGAATCACTCGTTCTTGCTGCGCATGGGGGGAGGGGGGCACGTGTTGGCCAGACTTTAGGAGGAGTCGTGCCTCGAAAGCCAGGGAAACAATTTTGCAGCTTAGCCGGTGGTCGGACTTGAACACACGACCTCTCAGTTTTAAGCATCACCTCGCCGACCACCGATGACATTCGGAGTCTCAAAACGTGAGTTGAAGCGTAGAACGCTACAAATAGCAATCAAATCGCATTTATCACCGAATTATTAGTTCTTACTACCGACATTGTCGTCGAACCAAATTATTCTCATTTCTTTTTGTATTACCGAGCCATTTATTTATTTTGTAGCTTTAATATAATTTATCTAATTTTACTAACTTATTTATGTTATTTATTTATTTGCGATACTTTCGGCACATGCGCAGGTGTGGAATGAATTCGGCGCACTACTCAGAATAAAAGATTGTAGCGAAGTGTACATATAAGGCAATAAATATGGCGCAGTATTTATTAAAGGGGCAAAGACGAATTATGCACGTAACAATAAATAAGACAAAATGCAACACTGTAGGAGCAGGCATTTACATATGTGTGGTTAATCCCGGCATGAGTAAAGACCAGCGAGGCAGCTCTGTTCCATTACAGCCATTAATCAATCAACCAGCACCACCCAATAGCTATTCTGACACCGACAACAGAATCAACCAAGTAAAAAAAAAAGTGCAATGCAGAAAACGACTGGAACGCACACAAAAGACTTCGATCGCGTGCAATCCTAAGCTAACATTGGCGTCTAATCACGAAGCTGCAATCTAATCAGGCGGCGCGAAGCTCTTCCGTGGCGCCCCCTACTTCCCGTTGTCGCTCCCTCCCGCGCGTACGAGCGAGGCCGCGTCATACGTCAGTAGGCGCGTGCGGCGCGTCGTCCGCGGCAGCGCGATGCTGTCCCTCCAATCTTCATCCACCTCTGCCTTTATCCGGGCCCACCAGGTGATGTGGGCCCCGCTGCTGGGAAGGTGAGTGTGCGGGAAATATCGCCAATGCTCCGCCGTCGAATGCCCGAGCTAAGCGCAGTGTTGCCTCCGAGGGGATGGATATAGTGTGTGCCACTGCTGGAGGTGATCAAGTCCTGCTGATAGTGGTGATGTGATTTGTGAGGTGCTTGAGTGATTCCTTTGAAGGAAATAAGGTGGAGTAGGTGTTTACGTGGAAGAGTGGTGAATGATGAAGGAGTTGCAGTGTGCAGTGCTTGTAATCTGATTGTGTGTTACGTAAGCTACTTCGCTGTCATTCGCGCTGCTGTTGGAGTATTAATATATTTACGTAGCGTGAATGAGACCTCATCTTTTCACGCAGAGATAAGAGCATAAATGGCATGAACCGTGTTAGCTTCACAATCTTAACGATTCTCAGTGTTGCATATAGCCTATGAGAGAGAAAACTCACAAGCTAGTTTTCGGGGCAGTGCCTGCGTTTCGAATGCTTTCAATGTTGGCAGTTGATGTTTTGAGGCTGGAACACACAGAAGGGACAAATACATACAATGCCTCAAATGCCTAAGAAATTAATGATGAAAGAAGGAAATCCAGAAGATGTGGGTCCGAGTCCTACAGCTGGCTAACCTTTTCAGTGACTTCCTGCTTTCAATGTATTTTGAATACTAAACGTACCATATCATTATTGTCCCGCGATGTCTCGGCTTTAATTGGTGGTTCCAAGAGCCCATAACCAGTCACGAGTTATTTTACCAGACGATCAGTATCGCAGTAGCTAGTCTCGACATCTCCACGTTTGTCTTTTTCATCTAATCTGATCTAATCTCTTCATAAGAATGGGGGTGATCGCGTGCTCTTACATGCTAGCCGTGACACTTTCTCCTACCCTGGTGCCGGTTCTAGCATGGTTGTCGTATATACCCTCCAACACGTGACGTACCCATGTCCAACATACCCACTTCGGAACTTTCAAGTCCGCGAAGGCTCAAGACGGCGCATTTTGAATGAACGTGACGGTAGAAACCCGTTGTTAAAGCAAATGAATGAAATGTGTGATGTGATAAAAGAAGAAAAAAATGGGGATTTAAGTCATGACAAGGTCAGACTGCCTACCCCAGACCACTTAGCCGCAAATGTCTTGGAGCCGAAGTCTGCACGTTTTCGCTCGTTTCCTAGATGTGATTAGTATTCGCCGATTATTAGTAAGTAGCCTCTTCGTCAGCACTGCACAGTTAAAAGAAATACAAAAGTGTACTGGCTGAAGTGAAAATGCGTAATCTTGTGGACGCGACTTCTCAAATAAAGTGCGCCTCGTAAAAAAATAGGGAAACTGAGTTGAACAGAGGAGTAGGAATGCGATAAGGAAGGAGAACAGGAGAAATTGAAGATGTCACCCGACAAATTCAGCTTCTCCCAGACTGAACCCACCTCCAACAAAAGAAAGCTACGAAGCAGCCCTCATGCCACCTCCGCCCCCCCCCCCCCCCAAAAAAAAACAAAAAAACAAAACGAAAAAGAGTAGGAAGAATGCGAGCTGCTGTAATGGAAGTCTTCATTTTTCTTCTCCTACGCAATGAACATGTTACATACGAGAGTGCCAATTTTCCACAATACATGGACACCTGATGACTAATTATCTCTAATAACCAGAAATAATGTCTGCATCTTTGTCGCGAATACGATTACGAAAACTGCGCGACGCCTAATTCCCTCAGTTATGTCTTCCGTTGTAGTCCATCTAGCTGCATCCATTGGCCATACGTTATCGGGGTGGAGTGTCCGAAGCGACGCTTTCGTGCCCATGAATCAAGAGCTCGTTTGTGTAGCTGAGTAACGTCCTTCCGTTTGCACGGAGAAGGCCCTGTTATCTTCGAAGCAGGCTGAAATATTAACGGGGTGCCTCGCACTGACACGAAGGGAGCCACTGATGTTTTTGCCTGAATGCGCTGCTCGGAGAACGTGTAAGACCAGCGCGATAAAGACGGACAGGTGATGGGATCGACTCCCACCACCGGTTACCGGCCAGATATCGACCCACTTCCGCCCGAAGTCGAGCAAGGACCCATTGTTGTCTATTCTTTCCACGTGGGTTCACTGTCCGTACCATCAGTTACTTCGCGGGGCTAACGGGCAATGTTTTATAGACGTGTATACTTTATAGTTGTGCTTCGAAGGTGTAGTAAGCGTGGTAAACTAAGTTCATGATGGCGAATAGCAGCAAGAAGACGAGGACATAGGTAGGAGTAGACAGGACGACTGCAGACTCTCAACTGAGGTTTAATAAAAGAAAACAGCATCTTAAACGCAACCATCACTTCTACCTCACCTGTCTACTTCTATTTATGTCGTCGTCGTCTTGCTGCTATTCGCCATCAAGAACCTATACCAACTATTCCTATTGTGGTAAACAAAGTGTAGTAAAACTGTAGTTGTGACGCCAGAAAAGTAACTGTAGTAAAACGTATATTAAACGCTGGTCACTATAGCTCCGATAAATAATATTTTTGTCGAATACACTGAAAAATTATTCTAGGCACGTTCACCGTCGATGTTTTGCTAATAAGTCGGAACAAAATTCGCAAAAAAAATATTTTATCCGGACGCTCCGGAATTCGCACAAAGTAAATTCATCTCGCTGTACATCCAAAACGCCACACGGGAACTTGATGACGTTATACTGAAAGCGATGTTTGGAAAAGATAATCTATCGTCGCGCTCGACAGCAGCGCTGATCGTTTCTCCCAGAAACGAAACGGCAATATTTATGTACGTGTCGTGTATTTATGTACATGCGGCATCGTGTCTCGATATCTGTCGCATCTGACGTTCGAAATTCCGTGACGCGCAGAAATGCGTCCTGCAACATTGGAGTAGATGACGAGAACGAGATATATTTAGAAGCGGAGGACGTGGATGTGGAGGAATGAAATTGTCATTGATAGAAGGGTTTATAGCGCACGGGCAAGAATAACGAGATTATCGTCTAGTGCGGTTGGAATCTCGAATGCTATTGCATATATGAAGTTCGTTCCACACGTCTGTTTTTGATTACATTAATAATGATGATGCTACTGTCCACTCACTAAAGGAAAGCGACCGCTTTAAAAATGCGTTTAATATTTTGAAACGTAACATTATTAACTTAATCTTCGTGCGGATCGTTTTTAATATGATTGAATAACGAACGTGGTCAATTAATGTACCAGCTATCTGCTTTTCGCGGTGCGTCTTTTGGTTTTCGCGGTGAGAATTCTTAATGACTCCAGTGCTTCTTTGAGGTGGGGATACTTGTGTAACCATTTTGAAAACAAATTGTCACTCTGCAGCAGTGGTTCTCAATTTTTGTTATTCGAGGGAACCTGCGAGCATGCCAACACGACCTCATGGAACCTACTACACTGGGGCAACTAGTACAAGTGGGTGACGCGAACTAGACGTCGTAAAAGTACTAAATTTTTGTTCCATATAACTGATTATTTAATTGTTTAACTATAATTCACTTAATTGTTTATTGTTCCGTCGCAAAATGTCGCTTGAGGTTTGCCGGATTCATTAAACTGTTTTACAATACTTCCCTAGAGCTAGCGCATTATGCGTTGCCACTGATATTTCTAAATCCCAAGTTCATGTAGGCACGAGAGTAGCTCCAAAGTTTCTCCGCATTATCTTCGACTTTCCGTGTGCTTGTAATGCTTCGAAACACAGGAGAAAAACAAAAGCGTGGTGCGGAAGTGGTGGTGGTGGTGTAACTGCTTGCCGTAGTCGGCAAGGCGGGCAACGTCAGGACTAACGCAGGTCCGTAAAAAAACAGGAGTGTAGGTTCGGATTTGCAGTGAAGTCCAATCAGGGGTTAAGCGACGAGCGATAGAACACCAGAAAATGAAAATGAAAATAAAAATCACTGTGAGAATGCTTGACTAAGGTCTTGAAGAGTACTCGGCGGACGGGCCACCTGTGATGCGTTTTTAGAGACAGTATATCAGCTTGGTATCTCCCAGAAGGAAGCCAGTTTTGAGGCGTGATAACGTCTTTCTGCTCATGAGGTCATGTACTTGCGGATGATTGGGTCTAGATGCTTACGTCTTTCCTGACTGTAGGCAGGGACAGAAAGGGCATGTTGGATCGTGCGTACTCTTCAGGCGGTGGAGTATGACGTTCGAATACACTGAGTTTGTACGTATGCGGTGTAGGGGTGTGGCTGTGAGCCTGGAGAAACTTTGAGACTGGAGAAGTGTGGAGAAATTGTCGTGTTGAGTTGTCGGTTGCGCCAACCGATGAAGACGTTAGCTCCTGGCTCTACTATTTGCAATTAACACAACAACCTGGCCCTATGATCTCGATGTCAATCCCAATGCCAACAATCAAATAGCGAGCACGGTACGATAACAAGGCTGTCTGAGAACGCGCCTTGATATATATCACCTTCGATAAAGTTACACTCGCAGGTGCTTAACAGAATCCTGTTCGTAGAACCTCAGGGCAAGGCTCGCGGAACACCGGTTGAGAGACAGTGCTCTACAGGTACAATGACAGGGATAGCAGGTATCTCACGGGCGAATGAGCTGTTGCAAATCCATTAAACGGACGATGGCATTCCGTGTGTAACAGTACAAGTGACATTAAAACTTAATGCCTTGCGCATGGTACGGTTTGTGTGGCGTTCTTTCTCTGGCTTCAAAATAAAATAAAAATAAAATCTAACAACGCTTACCCCGTCTAAAACAACTCGTGTGTTTCTCAGTGCGCTCTACGTACAACTTTTCAACTAGACTTTTAAAAGTTAGCTGATCGGTCTCATCTGAGTGACTAACTTTGTTCAATAGAAGGAATGCTGGTGACTACGATAGACGACTGTTAGAAACATTGGTGTTTCATTGTTCGTTCAACATTCCTTGTTTCGTTCACGTAGAGCGGTTCGTCCTTTTTTTTTTAATTCTTGGTACATGCTAGTTCGGACACCCTGAATCAGATGTCCTAATTCGCATTAATTTGAGTCCATTTAGCTCATGAAAACGTGCGTAAGCTGTATAATCATTGGGTTTCTATCTTGTATGCTAGCTACCACACCCAAAACACGCATATCTTGTCCACCTACATCGTTTAGAGGCTGCTTTTAGTTTCACATTTTCCACATCTTTGCGAACTGGCCACCCGGAATGGTCCGAAAGTCGTTTTCCAACGTGAAGTCTTCGGCAGAATCGAATCGGAGCGTTAGTTTAAGCTTGCAACGAAGTCTACCCGCGATGTTACGTTAACATAGTCGAACTTGTTCTTAATCTGTTCGACATTGCAGCACGGAGCAGTCTTCCCAGACGTTACGTTAGTCGGAAACAGTTACAGTTCTTAGACAGTATGCCTCAACGTTGGAGGCTCTACGTCACACGACAAGGGCCAAACGGCCGAGTGGAAGCAGCATCCGCTGATTGGTGGTGTCTGAAGACTACGGGGTGGTGGGTTCGAATCCTATCACCAACTCTAGTTATTCGGCAGACTGGATGTAGGGTTCGGATTCCGGGATTTTGGCATAATTTCGTGTCCCGAAATCCCGGGATTTCACGAGGCAAAATCCCGCGATTTCGGGATAATGAATTTCGACTTTCTGGACAACGAATATGCGGTCGTACGGGTGAAAAGGAAAGAACGATGTCTCACCGACTTTTCATTTCAAACGGCCCTCCTTTAAAAGATATCATTTGGCATCCGAAACCTAGCCAACCTCATCGTCCACGACACGTGACAAATACGGCTGACTGCTGCAATGACTGCTAACATATGTGAACCACGCAAGCTATGGCCACGAACGGCCCTCAACTTGCCTTAAAACTTCTACGAAATCATGAGTTTTCCGATTCATAAGGCCACGCAAAGTATTGCAGAATCTCTGTCTCTGCAGAATTTCTCTTTGTTGTTCTTTTAATCTCCATGGATATGTATGTTTGAAAATGAGAAGAAAAAAAGCTCAGACAGCCTTTTGAGAAAACTAGATTGGAATGCTCCAGACCAGAACAGCAATTAAAGGGGATGAGTAAAAGGGGAGAAGAGCGCAACGCACCAGTCTACAGAATACTCCAGCGGAAGATGCGAAAAACGTCATTGCTTTTAGTAGCCGCTTTAGTGTATGTAAGTGCTGAACGTCATGTCCTCTCGTACACTGCTATAACCACGGGAAATATGCTGCAGCGCAGACACAAGATATTCCGTAACGGACGAGGAGAGACGCATTCCAACGCAAAGTCGACATTATTGCACCGTACGAAAGCTCTTTTTTTTTGTTGTTGTCTTTTTTTCTGTTTGTGTGTGTCTTCTTCCACTAGAATGTTCCGCGGGAATGACAAGAAACGTGCTCTGTATCGCAATTTGTGATAGCATGGACGTGCAGGTGGATACAGTCTTATATACGGCATCCTGGGAATGGCTGCAAAAAACAAATCCCGATTTCGTCCCGGGATTGTAAAAACCGTACGGGATTCCGAACCCTAACTGGATGTTGACATGGTTCTTCTTGAAATCTGACCTTCACCCCTGCTGTCCCCCACTCATTCCTTCCGTCATCGCGCCGTTCGCGTGTTCCCATAACCACAGTTGCTTCGTGGTGCTAACGCGGAATAGAAAAGGATAATATATTGGGCACAAACGCAAACGTAGAGGCGCAAGAGAATCGTGTGAATTGCCCGAAGCCACACAAAGGCGTTACCTAACTTCGTCTCGACAGAGTGTCCAATATTGATAGACAGCTGCGAAATATTTCGTGCGAAGGGAAAGCGAAAAGCGTGGTCCGGCCACTTAGTGCGGCGGACGTCGAACGACCGCAACACCTTGCGTCAAGTACCGGCTGACAGGGCGACGTGCTGGAATTTTGTTCCGATACAGCTTGACAGGAGCAGATTATTCCTGTCTTGACGATATAACTTTTTAGCCCGTGTTCGTTTATGTACCGGGCCTTCGCATAATATCGCACTTTTCCTGAACAATGATGAGCACATCTTTAGTCCTCGCTTATGAAAACGTATTTCTTTTTGACCCGCACGATTTCATGGAAAGATGGCACACGGATCACGACGATTCAGCAGAGAGGCCGCGGGTAATTCCATGTTTGAGGCAGCGGTGACAGTAGTGTGTTTTAGTGCAACGTACGCTATGGCCTTTGCTTACGTAAGGGATAGCGTTGGTGGTGCTGCGCACGCACAAAACATAGAGAGCTTCGTGGAGTGCGCAAAACCACCACGCTGTTCTTTACGTACGCAAAGTGATGGTGTACGATACACTAGTTGTTGCCCTCGTGTCATAGAAGCCAAAACAAACAAACAAACAAACAATAACACACAAACACAGACAAACGGTGCACTAAAACTCACTAGTGTAGCTTCCGAACGCATGACACCTGCGTGAAATGTGTCTTCGCTGTCTTATTTCTTTCGTTGGTGCGCTACATTTTATGAAGGTCACACGGTGACTTTTCTTGCTCCCTCCTCGTACCCCGGAACAACTGAATGACGCAAAAAAGAAAAAAATCCAATGTGAATCCGGGCGTTGTCGCCGAATGTAGCGTAGCGTGATACAGCTAAGTTAATATTGAAGTGCCTCCCTCACTCAGTGTCTCCTCTTTTGTCTTCCGTGGGCTTTCTGTTTTCTTCTCTTCCCGCTGCTACTTCCGCCGTGTTCACCCTGCTTGAGGACTTACATCGCTTGATGGGTAAACGTGCAGGGCGGTATGGATGTACGCTCATTTATATTCAGCACAACCTTGTTAGCGAGCCATTTATGGGCCACACTACTGACATCTAGTGACGGGTTATCGAGTTACGCGGAGTGATGACACGATGATAAAGTATGAACGTGACATAACGGGAGGGGGGGGGGGGAGGTTAAAAAGGTCCTACGTTGTCGCCATACTTCTTTCTCTTCGCGTTAATCTTTTCGCTCTGTACGTTCCTATCGATTAGTACGACGCCCTGCCATCTTTTTGTTCGCCATTCTCGGTAGTTGCTGTCCTGAATGGGGGATATTTCATGTTGACGCGATCATCACGGTCTGTATTCTTGCTGCTGTTCGATGGCAGCTTGAAAACATGCTAACGTCTGGGAGGTGCGGAGAATTCGTCTTACCATTTACGGTGCTGTTTCAGGTTTTCCGCGGGTTTCTATTATGTTTTTTAAATTCCGTGTTAGCGCAGCGAAGCAACTGCAGTTATGAGCGGCGCACAGATGTGAACAGATGGAGAGAGGACAGCAGGAAGGAGTGGGACGCAGGGGGATTAGTATGCGTCCTGGGCCGACTTCAGGGGGAACTGTGCCGACATTCGTCCAGAAAGTCTTCGGAAACCCAGGGAAAACCTCAGACAGCACAGCCGGTGGTAGGGTTTTCCGACAGTCTTTACAGTGGGATGTGGGCACAGCTCTCTCTGAGGTCGGTCAAGGGCGCTTTTTCTCGTTCATATCCTCAGTTCCTTTGCGGTGCCAACGCGAAGTACGAAACGTCTCGTGCCTAAGTTAGCGTAGCTTCACGGAGGTATTGAACATTGATATTTTGGAGATTCTAGTCTTTTTGATGAAAACTTTTTCTGTGGTTCTGTTTGCAAGTGAAAACGGTTTTGGCCAGCGGCAGGACAGCGTCATTTCACACTCGGGTGCGGACGAAAAGAAGATAACACACTAACAGTAAAAGCTGCCAGGATGATAAAGTTAAAGAGTATTAAGCCCATGGGCGTCTGACTATCACGAATGTCATACAGAGTAATCGGTATCTACATCCTGGCACCTGGTGGATAATGGAACCATCTGTAGTTCTCTGAACTCCAGCAAGTCTGAGTAAGCAGATGCTATCGGAAAGCGTGACTGCAGGCATCACTGTTGTCGTCCGAATTTCAATATGAATAAAACGGACGGCACCGATAAAGGCTGAATCGACGCGTTCTTTCGTAGCTAGCGTGGAATTGGTGCGCGATACAAAAGAAGCGGAAGAACACGTGTTCCATTGTGCGAGCACTTCCTCTCTTGTGGACGGAAATTGACTACGACGTCAGAGAAGTAACACATTTATCACTTTATCACTCAACGTGCAAATGCGTATTGTCGTCAAGCAGGAGAACTATGGCCCTGTTTGAGAGGCCATCAGTAAAGGAACGCGTGCTCCAAGTGGACTAAGGTTCTCAGATTATGGAAGCTGTCCTAACTAACATGTCGAAACGGGAAATAATAACAACAATAAAAATAAAACCAGACTGGCAAGGAGCTCTCGCGATGAGGGTGAGTCAGAAACGTAATATTAAAACTGTTAGGAACAAGTAAGGTTTATTCGAACGAGAACTTTCGTGCAAGAGGCTGCAGTCCTTCAGGTTGAACAAGTGCAGCTTGCAGAAGGGAAGCCTCTTGCACGAAAGTTCTCATTCGAATAAACCCTAGTTGCCCCTAACCGTCCCTCATTATCTTCATATAATGTTCCACGTGCAATGGGGTAGGGTACCTCACCACCGGGGTGAAACACCCCATCTCATCATCATCATCTATTGGTGTTGTTGTCATTGTTTAATATTACGTTTGTAACTAACATGCACCAATATTTAAAGAACACACGGAGAACTGTGTGTGAACAAAACCATTTAAACTCTCTTGACAGTTGTGTGTCACAGTTTCCTGTACTTTCTATTGCGCCTAATTAGATAGATTAATTAGCTAAGTTTTACCTTTTTGGTTTAAGGGCCGAGGCGTCCATTAGAGAGTTGTAGAGCGCCTTGAGAAACTCTCGACCGACCGAGCTGTTTCCAAGAAGGCAAGCTTTATGTGGCTTTCAAGACTAAAAGCAAAAAAAAAAAAAAGAAACACGTACAACGAATAAAGAAGAAAACACCTGGACGTACGTGGAAGAAATAAGTGACAACGTGGAGCAACCGCGACGCGCGCGCGTGTTCAGGAACATTTGTAAAGATATCTTCACCTGTGGACTCTAAGTTAATGCTGGCAAACCACGATTTACAGGCGCGTTTCAGAATGCGTCCCCCCCCCCCCCCCAACACAACGAAGGAAACGCATTAGTAGCCATGCTACTCGTGTAAATTACAGTCGGACGAGCTGGCAAGCTCGCGTATTTTAATTACGCGTATTTATCGTTGCTCTAGTGCACAGCTTGCTTCTTGTCTTTGTGCGATAGGACCAGAAGTTGGGATAGAACTCCTACGGGGTAGTTTGAACGACCCTGTCTAGGTATCGCAATAAATTCAGGTAATGGTAGGCAAGGCGAAGAAAAGTAAGAGCGGACGATTCATTCCTAGCGGACTCTGATTAAACGAGGAATGTATTTTGCATCGCTATTATAATGTGGATTTAGCTCTTCAGAAGCACGATGCACGAACGAACAGAGAGACGAGCCCGGACGGGGACAGCGTTCGCTCACCATGCTAACGTTTAACCTAAATTTACTTGCAGCTCTTCAGAATTGTAAAATATGCAGAATTGAGACCCGGAAGTCGGTGATTTGCAGGGCTTGATAATAATGTCGTTCGGAAGCATTGCAGTGTAGAACGCGAGGAAAGCTCACTATATGCAGATATCTATCCATAAAAAAAATTACACTTACACGAGGCTCTTTAATTTTGATTAACTCTATACTTACTATATAGGGTGTTCATTTTTATCATTTACATATTTTGTATAAAAAATATATGAGAACAGCATAGATATCGTTTAACATAGAAGTAAAATGCGAGCGAGCTGGTGTATACTTGACGTTGGCAACATGTCCCTGAGCTTGGGGGAAAGGCAAAGCACAAAAACGAACAGCACAAGACAGTTGAGTTATACGGCATGGCGGACATCCTCTCGAAGAAGATATGCAACTACAAGATGACTAATTACATAAAAGTTATTAACTGACTCTTTAATCAGGGATTTCTGGCAAAAGCGAGACAGCAGAATCAGAGACTATCCTCGTTGAAAGTCATTCCACGCTTTAAAAAATCCTGAAACACGCGTGTGCGTTAAAATATCCATCTCAGAATTCGATATGCAAATTAGCCGAAACCAAAACCGCGGCAACCGGGAACGCAGGGAGCACAGCGTTCATTTCACGTCAGAGGGTCACGTGATTTGGAGCCATGGAGATTGTTGGAATAGGTGTCGATCTGCTGGCGAGATAAACCGCTTTCTGGCTCAGATAAGCCTCCATCGACGAAGGTGATGCGATCCTGAGGAGCGCTTTTTCATTTCGGCTCATTTGCATACCGGAATTCAGCGATGGATATTTCATGGCTCGCGCTCTTTTCTGGATTTTTTAAAAGAGAGAATGTCTTTCAACGAGGATGGTCTCCCGTTCTGCTATCTCGCTTTTGCCCGAAATTCCATAATTAAAGAGTTCATTAATGAATTTTCGGTAATTAGTGATCTTGTAGTTGCATATCTCTTCGAGAGGATGTCCGCCACGCCGTATAACTCAATTGCAAAAATGGCATCTATGCTGCTCATATAGCTTTCTTACACAAATTCTGTAGAGGATAAAAAAAAAGCCGTGTATTGTCACTCTGCTATATTACTACAAATACACGACGCTACGGTTGCCGAAAAAAAGAAAAAAAGTGGCTTGGCCAACTGTGTGCAGCATGCGCGTTGTGCTGGGTTACGTTCAAAGGTCCCGCTGTAGACTAGGAGGCGGTGGTTGGTTTGGTTTGGTTTTAAGAAAAAATAAAATGGAGAAGGCGGTGCTTTTGGGGGGGAATCCTACCACCCGTTGTGCTGTTTGAGGTCTTCCCGAGGTTTTCTGGAAGACTTTCTGTCAGGGTTCTCCCTTGTTCTCTATCCCCCTGTCTCCTATTTCTTCCTGCTGGCCTCTCTCCATCTGACAACGTCGACAGTGCGTTGCTCATAGCCACGGTTGCTTCGCGGCGCTAACACAGAATTAAAGGAAACGATCTAAAGAAAGGCTCGCAACAGAATGAAGGGGTATTCTGCATCGAATCAAATGAGAGGCAAAATACCCCCCCCCCCCCCATTCCAGAGAGAGTCTGATTGCAGATGTGCTCCCAAAATGTCTCGGAGACCGAGCACTAATTGAGCATTACGGGGACGCATATTTTACGTCTCCGAATGGATGTTAATTTCCAAGTTCCCCTCGACAACCCCTTAAGAAGGGAGAGCCTTCTGTTGACTTTCCAACGCTTCCACATGCTCAGTTAAGACTTCAAGAACAGACGCCGAATACCCGTCTTGAGCGAAAATTGCTTTGCCCGTAGCGCAATTAGACAAGAGGGAGACTCTTTTTTCAATTGAGGTTTAGAAGATGAAGGTCTAGCGATGTTGCTTCAGGTTAGGTTCACTGCTAAAGTTATTTGTTAAGACACTGAACTGTCACATTAGTAATTGAGCTGCTGGTCACACCAGCGCCACCTACGTCTCAATTTTCTTCTTTTCGCTGTCCATCCATCTACGGAGCTAGTGGACAGTGCCTGATACAACTTTTATTGCTCTCCTCAGAAATGGTGTGAAATGCACTAGGGTCGCGACAGAGAATCATCCAAGTGTCAATTTCGAACACGGAAAAACAATTTTCCGAACACTGAGACTCGAGAACGAATGAATCAGGTTCGCTCTGTGTTACGATACTGCGGAGGGGATTAAGGTTTATGAAAGAAAAGAAAAATACTATGCGATATGGATTTTGCATGAAATCACTATAATAGAGACATGT
Source organism: Ornithodoros turicata (assembly GCF_037126465.1). Classification (NCBI taxonomy): domain Eukaryota; kingdom Metazoa; phylum Arthropoda; class Arachnida; order Ixodida; family Argasidae; genus Ornithodoros; species Ornithodoros turicata. The sequence goes on along the minus strand of NC_088205.1, from coordinate 18,452,896 downwards.
TCCGCAGCCGTCGTCAGCTCCTGTACTTTTACAATGCATGTCACTCATGCCAGGATAAGCGGTGCACACCATTACGCAACTCGGTCTGTTTGCGATAGAAGGTGCAACGATATGTATGCTTCGAAGCTAAGACCTTGCGTACTTTTTCGCGATTAGCGCTTAGTGTGCTGATAATTCGCTTAAGCGTTCACATCATCATTCGTAATTTAATCGTTATTATCAGCGTAACCTTGACTCTCGCTAGGAAAATGTAGTGCGCTTTATTTAGCGTGCTTCTTTGGCTTTTTGGAGCTCTAATGCTGGATGTATTGATCTTTGTAACTGGCGTGTATGCGAGAAGAGGGATGAGGAGGAAAAAGTGTATAACGCGAGGAGTTGAGTTGAGTTGAGCTGATAAGAAGAAGAAAAAATAAATAAATGGAGAAATAGGCACTCGTTACGAGAGCCGGCTACGCCAGTGGTTCTTTCGCCTAAATAGGTTCACAGGTCAGTATCATGCTGTAGCTTTCGAAAGCAAGCACAGCGTTTGCAGCAAACCAGAGGTAGGTGGTGTCGGCAATGGTCGGATATTCGGTTAAATGACACTCATTGGGATGGTCCGAAAAGTTGGACGTGTTTTCGGCACAATTTCCGCCCGTGTGATTTCCCGAACCAAACTGACTACGACTAGAATATTTATAACACTTTTGCACTGAAGGAAAAAATAAAATAAAATAAACGAGACGCCGACACGAACAGGGAAAGTGATAAAATTGTTCCCGTACCTAAGAAGTCTGAGTGTCGCGGTACTAGTGACTACCGACCCATTTCACTGCTATCCAGTTGCTCAAAAATTTTCGAGCTTATATTGTACTGTCACATGGTAAAGTTTTTGGAAGAGCATTCTGTGCTTAGCAAATGTCAGTATGGATTCCGCAAAGGATCCTCAACTACACATCAATTAATAGAATTTGTACACGATCTAGCTACGTCCATTGATGATTCAAAGCAGTCTGATGTTATCTTTCTTGACCTCCAAAAGGCATTCGACAGTGTGTCGCATTCTAAACTGCTTTGGAAACTCAGCTGTCAATTTAAAAACGAAAAGCTCATCAACTGCCTTGCGTCCTATCTGACGGAGAGGCTCCAGTTTGTTACTTACAATAATACATCTTCCGCGTCACTCAGTGTAGTTTCCGGAGTTCCCCAAGGGTCGGTGCTCGGTCCGCTGTTTTTTCTTTTATATATAAACGATATTGCAGAGCACGTAGACGCTAACATTAAACTTTTCGCAGACGATTGTGTGCTTTACAAAGTTGTTAATACGGTTGAGGACCAAGTAACCCTTCAGCGTTCCCTTGATTCTGTAGTCCATTGGTGCGAAACTTGGCAAATGGGTATTAATGCGCAGAAGAGTGTTTACATGACGGTGTCTAGAAAGAAGACCAGTGCCATGCAGTGCCAATACGAAGTGAAGAGCGTTCCTTTAAAGCAAGTAAATGCACACAAATATCTCGGCTTGACGTTCACCAGCGACTTGACATCGAGCCAGCACCTTAAAGAAGTTATCTCCAAAGCTAGTAGCAGGTTATACTTGCTACGGCGAACTCTAGTGGAGGCTGACTCCCAGACAAAACTAACTGCTTACAAATCTCCTGTCCGCTCTATCACTGACTACGGCTCTGTAATATGGTTTCCCGAGGCTGTTACAAAAGTAAGAGAACTTGAGATGGTACAGAGGAAGGCTATTCGCTTTGTGTATAACCGTTATTCTCGTTTAGACTCACCAACGCCAGATGTTGGAGTCAGCCAATCTACTTTCATTGCGTTCTAGAAATAAAATTCAGCGTCTAAAACTCCTATGGAATATCTACAACGATCTGACCAGTATTGCGAAAGATGGATACTTGCGCTTACAGCAGTATGGCAGCCGACGGGGGAAACACAGCCAGCTCCTAACGCCATACAAATTTCGAACTAATTGTCTACGGGACTCCTTTTTCCCGGCGGCCATCAGGGACTGGAACAGCCTTCCCCAGGCGGTGGTTGACTGTGACACACTGTCTTTATTTGACGACGGCATCTCTCTCACAATATTACAGAGCGTTATAGGTTTTCTCTTATTGTTAGTATCCTTTTTAATTTGTGTGATTATCTGTTCATTGCATGTGTTCTGTATTCGCGTTCGTACTGTCCCTCCTTCTATGGCATTCATGCCAGAAGTATTACAAATAAATAAAATAAATAAATAAAATAAATAAACAAACCAGCTATTTAATAACCGTAATAAGAATTGTATATTATGTTCAACTACTAGAAAGACAAAATAAAACTGCTTCTGCCATGTCTCACGTCAATCGTGCAGGATCATTACGTGGTTTACTGCTCAAACAGTGTTCCATAAAATGCTCGTATAGATATAAAATACACGAAACACATCCGCAGTTCGATAACACATCTTCAATGAAGCAACTCACGCATCATGGGGCCGCTCTTTACATTGATTGAAGTGTGCGGCATAAAACAAAGAAAAGGAAAGGTGATTGAGCGAAATAATTTCATCAAATAAAATTCTTTCAGCAACTCCGAAAAACCAGTAAAAAAGGAGCCAATACAGCACTTCTGCCCAAGTTCCGCTGTCCTACATTTTCCCCATTCGTAATAATCATAGAAACCAAAGACCGCATCTAATTTTCCTTTTCATCTGTACAGCAGCAACTTCAATCGACAGCATGGTACGAGTTGGCAGCCGTGCCTTTCGCGCGAATTACTTTCTTTGGCTCGAGGAATCAAGGACGTTCTCTCCCTTTGGGAAGGGATAAAAGGTACAGCCTGCCTTTTAGCTTTGCGACAGCACTTTTCTCAGATGCGAAATGCCGGTTCGTGTTGCTTTTGTCGGAGTAATTGCCGCGTTCGGCACTAGATAAAGCCGACGAAGCGGTTGATTGCCGCTTTGTGCGTCGTCCGCTAGCAAATTTTGTGAGTTCCGGTGTCTTTTGAAAACGCGCTACTGTCATAATCGGCGAAATGTTGTTGGTTTGTTGCCGGAATCATTGTTTCTAGTCTAGCATAACTTTTGGATTTAACACCACTAGTTGTGTGTAGCACAGTTGTCCTACACTCTTAAAAGAGAGCTTCACCACATAGCACGTTGAAGGCCAACCACTGCACGGAATGATGCCGTTATCACTCCTGATTTGTGGAAAGCCTTTTTGTGATAATTAACGTAAGTGTCACAAAAAGCCGTACGCCTCCCGTTTTTAACCAATCAGGGGACAGAACAATGCCGTTCGGGATGGTGGTTGGCTAGGAGCGTGCGGCTATGCGGTCAAGTTCTGTTATAGAAGTGTACGACAGGGGCCATGTTGCTGGCGAAAGTGGCAGACTGCATTTGGAGCGGTGTCTACATGTACTAACCAAAACGTATGCGTGAAGACGAGAACAACCGTCGAACCAGTCGAGTCAGCTTACCGTTTCTGCATGTTAAGTTATCTTCCTAACCGCACCTGCAATAATGGTACTTCGTTTCTGCGTTTTGCGTGCAGGTTTTCTCGCACAACCTCTAGTCTTACATGATTTAGTTCCAACTTTTCAGGTAGACGCCGTCGAAGGTGTTATTTGACACATTGTTTCAGCCTCTTTTTGGAGCGCGGGTGTTGTAGAGACAAAAAAAAAAAAAAATGACACCGGCGATTTAGCGGTAAAGACGAGAGAAATGCGTTAGCATTAACCGCCTTTTCCGGTCCATACTTCACTTCCGGGTATCCACTTCCAGTCTAAACCCGACTTCCGGTTGTCCAAATCCCGTCTATACTTGACTTCCGGTTCTCCACTTCCAGTCAATGCTTGATTTCCGGTTTGACACTCAATTGCTTTATGTAAGTCCATTTCATTAACCTTTAATTATTTAGTTAGCTGACAGTTTCTTTTCTTTTTTCTGAATAAACATATTCCCCTCTCTTTAAATAGTCTCAGTTTCAATTACCCTTTAATTACCCGCGGTTACCTTCGGTATTCTTTAATTTCATTTAATCTTTCTCTTAATTACATATATCTTACATTCATTACGTTTAAACTCAACTTTCTTGTTTTAACTGCCTTTAACTACCTCTAATTACCTTCAGTTGCTCTTACGTCTTACTCTTAATTACCTTCGGCTACTTCAATTTCAAATCATTTGCCTCCATTTACATTTACCTTCTTATATCCCCTTTGCTTGTCCACTTATACCGCTGTCTCGGTGAGGCTACACCATCTCACACACGGACATATACACATACATACAGCTTTTTCCGTTTTGACACTCCTAATGCTAACGCATTAATAATTCTGTGGAAATTGTGTCTCGCACGATTGAGATGAAAATCTTTTCGCGAAGCATTGGATGCGATCGTTGCATACACTAAAAACGGAGTCCCTAAATGTAACATGGTACTAATATCAGCTGGGAAAACAGGTTATACGTATGGGCCCATGAACCGCGTGACAACGTAAAACGTTTCTGCTTCCGACGCATCTGGGAGCGAGAACTCTCGCTTGATCCGACGGAGTGTCCGGATAAGTCAACAGCGACGATACAGAGCTGACTTCTCATTGATCGGGAATAAGGCGAGTTCTTCATCATCGCAAGAAGGGAAACATCGGCCCAGTGGAGGTCAATGTTAGTTCATCGCTGCTGGACGGATCTCCGATTCCAAGGTCGCGCTATAGGAGTATTGGGCCGCTGAAAGTGCGACGACGGCACTCTAAAAACAGATCTTCACAGCACAGCACGCGGTGCGCCCACCATTGCCACGAATGATAGTGTTATCGCTGGTGACTGGAAGACAGAGGGGGGGCGTACGCCTTTTTGTGGCAATTTTTATATATCCAAATTGTCACTAAAAGGCGTACGCCCCCTTCTGTTTTCGAATCAGAAGCGATAACCCTACACTCTTAAAAATGGACTTCACCGCACAGCACGCTCCTAGCCAACCATATTCTCAAACGATATCGTTATCTGCCCTGATTTGTTGAAAACGGGAGCCGTACGCCTTTTCTGTGACAATTATGAACAGCATAAGTGTCACAAAAAAGGCGTACGCCCCCATTTTCAACAAATCAGGGCAGATAACGATATCATTCGAGATGATGGTTGGCTAGGAGCGTGCTATGCGGTGAAGTTCATTTTTAAGAGTGCAGGTTTCTATGCAAACGGGACTCTGGTCGATATTGAGCATCGCGAGTTAAATGCATCCCACTGATTGGCCTCCAGCGCGTGAATGCCTATTTGAAATATCAGAACGGTTGTCACGTGGTGTCAAGTCATGTGGAAACTGTAGGCCAGGATTTAAAAACGTTTGGAACGCGTCACCTTAAAAAAATAACGATAATGCTCGTTATGTACCTGGGACCTGCTCTCAGCACCAATACACACTCTTAAAAATTAACTTCACCGCATAGCACGCTCCTAGCCAACCATGATCTTGAATGATATCGTTGTCTGCTCTGATTTGTTGAAAACGGGAGGCGTACGCCTTTTTTGTGACAATTATGAACAGCATAAGTGTCACAAAAAAGGCGTACGCCCCCATTTTCAACAAATCAGGGCAGATAACGATATCATTCGAGATGATGATTGGCTAGGAGCGTGCTATGCGGTGAAGTTCATTTTTAAGAGTGTACCATTCGTGGCAATGGTTTTGCGCACAGCGCGCTATGCGGTGACGTTCTGTTCTTAGAGTGTGGTTTTATCTTCAGTAAGGAAGGATGATAGATTGGCTTCTATCTGGGAGAAGAATACCAGTGACGAAATCGGAATAATAAACGAGCGAGCTGTCTGTGGTGATAAATACGGAGATAACTGCAACTATCGAAGACGGCGGGTCTAAGCAACACCACCTAGATAGAGAAAGCCTGCTTACTCGTCGACGTGACGCAAAAAACTAATATTCATCGAATCAGGACCGTGTTTTCAACGGTGGCAGCCAAATCACGAACGTGCTTTCATCGGTCATGGCCATGAAGACGAACCACTGTCGTCTAGGGGTGGTGATTTAACGTCCCTGCGTACTAAATGGGAAAGCTTGGAAATAAAGCGCAAATCAGTCCCAATCTTTCTCAAAACTGATTTTTCTGGAAAGCGTGTTGTACTTTTTGTCTAAATATTGAGGTCTGCAGGTTCCAGCGGCAATCATTTGCTCGTTCTTGAATTCGAATTCGCAGAACGGCGAATCGCAGTAGCAGACGAATTCTGACTATATAAATATGTCCACGTAGCGAAGGAGGGAGAGGAGGCAATAAGCAGACCTTCTGTGTCTAGGTGGCTTTGGTCTAAGCAACACCTCCTAGATACACAGGGGTGGCATCCAATATATTGCTCCGTAGACGAAAGCGTGCTGGGCGAACGCAATGCATCCTGGACAGGTCCTGGTCGCACGTCACAGCAAACGTCAAGGCACACGTGACCTTAAAGATGGCGGCGCCCGTGATCGGCGGCCAAACCGTTTGTAAACAATGCGGTTGTTGTTTCTGGACGATGTTTTGGATGTTTTTCGATCACGGTAATTATTTTTATCCGATAATCTCGCAGTAAAACGCACAGTTTTACACATAAAGGCTCGTATTGTTGACAACTTCCAAAGATGTAATGACGACCGCGCGTTAAGACTTCGAGCCGATGCGATGTACTTAAACTAAGGTGAAATGGGCTTCCATGTTGCGGAAGAAGCACCGCATAGTTTACGCAGGGAAAATACTGTCATCTCTTGGTGTTATGACGGTGAAAATATGTCGGTAAGCGGCAAAACAACATGTAAACAAAGTCACATGACCTCAAAATGACGTTTTCTATGACGTACGACCAGGACAAGATGGCAGTTTTGCCAAAAGCACCCGCTTGAGGGTAGTTACAACAATGGCGGGTTTGTGTCACCCCTGTGCCTAGATAGCATCAGGCCTGCGCCCCACGTGACACAGCGTCACACAGAAGGCAGGGGCGGATCTGGCCACTTGTCGGTGCGTAGCGCAGCGTCGTCTCCATAGTAACGCGTGCTGCACGTGACCCGGTTCGTCGTCAGAAGGAAGAAGTGACCTTACTCGCAGCCTGCCACCGTCGCCGGGCGTGTGGCGTTCGTAGCCATTGGGCGAGGAGGTCAGCCGACGCAAAACGCTGCGATGTTCGTCGTTGAAAATGGCGCTTGTGTACGCGTTTCTAGTGGAACAAGGAGCCGCTTCAAGTCAACGAGGACATTTCGTGTTCACAAGGATGTCTTCACGTGGTTGTCGGAAGAGCAGCTTGTTTCCTTCTTCCGACTGTCCAAAGCCTCGTGTATACACATACAGGATGTACATATATGGAAACATGGACATGACATTGAGTGTTTCCCATGTAGGGAATGTTATCACCCGCATAAGCTGAGTTAGTGTGTTTGTAACCCACCATTGTGAAGTTAACTTCGTCTTGCACAAACATGACATTCCTTTATTTATGAAATATTTGGACACTGCAATAAAAAAAAAAAAAAACTAGCAATACTTGCGCTATTCATTTGTATGCTTTTTCTGCAGAAGCTTGTGCGCAAAATATTGTGATATTGGAACCAGTTCCTACGGGAATGAGCCAGCACATATTTTATTGTCCGTATTGTTAGTAACTCTGATTGGCAATCCTAGTATAGGCGGTCAATGCTTCCTGCGGTCCGCCGTTGTTGTTCCACCATTCTCCTTCGTTCTTCAAGGAGTTGGGGCGATATTGATGGTGGCACCTGCCTCCTCCTCCGTCGACATCTGCCTCCGCTCCGCACATTTTGAGCTTGGCTGCTTGCTGTAGCCGGCAACTCTCTGGAAGCCTCAGCAGGCTGTGTGTCGCCCTGAGCTCTTACCCGAATAACTGCTTAGTTTAGTTGTACAACTAAAAAGGAGGAGGAGGTCACTCGAAATGCTCAGCACGTAAGTCCACCAAATAACTTTATCCTCGTCAGTATAGCAATCTTCCACGCGGCGTATAGTGCACAGATCACCGTCCTCGTCTTCTACGAATGTAATGCTAAAATAAAATACGCAATTAATCTTCAACACATGTTTCGCGTGAAAAGAAAAAGAGACAGCTCCGAGCACCGAAGGATTCTCTTCGAGCCGATGACGGCAGCAGACGAAACTGCACTGCATTCGCAGTGGCTGATTCGTGTCTTACGTGCTCATCTAGCGAAGGATGTGCAAGAAGGCTTCTTTCCACGCGGTAACAAAATTTATATTTCTTAGAGGTAAATACAAAGTAAGTTAATGTCGTCAAATTTAGGCTTTTTGCTTGACAGACTTGCGTCTGCCATTGAGAGTATAGCGTCATTGCTCCTCGCGCTAGCAAGGCTCGCCTACCCAGCGGACGACGGTGCCGACCACTTCAGACCGTGCGTCGGCAGCACGCGCTTGCCCCACGGTGGGCGTTGCCACGTTAGGCCGACGCAATGGCCAGTAATCCGCCTCTGCTGTGGATGCTGCTATGACGTCAATTAAAGAGCGAACAACAGAAAAGCTCGAAGCAGCTCGAAATGCTCACGCATGCCTCCGTGAGTCGGGCAGTGCGCAGGCCTTCTACTATCTAGTGTTGGTCTAAGGCAGGGATGGGCAGTATTTAAATACATTGTAGTTAAAATACTATTTAACATATAGATACACGTATTTATATTTTGTATTAAAATACAATCTCGAAAAAGGTAGTTATATTTCAATACCAATTTTCGGGTATTTATTCTTGTAAATACCTTATAAATACTCCTAAATGTACTGACTCATATCTTAAAGTCGCCTTGCATTTGACCTTTCGGGAAGAAGGCGAGTTTGGGGTGCAGTTAGCATGCGCATGCGACAAACCATTTTAGATGGCAAGTTTTTCACTGTTGTTGCGGACAACGGCCGCGACTAACAAATTACGTTGCTGTACGAAGCATCTTCGTCAAATTTAATACAAGCATTTGTTCATCGGCACCTGTGGAGATGCTGTTGTTCTTTACGAATTTGATTGTACGGCCGAACAGAAGATGCCTATAAGATGCAGTCCTCGACAAACTTCTAATATTAAAATCGCCATGATAATCTAACAAATAAATGCTATTGTTCGTTGTTGATTTGTTCATATGATCATCGTTATTTCTGCAATTCCAGATGACATTTTCCTCACAATATTTATGGTTGTAGTTACGGTATTTACATACTGTATTTATATTTTGTATTTAAATACTCATGTTGGAAAGTATTTATGAAGAGTGTTTAGATATCTATTTCAACAAAGTACTTTCTGTTCATATTAAAATACTTAAAAAATGTATTCATGCCCATCCCTGGTCTAAGGGTAGTTTCACACATCCGTTTGTGTCGTCCGTTTGCTTCAAATATAGAAGCTAAGGGCAATCGAGCCCCGTATCCAATGGGTCCGTTTTGCCTCCGTTGAAAACACGAACGAGAAAAACATTGTGTCGCGAACGCCTCTAGACCCACGTTTAAACGCACCAATCCGAGTTACCAGCAGATCTTGTGCATAACGCTTGACGAGCTACACACGAGTGAAGCGCATCGAACCGCATGACAAAAGTGGCGCAGCAGGATTGCTCGACGCGGCGCATTGTGGTGGGGTAGGCGTTCCGTGCATACCTAAAACCCCATCAGGAAAAAGATAACGTAATTAGGCTTAGGTACCGGGCCGTGTAATTGCGTGTCCCAACATTAACATCACGTCCAGCATAATTCATAGTCAGGACTAGAGTGATAGTGCACTCATCAATCTTAAGGCTTTGTATATGCATAGTACCTCGAAGGAATGAGACAACGTAAATGAGGTGTTTAATAAAGAAAGACATGTATATATATATATATCAATGGCGTAACTGCTAGATTTGTTAATATTAACTGCGAGGTAATGGATATAATGCGTGCATATAGATGAGGCGAGACGTGCGTTGGGTTTGAAAGAAGTCCGCTTTTTTCTCGTCCTGTAGGTAGCGAGACGCGCTTTTTCGAAGCAGCAGCGCGGGAGGGGGGTATACAGCGTTTGTTTCTTGGTTTCGAGGCTAAAGACAGATGTGGTTAGCTGATATTCTACCTATCAAAACATCCTGACAAAGGGTGTTCTTATCCCTGGTTGGTTAGGCACTCTTGGGTAGTAATTAAGTTAGAAGTAACTTGTAACTTACTATATTGTTACTAACGTTTTGCAGTAACTATTGTTACTTTCCACTATAGTTAACGCTTTTGGTTTAAAGTAACTGTTAACTATAACTACGTTACTCAGGAATGGCAATGTTTTTCACGTGTCAGGCTCCTAGCGTCGTTTTTGCGGAGGCTTCCAATGCACTGCGGTGTTTCCCAATCAGGAATATTCATCTTATACGCAGCCAGGATAGCCTTAGACTAGCTCAAAGTGCGTTGTTATTGCCCTTGGGAAATCCTCTGTGTATAACACGGTATAAGCATGCTTGGTCGATACAAGTGCAAACAAATACAAAGTTTTTGAGAGTTAGGTTTATTTGGCTTTTGTTTTCTTAAAAGGTAGATGTACAGTAACTAAGTTACTTTAAAACCAGCTCCTGTAGCATAGTGGTTAGGACGAGACTGGGAGGCAGAGGTGGGGAGTAATGCATTACAAAGTAATGCATTACCGGTAATGCATTACTTTTGAGTAATGAGTAATGGTAATGAATTACGTTTTGCCATCAAGTAATGAGTAATGGTAATGCATTACATTTCGACTGAGTAATGCAGGGTGGCATTACTCATTACTTTTGTCGAATGTTCATTGCGCCACGTGAAGATTGGGAACATCCAGGTTTTCTTCAACCCCCTTTAACAATGAGCACAAGGCAACAAGGAAAGAGAAAGGCACATGTGCAGCCTGGAGAATTCTGCAAGAGTTCAACAGTCGGCGGTGTGTGTCACAAGTGTCTGCATGATGATATCACCGATTTTCGCTTGTGCGCATTTGGAGCAAAGGAAAATCAATGAAATAGAAACATAGCCTCTATGAGGGTAATACGTAACAATTGCCGGTGGGATTCACTGTTTTGGTATGGTACCGTGTTAGCTTCTCTTGTGCTGTCAGAGGTGGTTTTTCTGCCAGGACAGAACTGTATAGCTGGGCCTCATCCGCCGGTTCCATAATGCTAGAAAAGGCATCATCTGCAATAAATCTTATCTATAGCTTTTGCCTATCAGACTCGCTTCTGCGGGGATTTAGTGGCACCGATTTGGGGACACTGGGGTGGCTTTTGCCTATAGCAAAAAAAAGCAAGGAAAAGACTTATGCACAGCACCTTTGAAGCTTATGTCCTAAAACGTAAATGTAATGCCAGAGTAATGACATTACTTCGTTAAAGCAATGGCATTACTAATGCATTACTAATATCCAAAAAGTAATGAGTAATGTAATGCATTAGTTTTTTAGACAAGTAATGAGTAATGGTAATTCATTATAAAATAAAAGTAATTTCCCCACCTCTGCTGGGAGGTGATACAGGTTCGAATCCTGTCACCGGCTGTGCTGTCTGAGGTTTTTTCCTTGGGTTTTCCGAAGACTTTCCAGACGAATGTCGGCACAGTTGCCCCTGAAGTCGGCCCAGGACGCATACTAACCCTCCCTGTCCCCCATTCCTTCCTGCTGTCCTCTCTCCATCTATCCACGTCTGTACGCCGCTCATAGCCACAGTTGCTTCGCGGCGCTAACACGGAATAAAAATAAGTTACTTTAAACCAGCGGCATGGCAGCCAAGGTCGTGCTGAAGACTGGGAAGCGGTGGGCTCGAATCCTACCGACGGCTAAGGCTTTCCCTGGGTTTTCCGAAAACGTTCCAGACGAATGTCGGCACAGTTCCCCCTGAAGTCGGCCCAGGACGCATACTAACCCCCCCTGTCCCCCATTCCTTCCTGCTGTTCTCTCTCCATCTATCCACGTCTGTACGCCGCTCATAGCCACAGTTGCTTCGCGGCGCTAACACGGAATAAAAAAAAGTTACTTTAAACCAGCGGCATGGCCGCCAAGGTCGTGCTGAAGACTGGGAAGCGGTGGGCTCGAATCCTACCGACGGCTAAGGTTTTCCCTGGGTTTTCCGAAAACGTTCCAGACGAATGTCGGCACAGTTCCCCCTGAAGTCGGCCCAGGACGCATACTAACCCCCCTGTCCCCCATTCCTTCCTGCTGTCCTCTCTCCATCTATCCACGTCTGTACGCCGCTCATAGCCACAGTTGCTTCGCGGCGCTAACACGGAATAAAAAAAAGTTACTTTAAACCAGCGGCATGGCCGCCAAGGTCGTGCTGAAGACTGGGAAGCGGTGGGCTCGAATCCTACCGACGGCTAAGGTTTTCCCTGGGTTTTCCGAAAACGTTCCAGACGAATCTCGGCACAGTTCCCCCTGAAGTCGGCCCAGGACGCATACTAACCTCCTTGTCCCTTATACTCCTTCCTGCTGTCTTCACTCCATCTGTCCACATGTGTACTCCGCTCATAGCTACTGTGCACAAAAAATCAGTTACTTTAACGCGGTAACTGTAGCTGTAACTAGTTTCATTTCAAAACGAGTGACTGTAACTCAGTTGCCATTTTTGCAGAATAATCGTAACTGTATCTTACTTTTTTTTTAGTAACATACCCACGACAGGTTACAAGTGCAAATGGTTTGCAGAGAAAACTCCTGTGCTTCTCCTCTTCCCATTTTAAGCCTCTTTCCACCGTGTTAGCTCTGTAGTATATTTCCTATAGCCCTCTATAGCAACAGCATCCCGCAGTGCCGCAGCGAAATTAACGCATAGTCAAGATTCAAGATTCCTTTATTAGTGCAATGTACGATTACAAAGTACAAGAGGACCGTGAGGGCGAACCCTGTAAAACGGTCCTTATACCCACGTGCATAATTTTACACAAATGACTTGCGGGAAGCAGAGAAAACAAAATGCATACATAACCTATTAGATAACATATCTCGAAGGAAAAGAAGAAAGAAAAAGAAAAAAAAGAGAAGACACAGAAACTGCAAAAGGTAACGGATATGTACATAACCTATGCATGATTATACATTTTTAAACACAAGGATCATCATAACTGCCTCGAAAATAGGCTCGGCAAGAGTGTTTGAACGCTGCATACTTATCGATGGATCGTATGGCAATAGGAAGCTCGTTCCACAGACGAGTGCCAAAAGCAGAAACAGAGAAGAATCCAAGGTTAGTGCGGAAGGTGGGGCTGTAGAGAGAAAGTTGTAGACTCCTAAGGGAGTAAGATGTGTGAGGAATGTGCAGCTGCACAGTTCGAATCGGTCGGCTGTCCCATAGAAAAAAGTACGCATCAATAGTGACATCTTATATTTCAGGAGGTCGAAGATGTTAAGCACAGAGAGTAGAGGAAACGCAAATGACACATGGTCCCGGGGGTTCAAAGAAAGCATAATTCTCAGGGCTCGCTTCTGGGCTACGAGTAAGGGACGAAGATGAGAAGTGTACGTCAGGCCATATACCTCGAGGCCGTAGTTTATATGCGAGTGCACCAGCGCATAGTAAACGTTCAGGAGCATTGAGGTCGGAACTAAGTGCCGTAGTTTTGAAAGCGCGTAGAGCCCCCCAGATATTTTGTTACGGACCGAAGTGATATGTGGCTGCCAGTTTAGATGTTCATGTAGAATTACACCTAAAAAGCGCACTGAAGCAACACGTGTAAGAGCATAGTTCCCGAAGTGAAGTTGTTTGTCACTAACGTCAAGACGCTTCTGAGGAGGGTGAAAGACGATATATGATGTCTTCTCCAGGTTAATAACTAATCTGTTACACAGTAGCCAGTAGCGGTACCTGTCAAGGACACTGTTTGCTTTAGAGAATAGAGATGAAAGATTATCAGATTCTATGAATATGTTGGTGTCATCCGCGTAGAGAAAACAGCTGGTAGAAAGGTGATTAGGTAGATCGTTAATGTAAACGAGAAATAAGAACGGACCCAGAATCGAACCCTGAGGCACACCCGCTCCTATAGACCCAACATCAGAGCAGCTCTCATCCTGGATAACGAATTGATCCCTGTTGCACAGGAAGCTCTGTAATAATTGTAATGGTGTTCCTCTAACGCCATAGCGCTCCAGCTTCTGTAGTAGAATTTTATGATTGATTAAGTCAAAAGCTTTAGAGAGGTCGACGAAAATACCTATAGTTAAAAGTTTCTCTTCAATGTTCATTCTGATCTTTTCTGTGGCATAAATCAGTGCGCTAATGGTGGACTTGTTTTTGCGGAAACCAAATTGAGATGGAGAAAGTAGCTTGTTCAAATCGAAAAAGCTCTCTAGTCGACGTAGGATAAGTTTCTCAAGAACCTTACTGACGGCTGAGAGCAACGAAATGGGTCGATAGTTGGAAGTGTCGGTACGATCCCCACTTTTAAAGATAGGTAACACCTTAGCAGTCATTAATTCTTGGGGATAAATACCTTCAGTGAATATTTCGTTAAATAGCTCCGAAAGAGGATCAGCGAGATAGTTACAAAACATTTTGAGAAAAATGGGAGAAATGTTGTCATGTCCGGATGACTTAAGCGGTTTCAGCCCGTTAATAACAGAAATGACTTCAGAACGGTCTGTCGGTGTCAAGAAAAAAGAAGTGTCATTTCGAGCAGGCATAGGGGCCGCTGGAAGTGGGTCTACAGGCGGACAAAGACGAGTTGCGACGTTACAAAAATAGTTATTGAACTGATTTGCAATTTCCTTCGGGTTTGTAGTAGACGTTCCGTCCTGCGTTAGCCGGCGCGCACCAGTGGGAGTTACATTAAGCTTTCTTGATAGCGCAGTGTTTATTGTCCGCCATATCAATTTGGGGTCACCAGCAGAGCTGTCTATAGCTGAAGAAAAGTAGTTTCGCTTTGCAAGCCTCAAGGTATCTCTAAGCACGTTACTGTACCTAGAATATCTAGCACGAAGACGTGTGTTCAGCGGGTTCAAGCGAAGTTTCCTATACATGTTGTTTTTGTGCTTAATGCTCCTTAGGATTGCCTTCGTAATCCAAGGCTGCCTCACAGCTGTGCGCCGACTAGATATGGTTTGAGTAGAATACTGCTTAATTGCGTCGGAAATAGTGGAGATAAAGAAGCTAAACTTTTCACGCACATTTGAAAAGCGATGAAAGTCCCACATCTTTTGCGAAAGGGATCTTTCAATAGCTTTGTAGTTCACATGGCTGCGTACCTGATGTCCGGCTAATTCCGCTTTTTCACAGCAACCACCAATGTAAATAATTTCATGGTCTGAAATGTCGCAATGTAGTCCATTATCTCTTTCACTTCACCCCTTCCTGGATTCCAATAAACCTGAACGACTAAGCGGCCAATTTCGGGCGAAACGGTTGCTCTTTGCTGTACGTACATCTATACGTACTCCTCAACCGTTCTCAATTGCAACCTATTTCCCCGTGGCCTAGCTTGCTTTTCGATCTCTCTGAGCATTTAGATTTGTATGTATGTATATTGCGAGCGAATCTCTTCTCTAGTTCAGTAGAACGTGCGTGTGAATGTTTGAAAGAAGGAACGTTGCTCAAACCCTACTTGTCTGAACGTGTACATTGTGCGGCTGATCCGCTCACTGATGATAGTCCCGTGGTCATGCTGGACACTGGGAGGTGGTGGGTTCGAATCCTACCACCGGCTCTGTTGCCTGAGGTTTTTTCTGGGTATCACGGCAAATTTACCAGACGGCAAGCTCTCCTAGAAGTGGACCACGGCGCGTACTAACCCACTGTTTCCTCGTGTTCAACCGTCCACAATTGTACACTTTTTAGACGTCCGTGCCCCGGAGAATAGAAATCTTCTGAGGACGCAATGGCAGCCCAGCCGACGTGGCTTAGTTCATCGCAAAAAGAACGAAAGAAAAAGAACTGTAAGCGTATTGAAAGTGTTTGAACGTATCGAAAACGTGTGTGTGGCGTCGGGAGCGTGTATCAACAAAGATGAATCGTTGGGTATATGGGGAGAGCAACAACAACTATACAATAGACGGCAATGACAATTAAGGCCAAATGATTTTTGTGTTATCAAGCGGCAAGTAGTAGAGCCTGAATACTTGTGTGCGCCATTAACGGCAAGCCAGAATACAATTGATTTGGGTAGACAGAGCAAAGAGCATAAAGGCAGATGCAGCGATATAGAAGACCGCTACACTGTATCTTCCAAAGAGCGAATGTGTGCAATGCGTTTCTGATGACCAAGCTTCTGTATTTGTTACAAGTGCACCCCAGTTGCACCCCATCATCATCCAATGTATGTGTGTGTGTGTGTGTTGTTACAAGTGTTGCAGCGCTCGAGAAAAAATGCAAATATTTTTCGTAGACTTTTTGCGACTTTCGTTTGGAACTCAAGCATTGAAGCTACGACAAGGGTAAATCTTTTTAATGGACCGCAGCATGTTTTTGTCACGCAATTGGTGATGAGATTGTTCTTTCTTAGAGAAATACGGCGCCCAATTCTAGAGGTTGTGGAAAGATGCATTGAATTCCACTATCTCAGAGGTACTAGAGCTTCTGTTAAAATAAACTGTATACGGCTAACGGACTATTCCAGAGAGATGGTAAATTTCCTGAAGATACGGTTCGCCATAGGCCATTCTCCATTCTCCACTTTCTGTATCGAAAAAGAGATTGACGGCTGACCTGGTTGACACACTTTTCCCAGTACTGATATAGAGGCAAGTGCCAACCGAATAGCCAGAGAAAGACGTTGTTTGTGGATTCAAGCAAATGCTTGTCGAGCCTAGAATGAAAGCTGTTTCCTTTAGGCTGCACACATTGAAGCTGCCATGGTTAAAATGTACTTTTTGTGTGTGTGTGCCGTGGAACGTGAACTGTAGATTTTGTGAAGTACCGGAGAGGACTGATCGTGTATTTATTTACTGCACAGAAGCCCAGTTCTATTGGAATGACGTTCAACAAAATTATAGCTAGAGTTACATCTGAATCGGCGCATGATTAGATTTCTCCTTTTACCCCCAGGGGAATCCTGTAGATTTGACACAATAGTGCTGGTTTTGCTTATGGAAAAAATCAGAAGAAACCCCAGTTGCCCCCTTGACACTGTTTAAGAAAGATGTGATTGAGCTCAGAGTAACTCTGGCCAGAGGTTTAGTAGTATCTGATTGGGTAGGAAAATATTGCTATGTAAGAACGCGATGGTGATCATATAATACAAGTACTACGTTCTTTGTATTGACTAATTATTGTGTTGCGTCAAAATAAAGTATTGTTAATCCGTAAATAAACAGTGTCACATGAGGCGTAGCGAATGCTACTGTACATGTAGTTTCTGTATAGGGTGCGTGACGTAAGACCGACCAGAATTTTTTATAAAAAAGCTATGAGAGCAGCATATAGATGTTGTTCTTGCTGTTGAGTTCTACGGCAAGGCGGACATCCTCTGGAAGAGAGTATGTAACTACCAGATGACTAATTACCTGCAACGCATTAATTACATTTTAAATTACGGAATTTCGGGCAAAAGCGAGATAGCAGATTGAGAGACTATCCTCGTTGAACGCCATTCCACGTTTAAAAAATCCTGAAACACGCACGTGCGCTAAAATATCCATCCCCGAATTTTAGGATGCAAATGAGCCGAAACCGAAAAAGGGCGCATGAGGAGCACATCATCCACGCCGACGGAGGCTTATCTGGGCCGGAAAGCGGTTTATCTGGCCAGCTCACGCCACCCTCATCTTCTTATATTTGTTTTTACTTCATCTTTGCGATATATTTTGATTAGCAATAGCAAGCCGACCTTTGGTCAGGCTGACCTTTCCGAAATAAACGTATATCCCCCCCCCCCCCCCCCCCCGGCCAACTGAGCGGCACCTACTGCAAATCACGTGGCCCTTTGACGTGAAATGCGCGCCGTACTCCCCGCCTTAACGGTCACCGCGGTTTGGGTTTCGGCTCACTTGCATATCAAAATTCGGGGATGAATATTTTAAAGCACATGTGGGTTTCAGGATTTATAAACGTGAAATGGCTTGCAACTGGGATGGTCTCTCAATCTGCCATCTCGCATTTTCCCGAAATCCCCTAATTAAAAGTTAATTAATGAATTTTAGGTAATTAGCCATCTTGTAGTTGCACACTCTCTTTGAGATGATGACCGCCTGGCCGTAGAACTCAACTGCAAAAACATCTCTGCAGCTCTCATAACTGTTTTATAAAAAGCCTGGTCAGCCTCTTACGTGACACACCCTGTATATAGTACGTACTATACGTTAAATTAAAAGCTGAATAGAAAAAAAAAAGTCCACAGCTGCTTAGCGGCTAAGGTAATTAAATTCTACGCCGAGACTGGAAGGTAACCCGGGTTCAAATCCCGGTACAGATTGTACTGTCTGGGCGTCTTCCCTGGGTTTTCCTCGGGCCCAGTAAGGGAGATGTCTGCTGGTATCCTAGGAAGTCGACCCGCGCGACGCACGATTACACTCGAACAATGCCGGCCCCAGTAGCTCAGTCGGTAACGTGTTGGCCTACGTAGCTCAAGATCACGGGTTCGATCCCGGCCGAGGACAGGAGGAGGCAGACACGAGGTAAACATTGGTTCCAGCACCGCGTGCCCGAGATTTCAGGCGCCCGTCAAAAGAACCCCAGATGGTCGAAATGACGGTCGAAAATGGTCGAACCTGCGGCACGCGCACCATGTCGCCACACAAATAGGAAGATACACTTTACGTGTGTTTCTACCACAGTTACCCACACTGCTGGAGCAATATGCCGGCAGGGTGACCGCTTGGCAATCATACGCTGCCAACTAACCGATGCCAAACAGAAGAGTCTTCGTGTATCTCGTTTATCATGCCCATGACAGATGGGAATGCTCGGTGCACTTTCCCTTAGATATAGCGGTGACAGCCTCACACGGCATTAGCGAAAATACGCTGGAAAGCAGCATTAGACAGATGATCAATCAATATGATCGACTGTGAAAGCAAAGTTTGAAATCATGTTTCGTAACGCCGATTTCACTTTGGAGTTAACCGTGCATTGAGTCAGCGCTGCGTTTTATAGGTGGCCTTTCAGGATTGTGATACCCTCTACCAGTCTTACGTCAAGGTTTAAGCATGGTTTAAACTACTACGTTTCATTGCGTGCAGACGCGGGCGAACGATGGTTACATTGGCTTTCCGCAGCAGATGAGTTCACGGAAGGAGTTCGCCCGAGCTGAACTTTTTCTGACGCAAGCACCAAGCCGCAAGCGGAAACCAGTCGCCGCCTTCTACGCGTGCGTTAAGGCGCTGCTCTTCTTCAATGTGAGATGAATTTCAATTTGGCTGCAGCGAACGTGGAGCGCATAGAGTAGCATGAAAGAAAATGCTCTTACTCTTTAACACTTTAATTACACTCAAACGAACTGCACTTTGTGTCACGGCGGCGGATTTAATTCTTTCGCGTATTTTCATCCCTCCTTCATCATCTTCATCTAATGTTCCACGTGCAATGGGGTAAGGTACCGCACCACCGCGGTGAAACTACCCATCTTATCGTCATCATCTATTGTTCTTGTTGTTGCGGACAACCCCAAACGTGGACTTGAAGCTCTCCACCATAACGCTTCGTGAAAGGCGCGCATTTCACGCTTGCGGTGCTCGCATATATGTGAACACTCCAGAGGATCGCTTGTGTCGCACGTAGACACAGGTGCCCGCACGCAATGAAACCCGAGTATGAACCACTGTGGTATGAACCAAGCTTTATTTGATCGACGAAGCGTTTAAGATCATCACCACTACTAATCCGCATCATCGCCATCATCCTGCACCTTCATTGGCATCATCATTCCAGGAGTTTTCCACCAAAGTAACTGGTGCGAGGGATGTGGAGTTGCGGGCCTCACATTAATGAAGCCAAAATCTCCATTTTATTTTTTCTTAAACCCAACCATGGGCAAACATCATTACAGTCCTGTATTCAACGCGCAAGGTATTGACATACAAATTGACAAATAACAATACAAAATCAATTGAAGCCTCCGATAATTAACTATATAAGCGACCATAGGTGGGCATTTTCTGCGGCCTCACTCATCCTCACCTCACGAAGCACAGACTTCATTGGCCTCACTCACCCTCACCAAATTTTCCTCACCAGTAACTAAACCTCACACGCCCTCACCCTCACATTCCATTTTAAATTTTGCCCTCACAAACCTCACCTCAGGGCATCGAGATCCCGAAAGGCCTCACCATCCTCATCCTCACATGCCTTCACCTCATGAGGCTATTCACAACCCTTATGGCCTCACGTATCTTCAGCTCATGAGAGTCCTCATCCTCACGTGTCCTCACCTCATGAGGGCCCTCATATCCTCACGGCGCCTCACGTACTTTCGCCTAATGAGGACCTTCATGGCCTCACGACCCCTCATCCTCACGAGCCGTCGCCTCGGGAATACCCTCATGGCCTGACATGTCTTCAGGTCATTAGGAGGCACATGAGCTTCATAAGAACTTCCCGGCGTGTTCACATGACACGTCGGCGTTGAACTACTGTGTCGGTAGCTGGTACTATTGATACTACGCGGCATTAAACTGCTTATAGGGTTTCGTGCTGGTGCTTGGATAAATTTGGTAACAGTTGTTACTGTCACAGTGAGGTTTAACATTAGTGTTGGGCATCAGCAAAGAGGAGCCCGAACCCATCACCTCATTCGTGAGGCCCCTCACAAAAGGCCTCATGGCCTCAACCGTGATATCCCTCACGAAAGGCCTCACGGCCTCATCCCTGAGGTTCCACACGAAAGGCCTCACAGCCTCATCCGTGAGGTTCCTCACAAAGGGCCTCACGGCCTCATCCGTGAGGCTCCTCACGGAGTACCTTATATCCTCACGTATTGATGGCCTCACAACGACTGGCCTCATAAGGGCCCTCACGGTGGGCTTCATGAGGGACAATGCCTCACGACTGTCCTCGTGAGGAACGTTCAGCGTGGTCTGGCCTCACTCACCCTCACCTCATCGTCGTGAGGTGAGGGTGAGGCGTCTTCATGAGGGTCCTCATCAGTGAGGACGCCCAGCTATGTAAGCGACCGGGTATGTTTCATCTGTAGAAAGTAACAAGAACAATAATTTCTTCGACCGATCATTGTTGTTTTGACTCATGTATTATGGCGGCGTAAGGTAACGACTTTTACGAATGTATCTGAAGCCCCGAGAATGGCAGGATTTATTGGCAGAAAAAACAAAACAAAAAGAAACAGGAAAAAGAAAGATAAAAGGGGAAAGGTCAGCCATGCAGCACGTCGGCTTGCTGTTCCCTAAACAAATAATAAAAAAATCGATAAATAATAACAATTAAAAAAAACCCGGTCACAGGGAGCCCAGGAGGCCCGTATCCCGCAGAAAGCGGAGCATCGCCGCGAGAAATGTTAGCATGAGGCTTTCTTTATCAAACTGCTGTGAGAGGACATGCCGACGAGGATTTCCAGCTTGCATTTACGATACATGCGTAGCGTTTACGTATGCGGGCACAACTATAATAACAGCGATGACTACAAGCTTCATATCTGTTCGTAAAATGTTTGCTCGCGTACATTCTAATCCGGTACTGCGTTGGGAGAGTACTGCGTTAGTTACAAATACACTGACTTCCACGGCCCCAAAAAAACAAAGAAAAAAAAAACTCCTCTCAAACAAATTATGTTTTAAAGCAAAATACGAAGCTCTCATTTTCGGAGGCCTCCTGATATATGTCTTCTAGTAAAAATAAAAATAAAGGCTATCAGGACGTTGTGTTAGGTATAACTCAGTGGAGCTTTCAACAGCATCGCTTGTACACGTACAGAGGACAACATTAGCTGCCGCGCGTCGCTCCAGCCGTCTGTTATATGTGGCGAACGTGACCCATGCATGGCTGTGTCGTGATCTTCCTTTTATGTATTGCCATTGTTGCTGTGATAGATCGTTAACTGCGTGGATGTGTCTTGTTTCCCGCTACGACTTCGCCATGAAAAAATTGTCTTTCGCGTATGGGTTTGAAAGGGGCTAATACAAGAATTGAGGTACGCAACTACGCGTTGTGAGGGTTGTGTCGAGCTTTTTCTTGTATGTTTAATTGCCTCATACACTACAATGGTACGTTGATACAAGATGCTTGCGCTGTGTATGACGCGTCGCGATCGGGTAGATACGGGATCACTGAGGCAGGGTGGCGGACATTGTAAACAGTTGGGAGCAGTAGTGAAATAGTCAGTGAAGATGAATGGTGTGGAAAAATTTAGTGACTAACCGCTGACTGGAAAGTGCTTTGTCTGCATGCCTATCTTCCGCAGGTGATTTGAGTGACCTCAAGGTGATGCTACACGATGGAAGGTGGCGGGATCGGTATCTTAGGGTTTCCACGAGGTTCGAGGCTATGTCTGATGTCCACGCCAGTACAGCGCGCGTAGCCACAGTTGCTTCGCGGTGAGAACAAGAAATAGCATATACAGGAGAAAAAAGTTGGTAGTGTGTCCGCCTACAGGTTGCTTACAAAAAATCCGCATACAGATCCCAAGGTTTCGAGTTCGAATCTGGCCGTGGACGCCAGCGACTTGGATGCAGGGTACAGTTTGCTCAGACACGTCGTCTTGATCATGATCACAGGTGCCCCGCGACATAAAACCACGAATGGTTACCTACGAGTACATACACATGACACTTGGTGCCTCGCAAGTGTTTTACCCCAGCACAGGTTTTATAGATCTGCAACACGTGTAAGAAAAGTGGAACCTTTTGTGAAGTCGTCCTTTGTGCGCGGCACCGACGCTCATAGAGGCACAATTCGTCCTCTCTCTCTCATTAACAGAATGCTCCGTGCCGGTATAAAAAGGACGAGAAACGTCACTCCTATTGAACCGTCAGAGAAGCCCCTTTCTGGGATCCATTTTTACGATGAGCTCGGGCTTCGTCGGAGATAAAGCACGAGAGCGCAGAAAGGAGGCGTTGTTCCTGGGCTGACTTCTTGCCACCATTGGTGCGTGTCTTTTCGTTTCCGCTCGCATGCATGCCGTATCGCTCGCGACCTCGTGTTCAAGTACGAGTGCTTTTTTTACGTGGTTTGTGCGGGGATAACTTGAGATGCGGAAACAGAAGTTGTCGCCTACTCAAGACGAAAGTCTTCGAAGAGTTACTTGTTTAGTGGAATGTTGATAAGGTTTAAGTGAGAAGAAAGAGCAGGGGATCTTTTTCATTTGTACGTTGGAAGAACCGAAGGAAGACAAGGAGGCGACGACTACTTCTGAAATGAGAGATTTGAGATTGTTTATCATCAGTCACTCGTTGGTTACACTTTCGTGTTAAAATTCTGGGAGGTTGTGCCAATCCATTCTCCGACCGGCTGTCTCAGGTTTTCTCTAGGCTTTCCTGCGCACATTTGCGTTGTTGTGCTTTAAAGAAATCAAAACTACTCTTTACAGACTCACATACCTACTACATTGTCTACGTCTTTTGTGCTCGCTTGTGCGCATTATTCTGCTTCTAAATGAGCAATCTTTCTATCGTAAATTACGTGGGCTAACCGCAGTGAATGGGTCGTAACTCACAAAAACTTGTGATAGAATGCTACACGTCTCAGAACAGCTAATGTATTACATAATATGTGTATAAGTCGTGAAGGCCATGTAGAAACGATAAGTCTACCTCAAATTGAACGTTACTATAAAAACCGGCATCACTGATGACCACGAACACTAAATCATTTCCTTCGTAACTGTTTCACGCACTCTGATATTCGGCGACTAATATCACAATCCGGTTATGGAAAAGTTTGGGTTAAACATCAAGTAACAATATTTGCGAGCTTAGTATACTCAATACTCGTGTACAGTGAGATGAGAAAGTTGGCGAGCACGGCCTTTCCGAGAAAAGCAAGATTGGTTTAAAAGCAAGAGAAATCCCCCGAAGGTTGAGCAAACAGGAAAAATAATTTCTCTCCAGCGATGGGAAATTTCGGCGCTGAAGCTAGCAGAACGAAGTGAAAGGTTACGACTTACTTTTTTTTTTTCGAAAACAGTTTCCCTTCTGTGAGGGTAGTTTACATAGCAAATGTGAATCAAGCGTTCTTTTTTTGGAAACTTATCGTTCCCTCAGTTCTTTTGGTTCGAGAAGCCCACGTGAACTATTCACGTTCTGTTCCCGGTGCGTGCTAATGCAATTTTATTGTGCTAATTATTTTTCTTATTTTTATTTTGCTAATTCAATTTTATCACACGATGAGGAAGCTCGACAAAAAGCAGCAAGGCTGCGGGGCTTGACAAAGGCAGAGACCCCCGTAATAAGAGTAAAGCAGCACTGCAGTTACATATGAGAAATGTTTAAATGTATTGACAATGTAAAGAAATACGTGATACATCTACCGACCACCTCTGAGAAGAAGCTACTAATTTATACTTGTAACCATGTCACCATATGTAACCAGAATTGTCTCTCATCTTCACAAAACCACCGTTCTCATTTTGTTGTTGTTGGATTCGAGAAATGTCTTCACCATATTTCTTCGAAAAATCGTAGGTTACAAAATAATGGTGTAGCGGGAGATTGAGAAATCGAACTCTACCTCAAGGCTGTGATGTCTGAATTTCTCCGGCAGGTTTACCAGTCTAATGTCGGCGTAGTCTCCCGGAAGTCGGCCCAGGATGCATACCCTAACTCTCTTGTCTCTCACACCCTCCTGCTGTCTACGTCGACGTGTGTACAGCGCTCATGGGCACTGTTACTTCGTGGTGCTAACACGTGTAGCAACATGGAATAGAAAAAAATAGAATAGAAAAGAAATACGATAGAAATGAATTATGATATTTGAAGGAATACCAGACACATTCGTAATATCGAAATGGGACGACGCCAAAGTGAACATGTATGTACATCCCGTCTATGGAGTAGCTTGACACTCTGCCCCATGTCGAGTTTAAAAGAGAAAAGCAGTAACGAGCTGTCGGCGTCGCAAAGAGACTCATTTTGAAAACAGCACCGGTTCCTCAGCCTCGACAGACGTATATTGCCGTTGGGGCTCTCTTCACTCAAGTGATGGCCGGAAGAAGGAATTATTTTTGGACTTGCCCAAACAACATTGCCGAATCCAGTCATCTTGTTTATCTTTGTCTCTGCTTCTTTCGAGTGTCTCGAGACTTCCTATGAACGAAGCAACGGGAAATGCAAATGTCGCATCAGTATGTATTACCCCTACACTGTAAACAGGGGTTGACCTAGTTGACCTCGTCCAGAGTGGTTTGCTGAAGAGACAAGTGCAGGTGTCCCTATATCCCCCCCCCCCCCCCTGGTAGGATCATTGACAAGACTCGGTAGCGAATTTGGTCGATCTGTTTGGGCTGAAGCTGCATTCAGCTTGCGAGAATCATTATTGGAATATCGCTTCGGATCATCCCTTCTGATCCCAGAGTCAATATAAGCAAAAAAATGTGACATATGGCTTCGTTTTTTTTTTTTTTGTGCTATACTTTACGTTGAGGATTCCATTAAACGGTAGGAATATTGAGAAGTGCTCTAACAGATTGCGATGGGCCAGTTTTTACGTTCACTGCGAAGATAACGTACCACCCTCCCAATACTCAACCTATACTCAACCTCCCAATAGTAAGGAACGTTTATGGTACTCGTATTATTCAGTACTTCAGAGTTCGAATATGGAATCAACTGCCCGTCCAGGTAAAAAAATTTCCAGGACAACAATTTTTAGCGGCATGCCGCCAATACATTGTTAGTGATCATTTCAGTGTATGGTAATAATACTGTATCTGTGTCATGGTTTCGTTGTCACATATTTGTAGTCTTTTGCTTACACTCCTGTAGGAGACCTTGAAGTATGTAGAATTATGTATTTTGTGAATTTCCTTCTTTCAGTACATGATGATAATCTTGTGTTATAGTCTCATGCTTCTAAACAAACATTTTTCCTATTATTCTTGTGGCTTCTGAGGCGGTACTTTATTGCTGTGTTTTTGTCATATGGTTGGAGTATACGAATTCCTGAGATCTGCTGCCCGACTGCCTTTACTACACAGTGTATGAACTTAGTGGACCCGTCACTAGCAACTGCTAAAGGACCACACAGTTTTTGGCAATTGTCAATTGCAATATGATGAAATAAAAGAAAGAAAAAACGTCGGTATTCCCCCAAGATTCTCTCCCTACCTTTTTGCGTCGAAGAGCAGTATTCTCGTTGTCCTTTGACGATGCGTAAAACTCACTGGGCACGCACTATAAAGAAGGACTTTCGTTAAAACCTCCCTCCATTGTTGCTGCGATGGATCGGTCATCCGATTGAGGGCCCATCGCCGCCGTATTAATTACACTTTGTGCGCTAAATAGACACGCACGTTAGTAACGAGTGTCGTCAAAGTGTGCAGAACACCCGTTGTATCTCATGTAATCCTTGTCTCACTTCATCCATGTACGAAGACTGATCCCTGAAATTTGTACATGATCGGTGGAATACAAGGAGTACAACAACAATAAATGAATGAATGAAGGAAAAGTGATGACGCTTCCCCGCGGTGGAATACAAGCTATACAAGGAGTACAATCTATTTAGTATGTCCTATGTTTTGTCTTCGTATTAGATTTATTTATAAATAATTTACGCATGTGTCTGGGGTTTTATGTGGTTATTGAAAGAGTATAAGACGTATTTAATGATACACGAAAGGATTTTATTGTTAGATGTCTGATTTTCCGTCATTACTTTTCCTCGCAAAACAACAACAACAGATGCTGACGATGAGATCAAACAGATTGAACAAAAGTAAAGCGCTACGAATGGAGATAGATAGAGAAGATAGGAATAATAAGAAATACATATTAAATATAAAGATGAGCAAAAATAATAGAAACAATACCTATAATACTGAACCTACATGTTGAACTCCATTATCATCTCTGTTCGTCTCTGGACATCATCCTTTTGCGTTTTCATCATCTCATCATCGGATTGAACTTTCTGTATTAAGTGTACTGGGGTAGCCAGTTTGACTTCGTCGAAACTCACATCCCCATTTTTTTCTTTATTCACATCACATCACATCACAAGGATAATGTAATGAGATTAAAAGAAGAGAATGGAAAATAAAGGAGCCCCGCAATGTTGAAGAAAAATATACTCAATAAGGGACAAACTATTTAAAATATCGCTGGGGAAAGTTAATAAAATAAAAGTCGAAACGCTGATGCCGCAGTGACGCGAAAAAGGCGGAGCCCTTGGCATAAGCAATTTGTTTGTTACTGTACACACGTTCGTTTGCGTTACAAACTTGAAAAAAAAAAAAAAAAAAAAACGTCACGAAGCGTTGATCTGAAAAACAACCTCGAGCCCAGACTGCGTTACTTGCCACAGTTCAGCTGTAGAGCCTCCTATAAGAGCGGTCGTCCCAACGTCATCTGGTCTAAATGAGGCTTGATAGCTACTCGAAGATACGCTTTCACTCTGGACAGTCTCTACCACGCTCTCCCTGGCTGCAGTGAAGGAACCGAGATGGCTTTGAGCCGAACGGGCAGCCACGCGGAGCCTCAGGCTTTCTACGTTTCAAATCGTGTGCGATGAAAGCGTGAATCTGTATTTCCTCGGAGAGAATCAGGGAGAGGAAGCAACAAGCTGTGCAGAAGGCGCGCCAGCTGCCGGATCATGCAGCGAGTATTCTGATACTAAAACATCCATTTGGGCTTGTTGTCGTGGTTTTAACGCTTTTAGTAGAATGCAGGTACTCGGATATTCTGCCTCTGAGAATAATAGGCAAACATGGACGTTTTATGTCCCTTTTAGCCAAATTGCAGGAGAACTTCTGAAGTACTGCAGATGATGTTACGGGCGTCAGTAATGCTTAAATGTTGCGACTACCTTATTTGTTCATGCAGCCTCTGCGATTTGCGTTGCGAGGACTTGTAGCTTCTCTGTAGAATCCGTGTATCTTCTTGAAGAACTGGATAGGAAATATCAGCAGTGTCGCACCTTCTTTTAAGTAACAAAAAAAAAAAAAAAAAAAAGAGTGCTCTAATGGCAACTAAACTGACGGTATAGGTCATACAATCATGACGGACACCTGAACCACGAAAACCAGCCGAATTCCTTCGGAACCGAAATGTGGTGTGATATATCGTAACTTAACAAAGGGATCTATTCCTAGCTACATCCGGACCGTACAGCAGCCAGCTCTAGAATGCTCATGGAACCAAATAGCGTGCGCTGCTCATGTAGCGTAACCTTGCTGGCGCTGCCAGTATACCGCAATTGGAGCTTCTGGCCGAATTCGGTACTGTGTCGCGAAGTCAGATTTCTGCACCGGAATCGGAACTGTCGTGTACCGAATAAGTAGCAAGCAGCCTATGGCTATCCAGCAAGAACAGGAACTATAACAACATTGATTTCGCAAACGGGCCAGCTGATGGGCTCCTATGAATACAGGGGGAGGGGGGGATTTATTGGCAGAAAAAAGAAAAAGAAGAAAAGAAAGGGGAAAGGGCAGCCATGCAGTACGCAGTCTTGCTATTCCCTAAACAAAAAAGAAAGAAAGAATATAAACAAGAAAGAAAAAATAAATAACAAAAAGACAAATAAATAAATAAGAACAAGAAAAAAATGAAAAAATACACTCGGCCCACAGGGATCCCAGGAGGCCCGTATCACGCAGAAAGCGGAGCACCGCTTTTGTGACACTCCACTGGTTAGCTCGCTGCGCAGGACCCCTTATCATATCCATCATCATCTCTCATCACGTACAAGTGGCACTGGGGCAGCGCCCAGCCTGCTGGCCGGCATCAGCCCCATCTCATCATCGTATCTCTATTTGTGTGTGTGTGTGTGTCGCTGCACAGGGCCAAGGAGTGTTGCGAGAGAAACGTCTGTCCGTCCGTCCGTGCACCCAAGCTCTGAGAGGTGTTGCCAGAGCACGGCCCGATGATGGTGGTGACGCTGACAGTGGAGGCGCTGATGGGAGATATCGTCTTCTACGGCGCAGCAGGGGCAAGTGGGAGATGGGGCAGGGGTTATCTCATCATTATCCCATTGAGATCGATAGCTAAACGGAGATGTGACCCTAAGTCAACTGCCGCGGTCAGTAGTTTTCGGCCGAACTTCGGCTTCCAGTTTGATGGGATGCGTTGAAGAACTGAAAAAAAGTGCGCTCCCGAATTTTGGTTAAGGGAGAATTGGGTTAGATTCCATGATAAGCAAGCCTGAGCGATGGGCAAGACACGTAAACAAACACAAACACGAACTCCTTCGTGTTTGTGTTTGTTTACGTGTCTTTCCCATCGCTCAGGCTTGCCTATCATGGAATTTATCCACCAGCTAGCCTGCATTTGCGCCATTCTGTGAATTGGGTTAGTTTTTTTTATGCCATGCGGTTCGCGCTTGACATGAAGTGGACGTTGTGAAACATGCTCTTAACAAATCACGCCTTTCTGGTTGCATGGAACGCGTGCACAACAACAACAACTACTACATGAATGGCGATGGGATGAGGTGTTTCACCGCAACAATTGCGGTACCATACACGTGCACGTATAAATCACAGGCTGCAAGTGACAGGTCGTTGGACGTTAGTTGCGCAAAACGCGGCTTTCGTTTACAAGCGGCGACCAGTATCGCTATCACGCGTCGTTTCGTGGCTAAAAACAGCCTCCAGGTGGATGTGAATTATGCATCAGGCAAACGATCCGTCGCCAAATAATGTCGCGCGATCATTAAAGATAGCACCGTGTCAGTAGCACTTGCTGCCTACTAAATAGGGGACTGTTTTGAATAACACGGTGTTATGCAAATCGAAGCCTCAGGTCGGTGTCTGGCCGATGTTTCGAACAAACTGAACTGAAAAACTGGGGTTTCTGGGGAGGAACCTAGGGACGCTAGGGCTTCCACTTTTCGACGGTGTTACGCAAGCATCGTGAGTGTGATTCAGCCGAGCCACACACATTCTGTTGGCGTAGTTGGAGTGTACTGGTCTGTGTTTTAATTCGTCTCGAAGACAGTGAGATGACTCGGGTTCGAATCCCTTTACGAACGGTGTTCTACGCGTGGTTTTCCTGGGTTTTCCTCATCGGCAGTATACGGTACGGTACACAGTTCTCTATGATGTCTGCCAAGGATGCAGAATCCACCCCAAACAGCATGGTGCCATTTCAGGCCCACAAACAATTCTCTATTAACGACACTGGAACCCTTTTCCTCTCTCAGACTTTACGCGCTATTATGTACATAAAATTTATATACATATTACACGTGATGCGAACGAAATGATGATGATATGTACAATGCACGGTGAAATATATGCATTGCTCAATCAAGGCGGTAGTGGAGGTGAACTGCTTGCGGTAGTCGGCCACGCTCAGTTGTGCAACGTCACCACTATCGCAGGGGGTATCGTGCTCCTGGGCCGACTTCAGAGGGAACTGTTGCGACATTTGTCTTATAGCGTCGGACTAAAACACAGGGAATACACCCAGACAACACAGCCGGCGCCTGGATTCGAACTCGGGTCACCCCCCAGTCTCGGAGTGGAATGCAATCATCGTAGCCACTAGGCCACACTAGCTGGCCGCTCAACCAATCATGCGCATTGATAGCATTGTTGAGCTACAGTAGGGCTATGGTAGAGTCTCGGTAGAGTCTCGGTAGAGTCTCGGTAGAGTCTCGGTAGAGTCTCGGCAGAGTTACGGTAGAGTCTCGGTAGAGTCTCGATAGAGTTACGGTAGAGTTACAGTACAGCTCCACACAAGAAGAAGCCGAAGAACGTGGACACTTTATTGTACCGAGTACTATATGAAGGGGAGCTTCTGTGTGGCAGTACCAGATAGTCCTCCACAGGTACTCTTCTGTCACATACGCATCTGTGTAAGAGCGACGTTTCGTTGTTAGCTTTGTCATCCGGGGTTGTGTTTGACGTTGTTCGCAGCGCTGTGATCCATAGATCTATATGTCGCTCCTTCGTCTTGTCATGAGGTTTGGTTTCCGATCTCTCGACTATGACGTCGCGAACTTCGTCTACTATGGTTGAAAATAGCGCCGTGAGGACGTGATAAAAACTGCTCCATCGTCCGGTGTCCTGTTGATGTGCCGCTTAGCGAACTCGCCTCTCACAAGTAGGAACCATACTAGCGACAGACGCGTAGGAACCACACTTAAGGCTCGTTCGTCCAAAACGCTGGAAGCTTCAGGACGGTGGTCTTGACCTGACCAGATAAGACCGCTAAGGCTTTGCTTCGTCTCCATGGCTGAGCACGGCCTCGTGTTCCAATGGAACGTAGCTATGGAACGTCTTTCGTGGATGTTCGTGTCAACAACTGTGGAGCTATACTTCCGAGCGACTACTGGAAGGCAGGGTGTAAAGTAGAGCAGAGAAAAAAAAAACAATGTGGAGGTGTTATAAGAGGAATTGATGACTCCAGGGAAAAGACTGGTTTCTGTGAAACAACAACAACAACAAATAAGTGATGATGATGTAGTGGGGTGTTTCGCCGCTGAGGCAGCACCCTATCCCATTGCTTGAGGGGGTGAAGATGGTGAATGATGATGAATGTTCAGAGTTCACACAGAACCCCTGTTGCTGCTAAAAAGGTGGTGAGGGCTTGGAGAGCCATGTCACAAGAAAACGTCGCAGAGACGAGGACAGATAGGACACAAACACACATTTTGTGTCCTTCTATCTGTCCTCGTCTCTGCGTCGTTTTCTTGTGTCATGGATCTTCACCAACTTGCCCAGATCTATACCATTGGGCTTTGTATTCTGAATACAAGCCATCCCGCGTTGCTGTTATTCATACATATCCCCTTTTGCACAACGTGTGCGATACTGTGCTCACACATTTTACTCTGGAACGAAAGCAATTTAATAGGAATCGCGCACATGCCGTACTATGGATGGAGCCTTCAGCGTGGGATGGCAGCGTATTATACTCAACGAGACAGGCGTAAGCTTATTTTATAAGGAAAGAACGGCAGAGGCTTCTTGCAAACTGTGAGGACTTTCGTTGATTAGAGGGAACTTGAAAGCTAGGCCGCAGAAACCCGCTTGCGAAGATACGAACGCAGTGAATAGAGGTCGATCTATATGCTACACAGGCGGCTTTCTGTCGAACGTTTCCAGTGACATATTCTTCTGTCAGGATTCGGTTTCTAGGGCAACAACTTGAGGTCTGTTTGGTACGCATTTTTGCGCCTATCTACACCTCGCGTAATACATCCTCTCTTGTGATCCTCCAGCAAGTATCTTAACCAATCGCTTATCAAAGACATTGATGTGATTAAAACCGTATCGTTCATGATGAGGATTAGTAATCCGAGATCGTACTGTCCTTTCCAGAATATTTCGTTTCACCTCTATTTCTTTTTGTATTCAGCTACAACGCTTGAGCGGGCCCACTTAGACCTAGGGACAAGTTGTGTGTGTTGCGTGAAGTGGATACTGACCTTTGCTTCACCATGCCCTCTCGTGTGCCTCGCAATTTTGCATCGCTGATGCATAGGCTTCGTCTAGGGGGTTGCGTTCACTCGCCCCATGCTCTGCTCTCGCTGTGCCGTTTTGGCGGATACCAAGGATGTGCTTCTTGACTGCCATCTTTACAACTCCCAAAGAGCAGCTCTGCAGTGTCGCCTGCAATCGATGGCGGCCGCACCATTCACATTGGCAACCATCCTCGGCCCTTGGTCTAACCAGGTCGACCATCGTCAAGCACTGGAGGACTTCCAGATTTTTCTCCAGGACACCGGTCTCCTCTCTACCCTATGATGTGTCTGCGTACCTGTGCGCTGTGTGTGTGTGTTTGTGTGTTGTGTTTTTGCCTAGCATTCTGTTGATGTTGTCTCAAAGACTGTCGACCCCTATTCAGCGTCGTTCCTCGTCTCATCATCAAGGCACATCTCATTCCGTCCATTGTGCCTTGGGGTAGTGGGCCGCACCTCATGTGGCGAATTTCCCCATTCATCATCATTAATTTACCTGTTGTTGTTGAGCCACCCAGAGCTATATAAGAGGGAGAGAGAGAGAAACACAATGAACCAATAAACAGAAATTAAATCTTGTACCTTATCACCACACTGAACTAGCAGATCGCTATCACATAATATCAATGATCACTACGCAGGGCGTCACCATAGTTCACCCTGACAACCAGTCGGTGTACGATTCTGTAAAGCGTGCTTTGCCTGCATAATACGAAAGCTCTCTGAGAAGGAAACTTTACAGACACTCACAGCGGCTGTGTGTCTGGGAAACATTACACAAAGAAACACCTGTATTGTCACTTTTTTGTGCGTTCTTCCTCGCTTTCATGCATCTGCACTTCCGAACGTCTTCGTACAGTCGGACCAGAACGAATACCTACCTCGCACGTCTCCCACATTTTCCCGCCGCTGTCTCTCCGTCTGTACACGCCACGAACACCGCTCACAACCACAGCTGCTTGGAGACATGGGCACATTTGAACTCCTCTACACAAAGGGACTCCTAACGGAAAGGCGTTGCGTGACGTTACACACGACAGAAGAGAATCTCCTTTTACGAAGCGGTCCTTATGGAAAGCTGAGGTCGGCAATCTCCGTTTCATCTGTAAAGACGTATGGCGTAGCCTCGAACAAAGGGCGATACGAGGACAATACTCTCGAACGGAGGCTAGACCGCGTTTTCGTGTTTCAAGTACTCGAAGTCTGCGTGCAGATACTGCCGTTGCAGTACGTATTTTGAACTTATTGGTCGTATTGTTGGTCGGTTGGTTGGTTTACTGCTAGTATGTCGTAGGTTTTAGGCTGGTTCTGATGGAAATATCTAGCGCGACATCTCTGGGTACGTTTTTCAAACGAAACACCAAAAGGAGTTTGCTCTTGCCGTGTGTCACAGGCACGAACTCCTTTCGCGAACGTGTCCTTTGCAGCTGTAAAGGACCCCTAATGGAAAGGAGTTCAAACGTGCCCGTGTGTCAGGAGTATAAGGCAGAAGAAAAAGGATCAGTGTGAAAGGCATGCTGTAACTTTAGAAGCAACTCAAAAATAGGTAACGGAAATTTGTCACGCGTCACTTCAGCAAATCGGGGAAAATTATTGTAGTCTACGTAAAAACAGCAGAAAGTGTGATTGCTCGGTCATTTTTACTTATTTTATTCCGGTTTGCTTGGCATGCTAGAGTCTCTGAACGCCCTCTTATCGCTTCAGGAATATGTTTCCGTGACTCAGTTTACAGACCGGGTTTTCAGCGAAATTCCAGTGCCCTTCTTCATTTATTAATTGCTCGTAAGAAACAAAAAAGGTGAGTAGTGGAAAGGTGGACTTTGATACAGCGTTTTGTTAGCGGCAAAGGAGAATCTTGACGTGCCACGAAGGTCGTAGAAGGATAACACTCACACCGTGCGAGTGGCGAGTTCACTTTGAACCTGACGCCAAGAACGGGAAAGTGTCACATGCAGCTGCAACCCTAGGCACCTAAAACGTGCAAAGGTGATATTTTTGTAACATTTCTCCCTTTCTCACACGTGCAAACTACATTGTTTCATTCCACGCGTTACGAGTAGCATTCAGAACGCTTGTTATATATTTATTTAATATTACTGCACTTATCTCGGTGGATCAGTTGAT
Source organism: Ornithodoros turicata (assembly GCF_037126465.1). NCBI lineage: Eukaryota > Metazoa > Arthropoda > Arachnida > Ixodida > Argasidae > Ornithodoros > Ornithodoros turicata. Next base: position 18,418,352 of record NC_088205.1, on the reverse strand, counting down.
CGGGTTGGGGAGGGGGGTAACGTTGGGTAGACGAGCGGTCTGTCTGCCTCGGGTTGCTGGTTCGAAACTGTCCAGGGACGTGAACAACTTGGTGGCACGGTACAGGTTGCATTTGTGTATCGTCTTCCGCATATAATACGAGGTGTGGTATGCAGAGAGTTAAATGCCCATCAGGCGTTAAATATCAAGCACGTTAAACACCCAAAGTAATCCACGAACCATGCATTGTGGCGTCATTCGCGATCTTTGTTGTCTGAAAACACACACACACACAAACTCCAGTATTATTTTTAATTACACTACAATTGAAGCCATTACGTTTACGTTATTAGCAGTAACGGTACCTTAATGCTTTGCTTGTTTCATGGCTTTCTGTGACGCAGAATGGGCCAACACCATTAATACGCACTTCCTCGCATCATGTCAGCAGTCAATGCCAGACCACCACTCCGGCGTAAGTTAGGAACCCCAAAAATGTTGGCTCATATCCGGTTCACAGCCGTTCATATCAGATCGCTTACGCGCCTTTATCAATCTATCTAGATGGCGGAAGCCGATATTAGGAGGAAATGACGAGACGCAATGATGGTGCGTCGAGGTATTTATGCGCCAGTGTGCGCTGCCGGGTCTCATTAGGTGATGCCGAAAGACAGCCTTATGGCGCGAAATAAATATGTCGCGCACGAAAGGTAATGTGCACTTGTAGACAGCATGTTGAAGTATAAAACAAAGGACAACGAGGTTGAAGCTTTACAGGTCTATAGAAAGTGTTTATGAAGCTTTATAGAAAGTGTTTTGATACGCATAGTGCAGTGGAACTTTTGACATTTCTGGACACCATCGGACTTCGATCGTTATTGTGAAGGGGCTCATTATTTTATTCCCCACATCCCCACCAGCAATGAGGTAGAGTATCCACGACCACGACCCCCCCCCCCTTTATAAGCCTTCGGAAAATTTACTTTTTCCAATGACGCATATACATTTACATTGTAATTTATTTAAAATACATTAACCACAGAAAGAGCTACGAAAAACGCTTATTATTGTTTTTAACAAGGATCGATTTAATCATGTATTTTAATGAGCAGGATGTATTTGCTAGCTTGATACAAGCAAATCAATACGTTTGATCTGTGTGGTTCAAGACATATCGCATATCTGCTTGGACCCTCCATGGCCCCCAGAAAAAGGTTCATGACCCATTTGGGGGTCATGGCTCGCAGTTTAAGAAACATTGGGTTAGTGCCTTGTTCAAAGTGAATATTCATGCCGGTTTTGCGCAACCTACTTTTTCCTCCGCCATGATTGATTTGTGTTTTTAATCGGTTTTAGTTTTCTATAAACATAGAGAATAAAGCTTTTTGTAATTATTTCTCTGCTGAGGACAGTCGAATGTTTGGTTTCTTGAATATGTTATGTTTGCTGTAATTACCACAAAGCAAGAATAAAAAAAGTCGCAAAGGAACAAGCGCTTCCTTGTCCTTATGTTCTCTACGAAGTCCCGAAAGTATGCAACGGTTATCGGTCGGATACCTGTTATTATTTTTATGAGACTTCATGCGCCAATGTAACATATTCAGAGCAGCAAACTTCACAGCTTCTTCATGCTCGGCACTGAAGACCTTGGACGTTATCAACCTCAATGCAGTGGCCCTAATTGCCACGTAAACCTGTTACCGTCAGGTTCGGCTGCATGTTGAACCGTCGTGCCTTAGATCACTCACGAAGCTCTACTGCTACTTTCTGCTATTGTTCCACCCTACTGCGTTATTAGCATTCGCCTTTGAGTCTCAGCAACCAGTAAATCCTCTTTCTGGACTCTTACAACCAATATCCACGTCATTCCCAGCACATATACTACATAGTAGGCTCACCGCTGCCAGAATTATGGCGACATTAAATCTTTCTGCTGTTACATAGGAACGTGTTTGGCAGCGAAGCTCCAGTAATTTGGGGTCAAAATGCTACAATTTATTTTTAGCTCTGATTTTATGGGAGAGAGTCAAGCGAAAACTAAGGAACTTCCTGGCCCACTCGTTGATTTGGATGTTGGCGCAAAAAAAGGAAAAGAAAAGAAAAGTAATAGAGAAAGAAGAAGAAGAATCGTCACACGACAAATTCGGCTACTTCCATAACCCAAGCAGCAAAATGCACTGAAAGTCGAGTGCAATAGGGGTGGACGAGTAGATGAAAGGCCTTGAACAGATTCATGAAACCACAGAACATTGATAAGACACATACCGTCCACCCCTAATGCACTCGACTTCCAGTACATTGTGCTGCTTGGGAAACAGACCCCGCTCTACTACAAGAAAAAAAAAAAAGAAAAATCCATTCATCCGTACAATTTCTGTGGTGACAGACACACACGCGTCACCGGGAGTGGCCTCAGTAGATACTCGCTGATGGTGACTCCAAGGCCGTGCTAAAGCCTGAGAGATAGTTGTTTCGAATCCTACAACCGGCTGTGCATTCAGAGGTTATCTGTGGGGTTTCCAGCATACTTTCCAGAACCCCTGTAGTCGTCCCAGGACGCGTACTCATCCTCCTTTTTCCTCCTCTCCTTCTTTTTGCTTTGTTCTAATAAATATATCCCCCTCTCCCCTGTCTCCCATTCTTCTTGTGGCTAGCAAGGCTTGCTGTTCCAGTAAATCACTTTTTAGCGCTGTTTGCACTGTGAAAGCACTTTGTTGATATTAGAATACAATAGAATGGAAGTAGAAAGAAAAAAATGGACCGCCACTGATAGCATGACTAAAGTTTTACAAAACAGATCTGCAGTTTGTACGTTTCTTTTTTTCTTTTTTGACGATAACTAAATCACCTGCGCACGTCACTTATTCATGCATGTTCCGTGCCCCATATCGCTCAGCTGAGTTTGCATTCAAACTGCTTGACTACTTAAATATTGTAAATTACGGCGATAGAGCGGACGTGGTCATTCGCTTTCATGAATGTGTTGTATCGTATCATTTGAAGATGGGCGGTCTGTTCATGGTTTCGTATATTACAGTAGGCGGTCTCTGGCCCTGCGTTTCTAAGAACCCCAACATTCGTCTATGCGTCGGCGGTTTCCCCATCACATTCTCTGCATGAACATGTAGACGAACCTATGATATAATACGATATAACGATATGATATATACGATACGATATAATACGTTCTCAGACAGGACATGCCTGGCCTGCTAGACAGAAGTGCATGAAGGCAAGAGAGGGCTCGAAGGGCAGATCTGAGCGTGAATTTTATTTGATGGAGGTGGAGCACTTATGACTGGTTCCCGGTTGTGGAACGGTCGAAATCTCTTTCGTTGTCTCAACTCCTTGTGAACGATAAACAAAAATAGAAAGCAAGCGAGCTCTTGGCAGATATTCATAACGACACCCGAGACTGGCGTCCTTTTCATTTATTTTTTCCCCTAGTCTCGGGTTTCGTTATGGATATCTTTGTGAAGTTATTCTTTCGTAAAAACATATTCCACGTCAACGAGCTTCCAAACGCAACCTTTACGAACCTACCGATTATCCTAAAATTTAGGACCTTCACATCGTACGTGGCAAAACTGTAGCTCGAAGAAGCTCCATTGCGCTCCACGCATTCGCCAACCGGACGTTGTGTGACAGGATAGGAATTCCTCAACGTTTCCTGGAAGCACACTTTACACTTGCGTTACACCAGCTCGCTTGACTCTTCTTTGCTCAGTCGTCAAGCCTGGAAATGACAGTGAAAACGCAATTCAGAATAAAAAAGCGTGATAGCCATAATGATCTGCTCCAAGTACGTGTTACGTTGTTTGAATAGCTCGTTTTATCGCACTTTTAATGACCTTTAAAAATGTTCAGGCTATTCGTTTCGCTTATCCGTGTCGCCCTTCTCGGTTTTATGCTCGCTTTCATGGTTTTAGGCGGTTCTATTTTTATACTTTATCCATATGCCTCGGTCATGCGGATACACAAAGAAGGAGAGCAAGAAGAAATGGTTTGTCTGGCAGACCTTTAGTGAGCCATGAAAAGTTCAAATGTCACATCCTCGCAGGATGGGTTAAACTTATGATCTCTTTAGAGTAACCAGGTTAAGGGAGAATTCCGCGCAAGTCGAATCTGAAGAATTGCCAGATATCTCATTACACGTTGGTTTTGCAACGCCAATATAACCTCTTTGGAGCTGGTAGAGAACACAGTGAGGAGAGAGAAAGCAAGGAAGAATGCATGTACTGAATGTATCAGATACAAAACAAAAAGAAGAATATGGAAGTAACGTTCTTTATTTTATATCTTTTCATTTATTAACTTGCCCATAAACGGTCCTCGAGCCTAAACAATGCTGCAGGGACAATAAGTGAAAACAGACGTACACAACAGCAGGCTAAGTTAGCAAGTACCGGTTATAAGCCCTTTTGAATTCGTTACCGTTTGAAATAAACAGGTCAATATCACAAACATCATCTACCGTATTAATAAACATTGCAGCCGTATGATTGGATTTAGTAAATTCACTTGAGTCACTACGAGCACCTGATGATGTCTTAGTTGCCTAGCGGGAGCATTAAAAAGCTTTAGTTCCTACGTTGTTGCTATTGCACTGAAGGAAGGCGGCAGAGATGTTCGGTGATGATAAGGCCCGTTTTCTCCAGGAAACGGGCCTTGCTCAAAAACCTTCTAGCGTACCTCTCATCCACAGTTCCCGCCCTATGACACGCCCTATGTCCAGCTCAAGAAGGTGGCCGGAAAATTCGGCATCGACGTCGTTTTTAGCAGTGTCCGGAAGATCGCTCGCTTAGCGAAGACTACAGCCCCTTCAGCTTCTACGTGTGACGTGAATCACCGCAACAAGTTCCGCGAGCGTGCCACTGCCGTGGTGTACGAGATCTCAATGCCATGCTACGCCGTCTATGTGGACCAGACCGGTCGGTGCGTAAACCAGCGGCTGAGAGAACACGCCTTGTCTCTTGACAGTTCATCGCAGCCGCATTTAAAACGCCATGTGGATACTTGCAGTTGTGAAGTGCACCTCCACAGGACTGGAATAATAGACGATTTCAAAAAGATGCTCGCGCCACCAAGCGCGCGGAGCAAAGCAGCATGGGAACTTTGAGGGACACTGCTCTGTCGTCTGCTACGGTTATGGTGTATCTCGGCTGACGCCGCTGCTGCGCACACCGGGAATGTTGTTATTCTTCTTCTACCTCCGCCTCTGGCCGTCTCATAATGCTTGTAGGCGCTCTAAGTTCCCATGAGCCCTTGAGTGCCACAGGTGGCGCTTGCTATTCTAAAAAGGTCTAAACGTGAGAATTTGGAAGCGGCAATAATTTTTGTGTTACGGGACAATTGTGTCAGTTTTCCTTTCCAGTGAATAGATATCTTTCCTTCATCTTCCTCCCCTTACACCATAGTTCGCCCCGTCTAGAGCCACCTTGTATAATTTGACCTTCCTCCTGTTGTGCTCAGTGCCGTATTCTCATTAAAGCAGTTGCTCGTCTGAGCCTGGCCGGCGTTGTGTCTGTGTATCTAGCTCACCGTTTTTCGCCGTGTCTAAGTCTAACCAACTAGCCCAGGTCTCCACCTTGACTGCAATAATTTTTCATGTGCCAATCGTGAACTCCAGAAAAAATGCGAGCAGTTTATAGTACTGTACACTGCCGCACGGTTTTCCTAAAGGGACCATGAAAGGATATTTGACAAGCCTATACGATCCTTTTCAATTTGTTCCTCTGTACTAACGCATTCACCCCGTGAAATATGAAGTTGAAAATCGTTCAGATAGCGAAACTATTCGATATTCACCACGGCCGTGAACGGCGGCTCTAACGGCCTGCCTGCGAGGCGAACTGGACGTGACGTCATATACAGGGGATGTTGCCGATTCGCGGACGGTCTTTTGCGAGCAAATTCCAAAATTTGCAAGCGAGCGTTTTCCCCTCTGAGCTGCTGCTTCGTCAGAAAATGTCCCTGTCGGTGGCCTTTTGGGAGCTGCTGTGTACAGAACGCTGTTTGCGTCGCATAATCTCTTCCTCAATCGCTGACAATTTGCGTTTCGCCATATTTCTACTGATTTTGACGGCAGATATACGACGTTGTTGTTGTCCAAACCGAAACCATGCACCCACGTGGTCCCGCGGGGTGTGTGCTCTCGGTAGTTATGCAAAACTACCGATAGTCGACTATCGATATTATTATCGGTGGTCTAAAAACTGTCGATTGTTGACTGTCGATGGTACTATCGATCGTGTTGCAAAACTATCGATAGTTTTACGATAATTGACTACCGATAGTATTGTTCTTTTGTTTTTCTTTACTATCGATAGCTATAGATTTGGTTCTCACTACCGATGCTTTCGTTCCCGTTTCTTTTTCGCACTTGCACAGTGACAACGAAAACAGAATCACGTACGACACATAATTTCCGTAAATTTAGCCGTAATGTATGAATAATGCACTGAATGTGAAGCAGCGAAAGAAGATGCTCAACATAAAATCGTATGCACTTATGAGACTGCAATGCCAGTCAATCCAGTGCAGAGGGTACCACGTGACCTTGTGGTTGGTTTGGAAATTTTTGGGAAAAAACGAGAAGGAATGAAGCACATTTATTATTATGAGAACGGCAACATTTCCTGTAGCTTGAGGTGACATGGAAAAGCAGGGGCGGTACGATGTGAGCAACACATATTCAAAACGAACAATGCAGAATGTGTTCATGGCAGGTTGTGAGTCCACAATGGCAGGTCCATGGCAGGTTGTGAGTTGTGTGATGTCCACATCATTGCCTGTCTGTCCTTCCTTGTCTACTTAGACTCAAGGAATTATTGGAAATATTGTCCTGACGTTGTTCAGCACCATCCTCCTACGCCATCCTACTCTGTTCACGCAATTATTCCGTAATATTGCAAAATGTTCGAAGGAAAACAAAGTTCCTGCAGCATTTTAACCGAAGGGGAAGTTGCATTTTGCATGCTGTGACACGCAGTCGAAGCACTTCGCCACTATGCGAGAAAACGTTCCCCCGTGCATCGTTCGCAGCTTTTCTTACGCGAGATTCAAGCGGAGGCTCCGTGGTCTTAGCGTGTTTTCCCCGGCGAACTCATCGTGCAGTTTAGTATGCACATTTACAATTTAAGACCAGTTTCGTGACATAACGCAGTTGGCTGCCAGAACAGCTGACGTTTCGTAAGGCCTGAAAGGGACTATGCAATGATTTTCGTGAATTCTGAGTGCTCTGCCGCAAACGGTTCTCACATGATCCCTCACTATCATACACACATCGATTTTTAACCACATTCAGTGCACCGAGGGCGCAGTTACCACACAAAAATAGCGGGGCGTGACCGCCGGATACACCCCTTCGAAGCGGGCTTACGTGGTCAACGTCCAGTTCTCTCAGCCAATTGTGGACGACCGGGAGCTAGTGATGCAAAAGTATCAATAGTACTATCGATAGTCGAGTGCCGATAGTAGGAAAACTATCGATAGTATACTATCGGAAAACTATGGGGGGGGGGGGGGGGGCAGATAAAAACAGAATAAGAAAATGCCTTTCTCCTCCGACGCTGACCTTGACCTTCTCACGCCACTCAATAAAAAGAAGACAGAATGAAACAAAGTTTTTCTCTTTTTTTTTCCCGTAATCTAAAATTTACAGAGTTAGCACCTCCAGTTTACAAGACGAGCTAGAAAATACGTTCGGCGGCTCTCGCAGTCGAGCTGGCCGAGCAGTTACGTGATTGTGAGAGTTTCCGTCCTGTGTGATACTGACATGAGCACGCCAAGTATTCGAGCCCCGCTGTTTTGTGCGTTGTCCTAGCGGCCACAACTGCGCCGGCGTTTGCCAGGAGTCGTGTTTTCTCGTGTAGAAAGCGCTCCACGCGGGCTGCTCACACAGTAGCGTGCTGGCCTATACTGTGTTCAAGTTAGCGATTTCGATCCCGGCCTAGGGCGATAGCACCGTGGGGTGGATGGGGATGGGTGTGAACATGAGGTGAACATTGCCCCTAGCACCGCGTATCGGAGTTCCTAGCGCCCATTAAAGAACCCCGGGTGGTCAAGATTATTCCATTCGTATTCTTCCTCTCTACTTTGATGTTCTGTCGGAAAACGGGTCAGGTCGCGCCCTGTTTGTATTCGCGCCGAGAAGTTTGGGAGTCGCCCCCTGGTGTTCACTGAACGAACCTTGCCGTGGGGATGTCCCCGGGCAGTATTCTCACATTGCATTGCGTATAAAGGCATTGCACGTGCTAGGGGCTGTCCAGCATTGATATTTCCTGGTGATTCATGAAGAAAACGACATATGTGTTCCAAGTAAATCTCATTTTTATTCCAATATGACAGTTTTTACTGTAAGTAACAGAAACGAAACCGAAACGGGGATCCCCACCAAGAGACGGCCCAGTGGCGCCCCTAGTGAGGGTCTCACCGCCAATACCTGAGGCTCGTAGCACCCGTTCCGTCGTTAATGCTACTGACGAGCCTTGCACCGTGGTCTACGACTGACTAACCTTTCTTCCCTTTCTTCTTTCAATAAACATATCCTCCCCCCCCCCCGTAGCTCTTCCGTCTGTCTTTTGTTTCTTCGCTATTATCGTAACGGTACGGAAAGAAGAAGAAGAGAAGGGGGAGGGGATATATTTGTTGGACAAAATGAAAAAAAAAAAGAAACAGGGGGAAAAAGTCTGTCAAACGGGACGTTGGCTTGCTATTCCGCAAAGAAAAAAAAAATAAATGAAAGAAGAATAACATAAATACACAAGAAAAGAAAACAACTCGGAAATAAAGGATAAACTAACAAACGGTGAAAGAATGATGAGATGGATTACAGAAGATGACTTTAAAAGAAAAGCATGAGGTTAATGCGTTGAGGGTGAGAGTGGGGCACTGAAGAATGAGATTGCACGACTGGAGTTCACAGGCTGTTCATAAGACATGAATCGCTCACGAAAATCAAAACCGCTTTGGTCACAGACCGCTGTGTGTGATGTCGTACTGGGCCGAGCAGAGTGGCCAGAGAAAAGAGGAAGAGAGGGATTCCGATCTATGCTTACCATATCCGATCTGTTGCCATCTACTCTATGGGCGGTAATAGCGGGTATATGGCCCTCGTCGACAGCGTGTAATAATATGTGCCAAAGGAAGTCCATGGGAGCAAGATAGGATAATGTTTACTGGTTGTTGTGAAACGGAAGGAGAAAGCTCTAGTAGGTACTACATATAGGCGCACTGCGTAGAAATATTCGTTAGCACGCGAACTACACAGAGCACTTGCAAGGCGTTCGCGACTGAATTCCATCAGCAATCCCTTCTACAAGACGTCTTTCGTTCTTGCGGCTGCAATTGTCTGCTGGAAAGTACGGCATGTTCAAGCGAGCGACCTCCAGAGATTCAATTGCCCGTAACGCCTGCTTTAAGAGCGCCGTTTTTTCTCGACAGACGCAGAGCGACTACTTCTTTCTATTTCAAACTCGTAATGCCTCTGCACTATACCTCTGGCTTCTCTGAAAGGATGACATCGACTGGGTATGCGCAAATTTAACGTCTCTGTGATGGGTACAGAACTAAAAATTTCCTGTTCGAGACTTGGACAATTACTTTAGCTACTGCTTGAGAGAATAAAGGAGTTCTACATTGTACCCTTTTATTGTCTATCCAGTTTGATTTATTTTTGTGCTCGCACTGCGAGGCAACTGTGGCAATGACCTGCGCACAGACGTTGGCAGATGGAGAAGGAAAAGAAGGAAGGCGTTGTGGAGCGTGGCGTCAGTACGCGTCCTAGGTTGACTTCGTGGGGTGCTGTGCCGACGTCGTTCGGAACGTCTGCTGGAAAATGCAGCACAGCCCGTTGCGAGATTCGAGCCCACTATTTCAGGCTCCAGCAAATCTGGACAATCAAATCACACTTCCTTGCTCTTGCGGGAGACAACGGTTTCTCCTTCCCTTGGTTTTGATTCTGAATATCGCTTATTGAACGAATGCAGTGGTAGGTCGACGTTTGGAATCACTTAGTGCCTTCGGATGAGCGAATAATGATAAGCTGGACGATCTGGACGATTACTTTTCTTTCCTGTGTCCATCCTGCACTTTACACACGTCGTGCACCGTTACCATGTGCGCTGCAAGCACAGATGTAGATGGTATACAATTTTTGGGACATTGGATATTCTATTGCTGGTGGATTGCGTCTTGTGAGAGTTACGAGCGAGTTTTCCACCGAAGAATTCTTTTAATTAGGCATGAAAAGGGGGAAGGAGACAATTTAAACGTAACATTGGGCGATGCGATATGTACATGTGGGGGAATGCCGAGTTTTTGTTTCTAGATCTACTGTTAGCACCGCGAAACAACTATGCCTACGAGTGAGGTGAAGGCGTGGACAGATGGAGAGGAGACGGCAGTAAGTGTGCACGCGTCCTGGGCCTACTTCACGGTGCATTTGACTGGAAAGTCTGCCGAAATGCACGGGAGACTTTAATATATTTATTTGATAATGTTTATTGAATTTTGTAAAAGTTACAGATTTAATATTTTGTTTATTGATGATGATGACAAGAAAGAGAAAAAGTGGGGACGAATAAAAACATTTCTTCGCTTTATAAATACCGGGCCTGTTGCTGGGTATTTTACGTATTTGCTACACATCTTTCACTTTTTCCATTTGAAGCTCGCCAAGAGTATTGACATGAGGCCAAGAGGGTGACGCCCTCTCGTTTTTGCTTCGGTCGCAGGATGATGACCATTGGCGGTCAGGCAGAACCATCGATCGCCCTGGATGCCCTACCGCGGATGGCGCTCTATAGAGGAATTCTTTTAAATATAGGGTCGCAAAACAAGGAAACCGCTTTATTTTAAGTCAGTGCGAGCATTGGTCGAAGAGGGAAATGTTTTGGGTGATCGAACAAGATGTACGTATAATATGCGGTTCAATTTAATTATGGAATATTTCTTTGCTCGTATAATTCAACAAAGATGATGAAGCACAGCCCGCTGTGAAGGAAAATATATCGATGACAATATTTAGCTTATGTATAGTTGACGAATTATATATAACTTAAATGTAGTGTACACCTTACTGTAATGCTTATATCTCCACATGTTTCTGGCTTCAGGAGTTCTTCATAGTAAATAACGTATCACAACAGCTCTTCAGTAGCAGCAAGTAAGAGGTAGTGCAGACTTTTTTTCATTCTTTCTTAGCGAAAGCGCAGCAATTGTAACAACCAGCGATGTAGAAATTGAGAGACAACAGCAGGAATGATTCCTGGGTATTTATACCGGCATCTTTCTGGAAATTGTGCCACACGATAGTCCTCAGTCTGCCGATTGTTGGATTCGGTTGCGCCAGGTTGTAGCCTTTACCTCGACGCCGACACGAACACGCTGTTCCACTCGGCCGCTGGTGATACTGCTAATGCCCTGACGTAGCATAAATGCCATTTTTCACGCATCACCAGGCGCTATATAGGGTCGTCCAACAGTGGACATCAAGTTGTGATAACTACGACCATTCACGTTTTTGGTCGCGAGACAATTATGATCATGAGCAACGCCACAGTGGGGTGTCTGGGGGTTAATTTTGCCCACGCGAGGGTTCTTGAACGTGCAGTGTCTCGTGGAAAACTGCCTGCCTAAGCAACTTGTACATACCCTGCCACTGAGTTGCTGGTGTTGTCGACTGTTTTCGAGGACGCTGCCTTGGGATAAGTATAGGCGGACACTCAGTTACAGCAAGCGTGCTTACCTAATGTGCTTTACCTCGATGGTGATTCCGGTTAGAAGGAGGAAGAAACATAGCGGAAGCATTGTAACAACATGGTTGAAGCGAGAGTAACGTGGAAGGTAAGCTCATTATGGGTGGAAGACAATCAGACATAAAAGAAAAAAAAAACTACAGGTAGATATCATAATTTGTGCAGCATGTAGCATATAAAATATTGGACGACCTTGAGGTTACCGATACGATAAGCAGTAATCAATATGGCTTTAGAAAAGGAAGATCGTGCACAGCTTTTTGAGTTCGTTTCAGATATCCATAACGCTCTAAACAACACACAATGTATTATGTATTTATAGACTTTCCAATGCCGTTTGACCGGGTTCAGCGTCAGATACTATTAAATACACTAATGTCACTAAATGTTAACCTTTGTATTACAGACTGGGCATGTACGTTTCTCCGCAAGAGAACACACTTTGTGAAATGGGCAAACTCTTTCTCAAGAACTGCTGAAGTTATATCGGGCGTACCACAGAGCACTGTCCTAGGCCCTATATTGTTTTTTGATTTACAGCAATGATCTTCCAGGAGGCATTTGCTATAGAATAAGACTTTATGTAGCAAGAAATTAGTGATCAAAATGACAGTTTAATACTACAATCCGATTTAGATTATATTGTAGCCTGATGCAGCGAGTGGTAAATGGAAATCAACACATCTAAGAGCGAGTTTATGTCAATATCAAGTAATAAACGACATGCGGCTAATCAGTATTACCTGTTAAATAGCCCCATTGAGCGTGTAAGCCATTACAAATACCAAGGGATCCGTTTTTCTTATGACATGTCTTATCATAATTATCATAATGATTATATACGTGGCAATGCTCTGCAAACCTTTGGTGTATTAAAACTCGAACTGTACGTAGCATTACCGGAAATTAAGCAAATCGCGTATGAAACCTTTATTCGCACGAAACTATCAGCGATTTGAATCCTGTACCAGAAGTATGTAATTGGAAGGTTTGAGAGCATACAAGTTTGTGCGTTTTATTTTTAATGTGCGTGATACTTTCTACTAGCACTAGCCTACATCATTAAAACAACAACACGACATCGCGCTTCTCGAAAATAGACCCTTAATTAGACGCTCATCCATCTATTATGACACACACACCCTCCATACTTAGGGCCAGCGTAATGTGTCCCTAGATGGGTTCTCCATGTTTTTAAGCTGCAACCGACATTTGGATCAATGGAATATTTTTCAACTCTCCCTCGCAGGGCTGTATACGTGAATCGAATGCATTGCCACCCCATGTTAACACTCTCACTAACAAGAATGAATTTGTTAGGCTGTGTGAAAATGAATTTTCGTTCACCACTGCCATATACTATAGATAATGGGTTTTTGTTCAACCTCCTGCGATGTAATGCCTTTCTAGGCTTGTCAGGTAATGGAATGAAATGAAATGAGATGTGTTGGGTCTTACAATGCTGTTACAGGAAGCGGCTCCTTCTAAACGGAACCGCAGTTACCAAAAACCAAAAAGTTTATCGATGCTACTACTACTTGCTAGGCTGGAAAATGTCTGTTCTTCAATGCCATGTCTTTTTTTTTTTCTTTTCTTGTCGTCGTCATTTAACTAACTAAATTTCGCAGTTGAAGATGCAACTGATGGAACTTCTTGTTCTCCGCCCGTTCGACAGAAACATGGATATGAGAAACGAAAGCGCATACATGGTAGTACGTCGTCACATAGAAACACCTGCTTACACCGAAACCTCTATAATCATGGTGTGACTGACAGTGTGTGTGAGTGACTGACTGAGTGTCTTTGTCACTCATTGTTCTCATTGTAGTTAGCCATTTTTATTTTTGTAAGTGATCTGAAGTAGCCGGCTCTCGTAATGAGTGCTTAAATGTCCCCATTGTTTTTCTCATCAACTCAACTCAGTTCAACTCTATAATCATTGTGAGAGGTGCTCCCATGTATGCTTTTCCGTTTACACCCCTTTACCCACCTTATACTCCTATGAAGAAACACCTGTTTACACCGAAAACTCTATAACCATTGCACCCTACGTGTCAATCTACTCCCAATTTGATCTTGATTTTTTTCTGTAATCGTTGTCAACTGCTGCTCCGAAATAACTCTAACATTCTTTCTAATTCTAACTAGATAAACCCTAATATACAAACAGCAGCTTCCGCTATTTTTTTTCCTGTGTATACGAGCCTGGCAGCACGTTTATTTTATTTTGTTCTATTAGTGTATAAACTCCTTTCGTGTTCATAATAGCGCAAGTGAGTGTGCCGGGTTGATTCATTGCGCTGACATTGCCTTATCCGTGGAGACAGAGTCAGAATATGAAGAGGGATGAAGGTACGAACGGAAAGACATCAATAACTGCCGTGCTCTGTCGTCCTATGAGTTTAGATATGCTGTCTCTGTAGCCGCACACGTTGGAGGGTTTGTCTTCGAGGTTTCTTTCTTTGAGCCTCCTTTCGCCGTATTGGTCATTTCCCCTCATTCTTCTACCTACCTACCTACCTACCTACCTACCTACATACATACATACATACATACATACATACATACATACATACATACATACATACATGTTTTCACACACATTCGCACACATAGGTGACTTGCAGTACCCGCGGTTCCTCTGAGGTCGGAGTCATGCATTCTACACATGACACAGCCCGTCCCGTCCCGTCCCGTCCCGTCCCGACCCGTCCCGACCCGACCCGACCCGACCCGACCCGACCCAACCCAACCCAACCCAGCCCAGCCCAGCCCAGCCCAGCCTAGCCTAGCCTTTGGATTTGGATTGGGTCTCGAGCATAGAAATGATCACGATCTTCTCTATACTAGAGACCTGGACAAATGGCAACCGCCTATGGGAGAGCCGTGTCATGGGTTAGTTACGCTAGTGGCCGCTGCAAGCGCCACATAGCATTATTGGGGAGAGGAAATAACATGTGCACTACTATCATCATTGCCACCGTCGTTCGTCTGCTACACACTGCTATAGGCTGTTGCTAAGCGCGCGCTATACCCTCTTCCGTACCTCTTCGTCGTTGTCAACACAGGTGGTGGTGGTGGTGGTGATGATAGGGCTTGCCGTTGTCGGCCTCACGTATGTGGGCAACGTCACGACTCAACACAGCCCATCGTACATTGGCACGGTTTCGGCAAATCACTTGGCAACGAATAGTGCTAACTAGCGCAAAATCCAGGCTTGTGCCAGTTACTCGAAAAAAGTAATTGGTTACCATTATCAATTACTCGACTCCAAATGTAACTGAGTAACGAGTAGAAAAGTCACGCGTTACTCCGGTCGTTACTCTGCATTCACGCAAATTATACCCGTCTTTGTGTGCCTCAGAAAAAAAAAGTTCAACAGCAGAACAGCTGAAATAACACGAAAAACAAAAACGCGTAGGACAGGTAGATCTGTACGTCTACTGTATTTATCGCCCGGGAAGACGTTGACCCGATTGTGGAAGAACATTGCGTGGAACTTCCCCATGACTCACTAAACCTCCAAAGCTTCAGGTACCACCGACCACACTGGTGTAGGCAGGGACTAGGGAAAGAGAGACTGAAATTCCAGAACGTCGTTACAGTGACGAGGGGCTTGACTTCGTGCAGAACATCTGAAAGATAAGTTAATATCTGCCGGAAAAGTAATCAATTACTGAGTAATCGACTACTCCGAAAAGTAACTGATTACTCGAAAATTACTCAAAAAAGTAATTCATTACAAGTAACGCAATTACTAGTAACGCGTTACGCACAAGTCAGGCCAAATCCCATAGCGCAGCGGTGATTGCCAGAACTACTACCCCGGTACTGAGAGCTTTGCGGATGTCCAGGTACCTACAGTATAGTAGTAGGTCGTGGAAATGATCTCGAGGGTGCATCCCTCGCTTACCTACTCATCCCAGTCCTCATAACTCCATGACATCAACACATGTGACTTACAAAACATAGACTCCACGCACTCTACTCCACCATAGCACGAGGATGAAAAAGGAATTTTTTTTAACTTTTTCATTTCACCGTAGCTATGACAGTATTATTTACTACTGAGAGCGTCCGCCTATCAAGGCGACATTGGATGAAGGTCACGCCCATCTTGAGTTGCTGGACTCAGAGTGGCTGAAGACTGAGGACATGTTCCTACATTTTTTGTTAAACAATCTTGCAAGCTGTGCGCATCCCAACGACGTAAAATTACTTGTGCTGTGTGTACGCGTGACACCGAAGCAGGGGTCCAGGAAGAAATGTCCCCGGAAAAAATGTCTCCGGAAGAAATGCCCCCGGAAAAATTGTTCCCGGAAAAAATGTCCCCTGGAAGAAATGTCCCCGGAAGAAATGTCCCCTGAGGAAAATTCACTTTTGGTACGCGTGGACTGGTTGACTTCGGACGTTGACTTTTTACTATATAGGACGGTGTGGATTTTTGAGCACCGAAGCGAGTAATCGTATATCATATTCCATTTCCGAATCAAATATGGAATTCAATGTTCGAATTCCAAATCGAATTGATGTTTCTTCTAAACCGAATATATTTGAATAGTCCCGAAGTTGCACACGTAAGGCCGGCTCATGGAGGGCATAGAACAGAGTGAGCGCTATACTTACGCATACCGTACATGTTTATATTCCAATATATGCTGTATATGTATCCAATTACGGTTATTCGACGAGTCGCTTAATTTATTCGTATTCAATTCCGTTTTAAAATTACTATTCACACATAGCATTTCTTTGCCTAGGGAGTCGCTGCGGGTGACCAGGGTCATTTTTTGGTGAATTTACTTCGTTGTGTTTTGCCTGTACAGTCATGGGGCTCCCGAGACCCAACGCATGACACCGCTAGGCATATTGAAATACATTTTTGCCTGTAAATTTTGTTGCTCCCCCCCCCCCCCCGCATTTTATTTTCCTTTTTACACATCACCCTGCACGTCGATCCGCGCACTTTTAAAAAAAGAACTTGACATGCTCCTAGCCATTCCGAATGACATCTTCTCTCCTGATTTGTTGAAACTGGGCGGCGTACGCCTTTCTGCGACACTTCACATTTGTGCGAATTAGCATAGAAAATGTTTTTCCGTGTTAGCGCCGCGAAGCAACTCTTGCTGTACGCGGTGTACAGGCGTGGACAGCAGGGGGTTAGTATGCGTCCAGGACCGACTTCAGGGCTAGGTTTGCCGACATTCGTCAGGAAAGTCCGATGGAAAACCCAGGAAAAACCTCAGACAGTACAGCCGGCACGGGGATTCGAACCCGCGCCGCGTCCCAGTCTCGGCGTGAAGGCAATCATCCTAACCGCTACTCCACGCGAGCAGATACAGAAAAATGTACGTCCCGCTTTTAATTCCCTCAAACCTGAAAGGATAGCTGTGTCATCAGGCCTAAAATCTACAGTCGCAAAATCCCGGCGTTCTGATTGCACACGAGTCAGTGTGACGTCATGCAGGATATACTTTTTAGTACAAGAAGAAAGAAACAAAATAAGAATATCCCAGCCAAGTGTGCACGTTGTATCAACAAACGTGACAATTGATTGCAGTGTATTCTCTACGCGAAATCATAAGTGAAAGTGGCCCAAGCTTTCAAAGTAAAAACACTTAATAAGTGGTTAGATATTTTCGTATTTATTTTGAATCCGAGGACTTCAAGGCCGGCAATATCGCAACCGGGGATTGCGCAAAAATTCCACGCGTACCAAGAGTGCATGTTTCTCAGGGGACATTTTTTCCGGGGACATTTTCTCCAGGGGACATTTCTTCCGGGAACATTTTTTCTGGGGACATTTTTTCCGGGGACATTTTTTCCGGGAACATTTTTTCCGGTTCCCCCGAAGCAGCACTTGGGGGAAAAAGCAGGGTGCTCACAGAGCCGGACGGACTGACCTCCCGCAGCTCTCTAACAGCTGTTCCATTACCGGAAACAACAACGGAAATGTAACGGAAACGAAATTGAAAGGCTGGTATCAGAAACGGATAACGGAAACGAATATATAACAGCAACGAAAATGGAAACTGTAACGAAAATATGTTCGTTACCCTTCCTTGTTCATGAGACCGAAACCTTTTACGTGCTCGGATAATGCATCACATACCTGTCGATGCAGCACCAGTCGTTACTGTTGTACAAGATCATGCTGAAGACTGGGATGTTCTCGAATCCCACCATTGACTATGCTACCTCAGATTTTCCCTGCATTCTCCGCAAGGCGTTCCTGACAATGCCGGCGCAAACCCTCCTAAATTCTGCTGAAGGCGCGCACTAACGTCGCCTCGTCATCCACTTATTCCTGCTGTCCTCTCTTCATTTGTCTACCCTTCCACATAACAAAGTTTCGGTGCTAACACATAATGAGCAACATGACGACGATGACGTTACGACGACGTTACGACGACGATGACGTGTAATAATAGAAGAAAGAAAATGAAAGAACAGGCGTTAGTCCATTGTCTGACTACGCCCCTCAAGTTCTTTCGGCAAGAAATAGGTCGCCCAGGTTCTTTGTTGTCTCCGTTTTCTTCCAATCCAATCCCTCGTCTACTTCCCGCGAAACTGGGCCAAAAGTTTCTTCTCCTTTGGAGATTGTATGCTAGTGAGCGCCCTTGGTACGCACAAGACCCGCTTTCTGTTTCTGCAAATCCAGAAAAAGCATTGATCGTGAGCGGCATCCGTGGTACATTTTTTGTCCACGTGAGGGCCATTTAACGCCCGGTCAATTCTCAACGGTCGGCACCTTGCATTTACCCTCTACAGACACTTAACGGGTATGATATGTGAAACAATGTCTCTTCAAGAATGCCAGCAGATGTTTCTCGATGGAACAGGTTGAAGTCCGCTTGTGGCTCGAGTGTCCAACGAGCGTAATGGTCCAACGAGAAGGTGTATCCAATCGGGTCACGTGACACCGTGAACAAGTATCCAACGTGAAGATGGATCCACTGGATCCACGCAGAGACGGAAGATCCAAAGGGAACAATGATCCAACGGGAGGAAGGATACAATGCAAGACGAAGGACCCAATGATAGATAACAACAATAATAAATTGTAAAGTAGAGAGCTCCGACATAACGTAACAAAATTTACTTAGAGGTTTCGTCCTTCGTGAGATAGACATTGGTAGTGCCGGGCCATGCGAGAGCATATACCTTTTGGAGTTCAATAGTTCTTCGCAATGTCGGCCCCTCTGGCCTTTGAAATATTTTTATTTAGAATATATTTATTGTGTATTCTCTCGTATATTTATTGTATTTTGGAATATATATATATATTAAGCACTGTATGTACTGCATAGCGATTTGGCCCAACAGTAACACAAAGTGATGCCGCCACACTTCTAACGTACTCTGCATGGAAGTAAAGTGAGAAAAAGGGCCTCACTTGGGGGGGGGGGGGGGGGGGGGGGCACAACAAAGAACATAATGCCCAAAAAACTATGACGTGATGGAGCAGTTAAAAGGAGTTGCATTAAAACGAATATAAATATATCGTGCCCATGAGGCTGGCTGGCAGTAATGACTGTGCAATGGCATTCCTTGCACTTACAGTAATTTAATGACATTCAGCCAGGTATGAATAACACACACGAATGCTACCGTTCATTTCGATTTACGGCTCCGTGCGTATCCGCGCTTTCCGTTCGCAGTGATGTGCATGCCACGGATGCATAGTATAGTCCCCAACCGCCCGCGCGCAATGTTTTTCGGCCATCTGTTTATTGCGGTATTAATAGAGAGTTTTCACAGACCGTTGATACGCGGCTTGCGTCGAACTGTACCATCCGGAAAAAAACTAGTGGATAAGATTCTGAGTCACGCACGACTGCGGTTGGTTCCGATAACCTTATCCACGGTACACTAAAACATCTTTCCTGCAAAGTATTGGGGAATGCGTGAAGAAGTTTACAAAGAGCTAAAGGATCCAAACGTGCTGAAAGATTCATCGTGTTGGAGTATACAAGGAGCAGGGGGATCCAACGTTGGATCCTCCTGCTCGTTGGACGCTTTGACATATAATCGTTGAAGTCCCTTAGAATTACTGTACTGTACTATCAAGTACAAGCTCAAAAGACGGTCGAATCGTCGGTGGGTAATATGAAGCGTCTGTTAGCCACGCGAGAAAGAAAGGCAGCTTTGGCAAGGTCTTATTTTGCGAATACGATACCGAGGAGTTGAAATCTTCAAAGAGATTACAAATGGTGGTCGACCCAGAACCGTTCGGCGTCCGATATGTCATATCTCTCTCGTTTTTTACGCCAGTTTACACCAAGTACGAGAGCTACATCCAGGACCGTTTCTTCTTATGTCTAATCTAATCCAAGCTAACCTGCACTTGATGTGCTCGTGAAACTGCGAAGCTGGACGAAAACGTCATCTGTGACGTCAAGAGCCATTACGGTAGCGAGAGAGTCTTCATAGAGAAAACCCGTCATCGGAGCACTTGTCCTTTCACCTCTCCATCCTTGCATTAATCTGCTGTTTCTTTTCACCGTTTTAATGGGTGGTTTGCAACTTCCTGTCAAAATCACGTAACGAATATTGCAAAGTCACGTGGTCTTACGCTTCCGGTCCGAAGTTCTACTGGAGTCGTATAGCATCAGCGTGTTTTCAACGTAAAAATAGGCGGATGTACAGCCCTTAACTGCACTAATTCTGCGGAATGTAGCGCGTACCCTGGAATCCTAGGCTTTTGGAGAAATTGTTATCAGCGTAAACGAAAATTGAACTAAGGGGTGTGGGTACTTGTCACGAAATACCATGCTGTGTACTTAACATGTGGAATTGTGCGTGACTGTGATAACGTTATCAACTCGTAATGTGAAGAGAATACCACTAATGTCACAGCTTCATCCAAAACTAAAGGAAAGCGACTGCATGAGTGCTACCCCCAGAGCGCATAAGATTGCTGCGTAAACTAGTACCGGTACACTTTCTTGTGTCATATCTGAAATGTTGCTTGTTATCTTTGTTATCTGACGCGTCAAGTTGACCGCGTTGTAACAGAAACCGAAACACGCACGATGTGTCACAAAATCTTATCTTTGTCACAAGAAAAGTGCGTGCGAAGTATTTGTTTAAGTACATTACTCCTTTGGGGGGCAGGAGTTCCCGGGCGAACTTATGTTCCCAAGCAGCACAATGTACGGAAGAAAGTCGAGTGCAATAGGGATGGACGAGTAGGTGAAAGGCCTTGAACAGATTCCTAAAACTCAAGAACATTGATAAGACACATACCGCCCACCCCTATTGCACTTGATTTTCAGTACAGGTCCCGACAAAAGTTTACGGAACACGCGAGCGGTGTATTTTCTCCTCGGTACGACACCCTAGCGGAACATACGCCGTACGCCGGAACATATATTTTCAAGGAAAGCTACACCCACGATGAATTACCTGAATTACCTAACAATACGTGCTCGGGCGCGCTGCGGGCCCAAATTAGATTCCTGCACACACGAATAACTATTCCGAACGAGAAACTAGACAACTTCTGTTTCAGTATATAGTGTGCATTAGTGCAACATGAATGTTCATGCACAAGCGGCAGCAAGCAAAGCTAAAAGTATCGCAGTAAATAACTGAGCTCAGTATACGTCTCGCTAGGCGCATTATGAATGTTTTTTTCATGGGATATTGTTAATGGCTTGGTGTTGGGTTAAAATAATTAAATTATTTAACTTCATCAATAACACTAAATTAATTACCTATATTAAATTAAAGCTTACCAAAGTAAGTTTTACGCCCAAAACCCCGCGGATCTCCCAAACGGCGAAAGGCTCCTTAATTTTTTTAAAATAATAGGTAGTTTGGTTCCCGCCGGTGTAGTAAACTATGTAATATAATGTATAATTATAAGTAATATGCATGTAGTGATATATTAATTAGTAGTTATATATTGTATTTAATTATTACAGTAAAATATTTATCAAACGTATTATTTGCCTTGTCGAAAAATGTATTATTATTCCTCTGTTAGCCGCTGTCGATTTGTCGTAAAGAAATCTCCCATATTGTTAAAGGAACCACACCCATTTGATGTAAGCGTCATGTAGTCTGTATTTTATCCATCTGCTTTGCAGTATGTTATACAAGCAACCATACAATACGACTGGAACTGCACGGTAATCAAGCTTTCTCTCTCGAAACGACAAAGCTAAGCTGTTACTTCGCACGACTTCTTCTGTAACTCTATACTCCTGTAAACCTCTATCACGTGACTTCTTATAGTGCTTCGCGTCGGTGTACAAAAAAAAAAAAAATTCAACGAAGTATCCAAATTCAATTGAATTACCAGCGGTCTTTTTTGTCGAGTTTTTCAAGTCCTCATTTGGACCGACCGTCCTCGGTAGCTCAGTCGGTAACGTGCTGGCTCGCTGAGCTCAAGATCGCGGGTTCGATCCAGGCCGAGGGCAGTAGCAATGTTGGGGAGATAAACATTGTTTCCAGCACCGTGTGTCGGAGATTTCCGGCGCACGTCAAAAGAATCCCAGCTGGTCCAAATTATCCGCAGTCCTACCTTGTGGCACGTGAACAACATGTCGCCACACTGCGCAGACAAACCTTACGTGTAACGTCACGGTACTATTATTTCATTTGGACCTCTTTCCCTTCTTCCCACTTCTGCTCTCCGAACGTGACGCATGCGTTCTATATTCATCCACAGAAGTTACCCAACGTTAGGTACCTCTCTCTCCAGCATCCTGGCATTAATGGAACGTAACACACAAACAATGACACTAAAGCTTTCTCAGGTTTAATGTGTACAGGCCTTCGCGTGATGGATCACGCACGCGTCAACAGGTACAAAAAGAAATTGTGCCCTCATCTCTTACCTCATTACCTGCTGAACAGAGTTGTACGTAACGCGTTACTAGTAATTGTGTTACTAGTAATCAATTACTTCTTTCTGCATTTTTTAACGTAATCAATTAATTTTGTGAGCAAGTAATTTTCCAAGTAATCCGATTACAATTGACGGCAATCAATTACTGAGTAATTGATTACTTCTTTAAGCTTCTGTCAACAATGGCAACCGTTTTCAGCAAGCCAATCTGTTCTTCTGTTCCACCACCAGTTCGACTGAAGCAATGACGCAGACGTCACTGTGACGGCCGTCTCTATAGTCCACACGTGTTATACACACGCGTTATTACCACAGTAATATGATACCACCGCGATAATATGATGATATGATAATATTACAACCGCGACCTACTAGAGCAACAGTAAAATAGGTGACTGTATTGATAAATTGTGGGGCTGAACACAACAACAGTAACAAAACGAAGCCGAAGTTTCGATGTTGTTTTAAATGTATGTATAAAACTGTAATAAACGCGTGTATGTGTTTTGTATGTTGCTTTCAAATGTATTTGTGAATTTCACTTATCACGTATGTTGGTGTCTCATACTAGAATTTGCAACAAGAGCTGCATGGTTGCATTCAGTGCAGGCTTGTTGGCTTTGCTATGGCACACAATTTAAAAGTAACGGGAAAAGTAACGCGTTACATTTTTAATCAGTAACGTATTACAACCTTTAAAAGGTCAACCTTTTAAAAGACCTTGTACATAGATTTTCGTCTTAGTCCCGAAGAAGGCGGAGCTTCCGCCGAAACGTAGACTTCCCCAGGCCCTTAGTTTAAACGCCACCTTAATAAATAACTTTCCCCCACTCCCTACTTCAGCCTCCGGTGTCTTTTTTCCCCTATCGTCCCCCCCCCATCGCCCCTTAACGAACGTTAACAAAAGCTAATTTATTTAATGGGTTATTTAACATATAAATAAAAAATCTACTTCTAAAATTTTTTTAATCTATGTGTTAAATTACCCATTAAATAAATTAGTTTTTGTTAACGTTCCTATAATCTGTAGTCCACGTCTTATTATTTCACTTTTATTCAACTTCGCAGCCGTCTGATATATTTACCTACTTGTCCTATATATATATATATATATATATATATAATCGCCGACCTCTTGCCCATTTTACTTTTTAGCGTCTCCCTACGTAATAAACTAGTGTTTCTAACTTCCCTAAATTTTTTTCTGCGTCTTTTTCTGCAACTTCTGTAAAACTTCGTGGACGTTTGATTATTTGATTATCTTTTTCCCTCAGCCTATATGTAATATATTATGTATATGAATATATGTTTATTATAAAAAAGGAGGGAAAGGTTATCCTGCGCTGCGATGGCTTGCTATTCCCAGAAAAGAAAGCAACAAGAAAAGAAGAAAAAGAAAAACAAACAAACAAAAAGGGAAACAACTCGAAATTGATCACAGACTAGGGGAACACTGAAAAACACGAAGGCGCTGACGAGACAACTCAAACGACTCCGACTTCGTGTTCTTCCATGTTCCCCTAGTCTGTGTTCCTGTGCTTACTCCTCAAACTCAAGAATATCTTTCCCTCATCGCATCCGTACCAGCTACCTTGCCTCCTATTTCTCTGTTCCGTTTTAATGACGTCCGACAGAAAATATAAAATGCTATTATTGTTAGAATGTCACGTAATATCCGCGTCTGCAAGATAGATTTCCTGTCATTAACGTGACCTTCATACGACCTTCCCAAAACTGTTGTGACTTCGGGAAGATTCTATAGCTAAATAAGGAACCGCATTACTGGCGCCTTCCATTAGCGGTTAATCCTATTGCACAACCAGGAGAAAACACTACTTTCTACTTCGTTAGTATAACATGGATGAATGTTTCACTGTGGGTTGTGGAGGAAAACAGTAGAAGCAATCCCGCAGTGTCCGATTCTGCGTCGCGTCGCGGTTTTTTCTGAGGGGAAAAAAGTTGCATGGCGGAGCATCACTGCATAGTGTCTTGTCATGTTTTATGCATGGCGTCAATCACTTCGCATGTGGCTACCCTAAGGGTGGAGAACGCCGTTTTAACGCACTTGTTTCTACATGTAGATGGGTAGAAATCCAGCGAACCGGTAGAATGTAGGAAGGGAGTTGCCTCAGGACAGAAGCCGCCGATATTTCGAACAGAGACTGTTCTTCTTCTGGGCGTATATGGGCGTATTTATTCTGGGAATATATGTGCATCCGCTTATAAGCGACTCGCAATAGTACACACTCGATGGGGATGGGAAAAGTTGTGCATAAAAGACAAAGGGAAGTGTTATGACAGTGTACAAAAGGTAGGGGGGTGATATCTCCATCTAAATTCGGTGGTCCCACGGGACAACCCACTAGAAAAAACATCCGAACTTCCCTCAGTAATCTTAGAGTGTATTGGCATCAAAGAAGGCCCAGAAGAAGAACAGTCTCTGTTCGAAATATCGGCGGCTTCTGTCCTGAGGCAACTCCCTTCCTTGTTTCTACATGGCGGGCCGTTGCTACATTTCAGAGCCACACGGAAGCCACATTCTACCCCGGCAACCGCACTGTAAGGAGTAACGCTCAGTGACGCCCATTTCGTATCATGTCCATCATATCATATCATAATTCATAACCCATTAGCGTTAGCGACACTTTTCTGTGCTTTATAATAGCGAGTTTTAGTACATCGTACAACAGCAACAACAAATAGATCACGACTATGGCCTTGGCTACATCGTACGCTATCGCCTTTGCGTATGTAAAGGGTAGCGTTGGTGGTTCCGCGCACGCGCAAGACATACAGAGAGCTTTGTGCAGAACCACCACGCTATTCATTACGTACGCAAAGGCGATAGCGTCGGATACATTAAAACTCTCTAATGATTTTACCGTTTCACCACCCCTTGTTGCTGCATGATAACCCCCTCTGTTTTTTCTCTTGTGTTTGCGACTTCTTAAGTGAACGGTTCTCGGAGGATCTGTAGTTTTCATACGACTTCTACTTATTTTCGTAATCAACTTTAATTGTACGCGTCGTTCCTTTTACTAGCTCCCGTGGCATAGTGGTTCGGAAGACCGCTTTCCACGCCGAGACTGGGAGGTGACGCAGGTTCGGATCCCCGCACCCACCGGCTGTACTGTTTGGGACCCTTCCGCATGCTTTCCAGACACAGCCCCCCGAAGTCGACCCAAGCCGCATACAACCCCCCTCGCCCCCATCACCCACTCCTTCCTGCTGTCCTCTCTCCATCAGTCCACGTGTATACGCCGCTCATAGCCTCAGTTAACCTAACACCGAAAGCGCTAACACCGAATTATAAAAAACTCTTTTCCTTTAACGTGCCACTCTCAATTTGTAACTTTAATTGTCCATTATTGATCATTGTTTGGCGCACCACGACTTTGTGCACCATAACACCTGAACCTATCATCACATACATGCAAACGTCCCTGCTACAAGACCGCAACTAGCGAAATCAGGTGAAGCCTAAGTGAGTAAGACTTACAATTCCTAACTTCTGACGTCACTTTCGAAATTTATCTTTCTGCTTTACGGAACCGGACAGCGTCTCTCCTGTGCTTCCTTCTCCCATTCTATGCACTTCCAGTTCTAAGTCTAAGTTCTAAGCTTTGCAAGTTGCACATCGCCTATATCGCGTTACACTTAGATTACTGCAACTTGCTTACTACAACAACAACAACTTTATTTTTAAGATGATGATTGGGAAGGTTCACCGCCAGGGGCGATACTCTACCCCATAGATAATAGGCTCTTCACAACTTGCACGCTACAAATCGCTTATGGAGCACAGGAAACGCTACTGAGGAATCACATCGCTAAGCTCTAAGACATAGATAAAACAACAAAACAATGCAACAGATTCTTCGCACATTTTTATCATTCTCTTAAAGCCATTGTCTCGAGCATTATAAAGAAGAGGAAGAAGCTAAACTTGAGAAAGCCTTCATTGTTCCACCTCAGAGAAGTTGCATAATATATGCAATTTTGACGAAGTGAAACAAGGGCCCAGTCTCCAACTTGTCGTTATCCCATAACGCGGGGTAAGTGCATCACTTCGGCCCGTGATTCTTCTCTCCTTACCTTACCTTATCTTCTCTCCTTACCACAGCGGCTTTGAAGCGCGCGAGCTTTAAATATAACGACAACGATCGCTATGTGAAAGTTGAAGATCCGTGCCCACGTCGTGGAAGCTCCGTAAAAGGTTCCGAAAGACGCGCTTTTAACGTTAACTGTGCGCAGAAAACTAAACGTGTGTAACATAAAAGATATAATGTATATAATGAATTCCATATAATATAATGTAAGGATGTAAGACCCTATTCCGTTTCTTTTTTTTAAATAAACATGTCCCCCCTCTTTGCGTGCGGGATGCAAATCATACAGGTAGTTGGATGGTCGTGCTTTGGTGAAAGTGAAACCTTGTTGCTAGTTTCTCATCTTGCGTGCAATGCAAAATTAACCCAAAAGGAAACATGATATGAGTAATTGGAGCGAGAGTCTTTAAAATATGTCTGTCAAGTATACAAGTTTTCCCTATATGAGGTTTCACGTATCTTACTATGGTAAACAAGTACCAGTCTTATGGCATGCGTTGGAACCGTCGTCAGTGACGTATCGATTGCTCGAAAACAGCGCAAATATTACCAATTTTAGTTTCTATAAACGGAAGAATCAGTATTGCTGACTCTTTTACATAGTCCTAGGCTATGGCTTCAATTTATTCTAGGTTAGTGGTAGTGGTGAAGGCATGAACAACTTGCCGTTGTTGGACTCAGTTATGCGCAACGTCACGATTATAGCTTAGATTAAGATTAGATAAGATACACGACAGAAGATTAAAAGAACGTATAGGAGGCGACTACAGGTTTTCCCGGCCATTTTAATCCGAGTGCCGGCTAAATTAATCCATGCCCCATAAAGTTTGCATAGCACGTGGATTAATTTAGCTTGCACTTGGATTAAAATCGCCGGGAAAACCTGTAGTATCGATCGACGGGATAGCTGACCGGTATTCCAAGTCCAAGTGTAAGTTGGTTCGAACTATGGGATGTCCAAAGACTTGACCTAGCACATCATAGATGTCTCCAAGCGAGCTCCGTTACACGGTGAACATTCTTGGCACTGATTCCCCTTTCGAAGAAGGTGCTTCTTATCCTTGAAGGTACCGTTATTCAAAGTTTTGCGAGCGATAAAGATGCCTTTAACCAATGGCGAAGTCGACAATTGGATCTTCGTTCACCGTAAGAACATTCTAGCTCGCAAAGCTTTTCGTCCATCGAGGCAACAACGCCCTCTGCTTAGCAGTGGCACTACCTACGTTGATTCCTGCGCTGCGGGATCTCTCGATATATCACGCATTCTCATCTGTAAGGAATCGACGTCATTTGTATCATGCGTCCCAGAGAGGCTGGAGGAAGACGATATCATTGAACGTGATGTTTATACCTCCAACCACATGCGACGGCGAAATGGCTGTCATATCTACGGTTCGGAAGGAGAAGCCCCATTTAAAGTTTTACGCCTGAGCTATGAGATGATTGATGCAGCCGTAGTATCTGCACATACCGGGTCCCGCACAAAAGTAGAGCTCCGTTGATGGATATTTCAATTCAAGCGACAGCCCTCTTATGGCAGTAATGACCTTACATTACGATATATCTGTACATTTCACTCGTAAAATGTTATAAAACTCTGAAATGTCAGACATTTTCGCTATGCATCATTCGCTCCTCCGGTTGTTAAGAGAATGCGAAATCGAGCTACGAGCTGGAGCGTGGGATTCCTTAAAATTTGCCTATTCATTCACGATATTTCGTAACTCCACTTTGAACACCTTCAGTTTTTCAATACATTCCATATCTCAATAGTACGACGTCGTTCCAACCGAGATTGATAGAGAATTATGTATAGTTTCACACATGCATTTGACGTACTCAGTTGTTCTCTCGAACGCGGCCCTGCTGCTACAAAGTCTCGCTCAATAGGCACGAGACTACATTTTCCGTCAGTTTACACTGAGTCGTACTGATGTTCATCAAGTTGCGTAAACACCTGGCACTCCTGGATATGTCAAAAAGGAAAGCTTGTTTTTCCTTCGTACGGTCTTCTTCAATGTTACCTGGCTGACTCACTTTTCTAGAGAAATCCTGTATTTTCTGCTGTTTCCTACTTGATCGATTTGGTCATGAAAACGTGCGGAGAAGTATGCTTTAAGCCGCGCGAACGTTTTTCGCTCTTCGTGCGCGTTTTGTGTTGCAGATTTCGCTTCTTTGAGCGGAAACGTGGCAGAGTAGGAGAAAAGAAACAGCAGCTAATACTTTGTATGCATGAGCGACGGCAACTGCCTTTTCAGAATGCGACCGACGTCATTGCCCGTCATCTCGATGTAGTGGCGAAATTGATTGCAAATACTTAGCTTTGGCCAACGGCTTCTGTTGGCAAGTAGTTGAAGTACTTCTCTTTTCGACTGCTGGTTTGGCTGCCGAGCAGGACTGCCAGTTCGAGGAGGCTTGTCTGGACCACGAAGCAGCGATCCTGACTTTCCACGCGACGTTCTCCCTTCACCCCTGACGTCGAAAGGTTAGCGTCAAGTGGAGCCCATGCTTTTCTGGTATAGGCGACACACGCAGGTCCGCCAAATTTTTGACACGATGTCACGCCTTCAGCTTCTCCACGAACGAATTCCTTTGGAGTATAGGGGCACACAAAATGTAAAATATATTAAAGGGGCACTAAAATGCAAAATTGAGACTTCGTGTTGTGTCTGCCCTATTGTGTTCCTTAGTCTCGGGATTTTACATTATACATAATGCAAAAAAAAAGTTCACTTCAAATTACGTTCCACGCTATGTTAACTCCGTACTTGTTATCACGATGCTGCGCATGCACGCGCGTGCCACGCAGTCCCGGAGCAGTCCCGGTGAAAAACATATTGGCGGGGGGGGGGGATATATTTATTAGACGAAAAGGAAAAAAAAACGGGGACATATTGGCGGATTCCATGGGAAGAGCAGATTTTGTCCCGCGCTGGGTGGGTTTTGAGTGCATGCTCCGGCGGGATCACACGGGTTTGCTTCGTCAATGGAATGCTAACAATCTCTCAAGGTACGAAGCGCGCGCTGCGCATAGCGCGTGAGCCCGAGCTTTCCCGGGTTCGCTTTGGTCACGTGGCTCAAAAACTACTGCTCTTTCGAGCAGACGTTTTGCCCTTGCTCCGCCAATATAACATTCAACGTCTGACACGGTTCTGCCATTGGAACAGTTTTTGTCCCTTCCCGGGGCAAAAATTTGACCCAGCTCTGCCAATGGAATGCGTCAATAGTGCGCGTTGCGAAGCGGAATGGCGCCGCTCTCCGAAGGACGTGAAGATAAATGTTGTCGGTGGAACGTTCGCGAGAACTGTTGTGGGCTACAATTCAGTGAATCGGTATTGAAAAATGCAGCAGTGCGCATCATGCTGCGTATATACGGAACACTACGATCGGACCAGTTCCAAGTCCACACGGCCACGATAGGTATGCGCGCGCTTCTCCTGCTGTCTCATTGGATGCCGCCAATCTTCGCCTCCTGAGCATTGATTCGTTGCCGCCAAAGACGGCTCTGTTTTCATTGCGTTTTTCTTCTAAACGGTAGCGTTGTGTGAACTAATTTTGCTTACATTACACTAATTGAAACGCGGACTTTCATTTGAAAGCAAGTTGCTTTTGCATTTTAGTGCCCCTTTTAGTGCCCCAGTAAGAAAATGCTGGTGAAGATTACGAAAGTTTCTCGTTTAACCTAATTTACAAAATAGAAATATACCTACAGAACAGATTCTACACGACAGGTTTGGAACCCAACGAGCTTCATTCTCAGTCCAACTCTCTTACCCAGTGTAGCCGAGCTGTACGCAGGAAAATAATTTGAGATGAGCTCGTTTCTCATTCTCTGGCTCGCTATTTCACTCTGTTGGTTGACATCCTCTAACGGCCGTGCTTCTTTTTTAATTGTTATGTGAACTAGTACGTTTGTTTGTTTGTTTGTTTACTTATTGTTAAAGGCAAGCACCTGTGTTCCCGCAAAAGGGGAACTAAACCCCCCAAGGCGCAGGTCTTCAGCACACAACACCTTGACAGCACCAATGCGATAAAAAAAGGTATAAAGAGCACATCATGGCAACAAGGAATATGTACAAGCAAATAACCAACATAAAAAAACGGCAACAAGTTGAGTTGAGTTGAATACATACAAAAAAGAAAAGAAAACAAAAGCAATGACGGCAACAAGGAACTTTAATGACGCAATCGTTACAAACAAGTTGCCACAGGATAACCAAACAGATCAAAGACAACAGATAAAAACAACACAACAAATCTAAAGAGCAGCGTATGGAGCATCTACTCAGTTGGCACATAACTTCATTAACCAACCGACGCTTAAAATCACCAAGGGATGTTGCATTTAACATAGTATCGCGACGATTGTTAAAAAGAGACGGGTACTAGAAAACTCAAACGTTGGTACCCGAAGACGGTAGTACATTTGGGGTACATTTGGAGTACCTATAGCACGTAGCGCTCAAATGCAGCCCGCAGCGAATGCAGAGCTGTAGATTTGTTTCTGTAGTTGATCCCCAGACCAGCATAGAATAATAAAAACGAGAGTAAATTGTTGAACAGTAGAACATGATTTGTGCCTTCACCGGAGAATTTTTTTTTTCGCTCCATTTAAGATATTTAAGATACCACCTGCATTTGCTAACGCAGCCCTTAAGTACAAGATATGATGTGTCCACGAAAGATGTTCCTCAGGCAACATCTTTGAGGAATCGACGAGTGATGAATGATGATGAAAATGTGATTCACTTTGCATCAAACTTTCCTCGGCTGAAATCCGCATTGGTTGTAACAGCCTATATTACTTGTTCCTTCTTCCGTTCTATACGTGTGTTCCTCTCTCCCTGACAATGCGAGGCCTCCCTTTTCACGTCGACGTGCTGCAATTTCGCGGGTCAGGGGTTTCTAGCCAGGAGCTTTTCCCGCTACAAACGGCGCGGTTACCATAGAAACTGTTCTCTGTGTCTTCGTTGTTCGTAATTGTGAGTCCTGTCGATCATAACTGTTTGGATTGTAGAGTGTATGTAGGGTCAAGCATGTCATACGTCTTAAACAGTATATACTGACACAAGCTTTCTTGTAGCTGACTACATTTCCTCAGGTGTGAAGAAGTGTAGTGTAGAAGTATTATTCTGCTACAAGAAAGTTTCAGCGTTGATTTTTTTTACTGTCTGTGCCTTCCGAGGACGTTGACGGGATTCTTCGTCGTCTTTGTGATGTCATATGCCTTCTAAGGGCTTCAATCACAAAATCCTTCGCGTACATCGTGTCTTGGGTGAAACCCGACTCCATCCTATATTTGCCAGTGAAATCATCCTTGTTTGCACCTTCTCAAATCGGATCAACATAGTTTTGTTTTCGAAACAAATGTCTTTTTGTTTGTTTTGTTATAACTTGCATTACTGCTACCACTTCCGATTATTGTCAGTTGAAACTAACTAACTATAGTGACTTCAACTATTGGTCTGCTTACGGTACATGCGGCGTTTTAATACCCCAGGACATGTTTTGTCTTCAGAGGGTAAGGTATATTTGATTGACTTCAGCATGTGAGAGGATAATCAGTGATTAAATTGAAATAGAGTCAAAATGAGCCAACTGTTCGTACCATTCGGAGGCAGCCGAATGAGGAGGAAAATGCGACTCGCGAAGAATTCTCGGCCACACAGGTCGCTGCGCGCTCATTTTCATGTTTCTGCGATTTGGTCACTGATTCTCCTCTCCCACAGTGCAGCCAATCAAATTTTTATTACCGTGAATCCGCCCAGGGACATTACCGTGTACGAGCACGCGAGCGACGTCACGGAAGGTTCTAATGGAAGAAAAAGCGGAAACACGGCTCACTGAGCCGCAGTTTTGTCCCGTGTTATGTTGAGTGTTCACACGATGCAGGAATATCGGGAGTGACGTACTGCGCACTTAGCAGACGACACCGTCAGCGTCTTTTCCTGTCGTCTGCTACGGAATATCTTGTGGCTGTGTCGCAGGATATTCCCCACGGTTAGCAGTGTACGTAAAGACTACGACCTACTAGATTATAACGACCATGTCATAGGCACCCCTTCCCAGCACCGCATTTGGAAGCTAGCGGTGGCGCTATTCATCGGCCCGGTTATTGCTTCCTCAATTTCTGCTCCTCTTTCACTTTGTACTTGGGCTTACCTTAGTATTTTTGTACAAGCGGTGGACGTCCCACGAGCGATGCTTCTTTCTAAAGTTGATTATCAGCATCATTCTACACGTTTTCACAGGAGATGTTGCTGTCGTCTGCTACGGTAGTCGTACGTCCGCTTCTGCGCGTTGAAAATTCAAATTTCCATTGTCCAGTCATGACGTATATCTCGCGGGCTGATGAGTAGAGCCCCTAGCGGATCGTGCGGACAGGGCTCTTTATAGGGGTTGCCGATTATGACATGGTCGTTACAATCTAGTAGGTCGTGGTAACGACAACCTTGAGCGCTCGCGCTCACGTGACAGCAGAAAGCTATGACGTTTTTCGCATCTTCCGCTGTAGTATTCTGGGAAATGTCGCTCGTGTGAATGCACGGTTAATGCATCGCGTACGAGCACCTAATATAACGTGCTTCAGTTTAGTACGTAGAATGGCGCCACAGGCCTCCTCAAGCAAACTTGCTCAGTTTTACGTGGACCGAGTGCCACCGGATATTGGCAATATAATGGCTACAGGGCGCATTACCACATGTGGCAGAATTAAGTAAAAAAAGCCTTCAGAGCTATTGGAACTGAGAACTATCTAGAGAATGACAAATATATATTCCTGGTAAAAATCATTTGACAAGGCCACGACCCTAACTTTAGGAAACCCCAGCGACAGACAAACAGAACAGAATAGAATAGAAGTAGAAAGAAAAAACTGGAAACGTAGGTGGCACTGGTGCGACCAGCTGTTCCATGACGCTTGATGTGTGAAAGCACTGAATGATTTAAACAAAAAAATATTTCATCACGTATGTCCTTGAGGTAATTAGCCAGGGCACACAGCTCAGGTTGTTGGAGCTGCTTTGGCCATCTCACCGCACCGCACATGAGAGGATATACTGCAACATTGATGCTCGAAAGTAATGTAAAGCAGGTTTTGCCACATGCACTCTTATAATGTGGCAGAGCAAGCTTTACAGGCTATGTTAGCAAGTTTCAGGCCTCTATGGTTCATCTGTCGCGCCGTCCCTCTCGCGAATCGATATCTGACGCATGTCAAATCGTATCACGAGAATGTTCCCAAAGTCTTTCTGCGCGCTCTTTTTACTTTGTAGCCACCTTGCTCTAAGATCTGTTGATTGGAATAGACATGTACCAACCGGCCTGTTTAGTGCTAAGTCTATTTGCTCTAAGATGTCGCAAAACAATCTCGCACGACACCATGCTGAAACTAGCATAACCAAATATTCTCATGGGCAAGACACTTCCTTCCACCATCTTTCATGAATGGCTCTCCTGTCACTAGTGTTTGTTTTCTTTCCGTGATGAAGCATGACGCCAGCGACTCGAATACCGAGAAGCTTGTCTGTGCGATGTCCGGCACATGTGTCTCGCTCTCGCAACGAATAGAGCATTTCTTTTTTTGCTCTTAACAACGAGGAGGCACGACGCCAAAGAGCGCCCACTCGCGACGAATGAATGCAATTCTCCCCAAGTCACTTCCAAAGCTTGCCTCCAGACGGTGCGCTAAGGCAGAGGAAGCGACACGTGACTACGTAGGCCAGGCGGGAGAGGAGGACTGAAGGAGAAAAAGTACTGGGTAAAACAAAAATGAGGAGAAAGTGAGTGAGAGAGAAGTTTCTATGCCTCTATTGTGGGCTACTCCGATTCTTCGTAGGTGAATGTATCATGCGTTTGTCATTTTCGCGGCACCCACACTTGCGGTTGGAGTCCGAACCTGTAACGGTTCTAATCACGATGAAATTTGTGAACTTGTGAAGCATAACTTTCCGGTATCCGGGTGCGGTGCGCCTAAGCTTCGTGTCTTGCCTCTACCTGATTTTGGTCGCTGAATTTGAAAACAGCGTTGCTGCCTGGGCAACCCGCTGTTTGCGTGAGAAATTACTCGCATATGGCTTCATGTGGTGGATAAGGCAATGAGAAGGTGTATACCTCTAGTCAAGCGACGAAACTTAGTATCCATCTACGCCGTTATTTCCCATGGTTCCTAACCACCTAACCACGTTTCACTGTGTTAACGAAACTTAGTAGGTAAGGGTGTCCTCGCATAAAACTGTCCCAATCTTTTCATTGTATCTAGTCTAATCTAATCTAACCCAACCAACGCTTGTCGCGTTGCCTCAGGTTCTCAATGGGCGTTCTGGGCACACATTCCACAGGGCACATCTTCCTCGAAGTCTGCCCAGGACGCGTGCAAAACCTGCTCTCTTCCATTTTTTCTTGTTCCCCTCGCCTGTTCACGTCCGTGCTAATAGCATCGATGATTTTCTTTTACTAACACCGAATAAACAAAAGAGAACTGCTTCGTTGTCTATAGTGACGTTCAACCGAAGAACAGCACCTCGAACACTACTTTAACGAAGAACTAAACTCTCGAAGAACTCGAAGAACTAAACACTTTATAATATATTCTTATTTCATTTAACTATGGAAATAACTTTTCTCAAACGCACGTATGACCTGTAGTAATTTTATGTACTACAACGTTTCAAACACTACGTTGTCTTATTGCGGTTAGATACATAGGGAAAAAATAGGCACCCGCATGAGCACGAAGATAGTTCTTATCAACGTCTCTCTTTCCCCAGTCACCCTATTTAATAGACTGCACTAATAGAGGTCTGAGAAGCGGTATATGAGGGAGGACTTCCTCCATCAATACTGGCTGCAGCCCATTTTTCCTGGCCGCTGCGCACTGCGATAAGGCGCCGTGAACGCACGACGCTTTTTGAATGCCGCTGAATGAGCGTCGCTGCGCCGATTCGTGGCTTTCCCATCATTCCTTTCTCCCCTCCAGGAATCGATTTTGAAATTTTCGCGTCCTTGCTGGCCACCCTGCTGCTCCGAAAGGCGCGACCTTGTAGAGCCTCTTATTAAATGCGCGGGCGGCGTGTACTTTTCACCTATCAACTATTGTATTGGCGCTTTTGAAGCGGAGCGCGCGTTTCTGGAACCTAGATGCGCGCTACAGAATAGGGTAACTGTACAGTGTCTTATATACGAAGTACGTGAAATCCTGATATTATAGAGCAGGCTGATATTGAGGCTGAAAGAGTCGTTCGGAATGCTTTGTGGCCTCCTCACCACGTGACAAGATCAAATGCTATTCAACAGAGCCTCGTACTCTAAGAAGAAGAAAAAGAAAAAAAGAGAGAGAAAACGGAGAACAACGAACCATTTAGTAACATCCGGTTTCGATTTTACGGTGATGTTAGCATTGGCAGGCACATTGTTGTCGACGTTATAGCGATCTATGGGAGAAACAGAAACGCTTGTCTTGCGGTGAGACACACTAGGTACTTTATCGAGGAAACTTTGGACTACGAGGAAATATTTTATATAGGAAAACTTTGTTCTACCAGTATAATATCAGGAGTAACTATACAACCATAGTACTTTTAAAAAGTCACTGCTATTAACCTTTTCCTTTACCTTTAGCTTTGCCTCTGCCTCTGGCATTTTCATCGCAATGTACAACTACCTTCGTTTCTCTTTTCAGGTACGTGCACCATTTCCTGCTCTCCACAACTATCCGCTGGCGTTATGTGTGTCGGCGTTCACGTGGTCTCCATCAAGGAATAGCAAGGCAGTGCACGTTCCAGTTGAGTTTTGAGACATAGCGGCTAATATTCGCTAATAAACCGGACGAAGTGATTATATGTTTAACATAATGAATCCGTATAACAGATCACAACTGTAATTCGCAGATGACAAATTGCTGTCATGGAACACATTTCTATCTTTCTTAAGCACGGTCACCCATGTCATCACCTTTGCATTCTTCCGAATCACAGCAGAACCTGGCAGAACTAAGGTTGCTACAAATAGAAATATATAACTCCTGCCCGTACGAGCCGACTAAAATATTAATGGATCGAGAGGGAAAAGCAATTAACAGTCGAGCCATTTGTCCACAGCGATGGATTAACCTGGAGGGGGGAGGCGCCGTCTGTGTGCCTCATGCTGTGAATGCCCACTTTATTACTGCTTACGACCCTGTAAAACATAATAGGATGCTAGGAGTTAAACCGGATGTGCCTATCGTAGAGGTGTTGTAGCTGAGCTCCAAAACGTGAAATAGTGTGAAGCACTGGATCATTGGAACATTTCATCCTAAGGTCGTTTCTTTGCACACCTTGGGCCAAAACTTTACGGAACACGCGCGGTGGCGTATTTCTCCATTGGAGCAACCTCCTGCTTGCTGTTAAAAAAAGATCGAATAAGAAATGGGTGACTGCCTATTCTATCCATCTCTCAGTATGTGTGCACGCTTTTGTTTGCTGCTAGGGTGTCGCCTCAATTGAGAAATGCGACACCCCGCTGTTCCATGCCAAGATGTATATATTAGTTTTGTATATGTATGCTGTTGATGGGAGTGCTAGCACCAGTTCAAATATGTGTTCTCGTGTGTTGTGTGTGTGTTCCTCTTTTTGGGCCGTAGACGAGGAAGAGAAGTTTGTACTATCGGTGTGCGTGACACAGTTCGTTCAACTGTTCGGCACGGCCGGATGTATTCTATCACTTTGAAAGAGCCGTCTACGTATTGGCGTAGAAGGTACTCTGCCAACATATACGGTACTCAGTTGGCCACCTCTGTGAGGCCGACAACAGCGAGCTCTTTCAGCAGTATCACCACCACCACGGTATTCGCATACTGTTTGATAGCAATTTTTGTAAATCTGCTTACTTAAAAATGCCTAAAATATTACTGACTTCAGTGACGATGCTATTTGACTATTCGAAAACACTTCATTTAAAGAGTAGGCCGTCAAGTTGTTTCGTTGTACCAGTTTGTCCCTGTACGTGCGTTAAAAGGTTGTAATAAAAAAAAAAGTATGCCACAGAACAGTGAGTCTCAGAATAGGGTACTTTTGGCACGTACTACGAGAAATTTTATTAGACTTACCAAGTGAAAGTATCATTTCATTGCTAGAATTAGGGAGCACATCGTAGATTTGAACAAATCTCCCGCGAGATACGCTCCCTTGTTCCTGGTGCAGTGGTAGCAGCTGGAGAAAGCACCCCAAATGGATGCGTAGACGGGCGCAATCGCTGGACCGCGCTTCTTCGCGAAGTTCAGTTGAGGAAAATAAACTTACCATAATTAAGTTTGGATAACATTACCTGAAGTACGTGGCTAGAGCTCCCTGAAGATAAATACCGTGGTCTTGTATTACAGTCTTTGACGTGATCACTGAGAAATCCTGGGAGGCCTAGTTCGTTCAATGTAGAGATCACTTCATGGGTCGACATAAGTAGTCGGAACGCCCCTGTTGGACAGCGTTGTGCAAGGTAGAGCCCTGCACGGGCCGACTTTTCCGGGTCCGACCCGTCCCGGGCGCATCGAAAAATGGCCCGGCCCGACCCGGGCCCGGACATTCATATTTTTATGCGGCCCGGCCCGGTGACCCAGCGAGTTAGAGCCCGGCAGGGCCCGGCGTCTAAGCAAATAGAGCCCGGCCCGGCCCGGCCCGGTGACCCGGCGAGTAGAAATCCGGCCTAGTATTTCCAACCGCGACGTACGCGTTTCTGGCGATTATCAAAGAAATTTATAAGTAAATTTATAAGGAGAGAAGACAAACATACAAGTGATGGCGGTTTAACACCGTAACCGCACGAGACCAAGTTAAATCCAGAACGCACGCGGGCATGGGCGTTATCGTTACACTGTCAAGATTTTGCGGAGGTAGAGCATGCTGTCGACAAACTGCTTCTCCCAGTCCCTACCCCTCTCACCAAGCTTTGTGATTGTGAAATATGTGAGGAGTGAGGAGCAATGTAAAGTGGCTTGGAGAATGTTCTAGAGGGTCGAATCGAATAAGCATAATGCAGTATCCTTTGCTTGTCTTTGCAAAATATGCACAGGAATGACGCAAGCGCATGATGATATGAACTAATGCATCTCCATTGTGTGGAATTAACTGCGTAGGCCGGCCGGGCCTGACTCTCGGGAACATATTTGTCGTCCCGGGCCCGGCCCGGCCCGCGGTGGTGGCGTATTTTAACGGCCCGGGCCCGGCCCGGCTCGCGGTGCTGGAGTATTTTGTCGGCTCGGGCTCGGCCCGGCCCGGAGCACACAGCCAATAACAAGCCCAGCCCGGCCCGCGGGCCCTGTCGGGGGCCCGGGCCCGTGCAGGGCTCTAGTGCACGGTGCTGCCCGCTGTCCAATAGACGTGTTCCGATTATTTTTCTCGATGCATCAGGTTATCTTTACACTAAACGAACTTAGCCTTCCTGAACAGATTCTCTGTCCAAATCACCATGTAACTTATGGGTCGCTGAAAAGCATGTAAGTTCGAAAGTAATACAACCAACTTGATACGTAGTTCTATGCATATGACAGACATCGCAGCTCAAGTGGAATTAATCGACCTAAAAATCCTCGCCTGTTTGCACGCTTGCTGCAGCCTTGGGAACCAGACTCTAGCAATAGAGCAATAAATTTCTGATGACGAAACACGCACAGATTTAAAGCACGCTATGCACTGCTACGATAGATGAGCAGGACACG
This sequence comes from Ornithodoros turicata, assembly GCF_037126465.1. Lineage (NCBI taxonomy): Eukaryota > Metazoa > Arthropoda > Arachnida > Ixodida > Argasidae > Ornithodoros > Ornithodoros turicata. Next base: position 18,378,956 of record NC_088205.1, on the reverse strand, counting down.
ATACGAACATCAGCAACGTTGTAGTAGCAGGACTCAATCGACAATATGGATAAATACAGCGTTTAAGCGCTACCGACATGCAGCTAAGAATCCAAGGGCGGCTGTTGACGAAAAGTCAGGGGAATCGAGCCCGCATCCCCGCGAATGCCGGTCAGGCGTAGTGCTGGTCCGTGGCAACGTTACTGTTGAATGCGCTCGTATTCTGGCCGACCAGCGTGGCGTCGCTCCATTGGTGTCTCGCGACGTAAAGTCACGAATTATCAATAACGTTATTCCCCTGAACGGATTATCTCTTGGAAGAATCTTCCCTTCTTGTTGAAACTCCCTCGCAAAAAAGAAAAGAAAAGAAAGGAAGGAGAGGAGCATGTATTTGTGTAGCACATCAACATTACCGCTGAGAAAATGGCGCATTAAAAATACAAGTTTAGTGCTTAGCTTTGTCCCTGCCGCTTATTATTGGATTGACTTTCATCGCGGCATGCAGGGAACAACGAAGACACAGCGCTTTTTTTTTTTTTTTATCTCTCGGTGTCATTTGTACGAGTTACTTTGCTACGCTACTTTGTAAGCAGTTTTGTTTTCGATGAAAGTATTTTTGCGTTCTAAGGAAGCACAAATGGAGCACGTGACACAGACAAAGTTAGATATAACAACGTTAGTAGCAGAAAGCGCCTCCTTCTAACACCTGACTATATCTCACCACGTCACGATCATATACATAAATTAAAGCGACCACTATGAGCTACGACAAACTTCCAGAAATCTTTTCTCCCGAAATCAATTAACGACTGGAACCTCAGGCTTCCTGAGCACGTTGTCCTCACAACTGATCCCGGTCGCTTTAAAGCATCACTTCTCCGGTACTTATCGGCCAGGTGACCACCTCGCAATGCACTTTCTTTGCTTTTTTTTTGGTATTTGTGTGAACTGTGTATTCTGTGTAGTTGAGTTGAGTTGAGTCTGAGTGTTTGAATGAGGGGGGGGGGGTTTATTTGCAGAGAAAATGGAAAAAGAAAGATAGGGGAAAGACCAGCCATGCAGCACGCGGGCTTGCTATTCCCTAAGAAAGATTAAAGAAAAACAAACAAAAAATAAATAAAAATAAATAAGAAACTCGACTCACAGGGAGCCTAGGAGGCCCGTATCCCGCAGAAAGCGGAGCACCGCCTTTGAGATACTCCACTGGCTAGCTTGCTGCACGGGGCCAATGAGTGTTGCGAGGGAAACGTCCGTGCACCCAAGATCTGAGAGGCATTGCCAGAGCACAGCCCGATGATGGAGGTGACGCCGACAGTGGAGGAGCTGATGGGAGTTATCGTCTTCTATGGCACAGCAGGGGCATGTGGGATATGGGACGCGGTTCATTTTGAACAGGAGTGAACAGATGACGTTCGGCCGAAGATGATGTAGAAGGGACTCTTCTGCGCGTGTACAGCGGCAGCCGATGACAAACTCCAGTGAGGGTTGATGGACTGCAGGAATGCATGAGTACGGATAGCGTCTACCAAAAACTGGCGGGTGCCGTCGCCGCAGAGACGCCGTACTAGCAGGCAACACGCAGACACCGAGAGCGGCAGTAGGGGCACCGGCGTGGCCGCATCAAGCGCGGCGCGTCTCGCAGCCGCGTCAGCACAGGTGTTTCCGTGTAGCCCTGTATTCTCGGGTACCCACTGAAGGTAGATACGGTGGCCAACCGAGGAGAAGTGGTCGTACTCCTGAAGTACCATGGTACGCAAATCAAACACGACGATCGGGTGGTATGCTGACAGGAGTGCCAAAGGCGCCTTGCTGTCTGTGAGCCACGCGTTAGGCACAGATCCTGCGGTATGCCGCAAAGCGGCGAGAAGACCGAGCAGCTCCGCATTCGTGGAGGACACTGTATGGGTGCGTTCCAAAACAAACCCTCGAGTCGAGTAGGTCACATGACCGAGTTGTACCATGTGACCACAGAGTACGCGTCCGGTCGAGTAACTTTGGGAACGCATGGGGGACTCCGACCGAGTTAAGATGGAGGCCGGTGTCGGCACCGCTCTCATCTCGCGCGCGTCAGATTTATTTTACAGAGACGACGATAACGGCGACTGGGAATGTATTGTGAGCTGTCTACAGGAGTCACCATGCCCCGTCGGACATAGTTGAACTCTGTCTTGTCGGCCCAGTGGGCAGTTGGGTTTTTCAGCACTTTGTGTATGCAGTTACTTACTCTGCAGTTACATTCAGAGATTGCTTGTCTGGTAGTATTTCTTCCAAGACACTGCCGAATTATTCTTAAACCCCTCTATTGGAGAATGAAAGGGAAAAGCAGTTGACATTGTCGTCATTTATTTGTTAATTTTTTTGTGGGATGGAAGTTTTCACGTACCATTAGCTACCCAAAATGCATGAAATGGATACATCCCGTTGCATTTGGTAGTCAAAAGAAATAAAAAAGAAAAATGTTAACATCATGACGACAGAAGATGAAAAATACAAAAGGTGCAAGCTGCTGGTTGGAATCCTAGAACTGAGGTAGTGGTGCGGGCGTGGTTTGGGTCACGGAAATGTCCGCGGCGTCGGAGTCGAATGTGAGCTGAACGGCTGAAACAAAAAACGTAATCAGGGCGTCATGAAGTGGTTCTGATAGTACACGTATCGCGAAGCGCGCAAAAGCCTCCTGTTTCAATCATCCTGGAAGAAGTCTGAGCTTGGGCGAAAAGACGGGAAATTCGTGACAGAGTTCTGTCGTGTTGTCCCTTCCTTTCACAGCTCAGAATTTATCCAAGTTCCACCCAAGCATTCATCCACCAGCTAACCTGCGCCTATCGTACATATTTTATCTGAAGCCTGTTCACACGAACGTACCGACAAACCATCTTACAACTGTGAAGGTAAGGAAGAAAAGTAATATTCCATTTACAATCCCATTTCCGACACAAGCGCACAAAAGTAATAATGGGAATCCTGGGAAATGTATCCTGCTCACATGTCTTTGGGCGTTGGCCTGGTCCTCAAAAACCATGTCGCACAATCCGCAACGGAAGAGTGTTGCCATTTTGGTGCCCAGTTGTGTATTGATAACCCGTCGTGGGGTTCGAGGCTTTTTGACAACCACACGTTCAGCTGGTTTCGATACCGCGCTTTCGCGGAAAAGAGCAGACGACAAAAGCATGACGTCATTACTCGAGCGAACCTTCCCTGACCGGCCTTCGGAGGAGAGTTGGATCGAGTTAACTCTCTGGTTACTCCACCTTGTTTTGGAGCGCGGGTAGTGACGTCATCGAGTTACTCGACCCGGTTTTGGAACGGCGCTTCGGGTAGAGAGCTACTCCCGAGTTGACTCGAGTAGGTTTTGGAACGCACCCTATAGGGTCGTCGGAGGGCGAGGTCACGGTTTTCCTGCGAGACGTAGAAGGCCGCCACTGATTATTCATTCGCTACCGTTCCCATCAGTATATACTATGGCGCGACTCTGCGGGTAGGCCGAACTGAGATCCTCGAGCGCGAGCTGGCTGGCCACTGCCACAGGCACATCGTTCTTCCTCTGGAGGCCGGGGATAATGGCACAGACCTAGGATCTGGCAAGCGTCCACATCAACGGGGCGGCAAGAGCAGGGAGAACTGTGCAGGGACGGACCCTTTCAGCAGAGCTAAAAACTGAGCCGAGCTGTTTGAATGAGTTGAGTTTGAACGTGTGCTATTGCTCTTTGTTTGTACAAATTGCGGTGCTACCCACGCTAGCCACTCCGTTACTCTGTGTTTGCAAACAGCAAGGGCTAAAGAGACGACTTGCTGTTAGCAAACAATCTACGTTACAACGCCAGATGCCGCGACCCGTCGTTGGCAAAAAAAAAAAAAAAAGCCATGTCCGTTGGCAGGCGGCGATCACAAGCGTTGTTTTGATGGTTGTTTCCGACGATGGATGCCATTGCGCGAAGGAGATGCAAAGGAAAGCTTCGTGTGCGAGGCTGATACTACCCTGACCTCATCTCACGAAATGCGAAAACCACGACGTTACACGACGGCAACACCAACGTGCGCTTATTTTACCAACGATCCACTCTTTCCCAATCCCATGATATCTTGATGTGATATGCCGCGGTGGGTGGCGGCGGCGGGCTCGGGGCCTTTAACGTAATATAAATAAATAAATACCGACGACGTGGCCGAGTTGGAGCTTCGAGGTCATGCTGGAGACCGGAAAGTTGTGGGTTCGAATCCTACTAAAGGCTGCGGTTTTCCCGCGGACTTTTCAGGCGGATATGAACCAGGTTCCCCCTGAAGTCTGCCCGAGACGCATACTAACTCCCTTCACTTCTTCGTGCTGTCTTTTCACCACCTGCCCACGTTCGTACAACGCTCATGGCCACAAATGTTTCGCGGAGCTAACACTGAATAAAACTAGGTATCGTCAAGTATACAAGCAAGCTAGAAGCGTGTAATAACGCGTTTGTTGTGCTAGGCAAATGTGTGTTTAAATTGTATTACAACTTACCTCCCACAGAGAGCATTAATATTTGTGTTTCGATTTTTTTTTTTTCGTGTTACCGCCGCGAAGCAACTGTGACTATGAGCGACGGAAGTAGTGGGTGACAGGGGGGTAAATATGCGTCTTGGGCCGACTTCAAGGGGAACTGTGCCGACATTCGTCTGGAAAATCTTCGGAAAACCCAGGGAAAACCTCAGACAGCACAGCCGGTGCCAGGATTTGAACCCGTCTCGCCTCCCAGTCTCAGCGTGGAAAGCGATCACCTTAACCACTATGCCACGGGAGCTGGTGTTTCGAATTGTCATCTGTCACTCAAATGTATCTGAGTTATGCTTCAATATTGAATTTTGCGCTCGGTTTTACATGAAATAATCTCGACCTAAGCCGGCACAGGACGCGAACTATCTTCCCCCGCTGTCCATCTGTCTTCGTCTTTACAAGGCTTATAGTCACAGTTGCCTCGCGGCAGAAAAAAATCACGTTATGGAACGTTCTGAATCAACGTCTTGTTCATGAAACAGGGACCGATTTGACACAGGATGATATCCTAGGGAGACTTCCTTGTGGTCTCCCTTACCGCTTCGAACCTGCTTGACACTCTTTGACAACTTCTGTGACACTGTGTTCGCACTGTATCTGACATTGTGCAGTGAGTGTTTCTCGGTGCCTAACGTCTTCCCCTTTCCCTTCCCCCGTTTTCCTTTATGCTTTATCCTACTACACGCACTGTACCCCTTTCCTGTTTTCTGTTTTTGGTTGGTTGTTTGTTTGTTCTTCTCTTTTTCTTCGCTCATCTTTTTTTTTTTTTCACCCACAAACGCGTTTTGGAGTGGCCAGTTCTGACTGGGTCGGGACTATCCCCTCCATATTTTTCTTTCTTTTTCCAATCTAATCTAATCTAATCTAATCTAATCTTAGGGAGAAACTTTCAGCTATGTCTACTATTCCAGCGCAGGAACTTCCAGAATGAATACTCTGTGGCGCGTTGCTCGAGGTCATAGTTATCTCGTGATTTATTAGAACTACCTTTGACTTCACGACACAACCAACTGCCCTATTCTTCTAGTGGCATTATACTGCGTTCATAACGTTATGTAGCAACCCCAGGACAGTGCACGAAGCTGCTGTATCTCCTTTGATGTTCTCTCGCTTGCGTGCGTTTATCGATACACGTAGAAGAACTGCTCATTTCCATCAGCCTAGCTTCGCCAGACTGCGATGAATCCCAATGATTAAACCTTGTCCCATAGTTCACTGGTAACGACCCGTCCAACTGCGGGAAAGACGCAGAATATTTTAACGTGAAACACCAGGAGATGAAATCCGTGCCTGCTGACATATACAGATTCGGTGCTGCCCTTCGAAACATGGTGAATGTCATTTGTATAGATTCTACAACGATAGATCTACAACGATACATTTCAAAATGCTGTACGGGGCGCACTAAACAGGGAAATTTATGTATTTGGAATAGAACTCCGCTCACAAGTTCAACAATCTTTATTATTTGCAACAATCCGCTTACACTGTTACCTGTCCTCCGAAATGTCGACCAAATCCGATCAAAAAGAACGAAGTTATTAGAAAAAAAAGACGTGGGATGATTGGATGGCCCCTTTGTTATAGCGATTTTTTTACCGAGCGATCTGCCTACTGCTCCGCGAACATGCTTCTTTTGGGGGATCGTGCGTCCGGGGCCGACTTCAGATGGAAAAACCCAAGGACGTAGATAGGACGCAACAGTGAAAGAGAAACGTGACCTGTCATGTTTCGCTTTCCCTTCCGCCTTTCTCTTTCCTTTCTTTCCCTTCCCCCATACCGGTGACGTCAGCAAAGTAGCGAGGACAACGAAGTGGAGTGGACGCTTTGGTATAGAGGCGACCCTCAAAGAACGGCAGACGCCATATTTCAGGCGTTACACGCAGAGAGTCTTCACGGGAGGTTTCAAATCGATATAAGAAGTCGAGAATACCTAAAAGGTTGATAAATAATGCGTAGCGCTTGTATTGTGAAAGACACATGCTTGGAGGCTATATGCACGAACTACTTTTAGATCAAACGTCGGAAAATGTTCGCATGAAGCTATAGAAAACGAGTGAAGCTTTGCTTGATAGCCATAGGGACGGATTTCAGTTATTCTTATTCAAAAAGGATTTACTCTGGAACATGAGTACGTATATGCATACACACACACACAAAAAAAAAAAAGAAAAGAAAACGAAAAGAAGCAAATGCTAGAGACATCAGTGAGCATTCGTATCTTTATCTGATATCTGGATGTCGGTTCAAGCTCTATCTCCAAAAGTGGAGAACTACCCGACGTCTGCAAAGACGATGTGAACCGAAGACCATCATAGGTGGAGTCTTTATCAAGACTGAATCTCGTAACGGTTAGAAGGATTCTGCCTGATCCCCGCAGGGGACTCCCAACACGGCAATTGAGTCTTCGTTATGTGATCGGTGCGAATCAACTGCGGATGTGACATCGGAGGAATGTATTCGTGCCATTCGGCCGCCTGTACTCCCAGGCATTGCCCTCATCGATTGACGCAGGATTGCCGTTTGGATTTACGTATCACCAGGTACTGACTCCATTCTCTTTTAATGCAATTAGTACATTCGAGTTTCACCATCGCTTGCGTCCTCTTTTGCAATTTCGGCAGAACTTTTCCCGGCTATGCTCGCAAAGTTTTCTCTCTCGGTTTGGCGCAGAGACATCCATACGGAGGCAGCGATCTTATTTACGTTCGTTCTTATTTACTCGCATTCTCATTAACTTGCACGCGGTATGCTTTTACTTCTACGAGGAGCGTTCAATAATTTATCTACCTCAGTATGAAAGAACGTAATGAAATGGTTGAAACAAGTATCTGCATATTGGGACATGTCCCGGGATGTTACATATACGGTGTCCGCCCACTCCATCGAACGTCATTTCATCGAATGCCGCTTCACTCAACACGTCGCCATGTGGCTTGTACAATACATGCTGATACGTTTCAGGTCCTTGGTTAGCAGAAAAGTTTCGTGTTCCAGCACGATAACTTTAATATTGGACAGTCTATTGCCGATTTAATTGAACAGCGTTGTAACGGTGTCCCCGACCATTGCTACGATCTAGTGTAGGGTAGTCGATAGAGTAAATTACTGTGTGACGGTTTCCATATGAATGTCTATTTTACTCCTTAGTTAAATTGGTTTCCGACCAAACAAAGAAATGAGGACCGGTCCCGATAACATAACCCAGTCGTGCCTAGATGATAATTAGCTCTGATCGCACTAGCTATTGCTAGACCACAAAAAATGTACTGTCATGTTTTCAAAATAGACTGAAGTCTACGGTGTAAGCTATTGAAGGATAAATACTTGGGGGACATTATTAGGAACGATCAAAAATAGGGTAGCCATATTAAACACATGTGTCCTAAAGCTATTCGACACTTTAAATGTGAAACGGAAATTTCGCTTTGGAGCAACGACATGAATTAACAGAATATAAATATCTAGCGTTACCTTGGAATAAGGTAAGATGCGGCAAGATGAGACAAATTTGCAATTGAATATGTAATTTTTATTTTTCGCGTTTTTCAAGAAAACTAGCCATAGGCACATTCTCAGGGGTCTAGTGCTTCCGACCTGCAAATGCAGAACGGACGTAGACGATGTAAAAGAAACACACAACAAGAAATTCGGATAGTCCCATCTTGCCCCAACCCTCAGGGCAAGATGAGACACCCCCTGGTAATGAACTGTACAAACTAGTTTTCGCAATCCAAAGCAGACAAAGTAAAGCCCGTGGGCCACTACACAGTCACTTTGAGCCCACCGCCCTCACGATGTGCAATAAAATCACACAGATCCCGGTGCTGCATTGCCCTGCCTTCCTTTGCAAACAAGGCACCGCCAGTCTGACGTGTCGCTGGTCTCTCGTTTTTGCGTGCGCTTCTGCTTTGCTGGAAATATTGTAGGGAACAGGGAAATTTGCTGGAAAATCCTAGGCATAAGCCAAAAAGAAATCTCTGAGAAACAAGCCTAACGCCACCTATGCGGTAATTACATTTGCATATTAAAAATGAATGACTAGGTTGCGAAATCTTCGTTTCATTTGGAAGGTGACTTCCCCTGATAAAGATTGCTAAAGAACGATTGGATTCGCCAGCGTACGCCAGCAAAAAACAGACTAACAATACTTTTTCACGAATACATCTTGCGAAGTACAAAGCCATAGATATGTCCTTATGCATTTCACGCATTTTATTGCAATAAAAATATTGCAGTAAATCTACGCATCAGAAAATTAACCATTTTCAGTGAGGAAAATGTGTGTTTGACAAGGCGTGCCTGTTGCTAGTGGCCTGATCTATTATTATTCGGCTTCAGCGCTTCGACAGCACGCGCCCTAAACCACAAATTTCCTTTCGTGAATCGAGCGTCCTACACTCAATTCCGTTAAAATGTATAGCATTCTACTTTTGCCAAACTGAAAGGTGTACTAATGAGTGCTTAAGAGAGCACAAAAACAACGTTCCCAATGGTTCACCAACCTCCGAACTTTCCCAATATTTAGACATGTGTTTCGATTGCTTTCCTCTCTCCAATGAGGCTAAAACTCTATGCATCGCAAAGATGATGCTCCTCGCACACTTTTGGAAACAACTTTTATCACTCACATCCCAGGTTGCACAAGTAATCCGTCCACAGTTATCGCCACTTGTCTTTAAAATCCATTCACCCCACATAGATAAAGATGAGTGAGGTGCGGGTATATCCGCGGGTATCCGCGCAAATTTGTTCTTCGTGGGTACACACTTACGTGTAATCGCGAGTTGTGGGTAAGGTGCGCGGGTATACCCCCACTGCCTCCGCGGGTATACCCGCAATACCCGCATGCAGGCACAGAACTAGCCTGTTGCCTTTTGGTGTATGACCCGATTTGCCGCTAGCATTATGCACAAAATATTTTCTAAGGCGTTCCATATCCATTTCTTTCGTGGTGTGCGAGACGATGTCAGCTTTGTCATTTACTGGCACCACGTGCTATGCTTACACTTTGAGAGAGAGAGAGGGAGGGCGAGAGTCCAGCTGATTATGAGACCGGGAAGATTGGTTGCGTGGGCAATAAAGAATGGGATAGGGTATCGACCCTGGCGATGAAACACCCCATTCATCATCTCAAAAGAAAGTTGTTGTTACTGCCACTCTTTGGCTGTGTTTGCCACATATAGGGCTAATTTTGGCTATCTTTCGACAGGACGACAGGTACGCTTCGCATTAGTCAGCTGGCAACCTCGTCAACTGTCACCACAACGTCTGACCGTTGGAAAAGTGGCTCGCTAACGGAGAGTTTGCCCAGCAACAATAAATCATTTCGTGTTGTGACGATCATGTGGCGTAACTGAAATATGCGTACGCATTGGGCTGCGGGTGCACCTGCGGGTATATGCGGGATGTGCGGATGCGGAAGCGGGTTGCACCAATGACATTGCTGCGGATGCAGGTGCGGATGCGGGTCCTGCTCCCGCGGGTACGGTGCGATTGCGGGTACGAATTCACATTCCCGCACTCATCTCTACACATAGACTATTCCAGATTCTTGCTTCTGTTGCTTCCCCTCCTTTGCACTTGATCTTCTGGCGTACTTGAACCTCTCCGTTGTACAAAATCGTAAGACATACTTGTCGACCCAAACGGCCTGCTCTGTGCATTGTTTTACTTTTACTCGCCGGTAACCGTTGAATGAGTCAGGGGCCATATTCGCTTTTTCAGAGACAGCAAAGCGGCGTTTCCTTTCCCCTACCTGGTGTTTTGATGTTATATTTGATGTTAACATCGCCTTGAGCTTTAGGGAAAACGCAGGACGAACACAGGACGAGACGAAGACATAGACTCGTTCTGTGTTTTCTCTCAAGCTCAAGGTAATGCTAACATCAAGTCAGCACCAGCTAGCTTGCCTGCTCCTCCTCTGTTCATGGATAGTTATATGTTTGTACCTGCTATATAAAAACTTTCATTGCTGGTTTGAGCCGTGTCTTGCGCTGTTCGTTTTTGTCTTTTGTCCTTACCGCAAGCTCAGGGGCATGTTGCCAACATCAACTTATTGAACACTCCTCGTCTCTTACTCTGCAATACACTTCGTTTTCGCAAATTACACTTTGATACCTGTGTCTCTCTGCGATAAAGGAAGGAAGAGAAGTGCAACACGTCCTTCTCGATCGCAACGGGGAAATTACTTTTTCATTCCTCGTTCACTGACTGAAACGGGCGTGATAGATATACAGTTTGAGCAATTTTCATTTATTGTATTATTCACTAGTATGGTGGCATGCCTGAAGACAGTACCATATTTCTTGTTATCCATAGTGGTCATTACAGCGTACTACCTAGAGATGCGAAGCCCAGAAAAAAAAAAAAAAAAACATAAATTTTTGGAAAAAAAGTTTTTTCGTTTTTTTTTCTCGTCTCCGGAAAAATAGCCCGAAATTTCCAGGCGACAAAATTCAAAAATGAAAATTTTCGTGCCTTTGATGCGTTCCAACCCGCCAACAGTGCCGTAGGTGCCTCTAATCCGCCAACAACCACCAACTTAGAGCTCAGTCTGGCCGCTCCAAGCGATCGCCATCGCGTTCACATAATGTCGGAGTTCTGGTCGGAGTGGACGGGTTGTTCTAATTACCTATCGCTGAGTTGACAGCAGTCTCATGGGATGCTCTGCTCTGCATTTATGCCTAGAGGATGAGCACTACTAAAGTTTCTAGCTCATTGTATGCTGTGGTTTGGCCGGCAATGCTTCGACTCAGCAGTAATCGCGTTTGTTTCCTTTTTTTTCAAATTTTTTGGAAAAAACCTCGAAAGAAATCGTTTTTTTTTTTTCGAGCGATTCAAAATTTCCGGAAATTTTGCATCTGTAGTACAACCATAGATAGAGAGAGCGTAAATGAGAATGAGAGAAAGGAACGGCAAACCGCGAAAGTCATTAGTTAGATGGGATGGCAAGAAATGAGAGAGAAGAGATGTTACTGGAGACCCAGAAAAAAAAATGCCTTCATAATGCACCGAGGTTTGGATCAATAGTTACATTTTTCAACCGGAGTACGCATATCCAGTTTGGCCTATCATCCATTTCTTGCGGCCGCCTGCTGGTTGCTTTCCCAGCTATGATGATCATTATCAGAAAGCTTGGCTTACTTGGCAAACTGTCAACAGGGAGGGAACAATGACCAACCATCTCATGTGAGTACTGTTTCGCGCGTCTCTTTCAATTTTTTAATATTTATCTATTCGTTTATTTTGAACAGCGAGCCTACTTTCGTGTCGCTAGTCATTCGCAGTAAACGTAACAATGAAATTTCAATGCGGATGAAAACATGTTTAGTTTTCTTAGCGGAACATTTGATACCGGTACAACGTTCTAGAACAGTTAAGATAGTAGAAATTAACTTGCAACGTTCCAGAGTACGAAATACAGGATGTCCCAGCTATATGCTGAAGGACACTCATTAAGAGGGCACCAGCAAACTCCTAAGGTAATGTTCTAACTACCCTTCAATAATTAACTTTTTAATTATGAGAACTACGAAGTTGTCCCAATGAGAACATCTGGTCCCTTCCGTCACCTGATACCATAGCCGTGTTCAGAACAAAAATCCGTTCGATAGATCATCCGCAAAAAAAATCGTGAAGGAATAACATTTTCTTTCTTTATGTTGTTCATTGCGCATCTCCAGAGACGCATCTTCCCTTCACTCCCAATGTGAGAGGGTGAAAGTGCTCAGTGCCGCCTCATGCGTCCAAGATGAGCTTTAACTTGCGGAAACAAAACAAAAACAAAATTATCGGGTGACGCTATTGGAACTGCTCTTATCTTGGGTAGCATTTTCTGTTTTGCTTTAATTTTTTTCCATGACGTAAGAGGCGATAGTGTTCTGTTTCACCCTCTCACATTTGGGGTGAAGGAAAGACGCGTCTCCGAAGATGCGCAATGAACAAAATAAAGAAAAAATGTGTTCCTTCACAAATTTTTTTGCGGACGATCTATCGAACGGATTTTTGTTCTGAAAACGGTTATGGTATCATGTGACCGAAGGGACCAGATGTTCTCATTGGGACAACTTCGTAGTTTCTATAATTAAAAAGGTAATTATTTAAAGTTAATTAGGACATTGTCTTAGGAGTTTACCGGTGTCCTTCTAATGAGTGCCCTATGCTATATTGCAATTGAGTTCACCGCGAAAAAAGCGTAAAAATCTGTTCGCATTTAGCTGGGACACCCTGTATAGTATGCCAGTGGTAGCAAACTGATAACGTATCATATCATTTCCTTCATTTTTCTTATGATCATGGTGTCTTCCCCTGCATTCACCAGAATCTCCCGCAGTATTCCGGAAGTCATGATGATGATGATGATAGGGATTGATAATGGTGATGGTGGTAGAAGGAAGAATATAGAGATGTGCCCCGCTTAACCGCTACTAACAAGCTATTCGAGATGTAGTAGGAAAAAAGACCTTCTAAAAAGACTAGTTCTCTGCTATGCGCATAATTATTAACGAAGGTGATGAGTGAGCGCTGTGCACCCTGACGATGAATCACAGGCCGCTCGCCCAGTCATTGCATCATATCACAGAAATATAACAAATTGTTTCAAATTCCTGGTTAAACGTGCTTTTAGGAAACACAATTTCCATAAGTTTCTGCCTCGAAATGCGTTGCGAGTTAACCAGACAAAGTACCGGAGCAATTATCGAGCAATCACGTAAGCTAAATCAGCGCAAGCTGCCTCTGCAGTAGCAACGCGAAACCTCTACCATTTGCCAGTGACATCATGAAGCTGAACCGAGTGGGACGCTCAGCCTGTATATCCAGTTAGGGCGATCAATAGAAAAGTATCTGAACATGGAGCTTATGTTGTCTCTTTGTGGACATTGCGTGCCGTAGCGATGACTGAGCACTGCGTGCGTTATTGGAGATGAACGCGTTCACCTAGAGTCCAACTAAAATGTCAGTTATACGATCTGTGCACTTGTTTATGCCATTGACACGTGGCGATAGTGCCGTCTTAACTGAAGCCTGACGATATTCTAAAAAAAGCAATGAATAAATAAATAAATAAACCTTTACGAAAATAGGCGTCAAACGGAGCTTGGGCTCACGAGGGCTAAGCAGCAAGAGGTGTACGCTCTTGAAGCTTAGCTTATGGTCTAGAGGGAGTTTATAAAGCGCAGAAATTCCATTGTGAAAGTCTTCGCGGCGCTTCACCATTTTGTGGCAGACGGTACGTCACGTGACCCAATAGAATAGAATGCATTGGAAACGTGTAGACATCTGTGGTAGAGAAAACGATCTGAACGGTAAGAAAATCCACGTACGATGTTTAAGCGTGTAATTCATTGTCCAAACGAATGTTGAATTCGTGGATATTTGTTGCCAAGGGCACTGTTTAACTTTTCGCCGGAGCCCGACCTTCAACTTATCGTTATCCCATAACGCGCATAACGCGGCATCACATAGGCCCGTGATTCGCCACGAGCTCTTGCGCGAGCCTACCAGAGCGGCTTTGGAGCGCGCGAACTTTAAATGTAACGATAACGATTGCCATTGCCATGTGAAAGTTGAAGATCGCAGCAGTAGCTCTAGAACTATGTCGATTTCGAACAAAAGAGCTCGGGGGTCGTTGTTCGGAGTTTTGGGGCCATTTTTATTTACGGTAGAGAGCGAACATTTCCTTTTAGGCTCCAAAGCCGACTCTTCCGCCGTGTCTCTAAGCAACCTGCAACGTGTACCAAGAGGGCAGCGCCTTTGACAGGGTATGAACCCGCATCCTCGTGATCACTAGACGGACACCACCATCTGGTTCACCCTGACTGATGAAATAAAAAGAATATCACCATTCTTCGCGATGTTCCAGAAAAATTACCCTTCAATGCTTCCTCCCCATAAGGTATTTGAACGCCCGTTATCATCTTCATTTATCTCTCTCCGTAGCTTCGGACAGCTGTTGCAGTAGGACAACGAATGGTATGTCCAGACGGTGTACCTACAACGTCCGTCACGGCGCTTCTCGACAATCGAAGAATTATGTTAAAATGGTGCTCGATGACAGAATCAATAAGCTCCACACGGTTGGTCGCTTCAGACAAGTAATCGAATCCATCGAAACAGACGTAGGAGGAAACGGCAACGCTGGGCTAAGAATTCCAAGAAAGAAAAATGTAATACACCCGTTCGAACAGAGACTTGTTCTTCTTCTGCTCCGAAGAAGTCGTTCTTCCTTCCCTATCGTCCTCAGGCTATTCCTTTAACATTTTCCTCACCAGTTCGCTACATTTTCTACCTTTCGCTATACCTGCTAAATGAGGTCCGCTTCTATATATGTTATTTTTCTTTGATGCTTATATTGAAGGTTGGCGCCACTGTCGCGTTACGAGCTCCGTGAGGGAGCGTGTAGGCGCAAAATACTATCAGCCTCCAAAATATTCAATTCAATTCAATTTATTCGTTTACCACATTACATGGTGGGACAGCACAGCTAAAAGTTACCGGAAGTAACTTGACACATATACTTGACTTAATATGACTTCGTATCAAATTCATATAACTTCATATATTATATATATATATATATATATATCTTGAAAAGTTGGAGTTGGATCGGACGGCTACGTAATTATAGTTGAAATAAATGGGAGACAGAAGACGAAAGTAGGGGAAGTAACAAAAAAGGGGTTTATTAAAACTTAAAAATTATAAAAGTTAGGGAGGAAGTCTACGTTACGGCGGAAGCTCCGCCTTCTTCGGGCCAAAAGAGCTAAATGTGGCCACGAGGCTGATAAGGGGCTTGAGGGGCTTATCAGCCTCGTGGCCACATTTAGCTCTTTTGTTCCGAAGAAGGCGGAGCTTCCGCCGTAACGTAGACTTCCTCCCTAACTTTTATAATTTTTAAGTTTTAATAAACCCCTTTTTTGTTACTTCCCCTACTTTCGTCTTCTGTCTCCCATTTATTTCAACTGTATATATATATATATACGCGTACATACCAGATGTTTCAGTTAAATCCCCGGACTATATAATTCGCGAACGGGTGCACCAATCGAAGGACTTTCTTTTTTACGAGTATCTGTCCGATACCACCTACAAGCTGCGTCCTGTGTGAATGAGTGGGAAGCGCTCATTATTTAAATAAAAATTCAAATGAGTTTCATGAAAAAACGTAACTTCTAAAGCCGGCATTAAAATGGGTACTACCCATTTTGGGACAACTTCAGTGGACACCTTTAAGAGAAAAATCTGCCAACGAAGCCGGTCATTTGTTGCAGTAATTAATTGGTTTCGGTTTACATATTTTTGTCGCGGCTGGTCGCGGCGAAGCGCAAAAGGGCGTAATTCATTGGTGTAAGGACGTAATTCATTGGTGGATAAGTGAGTGGAAAAGCGTTCTTTTTTTTTTTCTTCTCCCCACGACGAAAGTTGTGGGGAGGACTTGTGGGGAGGAGGGCACAGTTCACCCTGAAGTCGGCCCAGGAGGCATACTAACCCCCCCCCCTCCCCCTGTACCCCACGCCTCCCTGCTATCCTCTGTCCACGTCAGTACGCCGCTCATAGCCACAATTGCTTCGCGGCGCTAACACGCAATCAAAAAAAAAAAAAGGGAGGGGAATTACCTTTCCAGTCGGCAAGATATAGATCCTTCCACGCACTTCGGCTTCGAGTTCTCACGTCAGAGGTGCCTATGAGGGTAGGCCATTCTGAGTGCAAACCTGGGAAGTTGGGGTAGTTGGTACTGAGCGGACATCTCAGATCCGTGTCCCTGTGTATTTGCTGCTTTTGAGATATACATTCCGAGTGCCTCTCGTTTAAATGCGTGACCTTTCCCACGGCCTCCTTCCTTGGAAGTGACCCATATAGTATTTGGTAGTCGCGGTGCGGAGGAGTATATTATCCCCCTTTGCTGTAAAACTTATAACATATAAAATGTAACTGTTCTGAGGCTGAAACGCACAACAGACGAAGACAACACAAGTCTCAAGGTGCCTAAGAACATAACATATGTTCAGATTGATGTGAATAACCGTCCTTTACATTTATCCGAAGGTAATCTGTGACCCGTTTAAACCACAATACCAGGGATGAGCCCGGTGTCCAGCGGAAGTTTCGCGTCCGAAATTTTTCCCTAATGTGAGAGCTGTCCCTACACCAATAGGGAAACGTCCTGAGTTACCTACCCATGTGAAGCCATCTCTATTCTTCAACCGCAACCACACTTCTTCGGAGACCCGTTCTCATGCTTTCCTTCCCCGTTCTATTTGTGCTTTGGTGCGTCTGCACTTCTACTATGGGGGGATCGATAGATGATTGGCCGGAACAGTGGTCGAATGTGGTGCCCTGTTCGGCAAACCAGAAGAGTGGAGTCCGTAAGAAGGCAGAGCGATCTTTAAATGATCCGAAGTGCTTGCAGTGTTTCGCTCCGGGAGACTTGTTTCAAGAAGATATCCTTCGCGCGAAAACGGAGTGGATTACGAGGATACAGTCGGAAAACATTGCAGGCGGCACAACTGAACCGGTTGATGTTTTAGGCTGTGTACAGCTGCTCCGTCTGAGAAGGTGGTTCCTCCTGTATGCCGGTAGGATTGTTTTTTTGTGTGTGTGTTGTTGTTGTTGTTTTTTTTTTCGTGTTAGCGCCGCGAAGCAACTGTGGCTAGCGACGTAAGACGTTGAGAGAGGACAGCAGGAAGGAGTGGGGGACAGGGGGGTAAGTATGCGTCCTGGGCCGACTTCAGGGGGAACTGTGCCGACATTCGTCTGGAAAGTCTTCGGAAAACCCAGGGAAAACCTTTCGATTCGAACCTGTGTCACCTCCCAGTCTCGGCGTGAAAAGCGATCATCCTAACCACTATGCCACGGTAGCTGGTGGTAGGATTATGCGCAATGGTAGTACATTACGAAATTTTGGCCGTATCGCATTTATCGCTATGTCATTTGAGTTTCGTATTAGCGAAGCCGAAGTGCATCTTTGAGCACGGCATGAACCGACGTACTGACAATCTCACTCCTCTAGCATTGCACCTTGGTGAAGTATACCTTACTAAATATTACCTGTCATTTCCAAACACACAGTTTACTGTCTGCGCATTATATACTCTCAACCCTGCTTATGCTTTAGTCCGCGAAAAGTGCGGTGCTCGCTGTCGTTTCGAGGTCGACGTCGGCAATACTCGATAGAGCTTCGCAAAATATGGATGCTGCTTGCGCACGCAGCTGGCATTGTACTGTTATGCCTGTTGGAGCCTCGCATATTTTTTTTATTTGCTAGCGAGTGCTCACAGAACTAGAACCGGAAGTTGCTGAATTGCTCTACGTACGATAATGGCCTTGTAGAGCGGACACCCTCGCTATATTTAGGGAGAGCTCTGTACTACATTTTGCGTCCATAATGGCAATTAGCCAAATGACCTTCTCCTTCCTGGCATGGCACATAATGACGTCGTTCTCTTTGCTTCATTAAAGTCATCGCGAGGGAGTCTACCGCGGTATACTGTTAGGCCGTAATGGACCACCACTTGTCGCTCAATGCGTCAAATATTGCGGTAGAGACAGTTATCAGATATAAACATCAGACAGCACAAATTCGCGCACTTTTTTGATGTTTGCGAATTTTTATAAGGCTGATCGGTGTTATAACTTACGCGATAAGGTTTTTGTTGAGGTCGAACACGGTTGGCCGCCTCGTGGTCGCGGAAGCTAGAACGAGCTCCGACGATCAAAATTGTTACGATGATAAGATAAGGCTATTGATAATATAATTACAATTTCACAGCAAACGAAATGTGCTCCTTAGGTGATGACGAGCTTCCGCTTTTATAGATGTGCGAAAAAGCGCTATATTTTCGGACAACCCGAAACACGAACCGAAGAGTTTCTGTCAATATTGTACACGTTGATGATCACAGTTATGGACATCGTACTGCAGTAAAGGCGGCCTCACCGATAACAAATTTCAAAAAAAGAGACAAACAACACTCAATCAATTCCTATCTTTTGAGTGGAAGAAGAAGAAGAAGAGGTTGTCGCCATCAACCATTACTACTCACGCTCAAAAACGACAAAGAAGCTCGTCGACGATTCGAACTCACGCAAACGACACAGTGAAGAGCCTCGTAATGTCTTCCCCTATCCCGTCAAGCTGCCGAATCCGATGGCTCCAAGTCTTTACCGCCATCGTAATATTCGCTTGCCTTTTCGCCGCAGCAGTTGGGGCGATCACGGCGGGGAAGACTATGTACTCTCTGATTCCCATAACGGGAATTCTGCCCTTATTACTCATCGGAGCCTTATGTCTGGCCAGGAGTCGTAAGGATTCCTCCGGGAAGAAAGACGGCAAATGCCCTCCACCCTGTTACGACAGACCTTCCATGGACCATCTGGGGCAGCAAGGAGATGGGTTTCCCGTTCATTCTCGTGTGGAGACAGCCACTGACACTACGGTGACTGAGACGCAAGTGAAGGTCCTTAAACGGTACTCGTCCACCGATTCCTTTTCGCCAGGTTAGTCCGCCTTTATGTTTCGTAGTCGTACGCGTATTTCGACAAACAGCCGAGACCGAGATCATCCGCTGCTTCGTGATAGCTCCAGAGTCATGCTGAAAACTAGGGTGTTGTGGGGTCGAATCGCACGTTTACCCCTTAGTTTTCAGGCACATTTTCCAGACTGGAGTCGACACAGCTCCCCCTGCAGTAGGCCTATACGCGTACTAACCCCTCACCCCCCACCTCGTATCCTCTTCCTTCGTGCCGACCTTCTTTCATCTGCGCACAGCTCATAGCTACGGTCACTTCGTAATGGGGCAGCTCTAGACTGCGTACTCATACACAGCAGTGTTCATGTAGGTGCTGAATACGGCGATTCTCCATGCCCCCGTGCCGCTCTTTTATCGAGCTGATAGTCCACAACCGTGTACGTAACCTAGCAGCAACATTGGCAGAGTACGATAGCGTACAAGAGCTCTTAAACGGATGTCGAGCGAATAGTTCTTGAATTATGGAACGAATGAAAGCTCTTTTATAGTCACCTGTCGGATTTCGTTAGAAGCAAAGGATCCCGAAATGTCATCCTGCCTCGCGTATCTAGGTACGATTCTCAAATGGCATGTTTCCGACACAGGAACACCCATTCTATTTGTGGATTCGCAGGGGGGGATTCATGCAGGCGAAGTTAGGAACGTAGTTTCCCACTAGTGTTGCATGACTTAGAGCGGCTGTCTTCCCTAATCTGAGTGGCAGGTGCAGACGTGCAAGAGAGCAATATTTTATAATCAGCAAAACATTTTATAATCTCGTCGCATAAGCTTTGAACAGTACGCCCCCGTATAACGAGCTTTTGGGTACTATGCCACTTCTCTTATTTCGAACTTGCGCACCCTTAGGCCAGTGTTCGCTGTGTCCGGGAACGGTAGCTAGCGCAAGCCCTTACTTCAGCCCTTCCTCGTACTCTGACGAAGACTCTGAGCAAATGAGCATTGATCCCGACTACTTCCGGGTGTCTGACCGCACGGAACATCGACCCAGCAAGCCGTTCGAGTGCGTCGAAAGCCCCCGCTCTTCGTCGAGCAGCCACTGCAACATGTGCGGTGCTCAGACGAAGCTGGACAGCTCTGCCGACGAAGAAACCCTCGAAATCGTCATCACGCCATCTGTGACATCGCTTGAAGACGACACGAAGAAGAGAGACGAAGCAGAATGTACTTCGAAAGTGGCGCCACCTTCTGAAGAACACGCTGTTCCCACGACTTCGTCGCCGGAATGTTTTGTGAGTGACAAAGAACTGGAAGATGTGCCGCTTTAAGAGATGACATTCACCGGTGCTTGGAATGGCTCTTCTAGCGTTTGCGGCCTCTATTAATGCTTTTTTTTTAATGTACTCGTTATTGTGGCGTGTTTTCAGTTTGAGAAATAAGTGTGCTAATGTAATTAATGTGCATTTTGGAATCTTGGTGCGCTTTGGTGCCTTCGTCAGTCACGCTAGTCACCGTAATGCGTTTGCGTTACACCATCGGGTGGTATGCTATACTGTAGCCAATAGTATGCATAAAATATTGGTATGCAGTTGCTTTAGTAGGTTATTTATACACGGTGTTTCACCTATAACGTGATAAAAAAATCGTACTAAAAATCTACTTGACTGAACATAATGTTCAGACAAGTCGATTTATCACGTTAGTTGAAACTCCCTGTATAACTGTTCTCTTTCTATCGCTTTTATGGCAGGGGTGGGGGACTTATTTAGTATCTGTGTGCGGGAGGATCTCTTCGACAGAAAATCTTCCTTCCAACGTTTCTATACTTTCCTGAGAACCCCGATCTCGCTTGTCTCAGATTTGTCACGAAATGAAAGACCGAAAGAACAGAGCGTGGAAGAAGTGAAACATGTGCCGTGACATGGCACGTGAACATGGCACATGGATAGACACTAATTGGGAGGGATCAGCGCAAGTAGGATTAGATAGGCTGCATCAGGGATTGGAACCGTTATCTTTTTCGGTTCGGTTCGGGATCGGCTCCGCAGCAGTGAAAAATATCGGTTCGAACCGGTTCAGGAAAGTGAATTTTGAGCAGATTGCCATGGGTTAAAAGCAAGCACATCCTTACAGTTCTCAAACACAAGCGTGCTTTTGGTGTTGTTGCCAATACAGCAGCGGTTCACAACAACACTGCGTGTTAGATCTATATTTCAGATGCAACGCTACGGTACTGCACATACTGCACTCCCTATGTTCACTCATCGTATAAACTCCGTTACATCGTGCTGAGGGACTGGCCGTTAGTTTCATAGCCTAAAATGAAAACTTTAGGTTGCTGGACGACAAAAATCGCGCACAAGGAAGCCTACAACTGCCAAAAGGACTACCTCAAAACTAACGCAATAGCTGCTAGGAGCAAATACCTCGCGCACTTTGGATGCAGTTCTGTTTTGGTCAGTTTCGGTTTCCAATATGTTTGGCAACGCCGCCAGTCTGCTGTGTAAATCGCAGTTCCAATCTCTCACAACGCACATTACGTCTGAACCGCTTCGGCAACCGGTAACCGCCTAAATTTATTATTTTATTTGTTCCGTTTCGGTTCAACGCGAGAAAAAAAAATGTTTTGGTTCTTGTTCAGTTCCGGTTCAGCGAAAAAGACCGGTTTTTAGCGGTTTTCGGTTCGGGTTCAGTTTCGGTTCCGATCCATGGGCTGCATATCACTCGCGAAAGCAACTCCTCCTACCAAGCCAACAGTGCAAACGAAAACGCTAAGCGAACATCTTACAGGAAACTGAATGAAGGTGTGTGGAAAAACGAAAGCTTGTGCAAATAAGTCTAACATAGCCTGGACAAGCAAACATTGAGAAAAGAGAGAACAGGAGCTGAAAGCGGTGTCAACAGAGCACTGTAAGATAATGGAAGAACAAAGGAAGTGCAACCCACGAACCGCCCTGGCAGCGTTACTGAAGGAAATCGCACCTGACGTGCGCACATTACATATTCCAAGTTAGTTAGTTAGTTAGTTAGTAAATTAGTAGAATAAAGTCAACCTTAGAGCTTTCGGCAACCCACCATGGGTGCTACCTGCTCCATTGCAAGAGCTGTATAGCTATTACACACTATGATTCAAAATACAGCAATCAAAACAAATCACAGCGGGATCCCTTACATACTCACAGGCACTCAATCAATAGAACGGGAAAACAATATAGCACACTGCAGATCTACAAAATACGGTGGCAGCAGTTCACACTAAAATGTAGTTCGCACTTAGTCTTCACATTACGGTAGTGAGACCAGTCTCACTCAAGAAGGCTATCAGCAGCAGACGGACTGCCTTCCGTTGATTTCGCGGAGTATCCCAAGGACCCAATAAATGTGTCAGCTCCACTGGGCCATTCGTCATGCGTAAAATGCCGGCAAGGAGTGACTGTCTCTCTGATCTGAAGTGCCGGCACTCCAGCAAGACGTGACCGCTGTCGTCCACAACGTCACACTCGGGGCACAACGGAGATTCAACCAGACCCATCCTGTGCAGCAGAGAACTGCAGAACGGGACGCCAGCTCGAAGACGGTGAATAAGAGTCTCAGCAGCTCGGCGTACGCCGCCAGGCATGAAAAATCTTAGATTGGGGTCCATCTGTCGTAGAACATTCAGGTTACGGCTACTGTCCGCAAACCACAGTCGACGAGAAACGTCGTACGTGACGCTGCGTAGTAGCCGGCGGGCGTCATGCGCTGTGAATGGAATAGCACGACATCCGCGCATACTGTGTGCCTCTGTACCGAGACAGTCAGCCTTTTCATTACCAGGGATACCGCAGTGGCTGGGTACCCACTGGAACCTAACCTCGTGACCGTTACAGTTGCGAGAAGGGATTAGAAGACTTGATGGAGGAGACGCTTAAGGAAGCAGCGGTGATGAGCCGAGAACAAAAGCATTCGCGAATCGAAAGTATTCCCTGCACTTGGACATAAAACGAGCGCTGAAAACTATCACAAAAATTCCGTCAAGCTATTATTGAAACTGAGATGGAAGCAGCGGACATTCAGCGACGCGTACATAGGGTTAATGAAGGCACCGCGAAGGCGACTGAAGCGGCGAGGGTGGTTTCAGTCCTGCCTCAGCTTGATCGCAAGGAACAACAAATTCTTAATGTACTGTTCAATCCGATTAGAACGCGCTTTGTGAGTATATGAAAGAAACCACTAGGTGTATTTGCGTTTCAATACGCGGAGTTTTACGCCTTAGATAAAATTGCGATTAACACTAACGTCTTTGTGCGGCTCATAAATAGGCTAACACGTGTTAGCTGCATTTCCATAGCTACTGCTTCTTAGCTACCTCTGAATAACTCCCTGCGAACTTTTCACTGTGTGTTTTTGGTGAGAGCTGTAAAACTGGATCCAGATACGTCTGATTTGCATATTACCACTGGCGTTGTTCAGAAAGAACGGGTGCACACGAATCGTCAGTTTGGATTTGCGAAACGCTGCTCTCTAATTCATCTAGGAGGATTATGCACAAAAGCACGCCGTTTGTGTGTAAAAGCTTGAATTGCGGCTTAAGTTTAATTATTACGAATTTTTTTTAAAATACCGATATTTTCTTTCATTTGTATATCGCGTGCTCTTTTACCACTACAGTTTCGGCAGTGTCCACTAAATGAGCACGAGGAACCGGGTTTTAGCGCCTTGGAGGCGGGGCCAGCAACTTGCTGAGACGCTACAATTTGCCTAAAGGCGTCGTCGTCCGCGAGAAGTGGTAAAATCGCCGGTCCGTACGAGATTTGAGCACTCGTTAGAGCACCCTCAAGTCGACCGAAATTAGACTACTAATCTACCACCGCGGTGTCCTTCTCTGCCATTATTCTATCGCAACTTAAAGCCCCGTATTATTAACAGTTTTGGCACTGCAGATACGAAATCTTTCTTTGAAACAACTTATTCGTATATTTAGATTTATATGATACCATTATCCAACGAAACTATGCACACACAATCTTACCAGTGTTTTGTATGTCCCATCTTGACATTTTCGCCGTGTTCAAACAACGCAGAGTGCATACCCTTATCAGCAAAGCACCGTACCTTACAGCCCGTCCAAAATATAACAGTCCGTCGCGTGGCAGAGCCAGGCACCAATATAGTTGCGACGTCATAATACCCATTCATGTGCGTGTTTATAGCGAGGTCTTTCTCTGCTTTTTGCCGTGGCCTTTTTCAGTTGGAAACGATTTCGCTTTTGCTTGGAGAAAGATCGAAGTATCCCGAGCAACGCCGGCTCAGACCCCCTCGAGAAGCTTTCTTGCGCGCAGTTCTTGGTGCGGCACCGCGCCGTGCGGACGGTGCGTCGGACGGCCAGTTGTTCGGCGCTTGTCCCGAACACTGTTATGTGATGCGTTAACTCTTGGGTGCGAGCGTTGGTCAATGGACGCGCGGACGTGTGAGACGTTTGGCTGCGAGCCAGTGTCGCAATGGCGTTCTACTTGCCTGGATGTACTGGATCGGGGCATGTCAGTGCTAGAGCACGCCATACAGATGTAGAGGAATATCCGACCGACGACAGGTGAGGAGGTTTTGCGGGAAATGTTCAAACTGTGGTCGGCACCCGTGGCTATGCCACGTTAGAGGCTCTTTTCAGGTGTGACTGTGTGAAAGCGTGGCTGACATACAGAAATCGTGACGGGGATTTCAGTGAATGCCCTTTGAACGAGGTTGAAACCGTGGTGAAATCTATTTCGAATTGGGCTCGTCAACGATCAGAGTTATGGTTCAAATCGCCATAGAAGCATGTTTGTATTCGCCCACGACATTGATATTGTTTCTAGATGATGTTGTGGGGTTATACTATTCTGCGTTGAACCATGTTTACATTCTGTACGACACCCAACGTAGTCGTAATAACATATGGAGTGGTATTTTGGAGCACCAGACTGTTGTCGGACACGTAGAATACAATTTTCATCGATTTGCGAGTGTGAAAACGCACACACATACAAAAAAGAGGTGTTTTTACAGGTAGATTGTCCGAACATGCCTCAGCGGTCACATATCGCGAGGGTTACTGTTTGAAGAGTGTGTTCTAGGATAAGGGAAAACTGCGTTGATGACGACCGTGAAAGATAGTTACCGTCAGACCTATATAGTAGTTACCGGTGGTTTGGTGTCCCGGAGATAGAAACCTTCTAACGTAACCAACTTAAATTGACTTATGTTCTCCGGAATTGTTACCCGACAGTAACAAAACTAGCAGTTTTCGTTTTCGATTTTCCCCGTGCGTTTTATTCTCTTTTCAATCTCACAAAATAATTCTTTTGTGATTGCGCAACACTCTAAAACTGAGACACACACACGCACATACAAAACAAAAAAGTAGAAGAACAAGAAAAGACGAGCAGCAGAATGTAACATAGTTCAATAAATTTCCTGTTTCATTAGTGCTGTTAAATACAGCTGCGTCACGTAGGGTGTGTAGTTGTCGCTCCACTGCATTCACCTATTATACCTCTACAGCCATAATGGCGGTGAATGACCCACCACATCATCATCCCATTTATGTGTGTGTGTGCGTGCGGAAAACTAAATGGCATTGCCAGCGAATGACAGTCGCACCAAATGTCATTCGCTTGTATTGCATCGAGCTACACGAAGAAACAGAATGCCGTACGCAAATGATGTAACTGCCGATAATTAAGACAGCCGAACATAATAAATTAAGAGCCGAACATATGAAACATTATACAGGTACATTAGTTACGTTTCTATTTATGTTTCTTGAAACCAGCGAAGCATTAGATTATTTTACGAAAGCGTTGCGTTTTCGACAACGCTTAGTTGGCTAAGTACCTCAAGTGAGGACAAGAACCCTATCTGCACCACACTCTGCAACATGGCGTATGGGAACTGGGTTAGTTCTCCGAAAAGCATTGTTAAGCCTTCCTTCCTTCGTGTCAAAAGTTATCAAATTCGTGATATAATATTGGATTACATTCGTGTTTGATTTCCTCAAACGGTATATCGTTGTTGTTTTTGCTACCTGTCTGCTGCGAGGGTACGCAATGGGTGCGAGAGGCAAAAGCACATGAGTTCCCCGAAACCATTCACCAGGCGAATATGACACGGAACGAAGTCATTCAGTGCGAACGTCATTCGCTGGGAATGACATTCAATTTGCCGTGTGACAGGGGTATTATACCTTCACATACCGTGCCCTATCATAACTTACCTACGCACGCGAAACTGAAGTACGTATCGACAAACCGTACCATTGAAGTCCTCCACACTTTCCCGGTCTTATTCATATAAGACGACTTAATCTTTCGTTTTTATTTTCGCAGGCTGGGCTGACTTCCTGTATAAAACTCACCTCAATTGTACTTAGCTCATTACATTTGATCCACATATCTCAATGGTACTGCTCCTCAGCGGTGAAACAGCCCGTGTCGAGGTCATCATTTATCTGTTGTGTAAAACTACCCGACACAAATACATTACTCGATGCAGTGTTTTTTGTCACCACCAGCATCACCATGTCATAAACGGCGGTCGCAAACCTTTACAACACGTGCAACCAATGAAGGAAATTTTAGTATCACTCAAAAGCGTGGGACGTAAACATGAACACGCAACGTTACTTGTGCTCTCTCCTATGACCTATGTCTCCTATATACAATTTTCCTCAAAGTGGAAGTACGCATAGCATTTCCGTTTCCCAGACAGCGAGAAAAAAAGAAACATGACGTATGCAAACTTTTTGCCTTCCCGTATTATCGGCAATGCGACCATTGTGCGAAGCCAATGTAATGCACTGATGCGTAAATATTGCCCTCTGTTTGCAAGACGCTGTTGTGGTTCCAGGGCGAATAAACCGCTACAATACCCAGCGACTGAATAGAGAGTTTTAGTACTATCGCCTTTGCGTACGTATGGGATAGCGTTGATGGTTCTGCGCACGCCCATAACAGAAAGAGAGCTTCGCGCAGTGCGCAGAACCACCAACGCTATACCTTACGTACGCAAAGGTGATAGCGTAAGATGTGCTAAAACTCTCTAATGTCTTGTGTGCGTATCACCAACGACAAAGTCTTGGTGAAAATGACCTCTGTTTGTCTTTAACTGCGGCATACAGCAGTAATATATTAAAGCGCGATGAGATCCATTATACGTAAGTTGAGTGTTATCATTAATGGTGTTTCGAGTAGTTATGTGAATAATCTGGGCATTATTAAATAACGTCAGAAATCGCTGCGCAGATTGTCGTTGAAATGCGATGGCATTTATGAGCTCAATGCGGGCATGTTCCGACTCCGCAATGAACTCATAAATTATATCGCACTTCAACGACAGTTTCTGTGCTGCAGTTTCTGCCGCGATCTTGTTACGCCGAGATTAAACGCCGTTTTGTACTGCGTATTTTTATTAAACTGATCGGAAGACTTTGAGACTCTTTTTCTGGAATTTGAGTTGGAAATTAAAGAAAAATATGGAAATATTTGTCCCGACCCAATCTTGCTACTCCAAAAAACGCGTTTGTGGGTGAAACAATAGAAAAGGAAAAAAGAAAGAAAACAATAAAGAGGTAGAGTGGGCCAAACAGAAGAGAGCATAAAGGAGAAAGGGGAAAAATGAAACGGGAAGACGTTAGGCACCGACAAACACTCACTTGTTCATAATGTAAGAGACCGCGGTCATTTTTAACGCCTATGGATCATCGGCGACGTGCTTCTCGCGCGACGTGTGTGGACGCCACTAAGGTTTCCATTGGAAACGTGTATTCGCGCCGTTACATTCCCTTTGGAATCCTGTGCGACGACGTGCGGGATTTATTATTACCATGTCCTCGTATTATACATATCCCACAGTTATCTCCACTGCCGGTTACGGAATCTCTTATCCTAGATATCTTTCCAGTGATAATTTCCCAACAGTTATCTTATCCTACCGCTATGCGATCCTTCTCCAATGTTTTTTCGTCCGCAATACCTCGCTTAACTTCGTCTGGCAGACCCGCTTAGCTTCTTGCATTTCACCGACAGTCATAATACGTGGCTTTACGTCTCGAGACAACTATGACGCTACAGTGGTCGGTCTGATGATTCATTTCGCACACCTGATAGTTCTTGAACGCGCCCCGAAACCTCAGAACACGTATTGAGCGTGCAACGCGGAAGACAACGTGTCAAAGCAACCCGTACCATGCCACCAAGTCGCTGGCGTTACCATTGGCGTTACCATTGGCGGCGCATTACCACTGGAGAAGTTCCTCCCCTGACAACTGGTACGGTCGCGCGGCATGGGCTGCGACATTATAAGGAGCCTTTTCTCACGGCGGTTCTAATATAAGCGCGATGGAACACGTGGTCTCCGAGCAGCGGCCAATGCGTTATGCGGTTACATACTACGGCTCACCAAACCTCGGCAGAGGTTTAGTGTTAGAGGAAGCGTCTAATTCGCCGGTAATTCTCCGGTTGAGAGTTAGAGGAAGCGTCTAATTCTCTGGTACTTGAAAACTTTTTCGACTCCTGTAAGTGAACGTGAATGTCTCCTTTGGACATTCCCCAATGAATCACAAACGTATTGTCTTCTTGTGAACTTCCGCTTCCATTTCAGTTATTCTTCTCTTCATATTGCTTCGTGGCTGAACATTTACACATGCAGACTGAATGTTCAAGGGGGACATGAAGAAGAAAAATAAATAAATAAATAAAGGTGAGCGACAACCACAAGAGACAAGCGCCTCGGGCGGTTGTCTCTTGTGGTTGTCTCTCTTTTCTTTTTGTTGTTTCTCTGTCTCTTTTTTCTTTTTGTCTTTGTTTTCTTGTTTTCCTTTGATTGTCCCTTTTTTTTCTTTCTCAGTTCGTGCCATGTCCCCCTTGGATTTGACCCGATTAGCAAAACGTTCAACCTTGAACTGAATGTTGTTAGCAGCTGCCAGTATTTCTTCTTTAACTGGTTAATTAGACAAGACTAACTAGGTAAATTTTAAATTCAAGTCCGGTGTGCTAGTTGGAAAGTTCTAGAGCACCTTGGAAAAGACCCGAACGAGGTGCTCGCAACTATATGTGTCTTTCGTTTTGGGGCATCGAAAGAAATCAAAGTAAATAGCGAGTCACCCGCCCATTGCACTCGTAGGACGCGGACGCTGTTGAAAATACTTGGGTCGGGTGTCTTTCAAGGCTCTCTACAACTATCCGATTGACACCACGGCACGTATAGCAGTTGAATTTTAGGAGAAAGCTAATTAGTTTGATCTGATTAAGTAATTATAGGCACAATGAGAAACCAAATACTGGCGATGTTGATGTTGGCGAAAAAAAATAATGAAAGATACTATCATGTTGGCAACTATCACACAGATCCGCTAACAACATTCATTCACCTTGTTTCATTTGTGTGGACTGCTCTATCTTTTCTCCTTGAAATCTTGGTGCATGTTAGTTGAGGCACTCTGTATACATATAACGTCCCTGAGTTAAGACAGTCGCTAAGTCATGCACAAATAGATGATAATGATGGTGACAGCAGAAAAAAATAAAATGGGGAGGAATGGGATGTAATAGGACTAAGCGAGACTTTGGAGGAAGAGAGCACTGGTAATTTATGACTATATAAGGTGACTGATAGCTATGCAACTCTAGGATTATAAAAAGCGATACAAATAGAGTGAACGTTTTGGCGGAAGCTCCACCTTCCTCATGACCCGTCCTGCACGTTACCACTTTTCTCAGTCTGTCTAAACTGTTGACTCAGTTTATATCGCTCTTCATAGTCCTAGTTGATTGGTTGGTGTAAAAAGGAGAAATATGGCCCAACTCTATATTGGACCGGCTACTCCATCACGCTCAGGGTAGCGAAGTCTCGCTACCAAGGATCCTAATTCATGTTTGTCCCACAAACGTCTTACGGAAGGAGATCGCAGAGAGCTCTATATTAGGGGGATTCAAGATATGACCCGAAAACTTCAATTAAAATTCCGGTCTCTGTATCATACCTAATATTCTTGCTGCGTGTAGTGCATGTCCTCTACTCTGTATGTTGCGTTTTGCCGCCTCCGCGTGGCAAGTCCAAGCACGCAACATCTGATTAGACATGGCTGTCCCACTTCATGTTTGCAACAGTGAGGAGCAACAGTCAGTTACCTGTTCCCTTATGAGAGAAGGTGTGAAACCCATTGACATCCACAGTCACACAGTCGCAGTGAAGACACTGTATTGTAACAACGGCATATCAATGCAGCGGGTTCTCAGGAGGAAGCACAAATATGTTGGTCTCGCCACGACCTGGTAGCCCTCGCACTGTTTCGGCGGAGTCTATTCAAACCCCCCTTTTTTTATTATCCTCAGGGTACAATTGTTGAGAGTTGAATGCCTAGGGGACAAGCATATTGTGATCTCTTGGCGGCATTTTTGAAGCTCGCCATCAGAACAAAACGTCGTGGACTGTTTGCAAAGAGCGTACTGCTCCAACATGACGACGCCGGTTTGTATTCGTAACATATGCTTCGACCATACACAATCCACGATTTAAGTGTCTTCCACATCCGCCATATTCGCCTGACCTCCCGTCGTCGGACTATTGCATATTCGAGCGGTCTTAAACAGGATCCTGGGCGTCAGGAAGATTGGTTCCGATGAACACGTCGAGCAAGCGGTGCATGCGTGGCTACACACCCGCACTCCTTATCTTTTTTTTTTTCAATCAATCAATCGACTCGACTACTTCTCTGCTGGAATACAGGCACTTCGCTAACGATGGCACGCCTGCGTTGAAACGCAGGGGGCTACGTATAGGAAAATTACATATTGTTTCCAAGAATATTCAGTTTCATTGGTAGTCAATAAACTATTTAAAGCTACTTATTGAACCACCCTCGTAATAAAGTACTTATCTTAAGAATATTCAATAAATAAACAATAGCGTCTAGCTGTCAAGCACGGTAAAGAAAAAAAAAACTGCCTCCGACACTTCCTTGAATTCTGTATTCCTCAATAAAAACATTTTCGTTACATTCCTTACTACTGTTGTCCGCATTAATAATGGAAACCGGTCGATAAAAATACTAGGGACGTCGATGTGGCTTCGCGTCCCTCGCGACAATAACAACAACAACAACAAAAATTATATTTTGACGAGGAGTGGGGAGGTTTTCCACTCTAGGAGTGGAACGCTGCCCCATAGCTAGGGGGTCTAATATGAGTGATGACGACGATTATAGGAGTGGCGATGGCGACAATATATATATACACAACTTTAACTTTATTGAGCAGAGAAGTGCGGGAAACAAGGGCAAAAAAGCCCTGAGACTTGAGGCATTGTGTTTCTCTTTTTATTTTTTATTTTATTCTTTAGCTGCATGAGCATTGCTACCATTTTTGCAGTTGAGCTATACCAGTTGAGGCGCACGGTTTCGGTTTTGGCTCATTTACATGGCAAAATTCGGCGATGAATATTTCAGCGCACGTGCTCGATTCAGGATTCTCTAAAAAATAGAATGGCTTTCAACGAGGATTATCTCCCATTCTGCTATCTCACTTTTGCCAGAAAGCCCTTAATTAAAGAGTTAATTAATGAATTTTAGGTAATTATTTATCTTGTAGTTACATACTCCCGTTCCAGAGGATGTCCGCCTGGCCGTATAACTCAACTGCAAGAGCGGTATCTATGATGCTCTCATAGCTGTTTCTAAAAAAAAAAAAAAAATGAAAGAAAATCTGGCCCAGATAAAAAATAAGAAAATAAAAATAAAAAGAAAGGGAAAAGAAAAGAAAACACACTGTATACGAATCCTTGCTTTTAAATTTTTCACCCTGTATATATAATATGTAAAATTTGAATATCAGTACAATAGTTGTCTTCTATGTACGTTATGGTTAGCCTAACTTATCTATACAGGGTGTTTGCTCTAACGTGTCCAGAAATTTTATTTAAAGCGAGCGATGAAAGAGAAACGAGCGCTACTTTTCAGCTACTTGACTAAGACACATGTGCTACTATTGAAGCAGTACCTGTTTCTTACTCAAGTAGCAGAAAAGTACCACTTGCTTTTCCTTTATCGCTCGCTTTGAATATAATTTCTGGACACGTTAGAGCAAACACCCTGAATATCGCTATGCAACTGTTGTCACATACATTTTGCTGTCTGGCTTCAAATCCTGTTGCATATGGGGAAGAGTATGTTCACAAAAGAGTTACTGCAACATAATATCGCACAAGTAATTGGCGAGCATTATTTTCCTTCTCCGGTATCGTCATTGAAATGCTCTTTGAACGAGTCATCTTTCGAGCCTTCAAACATATTCGGATAATTTTCTACCAGCGTCATCATGAACGGTAACTTCTGTGGATCCTCAAATTTCACGAGCCTATGAGGACGCCCCAGGACGTTCTTTCCCTAAAACGGACGAAATACGTGCGGAGGAAGCTGAAACCTCCTTATGTGATCCGCGGCGCTACCGCCATCTACCGCCTATTTTCCGAACCAGCGTATTTCTAATGGTTGCATCACAGATGGCTCTGACGCGCACGATGCTCAATCGAACGGAAACTGGCACCCAGGGCGGGCACATCTCCGATTTCCTCGCGTCCTCTGTGGATGGTTGTTTGACATCCGAAACCCGTGGAGCAATATGTGTATGTTCCGCGTCCACGAAATGCGAGCCACTTCGAACGTTGATTCAGGGGCGCCCCTGTAAAGGACACTCTGCCTCACGCAGAGGCTTTATGAGGCGAAGCCCAACTCTTTATTGTAGATGACGTGTGGATGCTTTAAACAGGAAATAATATTAAGCGAGTGAAATTGAGAATTTGAGCTGCAGTGGAAAGCTTCTTATTTTTGAAGTGTGTTAATCTTATCGTATGTTTGATGCTGTTGAGATTGTTTGCATGTGAACCTCAAAAATGATGGATGCGGCGCACGGTCAGCAAATATCCGTAGCATCCTTTGTGGTCACGCTTTTCACGTCAGAGCTTCATATCCAATAGACGGGATTCAGCATTCTTCTACAGAAACCACAGGGTTTATGAGTAGCATGGATATTCCCCTGTAGTGACGTTGTTCAATGTAGATTTTATGTTGAGATTTTTGTACACACATTTGCTTGTTTTTGGCACTGCCGTGCACGAACACGTATGTGCCTGTTACATTCATACGTACATCCTTTTTTGTGCGTTTTAAACGCATTTTGGTGTTCATATGTACATGAGGACATTCGCTGTGTCCTACATGCACATGAACCAGCACGGGCTCGCCGTCTAAGATTTCAGACAAATGGCGCCACAGTTAGTCTTGAAGTCTGCCCGGTACACATACTGATCCCCTGTCTCCGTTATGCTGTCCTTGCACCATATGCCATCTGCACGATGCCCATGGTCACGGCGATACTGACAAGACATTTTCTCGCTATTAGTTATAATAGTTATGCCCAGTGCGCACTTGATGACGCTCCACGCAACGTCACTTGGGGATGCAGGGGCGTGTCCGCCGTGAGAAGCTTTCACTTTCTTATCCGCGTTGGCAAAAGGCTAGTTCCATCTCAGATCGAACAATCCGGTACACTTGATGTCTCGACTGAACTGGAAAAAAATATATGTTGCAGCCATCGGTGAGTTAGGAGAAATAATGTTGTAGGTAGTCCCTTAGACTATGCACAGCAGAAAAATAAAAATTCGGACTTGATCGGTAGGCGTACTGTGAATTTTTTGCCACCCCTGTACGCGGAGCGCATTCAGGGCGCTGGCTCCATGTCCCGCATGTTGCAAAATCAAATTTTCCAAAGGGACTTTCAACTTCTGTCTTCACATGAAAGTAATTGCTACAGTTTGAAGCCGTTCTGAGCGTTTATGTTCATAACAGTGTTGTAATCGCTGAATGTAGATTGTGGAGCAACCAGATGCGCTCGCATTTTTTGCGGGATATCACATATGGATTGCAAGTGCTGGGAGCTCGTGAAGAACAGAATGCTTTAGAATACTTTTGCATCTTTATAAGAGGTATATTTGTTCACGGTGATCATGTCGGAGCATATTTACAGTACACAGAATAAAAACAACTTGACAGCGAAGAAGACAAGGTAAGAAGGTAACGTAATATGCAGAGCATCCCGGGTGGATGAGTGCACGTGTCTAGGGCTAGGACGTGTGTAGGCTAGGGGGGGCTCGAGCCCCCCTGCCTGCCACGACCCGACCCACGCAAATCGTGCAAATCCGAGGAGAAAATAATATATGGGGGGGGGGGAGGACCAGTGTGACGATCGCGGAAGTTCTTGCAGTTCATGGCGGCTATATAAGCAGCACTCGTGAATGGTTTTCAAAGTATGAGCTTTTCAAAGTACTTACAATCTCGTGACGCCGCCTCATTGGACATGACAGCCTATATATGTAATCGTATTGTGAACGTCCAAATAAATTCTTTTCGTTCTTTGGTTTTTTTTTTCAGCCGCATTTTGGGGTGTGGACAAGTATATGTGTGTTGTCGCACCCAGGGTCAGTGGGGGGGGGGGAGTTTTCGTATCGAGCCCCCCCTACCTTGGAGGTCTGGCTACGCCACTGGACGAGAGTGCCCTCACCGACGTTCGCCGTACACTCGAGAGATACCAACGTGGGCGAGACAAGCGAAACTTCCGCACGCGCTACGAGGCAATCGTTTGCTTTCATCCGCCACGGGCCCCCGCCTTCATCTTTGCTTTGTTTAGTTTGTTACTGCCGTAGATGGCGCAGGAAAGCGGGCCTCAGATGACCACTAAGCGACCGTTCAGCCGTTACGGTCACCGTTGCGGCCGCTTGCCCTGTAGTGGGAACGTAGCTCACTGTGAATAACGTTGCACACAGCATATGAACATTCAAATTAGGTAACTTCAACGCTATGTTTGACGTCTAATCAAATTAATACTCGCAGGTTTCGCTGCCCTGCATTTCTCTGTTTTTCTTTTTCTCATGGAAGCGAGCGTTGACGAGAACGACGTTCTCGTCAACGCGCGAACGTTCACGTAGCCTCACAAATGTTAGCGTCAGAATTGGTTGATGCGAGTGCCGCGCAAGAGAAAGAAGACCGTTCGTCATGGTCGCGTTGGGCGAAGCGACATCGCTGCGCGCCGTAAAAGGCGCTCCGAATGCTGATGGAATTGCTCATCAGTATTCGCCTGCTCGCCGAAGAAATAATGGCGCTCTCGTTCGTGTGTTCCCAAGACTGAGGCTTCTTTTCACGATAACGCTTTGTATGTGCTTCCTCATATTATACAACGCCGTGCTCGTTGTCATAATGCTTCGTTGTCGGAATTTATTTCGGTTAGTAAAGTGCCTGTACTATGCCCAGAATGCTAAGTTAAATAGTGGATTATGATGTTTGCTGTACGTTTGCTAGCATCAGTCTCATATCAACACACCGACAACAAAGAACAAAACACACACACACACACACCGGCCTCGGTTTCTGCTAGCGCGTCTGCCTACTGATCCCAAAGTTTCGGTTTCGGACCCGGTCGCCAGTAACTTGGTGACAGGGTACGGGTTGCTTACACCCTGTGCCATGAACGCTAAATGCGTCGTGCTGAAATTTCGCTGCACGTTAGAGTGGCCCC
This sequence comes from Ornithodoros turicata, assembly GCF_037126465.1. Taxonomy (NCBI): domain Eukaryota; kingdom Metazoa; phylum Arthropoda; class Arachnida; order Ixodida; family Argasidae; genus Ornithodoros; species Ornithodoros turicata. The sequence continues at coordinate 18,343,404 of NC_088205.1, read as the reverse complement.
CCTCAGAAGGCCCAAATTAAACAACGGAGAAGCCACTCTGGCGTTGCAACGTCAAGCAACAAATTATCAAAATGTTTTAGTTGTAGCTTACGCAGTCGCCTTGCGGGCGCAAGGAAGTAGCGTGTCCACACTGCGCACGAAGTCACGTCCTGGTCATGCGGAGAATTTCCTTGCGTGATGATGATGGTGATTTGATAAAGACAAAAAAATGAGTTGAGTTGAGTTTGAATGTAAAAAAAAGAAAGAAAAATGCGCAAGGCGATTGCCTCTGCTCCTGCTAAAACTCTCTATTAATGCCTACTGCAAGGTTGGTGGGTGTCCGCAGACCAATGCCAACCGAAGTCAGTGGGTGTCGGTTACCGTGCGACTTGGTCCAAAGGTCTCGGGCCAATCACAACGAAGGAAAGGCACGTGACGTGTCTTTTTTTAGCTTCATGCTTCACGTGTGCTCCTAGAGGTGCCGTGCGAGTTAGCAAAACGCATTATAACGAAGTATGAAATAATTCAATGTTCAGCGTCACTGCAAAGACACGGAACGATAGCACGCATACCAGTACAATAACCATAACTGTACCACATCATAAGAACAACAAATGATTCCAAAGTCCCGGTGTCGCTTTCGTTTTGTCACTCTGACGTGTGCGCGACTGAGAAATGCCAGGCGTGCTTGAGCGGTGACCCAGCATAATGACCTTGGAATTGTTCCTCTGCCCGTTTTTGGCAGCCGTGCACGGGCAGGCGCCTCTCTGGCTCCACTTCGATCGTCTCCGAACGTTTCATTGCATTTTTCCTACTTTTCGTCCGACCTCGTCTCAGCGCCGGATAATATGACGCTGGAACATTACGACGTTTCAGACTGCGCTCTTTAAATGATGTCGGTAATTAGCCAGTCCGTTTTGACGTCGGTCTCGCGAGTAACTCTCTGATGAGCGCCGGCTACTTTGAATGTGAATAATCGCTAGTGTGTTACTTGGAGAATAAGACGTTTCGCTCATTTTTTTCTCTAAAAAAAAAAATGCTACGATCACACTGGCGAGATGGACCCAAGAACAGGTAGCGGAAGCTTAAAAGGGGTGTCACGTGCCTAATGGCTTTGGCACTAAGGGAACAACAGTGCGGCTGACATGAGCAGGAAGACTAAGGAAGGTAACTCGGAGCTGACTGAACTTTTCCTCCTCGCTTCCCACCAAATATCGAACTGACGGAAGTTCGCATGGCCACAACCCAGGAAAAGCTACTCACGCTGACTATACTACTTTTTTGTGTAAGTAGTGCTCATTAATTAGCCTATGATGTTCGATATATTCACTAGTCGACCAAGAGCTGTATCAATATTGGTCGTTTTATATTAACTATTTGGATTACTCTTAAACAGAAAATGCAGGTTTCCGTCGTGGCTCTATAACCACGTTCATGTGGCGCAGATTCAGTGTCGGAATGTGTTCATGATATCGGTTCCAAAAACATGATAAGCCAATGAACCGGGTCGATGAAGTCCTTGAACCGGGTGACATCAATTGATAAGCTTGGATTTGATAATTTCGTTTATCGTATCGTTTTCGAAGGGTCCTTCCGATGTACGAAAACTCGCTATCATGTGGACTATGCACGTGAGATACTGATGTTTCGGGGCTTCCATGGCCATATATCGACCATGCAACTGGCGAAAGTGGATATATATTACTGTTCTAACCTCTTTAGCAGGATAACTTGGCGTCACACCCACAAGTGCCAACGTCACACCTGTACACATTACCAGGTCATTCACAATCCCTCTCCCTCACGCGAACACACACGCAGAAAGGAAATCGCTCAAATCAGCGTCCTTTACCCTCCAAGTCATCCATCACTGGACAAAACCACGTACCGTGACGTTCACGCTGGCCTCTCATCGCCGCGTAGCATCCCACGTGTCACACAAAACGGCGAACGACATCGCTTTAAATCACTCTCGTGACGTTGTCGTGTCATGAATACGTGAATGTCGCTGAAGCGAGCATCGACCACCAGGGGTCGGGGCAACCCACTGAATGCCGAATACCTGACGACCCAATTAATATGAAGGTCCGCCTGCCCGCCCGCGCGCGTGACTGGGCCAATTTTTTGGCTAGTATGCCTACCGTGGTTACTGGGTCAGTTGGAATCGCCGCAGCCTGCCGTTCGGTCCGTCCATTCCTCGCAGCCGGAAGGATCAAAGTGCCTTGTCTCTTGTGTCTTCTGCTTCAGTGCCTGCGACGAGATAGCAGACGACATTATTGATCAGTAGCCAGCTGTCTCATTGGGCGTGGCATACTGTTTGTAAACTCTCCTTGTGGCCGGCTTTGTTAGGTGGAGTTCAGAGAAGCGTGCGTCCAAGTTGTGCGGCTTAGTGTGTGGCTTCGTCTTTGGCTACGAGCGGTGTTTGACGTGGAAGGAACTGTGAGTGGGCAAGTTCGAAGTTTCTTTCGGCGCGAAAAGTGGACTTACATTGTGCAAGTGGATACGCCTTGCTCCATATTTAGATGAATAAGGAACATTCCGTCCACGAGTGCTTGATTTTGTACATATAAGCATTAGGACGTTCTAGCCGTCCGCAATTAACCAATTTGGAAACAAACGACATAAGAGGCACTACTCTCACGTGCAGGGATAACCACTGCCCGCTTACTGGAAGACAAGCACTCGACGTTTTGAAACTTCTACACTGTAAAGCCTCGCAAACAGTGGTGACCACGTGCGAACGTACTTACTTCACAACACTGCCTTCTACTGTTCTGTGGATCGTAGAGTCGTTCATGTAAACTTTGATAGTACCTCTTCCTCGAAAGCCTTCTCGTCTTTGCGGAATCTCAGAGGAAAGCACCCTCACCGATCGTGCGAAGACGGAACCTGTATCTCCTTCTCTCGGTGAACTCCGGTCCAGTACGTCGACGCGTGTCGTAGCTTGTGACGTCATCGTGGTGTTGTTCATCAGCTGCCGTCCGGATGCGCGGATGCTCGTTTTCGAAGCTGTGGAAGATGACTCTGAGCGACAGCAACCTGCTGGAGATGCATGACAGGATTCCTTACAGGTGAATATTCGCTACAACTATTTTCGGTTGTACTTTCTTAGCTGTAAAGCGAGTTCTCTTCTAGAAAAGCCCAGCATACATAATAGACGATTTTAAAAGATGCGCGTGGCGCAAAGCAGCATGGGAACTTTGAGGGACACTGCTGTGTCGTCTGCTTCGGTTAGGGTTTACCCTGGTTGACGCTGCTGCTGCGCACACTGGGAATGTTGTTGTTCTTCTTCTACCTCCGCCTCTGGTCGTCTCGTAATGCTTTAAAGGGAGGGTCCGCAACGGTTGTGCCCAAAATTAAGTGAAAGTTGATTTCAGCAGAGACCACCCCCCAGATGCTGACAACAGCCTTCGTTTCCTATAAACGTGCGCGTATAATTTATAAACAGCGAAAACGATAAAGCGAAACCGAAACTATGAGAGCAGGCGGTGGCATCGGAATCGAGGAGCGCCACGCCGTGACGTCAGTCGCGAGATTCGTCTGCCGTGATTCCGATGTGTTGTATTGCATTGAAGACGCATGGAAGCAAGTTACGCTCAACGTGCAATCATGGAAACCGACTCCGCATCAGAATAGAACTCCACGGGACTTCAGCCTGATTCAGACGTGTATTCTGATGAGGAGAATGACCTGACCGTCACCATAAACCACAACGACTCGCCGTATTCGACGGACCCTGTACCAGTGCGCGCGTCACTTGAAACCGAGGCCTCGGACCCATACACTGAAGACTGTCGAACTCGGAGTAACTAATGATGAGTTTCTAATAGGTTGTCGCACATTCTTATACAGGGTATCCCAGAAAATGTGTCATTGAATTATAATAAAAAAACTACACCAACTAGAGTCATGCGGCCAATGGCATTTGTTCTTACTGGGTTTTTGCCACCTCCTCATATGAATGTCGTGTAACATAAGTTTAATTATGTAAATTTTTGCGAGCTTAAGTCGGAAATTTGCCTAGTAAAGGTAACTTTGTAACCCCGCCAATGTGAAGAACGTGTCTAATTTAGTCAAATTAATGATAATTGACAGGGATATTCAGGAGCTATCCCATCGGAGAAAATAGCCGAACATCATACTCTACGGAGGTCGCACAGAATAGCGCACGATGAATTTTTCAGCGCAATCTTTGTCAGTCCGACGAAAGGAGGTTGGAAACCCAGCCCTCCCCGACATCGCAGAAAGAGATAAAACAGGCACGGCTTATCATGTCCGACTTTCGCTGGGATATTGCTTTCCTTCTCCCAATTTTAGGAACTGTTACTTTTTCTACTATCACTCTGTGGGCTGGCTTCGGAACCTCCTTTCGTCGCACTGAGAGCGATTGCGCTCAAAACGTCATCGCGCGCTATTGTCCGGTGCTCCGAAAAGCATGATATTCGGCTATTTTTTCCGATGGAATAGCTCGTGAATATCACTGTGAATTATCATGAATTTGAGTGTATTCGGCACGCTCTTCATATTGGTGGGGTAAAAAAGTGACCTTTACTTGGCAAATTTCCGAGTTCATTTCGCAAATATTTACATAATTAAACTTGGAGTAATGACATTCACATTAGGAGGTGGCAAAAACTAATAAGAACAAATGCTGTTGACCGCATGGTTCTAGGTGGCGTAGTTTTTTTATTATAATTCAATGACACGTTTTCTGGGACACCCTGTATAAGTGCCACGGGTGCACGCGTAATATGAAACATGTTGCAGGTGCACATGCGGTCGGTGCCTCCCGCAGGTGCCACTCCGAGTTCCCGCATGAGCCGTCTTTTCGTGTCGAACATTCCTGGCTCAAAATGATGAGAACATATCGTTCTCGAGCTGGTCTTCCTCCACTTGATTTTGCGCAGCGCCATTTCCCACTCCAAACGACGTTGTTTGGCCGTCGGAAACTGGAAATATGCTACGTCTGTTGTTGTATCCGACCTGTTGCCACAACTGATTATACAGCATGTCATACCGGCCATCGTGGTGGGTGTAAGATCAGTGTGCGACGTAACGAACACAATTGCTACGGAAAATTTCCTTCGTCAAAACTGCCAAAACACACAGCAAAGCAAGGCGGACGGCGCGGGATATCTCGCGACTTACATCACGCTCGGTGTTGCTTGCAGAAAAGCGCTCGTGGCTCGCACTACCCTGTCACCGAGCGCGTCATAGAAGAAAATCATTTTTATCAAGTTTGACTCAGTTTTCGAAAGAGATATTTTACAGGCATGGTCGTTGATGGCTAAAGGTGACGAATATTCGAAAACCTCGGAAGGGACCTTATGCGGATTCTCCCTTTAAGGCGCTATAAGTTCCCATAAGCCCTTGTGTGCCACAGGTGGCGCTTGCTTTTCTAAAATGGTCTATTCAGGGCTTTACGTCGCCGGACACTGTGCTCATGAGCGACGCCACAGTGGTTGGGTGTGTGGACCCCGACCAGAGGGTTCTTTAACGTGCGCCGAAATCTCGACGCACCCCATTTAACGTCCCTGGCGGAAGACGGCGTGTCTGAGCAACTTGTACCCTTCCACCAAGTTGCCACCCTCTTCGGCCGGCTTTGAACCCGCAATCTCGGGATCAGCTAGCGGACACGCTACCGACTGAGCCACCGCGGGCGGTCATTAATTTAGAAACAGGCTTAGAAACGAAACAACATCAACAACAACAACAACTCTATTTTGGGGTTATTACTAAAGGCAATCGTCAATAAAGGTAAAGCTCACTTCCTGTAGGCTTACATGTCTCATGCAAAACAATATCACATTCGCCTACCATATCAGAATTCGTCGGGTGACAAAACCAACTTCTTCCCTCTCGCTCTCTCTCTCTTGTAACATTCAGAATCACGCTCGATTATTCTTACAGCTAAGATGATTTAACCTCGAAAGAAATGCTTCAGCCACGTCTGTTTCACATCGTACTAAAAGAAAAACACTGAATGCAAAGTTTTATTTCCTTGTGCATTGAATTGACCATGGATAAATTTTGTTGTGTTTCCATGTGTCTCTGTGTTCCTATTCCGCACGACGCAACATAGTATTTACCTGCGGCGAAAAATATGACTAAAGTAAACAACTGAAATATATCAACGAGCTCACAGTAGCTTCGCAGCTGCTTGTCCAGTTAAAAGGCTCAAAGCCCTGAGGGTATCATAAATAAATAAATAAATAAATAAATAAATAAATAAAAGCGAAACCTTGTTGTGCACATTACTTACCATCACGGTGCTCACTATCACACAGTGCTATGCGCTTCGCAAAACGTCGGAAACTATAAGCCTTTTTTTTCTTTTTCACTCACTCGATCACTCACACAAGAAATTGTAATATATTCTGATATAGTACAATAGAATTGCATAATTTTTCATTATATTCAGTGAGAGTAGTGGAAATCGAGGAGGATCGCAAGGACATATCTGCCTGACAGACGTTGTGTATTGTAAAGGTACTGGGCGAACCCAAAGAGAAAAATGCAGCGTTGTCGACACTTGTGAACTTTATAGTAACTTGCGATATCGAAGCAGTCTTTTAGGAGCGCATGCTAAGCATGTCTTGTACAGTTCATTGTTCCAGTTTTAGTTGTCGCGATTTTGTGCACTTCTGTGGGAAGTAGATATGCGTGTGCAATATCGCATATGTGCGGTTCGGGAGGAGGAAGGGATGATGTTTTCCTTTCTGTTTCTTTTTGCAGGCTTCATTTATTGAGGGGTTCATTACGAGAGTAGGAGAATTTGACGGAAGACGAATTCAATTTCTTCTTATTTTCTTTTTCTTTTGTAACGTTCAAACTCGAACTCTCTACGAAACGCAAGCAAATGAAATATATAGGAAGGAAAGCTGTCTCATCTGTGTTTTGTCTTCATCCCTCTGTGCTCACCGTTTTCCATTCTATTGAAACAAGCGGCAGCGGTGAAAGGGTACCGCGCTACCCGAATTTGAAAAAAGAAAAAAAAAAGAAAATATGAAGAAGAAGCAAGCACGATTGCGGCGCTAACGGCCAACTACTACAGGTTTTCCCGTCCATTTTAGTCCAAGTGCCATCTGAATTAGTCCAAGTGCCGTCTGAACTAATCCGAGCGCCATTCAGTTTAATCCGGGCGCCATCTGAAAAAATCCAGATGCCATTTAATTCAATCCGGGTGCCATCTGAATTAATCCATGGTGCTTTTAAGCACTACAACCGTGTACTCGCACGAGGGACATCCCCGCAGAATATTCTACAGACATGTTGTGGAAAAGTAAAAAGCTGCTGACAGGACTTAAATTCTGCTGCGTCTTATGTTGAGCATTCGCACGGCGCCCAGATATCGAGTGTTAAAGCAGAAGCATAGCAGACGACACCATTGGTCATGTCGTCTGCTATGGAATATCTCCTGGCTGAGCTGCAGGATATTCCACACTGTTAGAAGAGCAGGAAAAGGCATGACTCCCATAGCAGACGACACCACTGGTACTGTCGTCTGCTACAGAATATTTTCTGACTGAACTGCTGGATATTTCGCGCAGTTAGAATAGCGCGAAAAGGCATGGCTGACATAGTAGACGACACCACTGGTACTGTCGTCTGCTACAGAACGTCTTCTCACTGAGCTGCAGGATATTCCACGTGGTTAGAAGAGCACAAAATGAATGACTCACATAGCAGATGACACCATTGGTCCTGTCGTCTGCTACGGAATATCTTGTGACTAAGCGGGATGTCTTTCCGTGCTCTTCAAACCGCAGAGAATATCCTACGGCAGCGTCACAATATATTCCTTCGCAGACGGCAGGAACAGTGTCGTCTGCTATGACCATCATGCCTTTTCGCGTTCTGCTATCCGCGCGGAATACCCTGCAGTTCAGTAAGAAGACATTCTGTAGCAGACGACAGCACCAGTGGTGTCGTCTGCAGTGTTAGTGGTGGCTATTCTAACTGCACGGAATATACAACAGTTCAGGCAGAAGATATTGTGTAGCAGACAACAGCACCAGTGCCGTCGTTTGCTATTCTTCCGCTCCAGCTCCCAATATCTCAGCGTCGAGCGAATGTTCCACATAAGACACGGCACAACTTCAGTTCCATCAGCAGATTCTTTTTCACTTTTTCTTCTACTAAAATACTCTACAAAGATGTCTGCGTGTGAACACACGGTTATAGTGCTTAGAAACACCGTGGATTAATTCAGATGCCACCCGGATTAAATTGAATAGTATCTGGATTTTTTCAGATGGCGCACAGATTAAATTGAATGGCGCTTGGATTATTTCAAATGACACCTGAACTAATCCAGTTGGCACTTGGACTAAAATGAACGGGAAAACCTGTAGTAGCGCCGACAGGCACAACACTGGTATGAAACGAGCCTTCACATCAACCTTAAGTTGCTGGCGGCAGGGTTCCATCCTGCAGTCTATATCCTCTTTTTGCAGAACAAAAATGAAATGTTGAGAATAAATCCCTCGAGAATGCGTTCTTGCGTTTGCAATGTTTGGAATGTACGGTCTTATACGCATAAGTAATAAACGAAGGTTCTAGCGAAACAAAAAAAAAAAAGAAACAAAAAAAAAACAAGCTTGTGCAAACGTAGAAAAGTAGATAATCCAGAGAAGCGATAAGGAAATGTTAAGGAAAGTGAAGTGCCTCAGGACGAGAGCCGCCGAAATTTCGAACAGGTTCGAACTATCGGCGGCTGTCGTCTTGAGGCACTTCCCTTAAGAGGTTTATGTAAAACAAGATCACATCTCTGCTACGTGCGCATGGGCAGGAATATTCTTACACATGGCCTGTGCATTGCGTGATTTGCTTTTGTCGGTGATGTGAATCGGATGCGGATATAAAAGTGCATCAAAACGGCGCATCAGATGTTGGAGGCTTGAACATCACCATGCTTTTAGCGTGGTGATGACGTCAACAACGTGCTGTTCATAATGATCTTCGCAACGAAAAACGCGGACGATAAGACAACGTGGACGACACGCACATTTCCATCCGTATTTTTGGTTGCGCTACTCAATATGGACCACTTGTACCTTTCCCCAGTTAACAGATTGCGTGGTTGGCCTCAGAATTTGGGTCAGGACTGTAGCCGGAAGATGAGATTTTGGCTTTGTCCATCTCACTTTTTAGAAATCGCAGACGGCTGATCACACAGTATTCAAACTCTCCCGTGAGACATTCTTGAATGTAATACACACACAGTACAATACGCACGGGCAGACAAACCTTAGCTGTATAACATCACGGCACATCAATTAGAAGCTTGTTGTCAAATTCTGAAGCACTCGTGGCGAACTGAGTCCTGCGTTTATATGCCACTCGTGAAGTCCACGTGATATTTACAGGACGTGCTGCGCATTTTGACGCGAATTAGGACTCTTAACTTTACAGAGTGTTGTGTAACACTGCATATGGGTGATCCATCTCAGGACTCCATTAACGTAGACAAGATATGTTGGCTAGTGTCAAAATCTATAGCAGCCGAGTAAGCGTCGCTGCAATCCATATATTTCCATGAGTTTCACATCACATAGTCTTCCGCTATCATGGTAACGTCGGATGTGTCGTACGCTAATGAACCCAAGCGTCAAAACTGTCGTCTGTTAAGATGAGAGGGAGATAAAGCTGTGTTGTTGACGGGCATGTGTCCATTATTCTTTTGGCATAGTTTTCTATTAACGTTTGCTATGAATTGAATACATCACATCATTTAAAGATAGGCACCACGCACACACACACACACACACACACACACACGCAAGGATCAATTTTATTAGGATTTTCGCCGCACGCTGTTCACATAGAAGTGTGGTCATTCTGGTTTACGTTCTGACTCGGTATTGCCTTGTGCGCAACAATTTTCTCATGTACAGGTTGCTGACAACATGTTTTGTTTCATAATAAAATGGCCCTTGTCAACTAGAGTCTGTATCACCTAGAACGTAGAGCATCTGCCTCTGGCCATTTGAAGTTGAGCTATTAGAGGAGTGCGGCGGAATACATGTGATCTATTTACACGTCCAATCATTCATATTTCCCACTTTCACCGTCGTCGAATGGAATAAAGCGTTAAGTGACATAGTGTGTTTCGGAAGCGCCGATGTCTCCGTATGACTCGGGTAATACTGTATCTGTTTTACCTGAAGTCCAATGTACATACCCATCAGAAACCTGACAATGTTGGCGGTACGATGAAATACGTGCATACGGCAGGAAGGCAACGCGTCATGCTTACGTAGCTACTCGTAACTACACGATCGTGAGTCATGCTGATGTGCATGGGAAAGAAGACGGAGAGGAGGAATTTTAGGCTCCTTTGAAGCTTTCCTGAGAATGGCTTTGCACACCTCACTTCGGGGCCAATCTCACGTTTCAGACTCGTTACCCAGGAATTCCCAAACTAACATTCAGAAGGCTATGCAAGTGACGGTAAAATGAAAACCGGAAAACGAGCGGTGTCAACATTGGTGAAATTCATTAGTTGTCAACAACATCGGTTGCCCCCAATTTCAGCTTCACCTTTCTGGTGGAATAGAGTTAATTTCTTCTCAATGCGCTGACCAGGTCGTTTCTTGCCACTGCACTATTTAAGAAGTCTGACATTTGCCGCCAGAAGAGACCGACCCAGTTCCCAGCAAAAGATTTCATCCCACCGAGGAGAGATGGCGCGAACACCCAAAGAAGACCTCAGTTACCGGAAGTAGTGTCCCGGGAAAGACCGTACTGCGTCACTGTGACCTAGATGTGACGTACTTCCCCCGACGATTGTGCTGCTCCCTGGCTGCCGCCGCGTTCTATCGATTTTAGGGTACATGTACTTTTCTTTTTTTCTAGCGCGTTTGCTCCAGCAGCTCTGCTTGGTGAAGAAGGCGTCAAAAAATGTTGGAAGGCATGGCTATAGCCTGATGCTTGCATGTTCCTTGCCTCCGGTCCTCGCTACGAGCTGAACGATCGCTTAGAGAAAGCTGTTATGTGGTATAGTCATGTTGGAACTAGACATAGAGATTTAAGCTTTCGACGCTACATAGATATCGGGGCTCAAACAGAATAGAGAACGTGAGAGAACTGATATTCTGAGGCTGGAACAACATAGAAAAGACAAATACATACAAAGCCTCAAATTGCCTAAGAAATTAACGATGAAAGATGGAAGTCACTGGAAAAGGTTAGCCAGCTGTAGGACTCGAACCCACATCTTCTGGATTACCGGTCCTGGGCTCTACCAATTGAGCTAAGCTAACACTTTTTTTTCTTCATTTGTTATGGTTTATGGCGCTACGTACAAGGATGACATGAGTGAATGAATAACAATATTTACATTATGTACAACTAATTGAAAACTGCTGCACATTAACAAAATACAGCGACAAAATGAGAGCAATGCGCGTTACAAAAGCAAAATTCACAACAGCCCAAACGCCGCGAAACGTTACCAACACAAAACCCCACATGAACAAGGAAAAGTAAGCTTGCTATAATAAGGACACGTAGAAGAAGTAGGAGCATGAAGACATGAGCAGGACTGACTGGTAAGAAAAAATGAGTAGTCTACGGGGCCCGTTCGTAAGAGATTGATGACGTTCAGCCAGGTGTGCGCTGTTTCGTCAGAGGACGTGAACACTAAAAAGTGCTCTAACGAAAACACCATGCGACGGAATATGGGCCAGGAGCCGACCGGTGGCTCGTTTGCGTCATATATTCGTCGAGCTACCCACAGTGCGTACAACCCCAACAGGAGTAGGATGTCCAGAGGCAAATCGCATCCAGGCCTGACAGGAAGGAAGCGTATAGCACGGGAATTTAAGTAGATATCCTTTTTGAATGCGCGCTGGAAAACGTCCCAAAAGAAGATGGCGTCTCGACAATAGAGAGCTAAGCTAACACACCTCCCAGCGACTTCCAAGGGTGCGTCATCTGAAGGGACAAACCAGCCACTCTCTCTCACTCATCCTCCTTTCACTCATACATTTTTGCTCACTCATACACACATTCATACGACGGGACCGACGCAGGCGGCAAATGTTGAACATGAGAGAACTGATGTTCTGAGGCTGGAACAACATAGAAAGGACAAATACATACAAAGCCTCAAATTGCCTAAGAAATTAACGATGAATAGTTTTGGTGGATCGGGAGCAGAACGATGAAAACGATGCGATAAAAGAAGCTGCCAAGTGAGAGCTCGGGAACAATGATGTCAGCCACTCAAAAGGAATAGCGCCATTGGCTTATCGTGATGTCCGAATGTTCGGTTATCGTGAACATTTTCCAACCTGCTAAAACTCCCTAATATGCACCGACATTTTTTTTTTTTTTTCGAAGCTATATTACCCGCTGGTACACCTCGGGTACTTCTTCCTCATTTATTGTTGTTGTTGCACCTCGCTCCTGGGTAATGTACACTAACTCAAAATCAGCCCTGCAATGTGTAGGAAGAATGGGCATCCGCGGCTCTTTGGCCCGTGGTAGTGAGTACCCTGACGTCGCTCAAGGTTCTTGGGGAACAGCGACATCGGTTGACCCTACAATGGGTCTCCGGCCACACTAGCATTCAAGGCAACGAGGTAGCAGATTTGGCGGCTGCTGCGGCCCACCGTATCACCAAAGCCGTGCCCATTATCCTCTCCGACGGAGATAAACGCTTATACTTGTCTGCGTTGGTGTCACCCTTGGACCGCGCCATGACCCTTGCCGCCATGACATCACTCAATGGTCACTCATCCATGCAGTGGACCCGTCATTATCATTTAAGATGGCAGGTGGCTTCCCTCGCAGCTTTACGTCACTTCTGCGGCGTCTACGACTCGACGTCGCCTTCACCCCCGTGTTCAGGATTAAGCTGGGCTACAGTAACACGGCGTTGTGCCCAGCTTGCCATACCCCAGCTACGATTCCCCATATCATCGAGGACTGTGACCGGTACACGTGTGAACGCCGGGTGTTTCGACGCCAACTTGAGCTCTTTGACCATAGACCATTCAGCTTGTCCAAAGTACTTGGCCCATGGAGCTCCCCTACGCATCAGTGCCGGATTCTTCGCTCCCTTCTTGCTTTCGTGCAAGCCACTGGCATCCTCGAAGAGCTCTAAACAGAACCAGTCTTCGCCGTCGCGCTTATCATTAATTCATCCTCTCATATTGACCTCTGTGAAATGGGGTAAGGTCCTCTGGCTACCACGGAGAAACATCCCATGTCATCATCACTTCTCCATCATTTATTGTTGTTGTTGTTGGTACACCTCTGCGTCTCAGTCTACCGCGATTCACCGCCGCTGTGGCGGTACACTGCCCTATTGCTCATTGGGAACGGATGAGGAGATCATGTTGAGGGGACGACGAACGAACGAACGAACGTGATGAACGTGTACGAAGCGAAAGTTAAGCTCTGACATCTCCGTCGTTATTCCGGCTGGCAGGCGAAGGTATTGTCTCCTGCGTATAATACGTGAGACAACGGAGAAATCACGTCACCATTTTACTGTTACCTCATTATTTATCATCTAGAGTTACCGAAATACTGGTGCCCCTAAAGAGCGAACGGTAAAGCCCTGAGACTAGGGACGTCTGTCTGTCTGTCCCTGGGTTTTACCGTAATGTATCGTAACCCTTAGTATTCAAATTAGTACTTGCCATTATTCATTGTCGTTAGTTAAAGCCGAAAAAAGGGAGACATGTTTATTAGGAGAAAGAAGAGAAAAAAGGAAACGTAAAGAAAAGGGAATTCGGTGATCGGGTGGGCTGAACGTTAAGTAACGTGAGTTCATCTTGTGGCGACTCACCTAACAAGTAAAAAAAAGAACAAGCATTCACAGCTGTACCATACCAGTCCTTTCTTTCTTTCTAGTTATTTATTTGTCATTAGTCAGAGATGAAAAGTTTGTTGAACAAGTAGTATCTATTTTTTCTTGTTCCACCTATCTTATAATGTATCGACGTTATTGTGATACCATCGGCCTGTTCTTAATTACATTGTTATCAGGTTCTACAGTACGGCAAGGGGACAGACCGTAATGTGTCGCTTTCGTCTTTCAAATAAACTCTGTATCGCCACTTCAATAAAGCTCATATTCGACAAAAATAAGGCTTCGATAACTTGATAAAACCAGACGAAAGATGTAGGGTAAAAATATTAATTAGGGGCAACTTTAACGTGTACAGACAGTTTTCTCCTTAGTATAACAAGAAATACACGAAACCATCAAAGTAGAAATTAATTAGTGAAGACCATTGTCGCACCCACCTCATCCTCATCCAGTGTGTGTCTGTGTGTGTGCGTCTACACGTTTTGCTTTTCCTGGTACTCATCACGCAATAATTCTGCCTACGAACCCAATATCTTTGCTTGCACGTGTTGGTAAAAGCATCATAAGTCACACTTTACTCTCTAGGGAGCCCATATGCGATAATGCTCATTTACCAGTGTAATACGGAACGCTCGGACTTAACGAGCGAGGGCTATCTAGGGGGTATATGTTCCTAATAGTAAGTCGGAAGCCGTTCTTAGTTTGGGGTACAGGAGCAGACAGCCTGTGTAAATGTTGGAATTGATACTTTTAGCTCGGAACTGTGTCTTAGTGATCGACATTTTCTTCTTCGCACGCGTAGCAAGGTATTACGATAAGCATTGTACGTACACAGTTTGCGACCGCTTCTTCTCCTTCGCTCTTTTGAAAAGAAATCAACCAAAGCTGATTTTCGCCCTAGGCGTGCCCTTAGTAAGATATCGGTTATTACGATTACTTATTTCGTGTGTTCAGATATTGACCATTTAAACGATATCGAACTTTGCGCAACGTTTTTATTCGACCGTATCAGTTTTTACGTCCCATTTTATTTCTTTTAACGCAGCACATTTCATTTTTACCCTTTCCGTAGTCGCTTTCGCCTTCTGCGTCTGTGTCTGATGATGAGACTCTCATCCTTTCAAAGCAACGGAGATCGCCAAAAAAGAAGTATTGAACGCAGAAAAAGAGTTAACTATATGTACATCTCCTCATTTCTCATTTCACCGGGTTAATGGATATTTAAAGAAAAATATGGATATGGTGGGAGTACAGGACCCTGCTACTCCATAACACTTAAAGCTTGCTGCTCTAATGGAACTAAGTGCAAGAAGGCAGGGCGTGGACCCACGGAAAGACCATCATTTGGCGATTCGCCAATTTCCTGTGTCCAACTGTCACCGTGCTTCAAATACATCGATTTGCCGACGAGGAAGGAGGATGTCCGTTGTTTATGCTCAGAGAGGTCTTCGTCGAAAGATGCGCTCCGCTGTGGAAGATGAAAGCATCTCCGACAGAGATGATTCCGCCCTTTCTAATTCCGTCATCCTCCGATGCTCTTTCTAATGCATGTGCCAATCAGGTTGTGGAGGAAAGCGCACTCCCACCAACACTGCCTTATATCTTCTTTATCGATCTATCGATTATCCAACGATGTGAGAGGATTTTGTAGGAAAAGAGGACTTTCTTGGTGCGCTGAACGCGTCAGGATTTGAAAGGCACATGAAGAAATCTAAAATTTTCACCTCTTCACGGATGATGATTCCCTAAATTCGGCATTATAAGAAGCATTGCCTTCGCTCGGGACTTCCCTCACTGTGATCAGGATATCTGCCACGGGGTGTATGGCACGCTCACGTGGCCATGAGTGATGTCGCAAAATCTCAGTTGACGAGGTGCCGCACCACTGGGTGTCGGGAATTTAAAAAAAAAATGTTGTAAAATGTCAAAGGTGTTTCTAATCCGCATAGGGAGTGACACCACCTTATGGAACACGATGCAATCGTTTGTGACTCTTCAATGTGTACTTGAGCCTCATAAAAATACAGTTGTCACTAAATAGTGAAATATGTACTAATGAAATAAAAACTACATAATTAAAAAGTCTACTTGCCTATACGCTTTATTCTAGCATGTTTGTCCCCGATATCTATAGAAGCCTATAGCTTTCTAACGAGCAAGCTGGCGCTGTTTCGCACGGTGACAACGGAGCGATCTCATTAATATGCGCCTCAGTAAACGATCTTATCGATTATTAATTCCTTATGACGCAGGCTTAATAAACTTCGTTGATATCTGCGAATATCTGCCTCTCGTCACGCCATGCTGAGCTTTCTTCTTCTTCTTTATTGTTGATTTATTAACGGGCAACGTCGCTCATGTTTGGGTATCACGCGAACGGGTTCTTGTGTTTTGTTTGGAAAGCAGTTGGTATGAAAAACAATTGAGAAAGTTCACGAAGTAATACAAGCACCACCAGCGGCATGGCCGAGACCGTTCGTTGGTCGCAGCCAAGGTCGTGTTGAAGGCTCAGAGGTGGTTGGTTCGAATCCTACCTGGGTCTCCAAAGACTTTCCAGACGAATGTCGGCACAGTTCCCCCTGAAGTCGGCCCAGGACGCATACTAACCCCGCTCATAGCCACAGTTGCTTCGCGGCGCTAACATGAAATTAACACACACAAAAATACAGGCACCAGAAGATTTCAAGACTGATTTTGCTTCTTACTTAGAAATGCTTCTGCATTTCTGAATGGAAATCCTTTGTGGACAATCTTGTGCGCGTGACGTCGTGACTGCGCACGTGCAGTATGTTCACCCATAGAAAAACGTGCGCTGCAATTGATCGCCATCACGATTTTGCTGATGCCATCAGTGTGGCGGTTGAGATTCCGGCATGAACGTTGCGTTTCGTGCATTATTTTTCGCAACAATTTCTGCGGTAAATTTGCTCGTCTTTAAAGACAGGATAAGGACGTAAGGTAAGTAAAGACAAGATCGACGACAAACGAAATTTTGCGAGGAACAAAGCTTGCCGGAAATTGAAGGGCAGTTCCGATTTAATGTTATTGTTTCCCAGCTTCTTTGGAGATTTCATGCTGACTCGTATTCCAAGTGTGTCTTTATTCGTTCTTATAAAAACGTCTTTCCTGAGATTCATTTCGCAAATGAGCGACTGTGGCACAAACGGGGCTCTTGTTACGAAGGAGCAGCCGATGTTTGTCTTTTTATTCTTCACATTTTCCTTTCATAATACAAAAAGAATAATTATTGATGCACGTGTAGAAAACCAGGCGTGCGGCTGCAGACCGACATTTATAGGACAAGAACTTAAATCTTCAGTCGCATCCACGTTTCCTAATGCGCTCGATCGAAACCTTGTTACGTCACCTTGACTTTCATGTCCAATCCATCCTTTATTTTTTTTGTGTGTGACGATGTCATTAAAACCTGTGTAATGTTAATAAAGTCGGAGTAAATTAATACGATGAATTAAGAGCGGTTCACTAGACTTCATAGCAACAGTTTGTTCGTGGTGCTAAAAAAAATCAGCATATGGGCTAACATTTTAACAAGTACGGTGAGGAGCACAATGTGTAGGACACGGCAACGATGTATTTGCGTCGACTATACTGCAAATATGAGTACCTGTTTCTCGATGAAAAAATTATTGTACCTGTGGAAGGACCTCAAATGCCCCGCGAGGCGGTTTAGCGGAGGACAGGTCCCTTGGCGTACATCTCCAGGAGGTACATAATCCAAAGTAGAAAACACGAGAACAAAAGCTCAACGACTTAACAAATCAACTGGCGGGCAAGCCCGGCGATGGAACTCCCCATTCACCGTCCCGTAATAAAGTTGTTAGTTGGCGGGTTCGTTACGTTACACATAAAAAGTCACCAAACAAGGAAGCGAGAATCATAAAGGACGGAACTAATAGGCTTCTGAAAGGTGTCCACTGATCTCTGTATTCAATAAAACCAAATATTGGGCTCGGCGGTTGACGTTAAAAGCGAGTAAAATGTGAACAAAAAAAAAAAAAAAAAAGAAAGCGAGACGAAGCACTACACGAGTGCACAAACGCTGTGTTCTGGACTACGTCGTCACGTGGCTGCGGCGCCAATCGTGCGAACATCTTGGATTTGCCTATTGCAAAGGACGTCAACTCCTTGTCGCATTCAGGAAACGCAATTGTTTTTTTTCGGTGAACAAGTTTATGAAACTATCACTGCTGAGTTTTCAAAACATTATTTTAGTGTAACCTAATGTGCGCTTCAACTACAGATCAACTCTTACAACGTAACAAAAAGAAAAAAATAAACTTCGCCGGAGTTATTCTTTAAGTACGGCGTGACGGTTACCCTAAATTTGACCCTTTTAGAGGCCCCTGTCAGTTTTTAGAAGTCTCAGGACAAGACTATCCTTCCCCACGACTTGATAGGGAAAAGATTCCTTAAAACACCTGGCTGTTCTTTCGTTCCGGCGGTACCTATCTCTCTGCTTTTCAATTATATTCTTTCTAATTCCAAGGGCATTCTTCTCTTCCTCTTTTCTCCTAAACACAAATAACGACTTTTTTTGGTGAGGTGTAATCCTTTATGCTTCGTAAGCACAAACGAAGAAGCTTTAAACTAGACGCACGTGATCTGGTTAAAGAAATGAAGTTTCTAACGCGTTCTACCCAATGGAGAAACAACTTTAAGCTTAGAGAGCGAGATAAAAGAAATGTGTCTATCGTTCAAGTTCCGGTTACCTCCCAGCTCACGTGGCCGATCGGAGTTGTTGCTGTCGAACATGCACTAACGAAAAAAAAAAGTGGAAAAGCTTCCTCGTTTTAGTGACTAAGATTATCGCCTTCCACGCCGAGGCTGGAATGTGACCGGGGTTCAAATCCCAGCTGTGCTGTGTTGGTGTTTCCTTTGGCTTTCTTCAGACGCAGTAAAGCACATACCTGTGAAGTTGGCCTAGAAGGGAAGATCCCTGCCGGCAGTAGCATGCCACCATACCGACAAGCGCGCGGCATGGCGATAACACGACACCATCCGAAGTCATATCGGAATTTTGAGAGCTCTGGGTAATGGAGTGCCGTTGGAAGCTCGTTAAGTTCAACACTGCCTGGCCACCATTCGCGTTAGAGAGAGCACATCGTACGATACTATTACCGGACGTCCATCGTAAAAATGGAAGCTGCCCTAAGACGGGTGGTAAAAACAACGCTTAAATGGAACTGAATGCAGCGCCAACACACGGAGAGATGTAGACGACAATATTCAGTTCCATGGGGATGCACCAACAAGCCCAACAGCGTGTTCTGCTAAACGCTTAAAGGGGCACTAAAATGCAAAAACAACTTGCTGTCAAATGAAAGTCCGCGTTTCAATTAGTATAATGCAAGCAAAATTAGTTCACACAGCACTACCGTTTAGAAGAGAAACGCAATGAAAACACAGTCGTCTTTGGTGGCAACGAATGGGATCCACAGGAGGCGAAGATTGGCGGCATCCAATGAGACAGCAAGAGAAGCGCGCGCTTACCTATCGTGGCCGTGTGGATTTGAAACGGGTCCGATCGTAGTGTTCCGTAAATGCGCGGCATGATGGGTACTGCTGCTCTACGTACTGCGTAGAGTATCGCCTCTGGGGATGAAGCTCCCCACTCTCCTTCTGGTAGTAAAGTTGTTGTTGTTGTTGTTGCTACATTTTTCAATACCGATTCACTGAATTGTAGCCCTCAACAGTTCTCGCGAATGTTCCACTGACAACGTTTATCTTCATGTCCTTCGGACAGCGACGTCAGTTCGCTTGACAACGCGCACTATGTTTTTCACCGGGACTGCTTCATGGCGTGGCACGCGCGTGCACGCGCAACATAGACTAAAAACACCGATGCACGAGCTGAAACGACCTTCACTGCTTGGCGCCGAAGCAAGAAAGAGCCCGGTATAATTTCGATTGTAGTTCCATAACGGAATCAAAGTTTTGATTTGTGATAACAAGTACGAAGTTAACGTAGCGTGTAACGCAATTTGAAGTGAACTTGTTTTTGCATTTTAGTGCCCCTTTAAGTAGATCGCTCTTTTTGTACTGCACGGAAGAACTCCACGTTTGCAAGTCTTTCGCAGGAACGTGCAGCAGGGTAGGTTGGGACAGATTCCAATGTTTTCTTCTTTTTCTATGTGATCGAAACTAGTTCTGGTCATCTGTAGAGACATCTTTGTATTTCTTGCATTCTCCGTGTGTTCCTCATACTGCCATTGTAATTAGTCGTTGATCGATAGGGAAGATAAGTCAGCGTATCTATGTGTGGCGACACGCTGCATGTTCCGTGGCGAAGGACGGTGGATAATTCCGACAAGCCGTTACCATATGCCGACTACAATAATAATAATAATAATTTGCAGAAATTTCTCATTTCGCAACGGCACGGTGGAATGGGTACAGCAATATGCAGAAATCCAGGTCACGAACGAATAATCTTAAAAGCCCCGCTCATGAACAATCTAGGACTACGGTCCCCACTGTGATGATCATCATTACGTTTTTACCAAATTACCTGTAGCAATGGGGTACAGTATCGCCTGTCACGATGGAACACTTCAATCATTATCATAAAAATAAGGAGTCATTGTACTTTTTACACTAATGTTTACACTACATTTTATCTAGTGATCAGTTTAGGAAATAACCCAGTATTGTAAAAGTTTTCTGTGTACTTCCAGTGGAAGTGCTTTTGTACGAAATACATTACGTGTCCAACTGTGCGCTTGGTATTAGCATGCGAAAGGGGATGAGAGAGAGGATAATAACGAGGGGACGGAGAGAGGTCGCTCGAGCGCATTTTCTCCATAGAGAGGTTTTTGCTGGTCCGTATAGCCGAGTAGCCGCTTTAGCTCTTCCGAAACACTTAGCTTGCGTTTTCGTTGCTTCAAAGAGGCGGGTGATTGATTATGTTCTGGGCGTTGACCTACATGTACAATGGCCCTTTTGTTCTCATTGCAAATGTACGTTCCAAAGTTTTCCGCCTGTTTTTGTGATGGCATAAACTACTTACGAGTTTCCGCCTCTGGCCTTTCGATTTCACTTCTGAGATAATATTAATCTATCTGGAAAGCTTCTGGGATAAGCATTTGCTGGCGCTAGTACAACATCATTTGTTTTTCTTTTTTGCGTTTCATGTCAGTACCGCAGAGTAAATACGGCTATTTGATTGCTACAAATATTTTTACCTCAGTAATACACTTGATAAACCCCTTTCACCCTGCCAGCACATTGAAGCTCATAAATATTTTTGCTATACCTGGTCACCAGGGCGGATCTAGGTGGAGGTCAGGATGTCCTGACCCCCCCCCCCCCAATTGCTGTCGTTACATAGAACTTCAATTGAAACTCTAGGTAGTCTAGAAGGAAGCTGTCCAAGGCACCCCCACCCCCCTCCGAAAAATCCTAGATCCGCCTCTGCAGTGCTCACTACATAATACTTGCTTACCCACAAGCCTCTCGGCTTAGACGGGCCTGTTCACTTGTATTTGACTTGTAGTGTTGCTCACTAATAAGTTAGTATTACGAAATATTCGCATAATTTGTAGCCTTAAGCGCATGTCAGGATACCTTGGACGCAATTTCTGTATCGCCCTTAATTCCTCGAAGTTATTATTTTATCTATAAAACTCCTGTCCTACGTCAACTCGGATACGCTGCGCCCCTGTTGGATGCTACATATGTTATTCTGATCAATTCAATTGAATTGAACTTGTTCGAAACGACGCGGAACGTTTCGTTCTCCACAATTACTGCCGGACAGCAAGCGTAACATGAATGAAAAATTCTGCGAAACTTTGAGTACGACTGGGTATGTCCGCTGAGTGAAATACCGCACATGTAATTACGAATGGGGACAGGACTTCACCTACACGTGCGCGCATCGTACGGCCACTCTCTTCCCATGTTCAGCGCACTAGTGCGGAATATTCTACTATATTGCTCATTGGTGCCTATCACGGGCGACGACAATAGCTTTGTTGCGACGATTATGCTGATACTAAATCATTCGACCATTTGTGCCTGTAAAGCGTGCTTTGTCTGCACAGTTTTCGCGTTTAGGGGAAAAGTATGCTATAAATATCTATCGCTTGCCTCCAGCTGCTGGACAAAGTATTAAAGTGTACTTTACTGCAACGGCTACGAAAATGCCCATAAATACTGGAGAGCTTTCTTTGACTGCTTTCGAGGGCGTGCAGTTAGTGCACCAGTTACGTAATACCGAACCGCTTACCATTTCACGAGGAGAAAGCATTATATCTGTTTGGACGTTATACGAAAATATGATTGAAAGCTACGCTTTTTTGGGCGAAAATAAGCGATTCCTGAGCCGATTAGTGTGCTGGGGCGTAGACAGGACGCCCAACGCTTGCTGGCACATTTAGTAAACTCAAGACTGGACTGAGGCCCGGTTTCACCAACGCCGACTAACATTTGAACTGAGATCAACGATCCCTTAACTTGAACTGTGCTTAACTGTGCTTCACTAAAGGGAGTTATTGTTACTGAAAACATTCATCACGTCTCCAGCTAACGTTTACAAAAAAAAGTTCGGTGTTAACTTGAAGTGTTAGCAACGCTTGATCACGGTTCAAAGTAAATCAGCGTTGGTGAACCCAGGCCTGGAGTATATTAGGTACGTCGTTAGAGCTAATAACAGTAATAATGCTGCGTGTAATGCATAATTAATCGGAGCAGTTAAATATAACGTACAGTCTCCAAATATGGATCCTGAGACGGAACAATGAATACGCGTCAGAAGACTACATTTATCAGTTTCACTTCAACTGATAAGTGTGATGTCGTCCCAACTCGTGATGTCGTTCTACTCTTCATGTATGTTATACACGCATATCGTGACACACCCTCGGGTCGAGTCAGGTCGAGTGTGACCTGTTATTGGTAAACTACATTCCAAGCACTCTGAAAGTCTAAACACATAACTCCTCACACACATGCATGACAAATACATAGGGCAAGCGGTGCCTACTAGCTGTTAGGACTGTGACGTAGCTGAAGACGCAGAACATATCCCTATGTTGTGTGTACGGCCAACACCACCTAGATAAGAAAGCCTGCTTACTCGTCGCCATGACGTAACAATTAAGAGTCAGCCAATGAGGATCGTGTTTTCAACGGCCGTAGCCAATCACGAACGTGTTTTCAGGGATCGTGGGCCATGAAGACGAACCACCGTCGTCTGCGAGTTGTGATTGAACGTCTCCGCTACTCAATGAGAAGGCTTGGAAATAAAGCGCAAAAAGATCTCAATCTTTCTAAAAACTGATTTTCTAGAAAGCGTCTTGCCACTTTTTGTCTAAATATTTAGGTCTGCAGGTTCTAGGTGAGCTGCAATCATTTGCGTCTTCTTGAATTCGCAGAACGGTGAATCGCAGTAGCGGATGAATTACGACTCTTAATCGAAAGAGGGAGAGGAGGCAATGAGCGGGCCTCCTGTATAGGTGGCGTTTGTACGGCGCTCCGTCGCTCGTATTCGTCTTCAGTCTTTGCGCATGCGCACGGCAGAGACGCTTATTTAAAGGGCTACTCTATAAAGGCGCTTGTGGGTCTTATAGGCTGCTAGATGGAGGTATATTCGTTACTCAGTTGCCGATTTGTTAGAATAGGGGCGTGCTGTAACGCAAGACGAAGCACCATTATGCGCGCCGACTCGGAGGTGTGTGTCAATGGGACTTGCGCGTCAAAATGGCGAATGAATGCGTCAGAATGAGGAAACCAGCTAATGAAGATGACGTATGGATTTGTAGCAAGAATTGCTCGACGTGAAACCATCGTAGAACATACAACACAAGAGATACACTTCAGAATCGCACAACGGATAGCCGTCTCAACACTGCTCTCCCTTCTTTTGCGCACGCATGTGCGATCTGAGCGGTACCGCTGCTCTCGCAGTACCGTCGGATGAAGCGACATCTGCAAGCGACCGCCAGGGTGTGCTGTCGACGTGGAAAGACAGATATTGTTCGTCCTGGGAAGAATCTTTTTTTTTATTTGTTGTTCAATTCATTCCTGACGAGTTCCACTGTCGTCGTAATGCAGAAAATATTACACCGGCTTGCGCGTGTTTGTTCCGTTGGTCGCTTCAGTGCAAAGTGCGTCGCGTTTCATTGATCCTTCCGTTCGTTTCTACACTCAACCCACTCCGGCACACCACATTGCGCTGCACGAAAACGACCAGCGCAATTAACCATTAGTTCCTCGCACTCTGTGAATCAGACTGACGGCAGCGATCTGCTTCGCGCAAGTGTATCCGGTGTACCTCTGCGGATCGCAACCAAGTCTGAGCTCGCCTCGCGTTCATTAGACAAACAAATGCGGCCAGGGGTAGTTCCATTGATTTCTTCGCACAATTTCCTACGATGATTGGACGCGTTAAGGGTAACGTGCGCGTTACGTTCGTGCCTTTTTAGAAGCGTCTTTGTCTGGGGAAGAACTCCCTTCGTCTTACATTGCTGACAAGGTAGCGCCATCTTTCTTTACGCGTGGGGAATTTTTTGCACATTAGTGTTGCTTTAATATGGTTACACATTAGGGTGTTTAGTCTTCGCTCCTGGATGCTCTCATATCATTTCCTTAGAGACACCGGGAGGGACAAAGTACTTTGCGTCTGGATTTCTTTCCCCTAAGTATTTTGGCTTTTCTCGTTTCGCTACCCACAACTGATCTGAGTCCCTGCTGTATGTATGTCTATGCAGTTACTTTCGCTTTTACTTTTCGCGTTTTCATTTTCTTTACTTTAGCGGTACTAAGTTCCATCGAGCATCCAGCTTCCATGTTCTTCCTTTCCTTACCTTATCTCCTTTGTTCTTAACTCTTTTTTCTTTTTCTTTTCTTTTTCTTTTCCTTTTCTTTTCATTTCTTCTTCTCCTTTCCTTTCCCTTTCTTTTCTTATTTTTCTTTTCTTCCCCTTTTCTCCTTCTTTCTTCCCCTTTTCGTCCCCTTTTCTTTCCTTCCCCTTCCCCTTCTTTTGCCTTTTTTGTTTGGAATAGCAAGCCGACCTTCGCCTGGCTGACCTTTCCTTTCTTTTTTCTTAATAAACATATCCCCCCCCCTTCCATGTTGATGATGATCAGGGAAGCCGCCACATTTCCCTGTTTCTCCTTTTTCCTCTCATTTTCATTTCTATAACTCGAAAGTGCATCAGGAGCGCACTCTTCTTTAGTCATCCCATCAAAAGCTCTTGAGCGCCAAGACGTAACAGCGGAGCCGTGTCTATTTCCTCCCTATATCTGCTTACCTAAGGGTACCTGGTAGTACATTATCAAAGACCCGGAAGAAGAGCACTTTCTGTTCGAAATATCGACGGCTCTCGTTTTGCGGTACTTCCTTTAACATACTCTACTAAATGCAGCACTTCAAGTCAGTGCGTTGGTTTCGAAATGTCATGGAGCTACCCGTCATTTTCATGTGGCACAGTGTGCTGCGAGTGGCTGGAGCAACGGATCCCTTGCACAGCCTTAGCTCATAAAATGAAGAAACACGATAGACAGAACCCTCGATAGAAACCTCTTCTCTCGCTCTGTTTCTCCTACGTTTGAGTACTGCAGTCCACCATAAACGGGCCAAATAACGTTTTTCCAAATCATCATGCGCCCTGGGGAAAATGCCGGCATGTGCATTGCCATCCGATTGTGACTATCCTTCTTCCTTTTTTCTCCCTCCTCGACTTCTTCCAATAACAAGTAAAGTGAGTAAAAGACACAATGAAAAAAAATCTTTCTTCCTTGCGTATCTCGCTTTTGTTAGCAAAACACAAAGGGATTTCTTCCAGGCCAAGCACCCATCTGCAGTATCCAGTGCTGCATGTGTGGACCGCTGCTTCAGAATGCAGGCTTGACCTATCTTAGCCATCAGTCTAATTGCCAAGTTCTCATCTCTTTTCTTGCAGTCACTTATGAAAGGAGCGATAAACGTCACGGATGTTTAGGGAAGGCTAGGACTACAAGACTAGTTGCCGCAACTGGTGATGTTCCTTCTTTGGTGTCCTTTACTGGAAGGTTACAACACACGCCACTCAGAACGTGCTGTTTCTATGTGTTTTCCTGTGTGTCCCCGCGTTTGTTGCTGTCACGGTGTATTACAACGTGGTATCACCTTGTGAAATGCTAAACAATATTGCGCATGATATTAATGAATGTTCTTCTAGAAACGGTAACAGGATGTGTTAGAAGCAGCAAAATCGATAGTCTCTATGCTGATACTGTGTTGTAATATTGCCCTAAAAGATCCTACTTACTTTAACACGGTAACAGCCGAATGAATAAGTAGCCCCCACCCCCCACCCCCCACACTGAATGTCACCCTACGTTTACACCCGAATTTGTGAAAGCACAGATTCCGAAAAATTTCGACCCTGCATGATATGAGCATTCCATCACTCGATGACCGGTCCACTCCTCTAACCACTTCATTCGTTTCACTGCGGCACACATTCCTGCTAGCTTCAACCGCATCACCGACACCAACCCCACAGAAGCCGTTGAAATTCCACGAAGAGACTGACAGAAACACATCCGGCGCCGGAGTGTTTCCCGAACGATTTCTAGATAATGCACCCAAACTTTAGCAATGTTCGTGACCCAATTTTCCGTGAGATTCCATCCAGAAAGAAGGAGAGCAGAACGATTTTTAAATCCCGCCACTGCGTTATCCCGTTCCTCCCGCGACCGAGGATAACCGTTGGCTTGTGTGACGCCTGCGCAGGAAACGACGCATCGCGAGCGACCTCTAGCCCGGTTCCTGCACTCCGCTCAATTCCAAGGAGCGGACAGCGAGGCACTGCAGAGTCTGTCGCCCGCGTCCAATGTTTCGCTTTTCGGTGGTCATGTGACTGGAGCGCAACTCACGAAACACGGTGTCCCCGCTTTGACAGGATGTGCGGCGTTGTGTCTGCTGTGTTTGGACCGCGGCCTAGCCTCGGACCCAGACCGTTATCCAGAAGAATCACGCGCAGTGCTCTCTTCTGATGGTGGTCTGCAAACCGCGGCGGGATCGCGGACATTTCGAAGGCCTGGAGTTTAAACTCGGAACGAGTCAGAATGAGTCGTCCTGCCGACGAGGTTACACGGGACTATGGTCTGCGTCGATCACGGTTTCGGTTTCGTTCACGTGAGGAATCGGAGACTTTTTTCAACGTCCATATCTACCGTCCTGCCTGCCATCCCGGTATCGTCCAAAATGAACGTACAATCAGAGGCCGAACTGTTACCTTACATTTCATAGAGCCCTCTAACGAAGCGAGACCCCTTGCTGAATCCCTAGCGTTTCAAGGGACGATGAGCCGATAACTTTTCAGCATTTTTTGTACATAGATTCGCTAGACGCAACGCTCAGAAAGAAAGCATTTTACTCCAGCTGTCGCATGACGGGCATCTTGGATGATATAGAAATCGAGGTAGCTGTTCTTTTCAAAAGGATACTTTGAAGACAGCGAATTTCTTGGATTACATCCGTGGAAGTGATCTCCGTAGCTCAATGTTGTGAGACATTTTCTTTCTCTCGTGGAAGTGCACACCTTGTGAACTTAAACTCGGTGTCGACTGTTGTGATTGCCCACTTTCTGGAAATCGGATACCTGTACTCCTAGGCAACGTTTTCTCTTACAAAAAGCGTGGTGCACGGTGCCGGTGGTGGTGCTTCGAGTGACTTTCATGTGCGGCTGGAGTGGTGAGGCGTCACAAGGTGTGAACGCGTGACGCCGGGGGATGCGGTCAATGTCACTGACAGCATGGCAGCCGTGGGTATATGGTCGCAGGCCGGAACGGGAACCCAGGAACCACAACTTCCCCCGGAGCTTCTGCACGACTATAACTGGCAGTAAGTCTATTGGTTGGCTCGCGTGCCTCACGTTGAAGTTAACGTTTGCTCGATGAGCACTACATTTCTTTCTACTTGAGTTGAAAACGATTCACGCTCTTTTGTAGCGGTGAAAGCGAGTAAATTGAACCCGAGAGGAACCTACCACGATTTGAATTTAGTTCAAGTCATTCTACGAACAAGCTGCGGGGATACATTGAAACGCATTTGATAGCGGCTGTCATAGAGCTGACAACGTGCAAGAGTCATGCAAATCACTCCACATCTATTCAGGCTGCATGGGTGTTTTGCTCCTTGGAGCATCGATAATACAAACGACACTTCAACTGTGTAAATCATCTAGTCTGAATGACTCACGAAGTAAAAAAAGGTAACTCAGTCGATAGCATACTGGCTTGCTGGGCTCAAGACCGCGGGTTCGAGGGCGGTAGCAATGGGGGGGGGGGGAGGTAAACATAGCTTTCAGCACTGTGCGGCGGAGATTTCCGGCGGAAATTATCCGCAGTCCTAGGCACGTACAATATGTAGCCACACAAGTGTAGGTGGATTCACCTTACGTGTAAATAGACTACCAATTATTATATTTAAAAAAATAATTCATAGCGGAAGTGACACGATAATTCCAGATTTTCCGAATGTTTGGTAAATTATGGTTTTTAGAACTACATGTCGCATCGCTTCATCCATAAAGCGCGATACAATTTTGTAAAATACGGAAAAGACAGTATTTCGTTTTGTCGTACCCCGTGACCACGGGCTTGTCCCGAAAAGAAGAGGCCGCGGTTATCCCCTGCTTCTCCCTCACACTTTCCTTCTTTGATTCAATCCCTTTCACTCATTCCCTTTAAGAGTCGCAAAACAAGTAAGAGCAAGCCGCAGAGACAGTAAGCTAACAGCATTCTTTTCTTCCCTCGGGGAAGCCTCCTTCCTCCCGTTTGGTAATACCGTTGTGACGTCATCAGGACGGCGATGACGTGGGGAGCGTGATCCTCTGCAGAGCATTCCGATGGTTCAGTTAGATGCGCAAAAATCAGCTGATGCTGCAGTTTTGTAGCGAAACTAAAATTTCCTTGGTCGTGTTCTTTGTTGGCTCAGCGGATGTTTCTCGTTCGAGTGACGAGTTTAATTCCGCATGCATAATCGATTCGAGTTTACATTTACCTTTACATAACGATGAGGCACCCTTGCGCGTTTTTTCCCTAAATAAGTCAGGTATCATAGTCTTTCATTATTTAAAATTTTAATGCGATTTATTTGGTTGTTTAACAACATTATAAACAATCTTTTCTGCGGAATTTTACCAACATCCGGAGCGAACCGTGAACGAAATCTCTGAAACGTATTTTGTGTTCGCAACAATAGCAGACTATCGTGGGTTAGTATTGGAATTCATACTCGCCTCAACCAATAACTTTGGGTTGTGTGGACTTTGGGTGTCTTAAATTTTCTCATAACAACGTTGAACACCAGCACAGTTACAGGAAGCAAAACGAGAAAAGAAAACCAAAGGACTCTCTGTGAGCTCGCGAGCCTAAGAAAAAAAAAATGTTACGCTCATATTTTGAGTATAAAATATTTAGCATTATTATTGGCTGTTATTGTAGTTCAAATAAAATAGATCGTTTGACCACTATGAAGGCATTCAACTAGTATCGTTCATATAACGCGACGCCTAAAACTTTCGCTTCGTCAGGAGAAGAAAGTACATGAACCGCGTAAGCTGTAGCCCAGTATCAAAGGAAAGCTCGAACGAGATATCGTTGCAATTTAATGCCACGCCGTCTCGCCATAAGAGAACTACAAAGACGAATAATGAGAAATTGTTTCTTCTATAGAATAAGACGGCGAATGGTTGCTCTGGTAGATTGAAAACCTCCCAGCTGCGTGAGAGAAACGTCGCTAGAGCACGGCGTAACAGCTCCTCTAGGCAACTACTCCAACAGGGTGAACAAACAGTGGATGGTAATACGACCTTCTGCTGGTTCATCGTATCAGAACAGCACATAAAACGTAATGAAAATGTCGTGGAACTCAAAGACGTATTCATTTTGAGAAGGCGTTCGATTCATTCGTGCACTGTCGACGTCCTACACAGAGCGCTATGTGTTGGTATTAAATGTCAACCGAGGGTGGGCAGATGTCGCCATTAGAAACGGTGTAGGTTTCGTGTGGGTGGCTTTGAGTGGGAAGTGAAATGCGGCTCTGTGTGTCTCGCTTTGTCATATTTGCGCGTTGGCGAGATTAAAACTCTGAACTCTTTCTCTAAATCAAGTACACCTGCGAGCGATGCTGAGTTGACACGTTTGTGTTAGCTCCAAAGTCATTCCAACGGCTGGAAGCACAGGTGGGGAAATTATTTTGATTTTGTTACACATTATCATTGCAGTTTTGGAAAGTAATACATTACATTACTCATTGCTTTTTAATGATGATGATCATGATGATCATTGGAGTTTTAGTAGAGCTTTTAATGCTTAGTAATTGCTAATGTCATTACTTTGACATTACACTTTCTCAGAGCCCTCCAACAGAGTCACCCGTGGTGTTTGCAGTGTGCATTGTACAGGGACGTGATTGTACTTTTACTTCGTTACACGTTACCGGTGATAGTTATTAGAGCGTCTGCAAAATGAAGGGTTTCGTCGAGAGATGAGAGCAGTACGCATAATCTAAATGAGCAATCCTAGAGAATGTCAATTGTAGCTGGTCCAAGTTTCAACCTGAGTAATGTGTCCAAAACGCATTACTGGGCCAAAAGTGTAATGGCATTACATTAGTCATTACTCCTCAACAAAATCTTTGTTTGTTGTTTGTTTGTAAGATAACAAAAAAGAGGAGAAATTGAACTCGTCTCCCGACTTGTTCTGCTACACCTAACATAAATTCTCACCCCACCCCCACCCCCCAAAAATACTTCTGATGTGCTCTACTCGCAAGTTCGCTATTCACTATGCACATGTTCGCTATTCAGAAATCCACTATTCAGAATTATCCCAAGATCATGCACAGAGAATCCTAAAAGGTTGTGTCCATCCCACAGTTCTGAACAAATTTCACAAGTACCGCCAAAGCAGCATTCCTCGTGTTCGGTACAAAGTCCCAACACCTTCACTATATGGAAGACCCTGCTGTCCAGTCGAGCAGGTATAGCATTCAGTGTAGCTCTTTGAGACGCATACCTAGTGCAGTGCATTATAATATGCTCACTATCACAAAATGGAATGCATTCCACGTAATACGTTACATAGAAAAAGAGCGTGGTATACCACATTCGTTTGTCTTGTGGGGCTTCTTATGTCGGGCAAACAGGACGCTGTGTAGTTGACCGCTTGCGGGAGCATTCCAATACGATGAAGAATTATACAAGGACTTCCGAGTAAGCGATACATATATAACCGTTCTTACATATAGATAGTCGCACAGGATGTGTTCCACTTATTAATGACACTGAGTGTGTATTTCACATTAAGGAACCACGTAGACATGTTATTATAGTATGCATATAATATATATATATATATATATATATCATGTGGCCCGTATTTCCGGAAGCATTAGCAATCCCTCAGTAGATTTGCAACCTTCTTTCCTACTCAGCCTTTCTCCTTGAGGGTCATGCTTTTCCTTTGCGTAATAAATCAATTGGTGGATTGAGTCGCCGTGTACTGTTGTCCCATATAATTATCCTGATTCTCAACGAAAGGAATCCTATGTGCGTATATGTAATGCATTAAGATTAGTCATTATCGCGATGTAATGCATTACTCCCAATATAAGGCTGCGCAGTCCAGTCCTACTACTGCCTGTCTGGGTTTCCCCTGCCGACTTTTTAGACGGATATGAGAGGAGTTCCTCCTCAAGTCTACCCAGGGAGCCTACTAACCACGCTTCTGTACACCTCTGTACACCGCTGATAGCCACAGTTGCATCGCGGTGCTAACATAAGAATAGAAAACTCTTTGTCCGTTGGCAAGCTCTAAAAATGGCCCCCGTAACCATACCTGCCTACACATTCGGCCAATAAAGAAAGAATAATAATAAACTGTGACAAGGAAAGGACTGCTCTTTTGAACGTCATAAGCCCAGAAGGGATGTCCTCATTTCCCCTAAGCCGGTTATAGAGGACGATCTTTCACTTCCAACGGCTTCATTCGAGTCACGTGTTGTGGTCCTTCTCGCCAGTGAGCTGTAATTGTTCCAACATTGCAAACCCATCTAAATGACCTCTTCGGATGGACCCCATGGGAACGTGCCTCCTAATTACCGTAATGGAGGTCAATCCTGCCTGCTCGGCGAGTTCTGTCCTACGTCGACATAACGTCAAAGCGTGGCCTCGCATCACGGCGAATTAGTGGCTAGGACGAGATGGACGTTCTGAATTAATCCTGCCAAGGGATTATATTCACCTCAAAAATGCCGGTATGAACATCGTCTTGCTCCTCATTGATACGTTCACATGTTGATGTTGGCAAAAAAATAATTGATATGATTCACATGTGGATATGATTGACTTGGGTATGATTTTCTCCAATAAAATCCGCTCCCTCTCGATATCTATGCTCCGAATCGGCTTTAATCTGGGTCGGGATAAACTAGTTTACGATCCTAGCGCACAAAAAAAGGAGTGTATTAGTAGACCGTCGATAACGTGGCTCCCTAGGTACCATATGTACCGCACCCAATCAACGGATGTGATTCAAAGTCATGCACGCTGTCATTGGTTGCAGTATGTATGTAGATAACTTCACGGTGACGATATGAACCGTCTACTAATCGCGGCCTAGCGCTCGGAAATTGCTAGGTCGGCGCCCGCGCTGGATCACGTGGCCGTTACCACCCGAACATGAGTGCCAGGAAGGAATCTAGCGGTTTTAGACGCTTGGATCACTGAACTGTTCTCCCATGCGCCCAACTCCTCCCTAAGTTATTGATTAAAGCTTGCGTTATTCGGGAGGCTCGCGATTTCCTTGTACATACTACTCCTTGTAGAAACAACTGTAAGGCGAACTAGATCTCGTTTAATTAGTTAT
The DNA here is from genome assembly GCF_037126465.1 of Ornithodoros turicata. NCBI lineage: Eukaryota > Metazoa > Arthropoda > Arachnida > Ixodida > Argasidae > Ornithodoros > Ornithodoros turicata. The sequence continues at coordinate 18,310,719 of NC_088205.1, read as the reverse complement.
GCTTCGTAGCAACATGTCGCTTGAGCTTTTCCGAATTAATGGTTGGATTGATCAAAAAATAGAAAAATATGGAGATATGACTCTCAACAGAGTCTAAACATTCATTGACAACTTTTTAACAGTACTTTTCCAGAGCTAACGCAATGTGGGTTACCACTGATGTTTGTGGTCCATGCAGGGGAGTAGCTTGGAATTTTCTTCAAGTAGTTCCGGCTTTCCAAGTCCCTGTCATGCTTTCAGAACAAGGGCCACACGTCATGCGCAGATATTATCGGGTGGCGGTTGAGCCTAGTCCCTCAATCGCTCGCCAACCGATGATGACGATAGCTCTTTACAACGAGCGCGTGCCAACGCGATGCCAATCCCGATGACAGCCGATGAGTATACGGTCGGATACCAAGACTGGCAAGTTTCACTCGTGCGAGCTGAATAGTATCGTTTGCGGAACTCCGGTTGAGAAACGCTCAATTACAAAAACAGTATCCGATTTTTACAACCCGAGGTTGTGGACGTCATTTTACGAACCATATAAGACCTAAGACGCTAGTTGTAACTTATCAGAGACTCAGTCGCACGTTAGAATTGCTCGTGTACCGCCTCAGATCAACGGATAGAAACTCTTCTGTCATTGAATATAATGATAGATACATTACTATCGCTGGCGACGTTGTTGACGGCTCACTAAAGCTTTGTGCTACTGCGCAAGTTTGTGGTGCACCTTCACGAGTAATATTGCCCCTACCAGCTAGAACAGATAAAAGAAAGTAGGAACGGTAAGCCAAACGGTATGTTGGCGGTATGCCGCGGAAATATTTTATTCGTAGGAGCGGTAAATACACGCAACCTAGCTAAAATCTGGCGGTAGTTGTATTCTAAGAAAAATAGTGTTTCGTGTGTCCTTATTTTAAAGAACTCGCGTACGAAACACACCGCGTTTTGCTGTCAAGGAATAGCTGAGTTCCCCTTTTGGATAACCAACCGCCCAAGGGCACGACATCTTCAGGAGATATAGGAAGCAAATAACATTTAATTGGCTACGGTCTGGGGGATTATGATCAAAGACGGAATCAAAGTTGCAAGAAAATAAGCGAACGGTTTGTGTAATTTAGAAGTAAATAGAGTGTATAGCCGTAACTGGCGGCCCTCGAAGAAGCTCGCTTGTCGCTCATTTTCTCCCTATTTTCATTTCGTAGCTGATTGTCGTTTCCTTATACTACATCTATTTAAAATCCGTCTTGGGAGTCTCCCCTAAATGCGCGCAGATACTGGACTGTCATCCATCCGCGGGCATCGCTCATTCCTAGGAAGGTGGCTCTGAAAGACAAACCTTTTCTGGGAGAAGCTTTTCTTTCGCTACGGCCAACACCTCATGACGATGGCCAGGCACTGTTCCTCGATGGACGAGACGAATATGAGATGACAGGTTCTCTTCCTTTCGGACAAGGATGGGATAGGATCTGCTGCCATGTAATCTGATTTGGATTCCGCGAGACATCTCTTACGTGCAAATTGGAATGGCGTCCTGGTAGGCCCTGTGCAAATGCCACTCACTAGTCAAGCGGACGGGAGGGCGTCTGAGGTTGTTCTTCTGTCGTCTTTTGTAGAAACTCGCTCTGGTAGCCTTATTAATAACTGTAAGGTTCCGATTTTTCGGTGTTTTCATTTGGCAACGGTGTGCGCAGGATTCTTCAATTTCTTGAAAATTTTTACGTTTTCGGAGGTGCCTTTCGGAGAACCTCCGAGAAAGCCCCGACTTTTGCCAAATGAAACACCGAAAGGTCGGAATCCGTGCCTTTTAACTCGCTCAAAGAAAACACGAATAAAAGACCCGTTTTTTTGTACCATATATGTCATGGCGAGGCTTGTATGCACTGTTCACCTTTTGTTTGCTTTCTATTAAGAGCATATTATCTCGTACAAAATTTTTCTGTAATATTGTCCCCAATGTCCACGGGAAAGTCTCGGAAAACGAAGTTCTCTTTAATGTTTTAGTTATCTTACTCGAATCTTAGGTTTGTCTTAACCTTGGCCTGAAGGTGAACGCTAAGGTTGCAAGGAACACATATCGCGGCGTTGAACCATTCTCAAAGCGCTGTTCCCATTTGTATCGCAGCGCTTATGTCTCGCAAGTCGCGTCACGCACTTGGAAATGGCTTCGTTCACCGTGCTCTTGCGACATGCTAGGGAGTTTTCTGAAGCCGGCGCTGTGTATACGGTCGATCTGTCGGTCGGTGCGGGGTCGAGCGGCAAGGAGGTTTCCGAGGAACGGAACTTTGTGGAGAAACCATTACGTCATCCGTGGAATACTTTAGTGCTGTAGGGTAGATGGAATCCATCGCGTCGGCGTCTGCCATGTTTTATCTTCGTTCGGGAGGTCCCGAAGAGAACGATCGGCAGTGCTACCACACCTGTCGGGAGAAAAGTATAGAGATCACTTATTAAAATGTATGGATATTTCAGTAAAAATCTGTAGATGACTGTAAAACATATAATTTGCTTAATTAGAACGTCCTTTTCAGGCCGGGATTTTGTGCGTTTCATCATCTGACACTTTCTTGCTTTTTCTTTTTTTTAGTCAGACTGCGCGATGTCTATTTGCTTCCAGTGGAGGCAGCAAGTATAAACAAAACATCAAGCGACATCATCAGACAAATCAATACATAAGCACTATCTAACCATGACTAGTATTAGTATTCCTCATCGTGTGATTAAGTACGAACAGCTTCCGTGCCACGAGTGATACAAAATATGAACGATGTAGTCCAGGGTTGCGGAATGGGATCACCCATTCCATTCCAATTCCATTCCGAGGAATGGCGATTTGTGATAATTCCATTCTTTTGAATTCCTCGGAATTAAAAAGGTATGGCCAATTCCCACTCCTGGAATGGCTTGGCAACCCCATTCCATTCCTTTAATTCTACCAATAAAAAAAAAAGGGACCGGTAACCGTGCTGGGTAGCCCAGCAGTGCTGTAGAGGAGATTGACATTACCCAGCACGGAAAAAGCAAAAAGACAAGGTTATTTCGCCCTTGACCGTGTGGCACCCAGAGCAGTTCATTCCAATTCTATTCCGCCTGCGAAAAAAAAAAAGAGCCTAATTCCATTTCCATTCCTAGGACAGTTTCCGCCGTTCCATTCCAATTCCATTCCGGGCTCTGATAAATCTGGAATGATTCCAGAATCATTCCAACCCCGGAGTGGCGACTCCGCAACCCTGGTACTCACAGTCATTTTTTAACACGCACACCATGAAGCAAACAAGCATAGATGAATTGCGAATCGGGCTTCTCGTCACAACTTTTTTTACCGGTTGTCCAAAAATCTGACAACACAGTGTAAACACAGACTAGCTGGTGCATGAAATCCATGATGAAACATGCCTGATCATGGGAACACACAGTAATACTCTACACAACGATCGTCGTGTTTGTTCGTGTATTTTGTGTAGCCCACGCTCAGGCTTGTTTCATCATGGAGTCAAAAAAATCTGTAGATCTGTAGATGTTGCCGAAAATCTGTAGATCTCCATACAAATATGTGGATGTGGCAACACTGACGATCGGCAGCGAACCGATCGTCAACCTCGAAGCGGTCAGGAAGATCGTCGCGTGGGATGGATAATCCCTGCGAGGCGCATGCGAGGCGCTCTTTCTCTCCTAGCCGATCGGCGTGCTCAACTGCTTTCCGAAACCTCTCTACTCCTTAGTAGATCGGGAGCACTCAACTAACACGATAAGATAAAGGAATCTATCAAATCCAAACTCAGCAATGTGACATTTACCGCGTCAAAGATATATATCTCTTAATCAGCTGGACTCTCGCCCCCCACCCTCTCTCTGTCAAAATTGCTTGGTATCTGGCCAAATCCACCACCGCTCTGCCCTCAAAGTTCTTTTGACATTTTTGGACCCTGTAGGATTTCGATCCTTATTGTGAAGGGGCTCATTATTTTATTCCACACATCACCACCAGCCATGGGGTAGGGTAAAAGGCTATCGCCCCTGGCGATGAAACTCCCCATTCATCATCTTAAAATAAAGTTGTTGTTGTTGTTGTTGTTGTTGTCAAAGAAATAGCGCGATTCCTTTATCGCGCGACTTTCGGTGCCATTGTCGTGAAAGTTTTCGGATCCACTGAGGGGGGGAGGGGGATCTATTTATTTTGACAGGAAAAGTCAGCCAGAAAGGACTGATGTACTGAGATTCGCTACACAAGCGTAGGAAAGGAAAAAGGAAAAAGGAAACCCCTTTAAGAGTATCCCGCTGTCGCTAGTAGTTCATGCAAGCCAATCTGATCCAACCAAGCTAACCTAGCTGACATCATCACTAAGTTTTGTACCGAATACCGAGTACGGAAGTTTCCGTGCTTTACATGGTGTAGGTCAGGTGAGGCACACATTTCTCGTACTGTTATGGTTGGCAAGGATGCTCAAGCCGTTCCTTTAAATTTGGTAGAGAGTCCGCATAGTGACTCAAGGTTGCGGGTTTGAATTCTGACACCTGAAACATGGTGGCGTGGTCCAAGTTGTCTAGACACGTCGTTTTCCGCGAGGATCCTTAAACTCATGGTTCCCACTGGTCCCATGAAACCCTTGAATGCCCTGGAATTTGAAAATGCAGTTTTAAAGGTCGGGGGAAAACCTTGAATTTTCCAGGGGCCTTGAAAACCTTTGATTTTGCATCTTTTTCGTATCCTCGCATCGTAGTGTTCCACCCCATCGTCATCGTTATCATCATTTCCATTTCATCGTCATCATATATTGTTGTTGTTGATGTCCACTGCCTAGACCGTGGAAAGATTTGAACCGGAACAAGGCATCGTGGGAGTAGAAAACCCTTGTTTCGGGTTCCCACACCCACAATTCGGGGATCGTTCCAGCCAAAAACGGGACAAAACACCGTCCCCAAGCAGGCTGGTGGGACAGCGTAACACCTTCTAGATACCAGAAGGCCCCTGCACTCTTTCAATTTACGTCACGCGTCTGGCCCTGCTGTGTCTGTTGGCGAAAGACATATGTGACGTCACCGAAAGAGCAAAGAAGGGAAACACTGACTAATGGTGTCTTCGATTGGTCGTTCCGACACTCGGAGCCGGAGCGGTCCAGACCGCATCTCACTCCAGCTCCGAGCTGGAGGAATCGTGCACGAGCTGAACGCGCCAGGTTCGAACAGAGCAGAGGAGAGGGAATGTTAACTCGCGTGACTTCAGGTGTTGTCCTTAAAGTCAGAACAACGACGACGCAAAACGCAGGACATGGCATGCATGGCGGAACAGAAACACTGTACTCAGCGGAAGCTGGCGCAGTCACGTGACCGGAACCCAACCAAATTTGGCAACCGCTCCGACGGCATTGGTCAGAGCACTCTAGAGCGCTCCGACTGAACCAGATGAATGCAGTGAGAGTGCTCTGTTGCGACCAGTGGAAGGTGAAACGTCGCTCAAGAGCGCTCTAGAGCGATCGGAAGCAACCAGTCGAAGACACCGTAACTGAAAATGTATGTCAGCCGGACGAGACGCGTGACCTTTTTGAAAGAGTGCAGATGCCTTCTCCGTTATCTAGAAGGTGTTTGACAGCGGGACCAGTTCCACCTAAATCGTGGGACGTCTGGTCGCATCCCCTTTGTTGTATGTGATAACATTTATGAGCACAGTGTTGCATCTACCGGTGTACTTATCCCGTCGGAAGAACCTTCCAAGGTATCGGTTTTATCTTCTTCGTCCTCGGGTCAAGGTCGATTCTTTTCGGAGCAGAAAGCGGGATGCCCAAACAGGCACCACGTGACTCGATCAATAGCTCAGCTGCGCCGTGCTCTTCTCACACACACGTCCGACACAAACGACGGTCAAACCCAAATTAAGGGAAACCGTCCAGTGAATGATCTCTTTGTACAGCACAAAGGGCAAGGCATTCGCTCGGGAACGTTTCCACATAACAGTCATGTGCGGGCCATTCTTTTCGGGGAAAAAAAGAAAAGAAAAACGTTTATTGCCAGGGGAACTTCATATTGTCTGCCTCTGTACCGTTTAGAACAGGGAGGTGTATGATAAGCGGATGGAAATGAGTTTCGTAAAACTTTAATGCTTGCACGATAATTGGATTCATGAGAGACACCACATTCAGTTGCGACGTCTGTGGATTAATTTTACCAACCTGCGTGTCCTTTTGCATGCATACGTCACTCCGTGCCCTCGCGGCGTGTTCGATCACCCTGCAGCCAAATTTGCAGCCTCCTTGGTCGTGTTTGGGATAAGCACACAAGGATGAGGTGGCTCTCCAAAACTTCCGTGCCAGCGGCCTTGGAGGCGCTCTTATCCAACACCACCTAGACAGAGAAAGCCTGCGCATTGCCTCCTCTCCTTCTTTCAATTAAGAGTCAGAATTCGTCTGCAACTGCGATTCACCGTTCTGCGAATTCAAGAACACGCAAATGATTGCAGCTCACCTGGAACCGGCAGACCTAAATACTTAGACAAAAAGTGCAAGACGCTTGTTATAACAATATTGTCGATTGGGAATGAACTTGAATTCGCGTTTTGAGATGATTCCCAAAATCGGTGGGGATGCTGATTGCGATGTGGTTGTACACCACGTTACTCCGTTAAGCGCCCGGTCCCGAAGACTGAGAGGCTTATGCACTCGCCGGTCTACACCCGGCGGTTACTGACGGACAAATCAACACTCTAGCCAACCCACGATTTCCTCGACAATACTTGGTTCGACCCAGGGCAATCAGCACTCGTTAGAGCACGATGGTGCAATCGTCAAAGGAGTGACTCAGGGTACAACGATAACAATCCAACACAACGTTTTACTCAATCTTACAAAAAAAAAAAAAGAAACAACCGATGAATGCTCCAACACAGATATTAATAATAATATATTAATAACTAAATAATACAAGGTGCAATGCTCATTAAGAGAACATTATCTACGTGGAAATGGCCTTAACACAGTTTCAACACGGTGAGAAATAATTTCAAAGTCATAGCTGTTTTGCACAGAAGTTCCGAATGTCCGTTGTCAGAAAGGTGCTGTGATGAGTCGGGTCGCGCGGCGGGGGTCCTTTTCGGTCTGTGGTCTCTGCGGTTTCTTGCACGACGCACCCAAACAAAGGAACTCGCCGACGTCTCCCCTCGAGGACTGACGCTGCCGCACACGCTTGTTTCCAAACCACGACTGACGTTTCTTGGTCTCGCTCCTTGTCTGGTTCACTGTTCGTTTTGCTTGTTATGTTCTTTTTCTCAAGTCCCGGGAAGGAGGAATTCCAGACTTCCAGACGCACACACACTCGGTGGTGTCACTTGACACCTGCGACCACACGGCCAGGGGTTCGCTGCCCTTCCCAATGTTCGGTTCCCAGACATAAACACTAACTGCTCTTCGCAGGAAAAAGGCCATTTCGACGTCTAGACAAAGTACATGATGTAAAAAAAACAAATGCAGCTCTCGGCTACCGTACTTTTGGCTACATAGTCCATGTTCGAAAAAGTTCCCGAAATGCGCCGGAATCACGGATTTGTGACAACGCTTTCCAAAAATAACAGTTTTGAGAAAGATTGAGACCGTTTTGCGCTTTATCTCCATGTTTTTTCATTTAGTACGCAGGGACGTTCAATCACAACTCGCAGACGGTGGTTGGCCACGACCGCTGAAAACACGTTCGTGATTGGTTATGGCCGTTGATAACACGATCCTGATTGGCTGACTCTTAATTGTTACGTCACGTCGACGAGCGCGCAGGCTTTCTGTATCTAGGTGGTGTCGCCTTATCATGACTCGACTGTGTCAGAGCAGATGATAGCCCATCTTTCTGCCATTTTCACTCCCCCGATGACGAACCGCGCTTACATGACATGCGACAAAAGAGTATCGAATCGACTTATCGCAACGAATCCTCTCTGACAGGATCACGTCAACGAATCCACTGGTGGGACAGGTACCAGGAGGTGCGAAAACTCGGTACGGTGCGCTTCTCTCGTATTCATGTAACCACGGCTAACGACTTCTTAACGGTTCTGATCAAGTTGAAAAGACGGATGAATCCTGCTGGGGTTCAGATACCAAAAAGGGGGAGGGCACGCGCATATTACTCAAGATAAGTTGGTACAAACTCATCATGAAGGTGGCGGAAACACACTTTTAACGAACAACACAACAGAAGGACAGACACATATTGTTCGAGATATTGGTAGCGGCACATTTAATCATTAATATTTATTATTATTTTTTCACGCATATTATCATCTGTTAGGCTACAATAGGAGAGTGAAGAATACAAATAGACACAATTTCATATACCTGCAAGTAGTACACAGTACAACAACAACAAGCGTCACCGTAAGGTTGTCAAAAGAGAATCAGTTAACTTGCGGTACCTGCGGCAAGCTCGAGCATGGTTTCCTGTCATGCAGGGATGCTTTCTTTTTCTGGGACTTGTTCCAGCGTGCCTTAAAGAAAAACATACTTGAGTCCGCCGGCCATTCTGTACCTGCCAATCCGACCAGGAGACCAGCTCCCGTGGAATGCACTCATTTTGTCAGTCTTGGGTAGCATCAGGGGCCACAACGATACTCCGGTTTGGGGGGGGGGGGATTTCGCTGTGCAGGTTTCTCCTCTCCCGACCAGGCAGTGCGGCGGACTCCGCTGGCTGCAGGTACTTGAGCTTCTTGTATCAAGTCCGACTGTAGACTGAGCCTGTTTGGTCTTGTGACAGTTACTTGCACAACATTATGACATGGTCCTTTCTCTGTGTGTATATGTTTCTTCGCGAGAGAAGGGGAGACCTTTTATGCAAGCTGCTGTTAGTTTTTATTCACATGACTAAGGTACAGCGAGAGACACTAGTTTTTTTCACCTGACTAAAGTAGAGCGAGAGACACACACACAACAACACAGCTGGTCCTTGTTGCTGTGTGTGTCTCTCGCTCTACCTTATTCATGTCAAGTTACCAACTAGCCCACCCTTCCACCCTATGCGAGTCTTTATTCATCTCTCTAGCTTGGTGCTTTGTACGCATGTACATACTTCACCACAAGCCCGTATATTATTCTGTATACAGTGCAACGTGTTATACTTATTGCTCTCCATCACCGCATCTTGCATTGTAAATGACATGTACCCCTTGAATTGTAACTCTATGAAATCGAATGGTTTTCGATAGATAGACCGGATGGTTCTGGTGGGTAAAATATGCAATGCTAAAGACTGGGAGGTGGTGGGTTCGAATCCTACCAGGAGCTGTGCTGTCTGTGGGTTTTGTAGTTTTTTTTTTTAAATTCTGCAGACTTTCCAGATGAATGTCGGCACAGTTCCTCCTGAGGTCGACCCAGGACGTATAATAGCCCCCATCCGCCACTCCTTCCTGCTGTCCTCTCTCAATCAGTCCACATCTGTACGTCGCTCATAGCCACAGTTGCTGCGTGACGCTAACACGGATTTTTTAAAATTAAAACTTTAGGCGATTTCATTCGCTGATTGAGCACGAAAAAAATGAATAACAAAAACAATCTATAGAAAAACTAAACCCCGCAATAAGGTTGTTTCATGAGTGCTGCGTTGTTGCCAGCAGATGGCTTTAAATGCCGATATTTTTTGGTACCTAGAATGCCTTTGTCCACAGAATAGAGGAGCTTCATCTTATCCATGTGAAATTATTCGGCTACAGTCGGAAACTCGGGTTCAGTTCTGCTCGTTCTACGTGTTTGTAACCTTGCATATCACGTCCCGCGTAGCTTACTTCTACTACATCAATTTTGTAAGCAAAATAGTGCCTAATATTTAGACATTAGTCGTAGATGGATTCACTAGAACGAAGGAAAACGGCATACGCGTAGCGGTTCCATTTCACTTTCTTCGTGTCTTCATTGCTAAGTGAAAAAACTACACGAGCAAGATTAAAAGAGCCCGTTACAAATATAGATTACCATATTTTCAACAATATCTACCCCGCTTAGACTATACCAGGGGAAAGCGAAGACACTCATAATGCTGAAACAAAATACTTACTCTGTTGAAAAGAAATTGAGCCAACCTAATCCAACTTTCACCATAGGCATTACTAGAAAGTAACTAATTTTTCGAAAGAAACTAACTATACACTCTGAGTCTATTTCCTCGTCTCGCTCACCCGCGAACACAGAAACCAATTGAATTCGTGTGTACTCCCATGCAGGCCCTTCCACACGCAAAACATAAAACACGAAGTCAGTCGACTTTTTCCGTCAAAACCACTAAGACTCCGAACGTTCCTTCAACCGGAACAATAGGGTTTATAAATAAGCTCCGGATCGTGCAAGTAAAGAGAGAGAAAAGAAAAGACGAGCTCTAGCGAGAAACTAATAAAGAATTATAGGAGATACAGAAACGGGGTCTTATAAGGACTCGACGAACCGCGGCGCCATCCAGGCTCGGCAGAAGTCGCTGTGAATTATGAGCGACCGTTCCTTAATTCCGCTCGCGAAGAGCGCGTTTATTTGCGGGCAAAAAAATATGTGTATATAAGAAAGCAGATAAGCGAGAGGGTCTCACGCCTCGACTGGGGATTCCAATTTAGTGCGTCGAGGGCTTTGCGCCCCTATGCGCGATCAAGGCAGTGTCTACAAATAAAGGTTCTCAATTTAGAAACAGTCCAGTTCATCTGTGTCCTATCTTAATCGACCGTGATGCTTGCCAAATGAGCAGAAAGGTGTTGCTGTGAAGGATACGGCAGAACAATGGGGTCTCCTCACATGGTCTTTTTAAGCGTCTCGGAAGGCATGCTGTAGTACTCGAGGGTAGTACGATTGACCAAAATGAAAGCGCCATCTCTCGCCAATGTTGGGGACCTTCTCTGTCCGGCAATGCACGCGCGCCATGCAACGTGAAAATGCCACGCCTCGTTCATTTTGCGAAATTTTTCCATACACTCAAAGTAGGACTCTGTTAAGAAAGTTGTTTTATCACGGCTTCTGCTTTCGCGGTGTAAGCTTCAGCTTGGTCGTCTTCAGGATATAACACAGCGTTCCCATCAGTGTGCTGTGCGAGGTATTCTCTCCGTTTTCCTCGGTGAGTCAATGGAAAATTTCTAAGGCAAATGAGAAATTGCGCTACTCAGTCACTTTAAAACCTGCCAGGACTTAATCGCCTTCAAAGCTCTGCATGTAGAGAACACGAATGTGCCACCTCCATGAATTGCTGGGCACTGCACGCCTGTACGGGTGAACTTTTATAGGTCGCTAGCCCGTATAATAATTGCATAAATGTCATATATACAGTGTGTTTTCTTTTATCGTTTACAGATTATTTTAAGGCTGCGAGAGCAGCACTGATGCCATTTTTGCTTGCGTACGTGTTACGCCACCCTGTGGGAACTGCTGGACGACTAATTATCTTCCTACTTTTTAATTATATGTTTTCGGGGAAATGCGAGACAGCAGAATTGGGGGCAATCATTATTTGAATTCACCCTATTTTTTAAACATCCTGAAACGAGCAGGTACTTTGTGATATAAATTGCCAAACTTTGGTATGTAAATGAGTCAAAACCAGAACTACGCACTTCTAAAGCGCAGGAACGACACGGTCGTGGCATATCCTAGCTGACGTCACTCCGCGATCCCTCCTGTGAGTGGGTACAGATGCTTCGTCACATCGCGACACGCGTTCTCTGGCTTGTCACGTGGCCTCCGCAGAAAAGCGCAGATCGTCGCGCGAGCGGGGCAATGAAACGCCTGCCGTGGGCGCAATATATTCGCTAGGGCAGTATTTATTGTGTAAAAACATAATACACTGGTTATGCATTTCAACGCGTCAAAGAGATAACTTTTTTGCTCCTCACTTCGACTGCTCCTTTAAAGGAAGATTCATTTTGATGAGATCAGCAGAAGACGACAGAAGCTCCCGTAGCTTGAGGCTTTGTATGTATTTGTCCCTTCTATGTTGTTCCAGCCTCAGAGCATCAGTTCTTTCATGCTGCCGTAGCTTGACAGCCGGAGTACCCAAGGGAGGCGTCCCTATAGTCCCCTCCTATTTAACGGTTTTTTATGGACTGCCTGCTCTGTTATCTCAGCGGGTGTGCATTAGTCTTTTTGTGGACGACATTTGCATACAATGCTCAGGAAAGCAGTGGCCAGCCCTACAGTGTGCCTGCAGAGTGACTGTGTTGAAACCTTCCTACTTGAGAGAAGCATCGATAAGAAAAAACTGCCTTTTACTCGGCGGCATGTAAAAAAAAACTTCATATTGGGGGGTACCAAATATGCAGAGTACCGCATTCCTTGGGGTTACTCTGGGCCGGAGTTTGTCGTGCACGGGCTGCAAAGGAGCAGCCCTGACAAGTATGCACGACTGGCAACGCGCCACCATCGCCATGCTCTGCTTAGAGCCATATTGCGACGCTCCGACTCTGCTTTCACTCATGCTATTCAGACACAGCGTTTCCTTATACGCAAACATAAGCAGCATTCATACCCAGCTGTTCCAACGTAAGATCTACTGCCTCCTGAAGTGAGAATCAGTGTCCCGGGACTGCCGGGCAGGAAGGATGTATCGACCAAAGTCTTCCAATTTATTTATTCTAGTCGAGATTTATTAGAGTGGTCACTGGGCATCATAAAATTCTTCATCCGTACATCAACAAAGTCTGGTTCGTCTTGTGCGTTCGTGATTGCTGAGATGGGTTTTAAAAGATCGGAACGTCTGTCAAACATCACCTCAACCTCAGCAGCCGAGCTCCACAGGATACACATGCCTTTATGCTTCATCACTTCTCAACCTACGAGCTCTCCATGGTCTATGTACAGTGACTCAACATGTGGTTTAAAGACTTTGGGCTACATGTTCATAACGAGGCTCCGGGCATTGGTGGTGCATAAGATGTGCTGCACCTATATGATGCTGAAATCTCAAACATAGTTAGCACCTGGTTTCAGTGGATCTCTGGTCACTGTTGCATTGCCGGAAACGAGGCTGCGGATGCTGCTGGGGGGCACTCCAATACAGTCACGTCTAACTAAGGTCCGTTTACTTCACCAAATTCGACGATGCAAAGAGGGTGATTAGCGGACTCGACCAACAAATGTGCAACACTTCTTGGCTTACAGAATCTGCTTGGTCTTCGCTGCTGTACAGGGTGGACCTTGAGTTTCGGTACCTCCATCCTTCCCACGACAAATTACGTCTCTTCTACATGGTCTTCGACTGAATGTACCGTACAGCTGTGGTATAGAACTGGCCAAGTCATCTACTTTTTAAGTGACGAGAGAGGTCAGCTAATATTTGGTTTGCTACAAATCTTCTTCTCCCAACTACAGCGAGTACGAAGTCGTAGAAGACACAGAGCACCTATACTGCTCGGCTGCTCCAAGTACGCTGACAGTCGCACTGTCCTTGAAGCAAGGTTGGCTCGTCTGGATACCCGGCCCTTTGACATCGTGAAAATGCTGGGTCCTCAACAAGCGGCTACTTTGAGAGCGCTTCAACGTTTCCTTAAGGGAACCTAGCTACTAGATATTTTGTGACTTTTCGTCACATGACAAGTTTTGCCCATCGGCTGGACTGTGATTTACCCTGCTAGTCGTTACTTGCTTTTCTTATTTCCCCCCCCCACTCCTTTGTGTGTGTGCATTTCCGCCCTTTTTAACCAACTCTGTGTAGGTGTACTGGGGTAGCCAGTCCGATTTTGTCGCTGCTTACGTCCCATTTTTTTTATTTTCTTTAGCATCATCATCATCAGTCCTATTTTCACGCAAGGCTATTTTTGTTACTTTTTCATTACCATATCGTAAGCTCAGCAACCTGCAGAAAAAGTACAATCCAGGCTTTAGCAGTGCCCACTCCGGATGTCACCTGAGACAGGAAACTTGGGTTACGCTGGCGACACAGACCAAATTTTTTTTTTTTTTTGTCACCACCTCAGTTGCGTGTTTCTTGCAACCTTTTCGTATACTATACCTTCCTCTCCCATTATGTTCGCCAGATATTCTGTAGCTTCCAACGCACAAATTACTGATGTTCTCAAATCGAAAGAAATATCCCGTCCGGCAGCTCATGGAACTCATGAGAGACCAGTGGTATGCCCGAGTGGGTAGAAGCATCGCCTCGTTGCTGGTAGCCAAGGCCGTGCTGAAGACTGGGAAGTGGTCGGTTCGAATCCTACCACCGACTGTGGCGTCAGAGGTTTTCCCTGGGTTTTCCGGCAGATTTTCGAGACGAATGTCGGCACAGTTCCTCCTGATGTCTGCCCAGGGACGCATACTATCCCTCACTCCTTCCTGCTATCCCCTCTCCATCTGTCTACGTCTATAAGGCGCTCATAGCCAGGTCGCTTCGCTGCGCCAACGGGAAATCGGAAAATAAAACCAAACATGGGAGCAAAGGGGAGGACAAAAAGAGAGCCATGCGTGACTAAGGTGTGCAAACATGTCCCATCTCTTATTCATATTCGGAAAACCGTATCACGCTCAGCCATGCGACTAGTATCTTTCAAGTATTCTAGTATCTTCTGTCAACATGTTCGACGGCCGGCTGTTCGATTTATTTTTTGTGCTTTTTACGAACGCGTATCGAACCATCCACCGAGGGCCTTAGACTAGTACGCAGAACGCAGATTCTGAAGGATATGCAATATTCTCAGAAGGAAACGGCGAGTCGCCACGGGAGAATTTATTGCAGACGACACGAAAACAGAGGAAAACTGTGTCATCTGCTTTGGAAAGCGTCGAATTGTCGCTGGAGGCGCCTCTTTAAGAAGGTCGACGAATCGCTCAGCTGTATGCTCTAATCGACCCGAATGTTTCTTTTTCTTTTTTTCTTTACCTCCATGTATCTGTGCAATTTGTTCATGTGGACTTCGTAAATATTTCTGTATGCTGCTGCTCATATTAGCGTATTATCGCGTGTTAAATACTCTCTCTGTATTGCCTCGCGGCCTTGATGGTAAATAAATAAATAAATTACAATGATGTCAATGACGAGCCGGGAAGTTTGATGATGATGACAAGAGAAAAAGAAAGTCGAGCTGGCTACCCCAGTACACCTACACAGATTTGGTTAAAAAAAAGGGGGGGGGAATGCACACGCACAAAGGAGAAAAGGGGAGAGACAAAGAAACAGGTAAAAGAAGCAGCGACTGGCGGGTTAAGTCACAGGGAAGTTCGTCGCCGGGCTTTTTCTATAGGAAGAGCTGCGGCTGAATAGTCTTTGCACATCTTTGACACTATTGAAAGTGAAATAAATCTGATTTTGTGCCACGAATATGGAAGCAGAAAGCACGTCCTTCTTCGGAGTCCGTACAGTCTCCGAGAAAAACCTAGCAGTGCCGGTTCTTCGCCTGGCTAACCTTTCCTTTCCTTTTCTTTTTTCTTAATAAACATATACCCCACCCCCACTCCCAGCAGCGCGTGCGGGAACAGCCATAAAGTGCATATCTTTCAAACGATTGCACGATTTTACTGAACATATCACTTTGCATAATTTTATACTTTACAAATGCAACAGTCTTATTCAGTCCAGCCCTCCCAAGGGATAATTAGATGCTATGCTGCTTCTTCTCTCGAAGAAGTTCTTTATTCCTCTGAGGGAGTAACGCACATTCCACCTTTTATTTATTTATTTTTCTTTAGGGCAGACATCCTCTGGTTGAAACTCCCGGATGGAGAGGCATTAGGAGGGCTGTTCGACCACTTGAACAGAGGGTCGTATATTGAGACGTGACGAGACGTGGTTTTGAAAGAGGTTCCGACGGGGCATCAATCGATTACCTCACGGCCATCGCAACGACATCTCCCGCCAACAATCTCCGACGCCCGCCCCGGGTGATTTTAACAATTTCCTGTCCGCTCGCTCTCACATGCTCCGGTATTGCCTCTCACAATAACTGCGCCATTTTCCACTGCCTTTCTGTGGTGATCTCGTTTATTTCATTTTTATTTCGTTCTGAAGCAAGCGTATAAATCTTTATGCAAAGTTTATATTTGCACTCGGCCTAGCTTCTGCTTCCTCTATGTGAAATGTTTGCTTGGATACCAGAGCGTAACCCTTTGTAGATAGAAGCCGCGGTTTATTAGAAGTCTAGTAAGCTTGCCTTGCGACTAGATTAGATGCAAAAAAAAAAAAGATGTGGATGTGCTAAGTCCCAGAGTTGTCAGCACTGTCAATGTCAATGCACGTAGTCTCGAGAAAATATGCATGAACCGGGAAAAATAAACAAAAAGGAAACAGCATGTATAACTGTATTGGCTGTCACATAGTGTAACAATTAATAAATGCGGTGCAATTAGTGGTATTAATAGTAAAAAATAAGTCTGGAGGGCTTGTATACGTGCGCTCTTCCAAGAGAAGTTTTTGCTACCTTAGAAAAGTGATCCGGAAATATACACAAACAAGCAATAACGTGTACGTATAGTGCTGTAGTCGATTTTTTGTATTGCAGCTAGGTCATGCGAATTGTGAAGCACGAAAAGCTTTGGCCTTTTTTTTCTGTGAGTTAGGCAAGCGAAGCGCAGCCAAATAGTACACCTTGCACACGACGTAGCTCTGTTCTGGAACAGCATTGTGTACAGTCTACTATTTCGAAAATTTTATCATCCCGAAGATCGTGCAAAATGATTCATTCAAATTCTTGTAACAAATTTAAGTAACTCAAGTCCATATTTGTGGCCTGCCTCGGCTAATATTCGTTGTTTACGTCTGTAACAACTCCGGAATATACAGGGTGGTTCAGCAAATAACCTCATAGATATTTTTGAGTATTACTCAAAACTGGAAGGTCAGCACAGTTCCCCTTGAAGTCGGCCCAGGACGCATACTAACCCCCCCCCCCCCCATGTCCCACACTTCTTCCTACTGTCATTTCTCCATCTGCCCACGTCTGTAGGTCTCTCATAGCCAGGTCTCTCATAGTAGGTCTCCATAGGTTGCTTCGTGACGCTAAAATGGCATTAAAAAAATCAAACCTGTAGAAGAGTGGGCATCTTTTTTCTACGTAGCCTTCGTGCTTTTAAATGCAGGTGCGCAATTGGCCTGTATTATATCAGGTCGTCCTTGGTTCGGGTACGTAGCCATTCATGCAGCGCTTGCTTATCGTCTTTGTTGGAAACGACTCTTCCGACCGCAAAGATCCTCCTTGAGACCGGCGAATATGTGATAGGCCGACGACGTGAGGTCAGTCGAATATGGCGGATGTGGAGGACACTCAAATCGAAGATCACGGATGGCATACGTGACGTATGTGGGCGGGATTTGTCGTGTTGGAGCAGTACACTCTTTTCGAGTGGGCCACGACGCTTTGTTCTGGTGGCGGGCTTCAAATGTGTCACCAATAGATCAGAGTATGTTCCGTTGTTTACTGTTTCTCGCCATGGCCTTTAATGTTCAGCAATTCTACCCTGGTGATTCCAAACTGGTGAAGTACGTGAAGTGCGGAAAGCAGTCCACAATGACCGACAAGACCTGCCCTGTGCGGCAGCTCGATACAGCTTCCTACAGGTTCAGTCTCCGCAACGAAGTCCCAATCAAAGAGGCTCGGAAAACCATGCGACGGAGGAACGTTCAGCAACTTTTGGAGCAACCTCCCGAAAAGAAGAACAACCCAGAGGCTTCAGCCTCCGACCGTTACAGCATTGTGCCGGCTACCAAGCCGTGGCGGGCCCAACACATTTGTGTGGTCTGCTGCGAACGTACGTGTCCACTGATACAATTGCTGCAGTGATACGCAGACACCATCACACTCCATACTGCGCTTTCATCCGGCATTGGAAGTCAATGGGTTTCACAGCTGCGCTCATGAGGAAAGTATAACTGGGTGCTGCACTTCTTTGGTGCGAACCCTACAGCGGGGGAGTGATTTTTCCACAACTGCCACGTGACTGCTCGTGGGACGCTGTGACTTCCAAAAAACAACATAGACATTAGTATACCTGGCCTGTCATCTGCAGTAAGAATAGTGGACGCGATACACAATACAAAATTTAGAATAATCTTTTAAAGTTATTTACGGAACGCCTCTCGTAATTCGAATGCTTTCAGTACCGTGTTATGTATCTCCCCGCGCAGATCCGAAAATAGTCCTAAATCCAGTCATTTTATTATAATTATTATTTTTATGGTGTACGAAGCAAGTAAAGTTCTTTCTCTGTGCTTTCTTGATCTCGTTCCCAGCACTTTTAGTCTGCGCAGCTCATTAGTGGACACTACCATTTTTCAGAATTTTACATTTCTATAAACGTTATTACGAATTATTATTTACGAAAACTAACCTACTCGTAGCAAAGGGCAATTCAGAGCGCCATCGTTATCCAGCCGGAAGCAGCCCCTTCCTGGTGTCACTTCCGCCACACTGCGAGGTCAGTCGTAAAACCAGACAACACGCCGTCGCTGAATCGTAAAACGAGACGCACTGATGGAAAAGACCCGGACCAAAGACAGCCGGCGACGGAACACCTGGTTGCATCTCCTATGTCGAATCCATGGATGCATTTCGTGTGTCGAATAGGAGTCTATTCTTTTTCTTGGGTTAGGAGCCTTGGGGATAGAAAGTCCGCAGTCATTATGTGCCAGTAAAGCTGGTTCGTGTAATTTTAAGTGCCGTAACGAGTTGATTGTGGAGGTAGCTACATCTAGAGTTGCAAGTTTAATTGTCATTAAGAGAAAGACCAGAATAATATGAACTACCGCGGAGCGACAAACTCCCCCCCCCCCCCATTCTCTTTTTTTTTTTTTTTTGTTGTTGTTGTTCCGAGTTACCACCGCGAAGCAACTGTTACTACTACCAATGATGGCCGCTAACTACTTCTACAGTAGTTTAACTATAACTGCTAACTACTTCGTGATGGAGTAGTTTAACTAGTAGTTCAACTGCTTTTCAGGGGAGGTAGTTAAAACTACTTCTTTAACTACTGCAATGTATTTTAACTACATATCTAACTACTTAACATTACCCATCAACACCAATCCCATTCTACATAGCGTACTTGGACACCTAAATATGGATCACAAGCACAGCGATGAAAGAGGAGATTTAGTACACATGCACAGGAGAATTGCTCTGTACCTCCTTTCTCTTCAAACAAGTAGCTCAAGGTAAAAGTCGGAAGCACAATCCTGCCTTCGTGCACAATCGGAAGTAGTTGGCGCCTGCAGTAACCTAACTACTGTAGTTAACTACTCGAAATGGTAGTTTAACTAGTAGTTGCACACTACATTTCTACAATTAGTTGATAACTACTTTTTAACAACATTCAGGTAGTTTAACTAGTAGTTTAACTACAATCAGGTAGTTTAACTAGTAGTTTAACTACATGTAGTTAACTACTGGCCATCACTGACTACTACTAGTTTACATCGCGGAACAGCTAGTACATTTTACGCGGAAATTGAAAGGTTGCCCGGCTAGAGGACTGTCGGAACTATCTAACAAGTTATCCCGTACGTATTGTTTAATTCGTGTTTACTATCGTAACTGCGACACTGGTTGCTTTTTCATTGTCGTTGTACATACGCAGTAGATAGTAGATGTTCAGGAATGCTCCACACCAGTTCCCGTGCCATAGTGGTTAGGATGACCGCTTTCCACGCTGAGACTGGGAGGTGATGCGGGTTCGAATCCCCGCACAGACTGTGCTGACTGATAACCCAGGGAAAACGTTTTCCCTGGGTTATCAGGCAGACTTTCCCCCCTTAAAGTCTGCCCAGTAGGCATACTAACCCCCTGTCCCCCACTCCTTCCTGCTCTCCTCTCTCCATCTGTCGACATCTGTACGCCTCTCATAGCCGTAGTTGCTTCGTGGCGCTGACACATTAATTTTAAAAAATTAATGAATGCTCCACGCGCATCGTCAATCCACAGACCAGCCTTTGTGACGTCACTGCGAATATCATGATGTCAGAACTTCCGCGGGCTGCGCAACGGCGCGGATACTTGGGATCTGGCTTAGGGCCGTTGCCATGGTCACAGTTGCTGAGGCAAGGCACCGCCTTATGCTCCTGCAAATATCCTCGCCGTCCCTGGAAAATACAGCACGGTACCTGTCCCAGTTAACGTCTGTACACTGTCTATGGGAGTGTTTTTCTTGTACGCTAACGTGATCTCAATCGGAAGGTCAAGCAAAGCCTTGGGACGTCAAGACTGTCTCGTCGATAGCACTGGAGTGTGGGCGTCGAAAGATGCGGCTTCACCTGTATTCGCCACCATTAGGTCCGAATCTGCGAGACAGACAGCTGTGTCCTCGCAGTCTATCTCGGTAGCCATTGCGCCCCACAGAGCGTGGTGTGCATTGAGGTTGCCACATATCTGGGGTCAAGGAAAAGCTTTTCGTATCCTCGTTATGTGTAAGGGGGGCAACATGCTGCCCTGGATAGGAGGCTACGGTGATCTTGCGCTGATCAAGCCAGTACACTCCGTCACTTGGTCGGAATGGTGCTGGGACGGTAGTTGGTGGTGCGGGAGGCTGGTATGGCGGCACTTCCGTGTTGAAAGGGAACTGTGGTGGCTGTGTTAGGTTCCTAAAGCGCGAGGATACTGTAATGGGATTTTTGAAGCCGGATTTTAAGTCCTGACAGCTTTGGGTGCAGCCCAACACGGTTCCATCGTAATATTTTGTAGTGTCCTTGTATACTACTTAAGTGACACTGAGCGTTGCTGGTCGAGGAACTTAAAGGAAGGAAGGTCTGGACCGAAAGAAGTATTGGTGCAGTTAGAGATGCCGCTACAACGTGAAGAGAAAAACCAGAGTGTGCTGTGGTGGAGCCTGTTCCGCTGCTATGCACCTGGTGATGCCCTGGGCAATCTGTGTTTACCTGGACGCGACTGCAAGCACCACAGACGTGGCCGATCCGTCCACATTTAAGGAACACAAGGGGATTTAGTCGAAACTGAGTTATCGGGACAATCTCAATATACACGTTCTGGGGGATGAGTCCATGGGAGAAGACTACTTTCACGCATTCACAAGCATCCCTAAGTCTGTGGATGCTGACAGTCGGGATGACGGAACGTGTACGTGCGGCGATAGTGCAGTAACTCACGGCTCTATCAGACACGTGGACTACACCAGAGTTCGACCCCGAGGGGGGAGGCACGAGCAGTGATCGCGCATAGTTAATTGAAGCAGAGAACCTTGCTGACGCCTCCAGAAGTTTTCGCGTCCGCTGCAACAATGTTTTTGTTGTGGTTAACGCGTATTTCAGTGAGCTCATTTGGCGCTTCCGATTCTAAAAATGAGGATCGTGCGCATGACGTCACGCGCAGCCTTTGAGCCACATGACACGGGGATACGTCACAGGCGTCATACTGCGGGCCGAATAAGGCAGCAGCGTGTGTTTTTTCAATTTCCCGTCGCAATTGCACGCTTACCGCAACAACTAACGGCATGCCCTCCTACTGTGACTATGTTTGCACGAGTCACGTGACTAAGCGTGACGTCACTGCACAAGCGTCATTGCTCCAGCTTGGTTAGCTGCAGAGATGATACACTGTTTCCGGTGCCGACTGGTCGGAATAGGACTGTACGCGTTTCAGCCGACCAACTGGGTGACACGCTTGCACGTTTCATCGTGTCATCGCGGCGGTCTTGTTGCCTTCGCCGTTTTCCTTGTTGACGTGAGGGTTGAAAGCCGACGGCGTCAAGATACACCGCGTGTAGTGACGGGCCTCCTGTGTCCTAGCCGGGAAAGTCGCCGTCACGACCTGAGGATGATGCGGGTGAACAGCGAAAGGAAGCTCCTCTAGTACAGTCATTAAGTTATCATCCGTGGTACATGTGTTGGCTTGTTGCAAAAACTGCACCGTGCAACGATAGCATGGAGGGCGAGGAAAGCCTCTGAGCTTCAGTAGATTCAAGAATGAAATCAAGTAGGAACTGTATACTTCGAAAGTGATGGGCAGGAGCGCAAAATCTTCTACTTCTTCTGTTTGGTGTGACACACAGCCAAATCTTTCAAACAGAGTGGTGTTCTTCTGGGCACTCGGGTCGCTGAATTTTCTGCCCTTCTACTTTCTTATTCGTACAGGGTTGCAGGGTTGAGGAAATCCGGAACAGATAAAGAGCGGAAAAGCAGAGCGTATGGTTCGCGTTGCTAATACAGAACAACAACAAAAAGGAAAAAAATGGCGTCTTCAAAGCGGCCTTAAAAATATTTCTAAACGTGTGCTTTTTTTTATTTTTACCCCTCTACAACCAGTGGTCATGCTGATATTCCCGTGTGCAAGTACAACTTCATACGCATGATACATGTTAAGGCAGAAACATCTCTAGATTCAATTTCCGTGTCACCTTTGATGCGCGATCTAATTAAAACAAATTCATAGCCAACTGAATGAGTATAAGGTGCTCTTGAAGTGCCCCCCCTCGTACAGAATGCTCAGATGAAAGCAAGATCGTCAGCCTTAGTCGGCGAGATAAGATTATGTGAAATGTTAATCTCACATAGTGATGCACACTTCACGCAGTCAGTTTCGCTCTCGCAGTGATGCGCTTAAACTTTCAGAACAAATGTAATTTTCCGTGCTGTTCATTCCTCCTCCAGGTGTCCCTTCTCCGCGGGTCACAGCCAGCCGCAAAGTTGATCTTAAACATTTCATAAACGGCGTCGGTTCCTTCGTGTTTACGACTGACGACCGACTTTACTTACGAGGCTGAGCTTGTAAAAAATGGACGAATCCTGGCTTCTTGGCGAAAGCGAGATGGTCCACATTCGTGGTTGTGAGCAGCGCCAGCGGTGGTGGAATGCAACATTTATTCTCGATGCTCCTATATTAGATTGCTTTGCTGCGCAAGCTCAATTGAGTGGCGGTGATAAATGTAAGCATGGGACGTAGCAACGTCGTCTGTTTCTTTTATGGAGATCGTGCGGTTTATAGCGCCTCTGGTGGCCGTGCGATATAACGCCGTTCGTAGTAACCTTGGTTACTCCGCGGTAACGACAATTTATCCACATAGTTTCCGTTGGCTGCTGAATATGTTAAGAACAGTTGTTCCCGGTCTTTGTCGAATAATATCTGCGCTTTTTCAATTTTCTACTGGTTAATGTATGTATAGACAGTGTGTCTTTTCTTGCTAGTGTGGTTTTTACGGGTTTTACGACCATATTTACATTTAATGGGAAGGCGTGAACTATGTTATGACCGATATATATATACAGTGTTTTTTATTCTGCATTTGCGCTGCGAAGCAACTGTGGCTATGAGCGGCGTACAGGCGCGGACAGATGGAGAGAGGACATCAGGAAGGAGCGGGGGACAGGGGGGTTAGTATGCGTCCTGGGCCGACTGCAAGTAATTATCCTTTACTTCAACATTTTTCCAATACAGAAAAAAAAACTCTGACAAGTACAAAAGGCTACTACATAGTAGCTGTAGGTATTGAGTATGCGGACTACCATACCAGAAAACGCATTAAATATACGTGGTTTTGGATACGCCCCCCCCCCCTCTACTTTCTACATACGAGGTGTTGTAAGTATAAACAGGCATCTCATAAGAAATTCTCATAGATATTTCAGATATCTCATCACCAAAATCAGTGAAGGTTTGTCTACCCGGATACATTTCTACAGAACATTCAGTGCCCCCTCTGAACATTTTGGAACCTCTTTGAGGAATTGAAATCTAGCATATATTTCCTACGTTTGCTGACTAATACAGGTATATGACAAAAGATAATGCTTTAAGCTGATTAAACTAGTTAAATAACAATGAAAACGATACACAAGACGTTGGAAAATAACTAACCATTTCTCACTGACTGAAAAAACGTGACCTCTACCTCTACCTCTACGTTTGTCCTGACGAAGGCGGAGCTTCCGCCATAACGTAGACAACCCTTTTAGCATTCAAAGCATCTTAAATGAAAATAAATTATCCCCTTTTTTTCTTACTTCCCGTACCTTCGTAGCCTGTGTTTCATTTTTCATTTCAGCTATACCTATATATATATATATATTTACGTGCCGCTGGTGATCGGAATATGAACCAACGTTTTCACTGGGTTTTCTGGCAAGCTTCCGGATACGTGGCGCGACTGTTTCCCCTGAAGTTCGCACCACAGAAGCTTGCTTCGGTTTTCGTTTTCCGCATTACAAGAACTCAGGGCACTGCTCTACAACTTCTTAATTTAAACCACCAACCTATTTTTACTAATTCAAGAAATTAGTTTTGAGAGCTCATTAAGACTGGCGCTGTCTATTCCAACAATATTTCGTCTGAGTGGGCCATATTGCATATAGGTATATGCAGGGCAGTTTTTGTAGGAAAAGCATAACGTGGATTTATGAAAATCTACCCGCATCTCGTGTCACACCCTGCACGTATGCTCCTGCACATGCATTTTCGTCATCCTTGCGTTTTGATCTCAGTATAACAATGTCGTCTTTCTCAGGTACTTCAAGGATTTTTATTTATATACATAAATTGAACATAATCTTTCTTTCAATTGGATTGCGAGGACCAAGCCTGTAATGCAATCACTCTGTGACTTGAGTACAGTGTAATACATGAAATACACTCTTGAGTAAGGAATAAATTCACACATAAAATGGGGAACGCAATTATACATGCACAAGCTAACATCATGACATCTGTGAATAACACTAATGCAAAACATGTTCAGAAACCGTGTGTTTCGTACGTTAAGCAACACATACATTTTGAGTTTGAGTTTCCTGGAATTGAAGTTAGCATCCCTCCAGAGTGATACTGATAAGGAGTTCCGCACTTTCCTTCCAATGAACTGTATTGGGAACCTGCCATAGTTGTTACCGAGGTATTGGCAGTCTACCGTCCGTCGGCCTCTTCGCAAGCCACAAAAAGAGGTACAACGGAGAAACAATGTTATGTGTGAATGACTCATTTCATTCGTATGTTCTAAAGTCACGGAGTAAACATAAGTTTGGATAGGTGGAGTAGAGTGTCATTTTAAAAGGACTGTGACTCTTCACACCAAGCTGCGCCACATAAACGTGTAAAAGACGGTTATTTTTTGTCGATGTTTTACAGCAAGCGGGCTAATACACATTGCGTAGAAAATCGAAACCTATCTGTCTAGGACATAACGGCTGACATCTCCGCTAGTGACTCGGGAAAGGTCATGGGATTAGGATAACCAATAGGTTTGGCTGAGTTTCTGTCTCCCCTGACGTCAGAGCTGGTGCTCAACGATTTTTTTCTTTCTTATTTCTTTGATGCTCTGGCCTGCAATATGGCGCATGCATCATGTACAGCTCGCGTCAACCTTAATAATAACACCGGGAAAAGTATGGTCTCGTTCCCGAGCGCGATTACAGCAACCCCTGGGGCAGAGAGTAAATCTTAATTGAACAAAATTATTCTGTTAGTTTAACGCAAGGATTTTGTTCAGTTAACATTCCACCAGTGCCCCTATAGGGTGGCTGTTATCGCGCTCGGAAATGAGGCGGAATTTTTTCCAGTGTTCTTAGTAAGGTGGACGGGAGCTGTGCATGTATCATAGTTATCTTCCACTCCGGAGGAACAAAAATGGGCTTTAATGTTCTGAACTGCGACTAGACTCTCGGCGTACACTTCTCTGCCTGAAACCCGCATATTTAATTTTTCTAGCCTCCCTCATCGCGTAGCTAGCTCCGTTTGCCCTTCTCATATACACTCAGCCAGAAGAAGAAGAAGCGCAAATAGGGCCGCTAAAAAGGCACTGACGCGTGTCCTAGTCAACGGGACGGAAAAATGCCCGTCCGACGCCGCCCTCCTCAGCCGAGGAAGCGGAGGTAGTCAATTAATTGGAGCATGCTACGCGAGGAGGAACCGAAGATGTTTTGCATTCATATCGACGAGTTAGGTTGGCTGCCTATCGTTTGATGTCGCCGACGTCTGTGGACGATATATGTTTTGCGTCATGAGGGCGCTGCTGAGATCAAAAGAGATGCTCGTTAAATATGCATCAGGTCGGCAAGCAGTTTAGAACAGACGCCACGTATTTGTAACATTCAGAACGACGCGATGAACAGCTAATGCTTCCAAACGAACGAGTGAATGTGTCGATGGCAGTCGCATATGACACTTCACTTGTAGCTCAGTGCCTTCCCAATACCACTGGCGAATTTTGTGTGTTATTGGACGGGCGAAAATGCAGCGATGTAGCATTTCATTGAAAGTACGCGTCAGTGAAATAGATGCGAGTTGTTCCTTGTTAAAACTTATGCAATTATGGGTTTCACTCGTAAACGTAGAGCATTCAGGAGGCTTCATGCTTGTAGCGTGCACGAAGTGAATACGTAATAAAGTGGAAACCACGTTGGTGTTTATATCTCTTTGTAGCAGCGCAGCAAAAGTGCATTCGCTCGTCTAAAGGCTGGTTTAGAGTCCGACGGAACGGGGCGTAACGGCGCGCAGCGCACCGCCGCGCATCGCGAGCCGCCGCTGGTGAGTTCATAGTTCGACTGTAGTTCGACGACACGCGGCGAAGCGCGGCGCGACGGCAACGCGCGACTGCGTCAGCCGCCGTCGAGGGAGTGAAGCAGTGCTCTACATCTGGCGGTGGCCAGCGAGCTGCGCACGGCGTGGGCTCCAGTGGACGCGCATTTCCCAACATGATGTCGCCCATTGAGCTTTTGAAGCTGTTAAGGCACATCCGTGCCTATATAATACACGATGGATGGGCTATAGAGACAAGCAAAAGAAGGAGAACAGCTGGAAAGACGTGTGACTTTCTTCTTCAATTCAGTGTCCATGTTTGCGGCCGCCAACAGTATTACAGTAGTATAAACATAACAGTGCCAATGATGGGAACACGGATTGTCTTTAGTCTGATTCCATTTGCCAGATATGTCTGCTTTCCCACTACGAAACGTGAAAATCTCCGATAGTGTTTTCGTTGCGCTGCGCCGAAT
This sequence comes from Ornithodoros turicata, assembly GCF_037126465.1. NCBI lineage: Eukaryota > Metazoa > Arthropoda > Arachnida > Ixodida > Argasidae > Ornithodoros > Ornithodoros turicata. The sequence continues at coordinate 18,283,881 of NC_088205.1, read as the reverse complement.
CGCGTCAGACTATGATCCCGGTAGGATGAGGAAAGGCGGGGTAGCGAACGCTGGCTTTCGGCGTTGAACGCGGGCGGTGATGGGCGAAGACTGCGTCGCACCCTAAACCAGCCTTTACGCTATCGACGACGTCCGCCGGTGACGTCGTAATAAAGGTAAGGAATGCGTTTTAAATGAAATTTAAAGTAAACGTGGGTTAGCACGTCATATGTCAAGAATTATGTCAACTACGCGTAGTAATCAACAAAAGTCAAGCAAGCGATCCCGCATCGGTTCCAAATCGCTTTCAGAGGGGAAGTGGTTCTCATAGCTTTCCGTAAGAATACTGCAGATGGGGCTACACGTCCTGAACGTATTGTTATGTAACACCTAAACTTCGTACGATTGCAAAGCAACGTACGTGATTGCTTTTAGAATTGCGTGGCCGCCTGTAATGTTCCACAGTCGACCCGTCATTCTTTCAGGCACCAATCGAAGGAACATTTAAAAGACAATATTGATTAGAGGACGTGGTCAATAACATAGATTTTTCGTCCTTGCGTAGACATAAACACCACAACTATATTTACAACTGGGCATTGCGTTGGCGATGGGCGAAGGTATTAATTGATTTGCTCTTTGGAAGTAGCTTTGATTTCTCGTCTGTAACGAGTGCGTGACAAATGGACTGCGTCCACGATGACTAGGATACGAGCTACTGACACACACAGATGGAAGATATATTTGAACTACCACAGAAAGAAGTACATAATCCAAGTAAAACGAAAAAAAGAAAAATTACCACATTAAATTACCAGGTCAAATTATCGGAGGGCTAAACACACGTTGTATTCGATGAGGCCCCCACTGCTGGTGCCTTTTGTTCAACTGCCATCATTCAATTGAGACTAAACACACAACAGGGCGTAATAACCACAATCGTGGGTCACGTCAGGAATTTAAAGTTTATTAACTTCAAATTTATCATATCTCTGAGAAAAACGGTCAACTAAATTGGATCATGTCGTAAATGTTTCTGTGAGATTCTTTGCACTTCCTTTGTACGTTCTAACATGTTTCTTCTTTCTCTTTTCAGGTAAGTTGAAATCATAGTTCTTGGGAAAGCTCTTTGATCAGAATCAGGTGACAGCGTCCCTGTGAGTATGTGTGGACGTTTAGTAACCGAGTCCCGTACTGTATCAATCCGAATCGTGAATATTTATTTATTTATTTGGAAACCTGGACGGCCTCCAGGCATTACACTTGGTATGGCGTGATATGATCTACATACTAATGATACGGGAACAATATGGTGCGGATGATGTTAAAGATCGCTTTTGGACCTCTAGCTGAACCAATTTGTTTCAGTTGGGACACCATGCGTAATTTCAGCAGTCCCGATGTTCGCAAAATTGTGTTTACACTGCTCTCTATCGTCAGCATGCAAGTTAAATCAAACGAAGAATGTGACATTATTGAGCAATTATTGCACCAAACAGAGAAGAAAACGCAACATTGAAACCGAAACTTGACGAGCGACACTTCAGCGCGATAGCGACAACAATTTGGATGCCTGTCTCTCTATGAGCCGCGCTTCAAAATATGCATGGCAAAGCGCGTCACGTTTGTGATTTAAAAAATAATTTCATTCGCACAATTATCGTATATTACTCAAAAATTTAAGTTTACTCTTTTCTCATGAAACATATATCGAGATGCTTGAGCAACACTTAAATGAAGGCCCATTCCATCATTTCCGTTTTTGTTTCTTCATTGTGGAAGACCAAAGCGCACGTTTCTGCGCGTGAATTTCATTAGGATACCAAATACTATCTTGTCGTAATCGACTGAGAATCTGCGACCTTTCTCTCCTTTAGGTATATTTTAATCCGTACGAATTGAAGTTCGATATTCTTCAGTGACGCGCGGCTGGGCTCCGCTATTCCTGTCGTCGACCAAAAGGAATTCGACGAGACCGCTTAGCAGTGGCAGGTGTGGTCCGAGGTATCAGAGCCATTCATTAGGGCATAAATCGACAGCCTTAGCTGTCCCTCTGACCTTTATTCTTCCGGGCTGTGGTTATCCCTCTCGTCTGTGTGTATCATTTTGTGATGTATCACTCTTACGAATACGTGAGGCTGTAACGACGTAACCTGCCAATCAATGACGCGTATGTCTTAATTATCTCGTATAATTAGATTAGAGACGTCTTTGACATTGGTTGGAATTCACGACGTAAAGCCACGAATTATGATTACAATGGTTGGAACGTACTATTAAAATATGCTATTACTATACTTCATTAACAGACCATTCTATAAAAAAATATATATAACGTGTCAATAAACAACGTTTATTTCTATTACATCATTTTATAATTACATTGGAAACACCTTTGATATTTTACAAGCTTCATGCATTATTAAATATATTGGATTGTATATTATATGTTTTAGAAGCATGTTTTAAGTGGATGCTAAGACCTGCGCGAGACTGTAAGAAAAATACAAAACTTGACAGCAGGAGAAAAGCCTTAGTCTTTGGAAAGAGCCCAATTTTGCAGAGTGCAGATAGAATTTTGAAGTGTCCCTCGATGCAAGTCACAGAAAAAAATTAATTCAATTATTGTTATAGTTACCAATTTATCGAAAGTATTTTGATACAATAACTAGGAACTCTGAAAATAAGTTATCATGGCAACTTAATTACTCGTAATTAATTAATTGACGGCTCTCTTTGCGACGCATACTTCATGCGAGCTGCTGGTGTAGCTACACGCTTGCACACTTTTTCCTCTAAAGCTTCGCCGCGATTACGGCTTCCGCTACCGACTACTGAGTCACATGACGCAGAATAGACGAACAGCAGCGCCAAATCCCAGGCTCTGCCTTTCGTATCGCATCAGACTACCGCGGGAAACTATCAAACTACCCCTATGCTAGTGGTTTCGCACAGTAGTCTATCCGTAGTTAGTCCTGGTTTCGCCGACATCATGAGTGATCAGAAGGCGATGTCATGATTACCCTTGACGTATAGGTCAAATAGGAACTCACATAAATCATTGCGTTCTATGTAACGTTTAATTAGTTGTCCATTCAATTCATTTCGGTCGATGTAGAGTTTCTCTGTCGATGTACAGGAATCTGCTCTGAATGCTTATCGCAAGAAATAGGAGAAGGTCTCCGTACATTGACATCAGAGAGACCAGAAGACTAAACTTGGCGCCTTAGAGCACGGGACAGAGGCGATCAATGATATATCAGCCAACGCCGTCGATAATGCAAACGCAGATGAGCATCACACTGCGTCGAACGAGAAAAATAAACTCGTGCATTGTCCGAATGTCTCTCAAGTATCTACCCTTCGTCGGATCATCCTAAGAAATTCCTCCAACGCCTCTCATGACATCGCAGTTCTTCTGAAAGCAGAAGGACATGTCGAGCAACACAAGAGAAGCGAGACATATGCTCTAAGAGGATAGCGATGTTCCCAGAAGAGCTGGATCGATGCGCTCTTGCCGGCTAACTTAAGATCCCTTTAACCCTTCATTCTCCTACGTGCTGCCGATAATAAATGTTTGCTGAGATGTACTAGGGATGTGGGCCTAAGCTGTTCTGCGCTCCTACCGGTCATCAACCGATAGACAAAGAATTTCATACAGTAAAAGGAGACGGGACTACGATGGCTCTTCTGCTACTTGGAAGCAGACGGTACGGGTTGCGTTGTGAACGTCACTGTGGACCAGTAATGGGCAAAGTACTTCTAACTTCTATTGAAAGCAAAGTGCGAAGTACTTGGCATCATTGGTGCTCTAAGTACAGTAAAAAGTGCCATGCTGCAGATGTACAGTACTAGGTGAAGTTCTTCACAGTACTCATCAAGCATCATCGCAAATTTTGTTTCGTCACCTCACGTTACACCGTTCGATGGTTGCAATAAGTATGGAAGTAATTACCTTCAGATTTTTAGCGAGCATTTTTGGCAAACATGTTTAACAAGCGCTAGTTATGAAGCGTTGATGTTTGACTGTCCCTGATCGGTTACTGATGAGTATGAAGTGAACCAGGTGGCATCATTTGCATTTACATGCGCACGGGCAGGCAGCTTCGCTAGTGCAAAGTATCATAGTCCTGACTGACATTGTCCTTGGCCTGATTTATCGACCTGCACAGTGCTGTGCTCTGGTGACCACATCGGGGTACATTGTGCAGGAGGCACGATTTCCGACAGAAAAGACACAATCCAACATAAATTTCCCGGCACTCCTCACTGCGTTCTGAAATACAATGAGTTGTTTAAATCAAAACAACAAAGAATATAAAGCGCTGCGCAAAACTCAATGTCTTTATTCGCTCGTTACTTGAAAGAAAATACAACGTTTTAGTATGTCAAAAAGGTAAAACGTAAATGAAGGCTCCAGTACCCTTCATTCTCTTCATTCCTTTATTATCTGTCAGTAGAGGGAGCAACGAAGAAGATGGGAATGCAGAAAGGACACACCGACGTATCGCTATGCATTACCTCTGCGTCTATCTTTGCCTTCCCAACTTTTAACTGTTGAATAACATAAAAGCAGCAATTCTTAATGACCTTGCAATATTTCAAGACCGTGAACAACTAATTTTCTGTTTGAAGGTACCATTTTGAGATGCAAACATTGTTAATTGATATTTTCTTGTTCTTCGTCCGCAATCATAGTTCGGTGCTTGAGTACTTGACGGTAAAGTATTAGAGAAAAATACTTCAAGTACAGTACAAATTACACAATTTGAAATGTACTTCCAGTAAAGTACAACTACCCAGAAAGATCCTTCAAGTACTCCCCATCATTGTTGTAGTCGCAACCTATTTCTAGGTGGGTGAGCTTGTATTGTCTGTAAGGCTTGGGAGCTTCTGATGGTATAGTACGTCTACAAAGACACGCAACATCAGTTCAGGCAAGCTGGTGGATAAATTCCATAGTTAAAGAAGCCTGACCTTGTGCAGTGCGATGAACGACAGACTCACACATTGGAGCTCAGGTCCCCGTGTGTGTATTTGTCATTCTTCCTAGTGCCCAAGCTCAGGCTTCTTCAACTATGGACGTCTACTGAGATTCCAATGCTTTATTTTTTTTACATAATCTAATCTATTTTAGGCCACATTTAACTTGATGTCTTCTCATTCTTTTTTTCTCATTTTCTTTTTTTTTTCTAAACTGGTGCCCCGTGGGAAAAATTCGTATGCAAATATTGTGTATTGAACCACCCTTGGCATGACTATGTGGAATGCAGCATTCGCTCGCTGGTGGTACCTCCGAGATTATGCTGAAGACGGAGAGATGGTGGGTCTGAAACTTTGACTGCTACCACCAGCTCTGTGATAGCTGCCTGAGGTTTCCCCGTAGCTTTCCGACAGTCTGCCAAGGACACATACTAACTCCCCTGTCTTCTTCATCCTGTCCTCTCCCCACCTGTCCGCGCGCCGCTCATAGCCATAGTTGCTTCGCGGTGCTAACACGAAGTAAAAGAGAAAAACCCTATTCTGGTGAGGTGTCCGCTCTGTGATCCAGAACTGACGCGTTCGAGCCCGGCTGAAGAACTTAGTGGCACGGTTCGAGTTCGAGACATTGTCCAGCTTCGTCGTCTGCCTCGCGTCATGCGCGAGTCCTGTCTGCGGCCGCGGAAAATATTTATTCCCGCCTGTGATGCGTGTAAATAATGCAGCTGGTAACGCTGGGGTTCTCAGGCGCGTGCGCACTATGCACGCTGCTTGGAGATGATGGAAACGGGATTCGAGAAAAACGGAAGATGAAGGCGATGTGCGAGGGAGCTGGAAAAGTACCATGCTTGCTTGCATATTCAGTGTTTTACGTCTCGGTTCATCTTCAACATCTCTAACTTTCTCTCTCTCTAAGGATCAGAATAATGGTGGGAACAAGAAATCTCTCTCTCTCTCTCTGTCTTTCCCCCTCTTTGAGTTGTACGTCGCCCACAGGTCATGTAGTTGGTGCGCTACTTCCTCTCAACTGTCAAGTCTTTATCTCGTCAGCCTCTTGTTCTTCATGATTTTTTTTGTTTATTGATTTTTTTAGAAAGCAAAATAACAACAAGGAAAGTGTCTTCCCGTTGAAATTCCGTTTTCATTAAAACGTCTTAAAATAATTCAGGGAGCCTCCCCTGGGGGAAACTGATTTGCCTTTTTTTCCCTCGTTTTGTGAAACTAGATTAGATAGAGAAAGACAACATGGAGATGTTAGTCACGATGTGATCAGGACTGGCTACTCCAGTATTCGTGGTCTGCGAAAATAGAAATGAACCGAAAAAAAAAAGGAAACAGCATAAGCAGCAATCCTCGTAAAAACTCGGACATAACAGCAAAGGTCGGCACTCATGACTGCCGCTCACCACTCCGTATTCAGCTATCCGCTTACTCACTCATGCTCACTCGTCCTCGGCTCGGCTTCCCGTCTCTGGCTAAGCTCTCTGGGTGCCCACGCTCGAACGCACGGAGCCGGGGGCAACGCTTTTGTTTGGTCTCATCTCACAGATCTCTAGGTTGCCAGGCGCATGAAGAGTATAATCCCGATGCCAGCTCTGCTGTCTGTTTTTTTTTTTTTTTCTGGCGTTTCCTCCGACGCTCCAAGACATATGTCGGCATAGTTCCCTGAGAAGTCGGCCCAGGACGCACATTCACCCAGAGCGTTAGTCGTGACGTTGTCCACCTCTATGGGGCCGACAACGGCGTGCTCTTTCACCAGCACTACCACCACCACCAGAATGTAGTATGAGCAGAGTTGAGCTCATGTGATGGGATTACGTGGGGATGAGAGAGGGGAGTAAGGTAAAGTGATGAGGTATATATGATTCCATATTAGCGCTGCGAAGCAACAGTGGCTATGAGCGGCGTACAGACGTGGACAGATGGAGAGAGGACAGCAGGAAGGAATGGGGGACAGGGAGGTTGAAGTAATAATGAACTCATGTAGGTTGTAATGTAATGAGTAGGGCAGTGGTTTATCTGAAATCGCAAGTGTATGGCGGAGGGCACCAGAAGTACTGAGGGTGGCATCAGGCTGCTGAGTCCACAGTACGTGAGCGTTACTCAAGTCCGCTTATGCTCAGTCCACCCAATTTGAGCATCGTTTCACCTCACTCCCGTAATAAAGTTGTTGTTGCTTCATGCTCAGCTCATTCGCCACACCAAGCATGAATGAGCATTCTCATGAGTGAGTTTCACTCATGCTCATCTCCTCGTTTGCACACTCATGCTCACTCACTCCGAGGTATGCATACGAGACCAAAATAAATGATAAAACGGAGAGATAAAAACAAAACCAAACAAAAGACGATATAATCCAAGAAATAGGGTAGTGACATATCCGTTGTATGTGCAGACGTCGCATCCATATACCATAGCAAGTATCTTGTGAACCGAAAGCTTCTCTTTTTTTCCTAAACCTCAAATTACTGACTGGACCAGTATACATTATTCGTTGGGATTCCCTTTGATGTCGCGTTCAATTAAAGGGAGTAATCGGACGCAACTGTTCGAAAATTAAACTTGGCTCGGTTCCTGCTCGGATTCCATTGCTTGGTACCCAAGGAACATTTTCGAAATTACGCTCACATAACGGGCCTGTCAACGAAGATATCAAAGTCTGGAAACCTTATCCTTACTGTAACGTCGCTTCGATGCGCTCGTGCGTGTGCTGTCTTAAATACTACAGGCGTTCGATAGTGCAAATGTAGGAGATTCTTCTGCCTTTTTCGACAGTCCAGACCCGAACCGAAACTGCAAACACAAATGGTACCTCTTCCGTTGTTCTTCCTACCTCCTCTACCTCCTCCTACCTCCTCTACCCCTCCCGGCAACTACGCTTCATCCGCCAGTACGGGTTACAAACATCTCCTTACACTCATTGCCTGCTTTTTAAAGGTTAAGAGTGGTCCGGCTTTCCGTTAAGACTGCCTACTCACTAAACCCCTTCCTATACGATGCACAAGGACGTTATAAATGTCGGATATAGCCGATGGGCGATGTTTATCCAGGCCAAGCTCGGCAATGGGTTTCTTCTGGCCGGGCCATGATTTATGAGGCGTGCCCGGAAGCTTCTCCCTTCCCAACTGCGATTCCTTTCCAGTCTTTCATCTCCGTCGTCGTCTTCCTCCACCGACAACTGCAGGTTTGTTCGGATCAAGCTCGCATTCTGTTGCGTCGCCTTCGTGGTCGCTGTGGAAAGATCTGACGGCAAACATCGGGTGTGTACGGCCAAGAATTGTGTTGACGTACTTGCGTCGAACCTTACCTTTTGAGTGACGGCAAATCCCCTCTTTTTCTCAGGATTAAATGTCACTTACAGTTATTGGTATGACACTTTGAAAAAAGCATCCAAGTTCCAATTAGCTCATCCAGCTCCCGTGGCATAGTGGTGAGGATGATCGCTTTCCACGGCGAGATTGAGAGGTTTCACGGGTTCGAATCCTGTCACCGGCTCTGCTGTCTGAGGTTTTCCCTGGGTTTTCCGAAGACTTTCCAGGCGAATGTTGGCGCAGTTCCCTCTGAAGTCGGCCCAGGACGCATACAAACCCCCCTGTCCCCCACTCCTTCCTGCTGTCCTCGTTCCATCTGTCCACGTCTGTACACCGCTCATAGCCACAGTTGCTTCGTGGCGATAACACGGAATTTAAAAAAAATTGAATTAGCTCGAGAAAATAGTAACTGAGTTGAAGTTAGAGTTACTTCTGGGCTAGTCGGTAACGGTTATCGACGACAAAGGAAAAGCGCCTCTAGCAGTGCGTCAGGGAAGTCCATCAGGGAAGTTCCATCAGTCGCCTTTGTTCTGTCACTTTAAGTTGTGAGTAGAGCGTATTACTGTCGTCCTCGCTTCCTGTCTTTGTGGCGCGTTTGCTTGACCACGGGTGAGGGTGTAGAGGAGATGGTCTTCCCCTACATGAGTCCTGACCGGCGATGATGGAATGTCCCAGCGGGCAAATGTTCGTGGCCTCACGCTAGTACTTTGCCGGTAGAACTGGCTGGCAGGTGCGGTGGCGCGCGGCAGCAGAGGCACGTCTTCATCATCGTCGTCTGTGGCAGGAGCACATAGGCCGTCACACGGGTTACTTCTTTTTGAAACGTAATTTGTTACAGGAACACTTACCACGTAGTCTACGCAATATGCAGCTTCTTTCTGAGAGACAATGTTCGTGTGAAGGTGACTTTCAAAAACTTCATTTTAGTGAGCGCAATTGCATCACATCCTCGTCACATTTAAGTATTATTATTATTATTAAGTAGTATCTGTCTCGAAGTTCCTACATATGCTTCCATCACTTCGGTCTAAACATGAAAAGTCGTTCAGCGGGAGCGCTGAAAGGAAGGCCTTCATCACCATCGGGATGATAAAGTCGTTCAGAGCATGCAAACACATGACATATACTGGCACCACCCGAGTAGCTTAATTACAATTAAATTTTATAGAATCCACAATCCATAGTTCTGCCTCGAGGTCCACTCAACTCCAGTTCAGTTCATTTTGTGAGATACAAAATATTTGCAGTACGCCAGCTTCAGAATCAATCAGAATTCAGCAGTCCGAATATTCACTCTACACATCTTCATTAACCTAGAGACGTCCGAACCAATTAACGGGGAGCCCAATTACGAGCTCCTCTTCAGTTCTCCTTCGTCGTATTCATCACGAGCTCGCACATATGCATTCTCGAGCATCTGCCATGCATAACAGAGAACAGTATATGCAGATAGCCCCCGCGCACATGCTCGAGACGTCCGGGCTAAGAGCTCCTTTACGACGAGGGGACCTTGTCTCATGCTGCATATTATAGGGTCGTCTTCTCAGAGGGGATAGAAGACTTACTTACAAGCGAGTTCTCCTTGACAGGGTTCATCTTGATGTGTATATGTGGGACGAAATAATCGTGGCTCCGGTAGAAGTAATCCTACATATTATATTCTACAAGATGGTAAGCGACGGTGGCATTTCATCGAGTGCTGGACGAAACACAGGAAATGCCACTTCGTCTACGATACACTGGCTCAGTTGTCTCCTCCTGCATTGTTCAAGATTGGAAAGATGGGCGTGCTGTTAATGGATTGTTCGTGGTGTGTTCGCGGGTTGTACATACGTAGTATGTCAGGCGTCTGTGGGTTCCTTGTGAATCGTACGCGGATACTCTGTGGATTGGTCATTGACTCTTGGAAATTGGATCGGTGTACTCTTCGGCTAGAACATGAATGAGTTGGTTGATATGGGTACGCAGACTACGGATATGTTTGTTAATTAATATGACTTTGTTAGAAATTAGAGGAGTTTTCAGATATTCAAAACCTGATGGCTCTGAAACAAGAACTTATGTGTTGAAGCTCGCTTATTTTATTTTTAAGGAAATGAGACTGAAGAACAGTGAGCAAATATTGTTTTGTACAATTAAGCTTTAGATAACGGGACACCACAAGCTTCGTGACGCAAAAGCTGAAAACATGAGCGCTATGATCATAGGTCGGCACGTTTCTGTGTGTGGTGTGGGAAAATTTATTTTCGCACGTGCAAAGCAACGTGTCGTAAGCAACGTCTAACAATACGAACTTGAAACTCACGTTTCTTGAAACTCGTTGAACGTCATATCATGGTGAGTTTTACTCGCATCGCATTCCATCACATCAACATCACAACACGTCAGCATCATTCATAAGACATCCTTGGACGTCAACTTCAAAACGCATCATTCGAATTCATCACATCACTTCTATATCACGCCGCATCATAGGGCATTATCTAACATCAACTTCGACACCACATCACATCGCAGACCATCACTCAACGTCAGATCATTCTCCACTTTGTGATGGGGAATGATATCCGTGATTGCCATCGTGAGCGAATTTATCTGCAAACTGAAAGCTCCTGTATAGCCACACTCTGTGCTGAAATCCCTCCAGCATCATAGAACACGTTTCAGCGCCAAACGTTCTTGTATATCCATTTCGATTCGTGCGAACAACTCATGTTTCTTACATGTCCTATTCCGACGACTTCGGCCTCCTCCATCGCTTAATTATTATGCACGAAGAGCTCTCGCAAGCATCGTACAAGAGTCAGACGCCGAAAACTGCACTCGAAACGGAGCAACAGCCGTCTGGAAAGATGAACTGGCAAACCTTTTAAAAAGAGCATGTTTTCGATGACACGGCATGCATCCATAATTTTCGTTCTCAAATTCCCCGAGTGTTTTCGAAGGCGCCGAGTCTTTCAGTTGCAGCACTCGAGAGATACAGCACCGCCTCGTGGCCGAGCTGTATCAAGTAGAGAGCATGGAAAGGAAAAGGAAAAGTCGTGGGATCGTGGTGGTCGGCTGGAACCACCACCTGTGCCGTCTCAAGTTTTCCATGGGTTTTCCGGCAGCCTTTAAAGGCCGATGAAGTCGACCCAGGACACGTACTCACTCGTTCCTGCTGATCTTTCTCTCCTTGTGTGCTTACCGCTCATAGCCATGGTAGCTTGGCGGTGCTGACATGAAATAAAAGTAAAATGGAGAAGCAAGCTGCTACTAATGCCTCCTACATACGACCTAAGAAGACAAACCAAGCTACGATTTTGTTTTGAAATTTAGCAAGCCCCAGCTTGTAGAAACCAACCTCTGTCCATTTCGTTTTTGTCATTTTACGTACGCATATCCATTCATGCTACGCAATGCGTATGAAGAAACAACGAACACAGGACTCTTATAATGAGGACGAAAGAAATGCGGAGTCTACCTCAAGAGCGACGTTCGACGACACAATGTGGAGGTCGCGGCGGAAACAACTGTCGGTGCCAGGTTTCCCAAGGGCTATTCGACTCTGATGAATGAAGCCATTACCGAGTGGTTGTAATTGGATCGAGGGAGACGTCTGCCGCCAATTGGTCACAGTAACCCTTTCTGCTCCCGCGAGCAATCAGTCTGCAAAAGGAGACACCTTCAAATAGACCAGAAGAAAGTAGGCAACTGAATATTTACAGTGTCGTTCGCAAAACCAGATGCGTGTTTTATTATTTCTTATTTTTGTTTTTTTGTTTTTTTAAGGGAGAGCCACGAGATATGTTGATATGTATATATCAGAGATGGGACGAATCCAGAATTTTACGAATCCGAATCCGGATCCGAATCCAAGAAAGGTTCTGCGAATCCACGAATCTCGAATCTTTCGAATCCTTTCTTTAAAAAGAGCTTAAAAAGCCAGAAAAAAACTACTACTGAGAAGTGTTTTGAAGCAGAATATGATACGTTTGCTTAGTGAAAAACGAATTAATATTGCAGTTACAGAGAAGAAAATATACCCGTATAATTCTTCTTAAACGTAATTTATTTAACATGTTGTTCAACGACTACAAGAAATACATAAGTTCTCGAGTCTGAATTATTTCCATAAAGCTAAGCAACTATCAAAAACAAAACCACGTTACTCTTAAACTTGTAATGTAAGAGTTCTTTCTTTCAGTCTAGATAAATGTAAACAAGAAAACACCCGTCGGTCAATGAGGCTTTCGGCGGATTCGTCCTGAGGCGCCAATTTGAAAAAGAAACAAACAAACGTGGTTGGTGAATTCGAAAGATTCGATTCGCCGTTTTAGGTTGATTCCGATTCCCGAATCTCGAATCCCTACCTAGGATTCGTGGATTCGATTGGCTCATCCCTAATATATATAAACGAGATATGTATATGGATATACAAACCACGAGCTATGTTGAAAAACAAAAACAAGAAGAAAAGAAAAGAAGCTAGCATCCGCTTGTTAGTGATTACCCTAAGTTCATACCGCGAGCTCAGAGGTGGTGAGTTCGACTCCTTCCACTAGCTATGCTGTCTGAGATTTTCTGTCCTTTTTTCTTACAAACTTTCCAAACAGACGTAGCTTCCTGTCTTACACTGCTTCCTACTGTTGTCCTCGCTCCATCTGCCTACACCGCTCGAAGCCACAATTGTTTCGCTGTTCTTACAAGGAATGTCAGAAAAGTTAGTTTCCGAGAGTAGCCGCGAGGTGGCAGTTCGAAACGAGAACCCACCGTTGTGGCGTAACAGTCGTGTCCAGAAAGCTTCTTTTGCAATATAGCCACAACAGAAATACTGGAAATACTGTTCTAACATTTATCTCCTTGTTTTGAGTAGCGGAGGGGTGAAACCTATTGAAACCCATCGATGACTTGGTACTACTTTCTCACAGTACTAGGTGTACAAGAGGATTAGGAACTGGTACTGCTCCAAGGCCGTTGCGATCCTGTATCATACGGCCAAGTCACGGTAACGTAATTTATTCCTGCTATTATCAGCATGAAGTCCTTGCTTTACGCTAGTCACGAAAGAGAAGCCTGTGATGCATTTTAGGTCCATGTTGTTCCACGTCCTTCAAAATCTCGGCCTCAGATCCTAGCGGCGTAAATAAAAACGGAGAACCGCGTTTAAATGCTGTACCTTACTCTAAAGAGATCTGTCGGCATCAATGATTTCTCCCTAAAGTGGAGCTGTCTGCACAACACACGGGAGTTATCCATCATCATCACGTCAAGCCTGCCTCTTTAGCTGACGCTCCTCCATTGTTAAAAAAAATAGAAGAAAAAGCGAAAAGAAAGGATAGCGGCTGTTGACTTTCTCGTAAAAATATCCAACTCACACGTAATGAACTGTGATTTGGCATATTAAGATTATTAGGCAGTTTAGAGAATCGCAAGCGCCCACATATTCCGCAGCGCTGCGAGCCAATCAGAGAACTGACTCGAAAGCTAAAACGTTTTACGAGCCAAAGGGCCCTGTAGCTGAATGAAAACATCCTCTCTGAATCCGTCTCACCAAGTCTATAATGGCGATATCGGCAACTGGATTCCGGAGCGAATGACACGTTACACAGTTAAACACGTTACACAGTGCACCGTGATAGTCGCTGAGCGTCCGGCACGCTGAAACACTTGTGGGGCTCTGTGTATCCCACTCGCAAGACGCAATCAAAGCCGACTTGCGGTTATTATTCTCTAAAACCATGTATTGTTTAAAGGAGCAATGAAATAGCATTTAACATTGCACGATACCTTGCTTTGTTCATGAAGCACTCCCGTTCAGGTGCCGCAATGCAAAATATTTTCGCTGAACGCTGTCTCGTCAGGGCGTAATTTTCAGGGCGAAAGAGTCAGGGGAAAAAAAAAAGAAGAAGAAAAACCAGTGATGCGGAGGTTCCCAGTGAAAATAGTCCGCTATAGACACAGCGCGGCGCTACTTGATGTCAGGTAACATGATTCACTTACGGGCTCCCGAGGGAGTTTCTACGGTGTGTCCTTCTCACGCTAGAGGTCAGCTACGATCATATTTACTTCGCCCGTTATTTGATGCACAATCCGTCCCAGCCGAACGTGAAAAATGTATGGAGGGAACTTCCCCTTGTCCTTTAATCGATTCGGGGACAGATATCTTTTGCATTGGGTCTTTCCTGAAGAGCCTGTGCCTTGTCCTTCCTTTTCAGAACATTTTATCCAAGATTACCGGAAAGGCGCTGACATCTTCTATTATGTACCAACTGTGTGGGGAGACGGGAAACTTGGTGGGAGTCCATATTAACTTTGAATTCAAATCCAACCCGTCCATGTTTGAATAAAAGATCACGCAAAACAAAGCGCGCTGTATTGTCTGTTTTGTCTTGTGTACGCTTGTGTTCAACTAGGATCTTGTATAATGTGTACCGTATAGAAGACGCCTGGTGACAATATTCTCGCGCACGTAATAATAATAATATTAACCGTGCCAATAATAATAATAATAATAATAATAATAATAATACGTGGGGTGTTCAAGTCAAAGCAGGACTTTCTGCCTCCTGAGTGTGCAAATGGCTCGCGCTACTTGATTTTCGTCATTTTCGCAGGCGACAGGCCTCCGCGTTCACCACGTGGTGGTCCAAAGTTTGTGCAAAACAGGAGACACGTGCTGTACAAGATGGCAGACAACGAGGTGAGCGCGCACATCGAACAGCGAATTGTCATAAGTTTCTCGTGGATGAAGGTATAAAGTCATCTGAAATTCACAGAAGACTTCAGGCTCAGATTGTCCACGATACACTTAGCCGCAGCAAAGCGTTTGAGTGGTGCACCATATCAATCCTGAGTCTAAACGCGCATCAAAACAGTGGAAGCATCCGGGCTCGCCAGCTCCCAAGAAGTTCCGAAGCACCCCGTCTGCGGGTAAGGTCATGGCCACGGTTTTCTGGGACAAGGCTGGCGTTGTTCATGTTGATTTTCCGCCCAGTGGTACCACCATCAATAGTGCATATTACTACCAGGTTCTCAGGGATGTGCACAAGGCGGTGAAGCAAAAGCGGCCGGGCCTCATCAACAAAGGAGTCCTCCTCCTACAGGACAATGCACGCTCGCATACCGCGCATTTCACGGCACGCACCTTACAGAAAATTGGCTGGGAGTTGCTGCCACATCCCCTTTACAGTCCAGACCTCGCCCCCAGCGTTTTCCATCTCTTCGCGTCACTGAAGGCGTTGCTTGGGGGCCGCCACTTCAGCTGCGACGACGAGGTCAAGAATGCGGTCCGGTCATGGATGCTACGCTCCTGTAAGGATTTCTACGCTGCTGGCATCCAAGCCCTCGTGACACGCTGGGACAGGTGCATTAGTGCAACTGGAGATTACGTTGAAAAATAAAACTAGTTTCTCGCCTGTAAGTTCATTTTACTTTTGCGAAAAATGAAAAGTCCCGGTTTGACTTGAACACCCCTCGTAAAAATCACTAATGTTGATTCAAACTCACGCCACCGTACACTACAACTGTGCAAGTGGTGTGGCAGCGTCCTCTCGTTGACTGTAGCCAAAAAAATCGGTGCTTTTCCCGGTTGTGCTCTCTCAGGTTTTCTCTTCAATGCCCACCAGACAAGCGTGAGACAGCTTGGCAAGTGGTAGAATAAGAACACACCACCTCCTATCCCTTTAAGATTTCCTTGAAGCTACCACCAACAAGCGAATTCTGTATCCATTTGGTCACGCCTCTGGTGTCGCAGTTGCTTTGCGGCGACAGCATGGGGTACCAGACATTGCAGTGGACACTTTTTTTTTAGTTCCGTCTTAGCGCCGCGAAGCAACTGTGGCTATGAGCGGCGTGCAGACGTGGACAGATGGAGAGAGTACAGCAGGAAGGAGTGGGGGACAGGGGGGATAGTATGCGTCCTGGGCCGGGATTCGAACACGTGTCACCTCCCAGAGTGAACACCTTCGTCCTGTCGATAATCGTGTCAGGGATGCAACACTGCGCGCATTATCAGAGCTCGGTTCTGAATGTGTCCCACTCCACAGCGCATTTCCTGTATCTGGATTCAATCTAATCTTCATATCGAGCGAAGAGGAACTGAAACTTTGTCCTCGGCAATGCTACCGCGTAACCGCAGATACGGTTGAAGATATGTCGTATACGTGGTGTGTCTAAAACTCTTGAAACTACTGAGACTGATGGTACACATTTTCTTTATTGACAACTGAACCACAAATCAACATTGTCCTCTTTGAAGTAGTTCCCCTTGGGAAGCCACACACTGCCGAAGACGTTGCTTCCACTCCTGATAGCAGAGGAGGACACACGGAGACACACACTCTAACGACCACATGGATGTGGTCACAGTGTCTCTGACCAGGTGAGTATGGAGGCTGCGGAACCACTAGAATATTCCTTTTTGGTCAAGAACTCGGTTACGGAGATGGCAGTCTGACAGGGAGCGCTGTCGTGATGCAGCATCCATTCTCCGGATGAACACGGTTAACTCTGTTCCTGAGCCTTTCGACATCTTAACGATAGTACTGTTGATTAATTGGTTACTAGCGGTCATTCTGATTTTCAAACGTCTATCAGACTTTGCAAGAGCACCCACATTGGTCACATTTTTCTGCCGTCTCTGACGTGCAATGTCTTTCAGAATCAGGCTCGTCTTCGACACTCTCATGACCATCCAGTAACGTTTGATTCTACCTAAACTACTCCGCACTTGATAGGGCATTCTCTCCAGAAGCCTGTATTAATTTTTCGCAGGTTTCTATTCTATGTTCGTTAAGTTTAACGCAAAGTTCGCAACTGCTCCAGATTACGTGCTTCTCTCTCTCTCTCTCTCTCTCTCTCTCTCTCTTTTTTTTTTTCGCAACGCATCACTGCTACATAAGCACGGTTCACACTATTGCGTCTCAATGCGTGCGTTCGGCTGCGTGCGATTGGCGTTGAGCTGACAGCGAATCATTGCAACGGAACCTCCTTCAGGATAGAACGAAGGTACACGTAAGACGCTGTACGCATCCGTAAACGCTGTAATGTGAATCAGCCTATACACTCACGCAACTCGCAGCCAGACGTGTAAACGGGATCAAGTTGAGACTTGCAGTGAACACCAAGTATGGATGTGTGTCTTGCCCGACTTTGTCCGACCGAAGCATGGCCACAATGTTGTCAGTTCTGAACCCAGACGGTCAGTCTAATTACATTTTAGACACACTTAAAGCGGCGCAATCCGACACCGAAATCCTCTTCCCCGTTGAATCCATTGCGCCAAGTTGGCTTCCCCCAAATAAATCTGAAAGCTGGCTGACGTTACCGACAAAGAAGGAGAAGACGTCTGGAAGCGGGGAGGGGGACGCAGATTAATCATGATGGATTCGTTCATCCGAAGACACGCGAGCGATACGTTCCGCCGATAGTGAAACGATAATTAGAAGGCTGCTAGTATAGATCCTTATCGCCCTGCTAAGAGTCTTTGTTTGATTTATTTCTTTTTTTCTATTTTATACGATGAACTCCGGCTTCATTATTCCGATTGATGTGCTGGATCCAAGTTTCTAGGGATAGAGGAGGTAAAAAGGGATGCCAATTCCGAGATAGGAGTTTTATTGCGTAAACCGTGCGGGATCCGCGCAAGACGGTTTCGATGTGGCCATGGATGTCTCGAATTAGGTGATTGGGGGAACGGTTTCCCGTCAATTGAGCGCCAGTGGTTTGAAACATAGCTCAGAAACAAAATTGCGAGCGTTCGAGTCGGGACCTCCATCTGCTATTTGGAACGTATTCTTAAAAACGTCATTGAACCATTGTCTTTCGCAGAGCTCTGTTTGTCGCCAAAAATATACTAATTCAAGGACGACGCCGAACTATGATGACTTTAAAGCGACACTCAAATGACGCTTAGCATTGCTATAAACCCTGCTTGATTCATCGGACGTTTTAAGTCGTGGAAAATATTTTTCTGTCTTGCTACTGTATAACAAAAATGGCCTCAAACACCAGATGTAAGTAGCCTTTCCAGAGGGATGTCAGTGGAGTTGCCTCTGAAATCAGCGCAAAACGTCTGCCAACTTTCTCTCTCGCACTCCTTCCTCGACCGCCCAGTTCAACCTGCCCACGCCTGTACGTACACCATTCGTAACCACAGTTTCTTCGTGGAGCTAACACAGAATTCACACACAGTGTAGAAAGTTAGGTTATTTGGATGTAGTACATCCTTAACGAAGAGCGGGCCCACACTAGACAAGCTCATACTAGCCAGAATTCTCACGTCTTAGCTCGCCATTTGTATCTGTTAGTAATCTTAACATTTCGTTGCGTATTTTTACTCGATGATTTTTTCGTATCAACATTATATGATTAGTTACTACTATTCATTGTGAAGCTCGGTGAAATCTTCCATCGGAGATGAACTCAGACTGGTCTTGACCTCAGCCAGGATAAATGAATCACGCCAACGTGATTTTGGAATCACGCCAACATGCGTGACCTACACTTCTGAGGCACATCGTCGTGCTTGTTGGTTGTTTCGTTCCCCATGAAATCCTGGGAGAGTGTAATCACGCAATTTTATCGGGAGCATAGGGAACATTAGTGAATTTACCCGCACCGGATCAGTCAGCGCTTTAGAGCTGTCGCTTTCAGGGTGTAACGTTCTAAAGAAGGACAAAACGACGCTATAAAGTATATTGCGTGGAAAAATGTGGCACCGCATGAGCCACTAAATTACAGTTACATTGTACAGCTACGTCTGCTTTCATCAAAACTGGTAACTATATTTACATGTAAGTTAACTACCATTCAAGACTCCAACCAGCAGCATGACCGAGTGGGCCACAATGGATCGAGTGGAGCATCCGGGTCCTTGGTGGTAGCCTCAAGTGGTATAGATTGAATCCCACCACCTAATCGGCCCTGCTGCCTGAAACTTTTGCTGGACTTTCCAGCAAACTATCAGGACAGGTCCCCGTGGAGTAGGCCCGGGACGCAGACGCGCTACTGACCCCCTGGCTCTCAAACCTTCCTGCTTGCCTTGGGGTGCTAACACGGAAATAAAATAGATTGGCACAGCCTCTAGTTTTTCCCAGTTGTTGTCCCAGTTTTCCATTCCAACCCGAACCTCGGAAGTATCTACACTGCGGGGACGAACGAAAAAAAAATCACTTCTCCCGTCTTTATTTAACGCCTATCTCTCTTTAGGGCCGTGTACTTGCACGTACCTTTCGAGAATACATTGTGCATCTGCTCTCTTTCACCTTGGAGAAAAAAAGGAAGAAAAGACTAAGAAAAACAGTTCTCCGAACTGTCAGTATCACGGGGCCATTTTCATAAATAACAACGGCGCCGTGGCAAGAAATGCGAGTCTTCGAGTTTTTTTTTTTTTTTTACATCTCATTCGCATGCGCGAAAATGGAAGTCGCAAAAGCGTATGCCTCACATTTGTAGCTGCGCATTGTTAGAGCGCACGCTGGAGTGGGCCATATATTTGACGGGAAGATATAAAGTCTGCCTTTCTCGGGAATGTATTCTTGCTTCACTTCTGCATCACTTGTGGCTTTCTTTGATGGAGACATTTATAGGCACGTAGGATGACGCCCTCCTTGAAAGTGTGGGAAGGAATAATTTGAGTGTGCTGTTGGCAAAACCTGCAAACAAATTGTACAGATCTCGCAAATTGTATACTCCGTATTTTTTGTCATGTACGCTTAGGAATTAATAGTAGCTTCGTAATACCCGTTCGCATAATGATGGTGGCGATTTCGTGTTGAGGGTGAAACACGATTTGCGCCCGTTTCGGTCAATACCGGGCTAAAACGTGATTTCTTTCCCAATTATCTTTCGATTTTACACCTGCGCGCCTGCGAAGCACAAAAACACTATAGAGCCTGTAGCGGCGCCTGTAATACACATGCAGCTACTAGATTCGAAAGAACTCTGACCATCGCCTATTCCAGATAAAGAATTCTAGAACTGGACTCTTCAGCACTAGTGACCCTTGTAAGTGGTCGGTTTCTCCGTCGCACGAAAGTGTTATGCAGGCAAAGCACGCTTTACAGACTCGTTACGTTTTTTTTTAATGAAATGTGTATCTATCCATCTATCTATCTATGCGTGTCATTTGTCCCGTCTGTCCGTTCCGTCTTGTCTTGTCGTTTTTTTTTTATTCCGTGTTAGCGCCGCGAAGCAACTGTGGTTATGAGCGGAGTACAGATGTGGGCAGATGGAGTGAGGACAGGAGGAAAGCGTAGGGGACAGGGGAGTTAGTGTGCGTCCTGGGCCGACTTCAGGGGGAACTGTGCCGACATTCGTCTGGAAGCCTTGTCTGTTTTCTGATCAGGTTTCAAGCGACGGTGTACAATATGTAAAGGTATGACGGTGTTGTATCCAGAAGTTCTGCACTTTTGAGGCACTAATCAAAATAGTAAAAAAAGAATGCACATGTCAATGTTCCAAAGAGGGATGCAGTAAAATACTTACCGTATTTTCCGACCAATATCGCGTCGCTATAGGTAACGTGCCCCAAGGGAAGATTACTGGAATTTGGAAAACCTTCAATATACAGAAGGTTTCTTTTTTTATCCTTTATATAATTTTTGTTAGAAAGCTATGAGAGCAGCATAGCTGTCGTTTTTTGATTTGAGTTATACGGCGACGCGGACATCCTCTCGTTGAGATTGTTCATTAATTAACTCTTTAATTAAAGATTTTCGGACAAACGCGAGATAACAGAACGGGAGATAGCCATCGTTGAATTTCGCTATGCAAATGAGCCGAAACCAGAACAGCGCGCCTCACGAGCGTATCACCTTCGTCTACGGAGGGGGGGGGGGGTATATGTTTATTAAGAAGAAGAAGGAAAAAAGAGAAAGCGAAGGCTAGCCACGGGCGTCGGAGGCTTATTTGGGCAGGAAAGCGGTTGGTCTCCATCAGGTCGGTACTACTCCAATCATCTCCATCGCTCCAAAGCCCGTGGCCCTCTGACACTGAATGAGCGCTGTGTTCCCTGCGCTCCCGGTCACCGCGGTTTCGTCTCATTTGCATATATCAACACTCGACTATAGATATTTCAGCGCACGTGCGCGTTTCAGGATCTTTTTTTAATGGAATTTCTTTCAACGAGGATTGTCTCCCATTCTGCTCACTCTCTCTTGAAGGAAATCCTCTAATTGAAGAGTTCATTAATGAATTTTAGGTAATTGGACACCTTGTAGTTACACATTCTCTTGGAGAGGATGTTCGCCGGGCCGTATAACTCAACGAGCATCGAAAGGCGGGGCAGTTGGTAACAGTACATATTGGAAAGGGAATAGAAGCAAAGGGGGATTTATTGGCAGAAAGAAAGAAGAAAAAGTATAGAAAAGGGGGAAGATCAGCCAGGCAACTCGCCTGCTTGCTATTAAAAAAGAAAGAAAAAGCGGGGTGGCTCACCGGGAGCCCAGGAGACCCGAATCACGCAGAAAGCGGAGCACCGCCTTTGTGACAGTCCACTGGCTATAGGGACAAGGACAGGAACCACACCAGTTGTTCCGTGTGGTTCCTGTCCTTGGTCGTTACTGCTATTCCTTTTTCAATATGTGGCGTATAACTCAACTGCAAAAACTACATCTATCTGCTCTCACAGCTTTTTTAGAAACAACCAGTAAATGAAAAAAAAGAAAGAAAGAAAAACGCCGTGTATAACGCGCAGCGATCCATAACCCACAAATAAGGACGCTAATAGTGCACAGAAACCGTTATCTCTACATCACTGTCAGGGTCTAGAAAAATGAAAGCTCATGTATCTCTGTATTGGCATCAGAGCGGAAGACTGTATCGACTATGAGTGCTGAAAAAATGGTTGAAATGCCAGCGAGTCCGTGGCATAGATCAAGATCGTGGCATAGATCAACAAGGACTACGAATAAGGTGGTGTGCGTCTTTCATCTCCCACCCAGTGTCGAGTTTTTCGTTATGAACTACAGTACTTTTTTTTGTCCGCTTCTCCTGTACTTGTGCTAGATGTTTATCGTCAGGTTTCTTCACGTTGCACCCTGAAAGCAGAGCTTCTCCACATAGCACACTGTGCGCCAACCATTGCTGCGAATGATAGGGATATCGCTTCGGAATTAAAGAAAGATGTGGACGTAAGCCTCTTTGTGTCAATTAATTGTCTACGGTAAACAGTTCCATCATCACCACTACCTCCTTGTGTAATTTTTCATATATCGAAATTGACACAAAAAGGCGTACGCCCCTCTCTCTCTCTTGGAATCAGAAGCGATAACCCTACCATTCGTGGCAATGGTGTGATGAAGTTCTGTTTTTTAGAGTGTACCCCGACCGTGATACTTGATCGAAAGCCGCTGGGCACGAGGCTAAAGGTTGCACAACATCCTCTTTGGAACGGCCCTTCCAGAAGAACGCCAATGTGCAGTATAACGCGCGCAGGTGGATAACGCGCGCTGCCTTTTCAGGATACTTTTTATCAAGTACACCATAACGTCGCACTATACACCACAAGAGACAGTAATTCAATTTTAGAACGTACAAATATGCGGTATGTGCAGCATTTTTCGAGCACCAAAAACGCAAAAATCGCAAATATCTCTGAAACAAACGCGTAGCGAGTCCTGTAGCATTCGCCTTATCATTGTCTTACTGGAGACCATGTTTTTTTACCACTTGAAAAGTGTCATTTCAAACAACAACCGTTAAACGGACAACGGTGGAGCATTTCCGTCCCAGGTACATTTGCGAGGTGCCTAGTTTCACGAACCACGCGATTGGCAGGAAATGTGGTCGCCAGGGTGCGTGACGTCTGCCGTCGCGTGACTATGGTTCCGGTCACGTATATTCTGCGCCTTGTCGCGCCTATTCGTATCGCTAAACTCCCACGCACAGCACGTTAGCTGAGGAGGGCTTTCGTTCGTCCGCATTTTATCACTCAGACAAAGAGGGTTTTTCATTTAAAAAAAACGCAAAACATGTTCTTTTCTTCTTGTTCTGCAGGTGCTGGGCGTATTATTTTAGTCTTAGTCAGGGTAAGCATTTAATAAAGGAGATCGAATATCGACCTACATGCTAGTAGAATAACTTGCGCTACGTGTGTTCGCGAGTTTAGCGGCGCATAGAGTTTTTTATTCCGTGTTAACAGCGCTAACAGTTTCTATTAAGATTATATTGATTCTCTATTAGTTTGTGTTAATTAATTTGTGTTTCTGGGGTGCCGTGTGATGAGCTTTCATCGCACGTTAAAGAACCCTCAGGTGGGCAAAAGCAATCCACAGACCGACCGCTGTGGCGTCGCTCATGATCTCAGTTGTCTCGCGACGTAAACACCCAATTATTATTATTATTTGTGTTTCTCGGTGCCTAACGTCTCCCCCTTTCCTTTCCCCCGTTTTCCTTTATGCTTTATCCTGCTACACCCACTCTACCCCTTTCCTGTTTCCTGTTTTTGTTTGTTTTGTTTGTTCTTCTCTTTTTTCTAGCTCTTTTTTTTTTCACCCACAAACGTGTTTTGGAGTAGCCAGTTCTGACTTGGTCGGGACTAACCTCTCCATATTTTTCTTTCTTTTTCCAATCCAATCCCAATCCAATTTGAGTTTCTATGGCACGCAAGCAACTAAAGCCATAATGTGCCAGGACGTTGATGACAGCTGATGTAGCTAGTTAACGCAAAAGTCATCGTTCTAACACAAATATGCTGTACAAAGCGGGACGTAAACGCTTATACGATAGAATAGAAACAGCGTGAAGAATCATAAGTCTTACAGCGAGACAACCGCGGCAAGGACGCCAGCAACTTGGTGGCAGAGTACGAGCTGCTTGGCCGGCACGACCAGTAGGGTTGTCATCTTTCGCTACGAAACACGCCGACTAATTGGCTGAGATCAAAAGGAGAGCAGGGGAGTGGGTGACGGAAATAGAGAGAGAGAGAGAGATGTAATAAGAGAGGATGGAAGGAAAAAGATGTCATCTGATACATACCGTTTGTTTTGTTCGTGTTCAAATGCACTGCTTGCGACACACTTGTCTGAAATCTTCATTCAAAGGTACAGCAGCCCGTATTGGCATGGTTGCTCCTGAAGGAGCTGTACCATTCTTGTGTATGAAGGTGGGTAGTATGCCGTATGAGTCTACTAGTCGAAAGAAACAATCTTGCAACACCTGGAGATTTCACACAGGATAAGCCACGTGCCGTCGATTTCAGACAACTATGTCGCAAGCACTACATGGAAAACGAGACTTGGAAACAGGGAATTACTACCATGAATCATTTATTTTTAAAGACATACTTTGCGTCTCATCGAGAAAGCGATCGGTTCTCGTTGACGAGCCGGTTGATAGCAAGAGTAGTTGAAATTGATGTTTTGCACACACAAGTCAGTTGCACCCGTTCCCAACTCCTTCGAAGGGCTCAAAGAGTTTCCGTCCATGTTTCATCTAGTTTCCAAATAACCGGCTTGGCGGCAACCCTAACCGCCAGTGACCTTAAGTACAGGATGCTGTATGACGAGAATTTGGAGTACGCTTAAGAAATACCCACGGGCGAGCGAAATTAATCCGGAGACTTGCCTCTCTCAAGGGCGACCCGCATACGACGTTTTCTCGACGCAAGAGCGCTGAGCGCTCGGCATTTTTACGTTCAGCTCCACGAACAATAGCCGTCGAGCGGGGACGCCGACACCTAAGGTGAACAGATCGGAGCGGCAAGCGCTGGAAGCGACGTGTTCGTCTTGACTCTTGACCAATCACATGCTTGGCCGGAAACGACAGTCTCCACAGCCGCTCAGCTGTGTGGGCATAGACGGTGTGGTTGCGAAGTTCGCGAGAGAATGAAGTGGACCAAGCAGAATTGGCTGGAAATGAATATGAATGCGTACACGGGAGCGACAAAACACATACCATCCCACTTGCCAGCCATTGTTCGATTGTCGTTTTCCTCTGGCCTAGATATCGCTGCACCCAGTAGAGTGGTCTGGACGATCTTCTTCAATCCTTCTACCGCCACAGCTGTCGCTTCTAGAGAAGAAGCAGTTTTTTTTTTCTTTTTTAACAGCGGCAGCAGTTCTCGCCTTTGGTCCATACTGGGAGACGCGGGAGAACAGCGGACGGAAGTAGAAGCACAAGCAAGAGATTTCCACGTTGATGGTCGGCGCGCCTTGGTTATTGCCTTTGGTTACCAGATATTGTATTTATACAAAGTTATACTGCATGTTTTTCGAGTGATATCTGTCGCGTATGTTATACCAGCCTATAATAGCTCTTACTCATGACGAGATGTGCCGCCAGGGGCCTCGAGTACAAACTTTGCGTCGGCTCCTAGGCTGCGCCGAGAAAACGCCGTTTGCTGATGGGCCCGACGTTTCTCCATCGGGAGTGACGTCACGACCTCAAAGCTCGGCGTGTCTGCGTCGAGAAAACGTCGTATGCAGTTCCCGCGTCACTCTCGGAGTTTTCCCGCGACGTGAAGCCATTGACTGCTGTTAATCAATTCATAAATATCGTCGAGCCGGAAAAAGCACTTAAGAGACGAGAAGTTAATAAGGTCACCGTGCATAAAGTCGTAGCCATAAGCGCCTTCCCCGTCCGTACTTATTATTCCCCCCATCCAGTAACTACATTATCCGTAGTTTGTGACGTCTTTGGATGGGGGCTGTAAAAACCGCGGATAATGCGTTTATTTTGCGACGCAGCCACATACCTAACGACGTTTACGAACTGACTCAAAAAATAGCGAGGAGGCAGGGCAGTGGTCCTGAAAGCGAGCAAAATTGAAGCCAGCCTTCTAGTGGAAATTCTTCTTTCCTTGACGCTATCGATCGTGTAGCGTCTTTCGGAAGAATGATATCTTCTAAAAAGGAAACAAACTGAGAGAGGCGTTATGTCGTCACATTTAAAGTTGATAACGGCTTCTTGGAGCATGAGAAAATAGTGTGTGTTCTCCAGATAACACGGTGTTAGCACCGCGAAACAACTGTGCCTGTGAGCAGATAGAGAGAGGACAGCGGGAGGTAGTGGCCGAGAGATAAAATCGGACCAGCGGCATGGCCGAGTGGGCTAAGGCGTCCCGCTCGTTGGTGGTAACCAAGGTCGCGCTGAAGACTGGGAGGTGGTGGGTTCGAATGCTACCACCGGCTGTGCTGTCTGAGGTTTTCCCTGGGTTTTCCGAAGACTTTCCAGACGAATGTCGGCAGAGTTCCCCCTGAAGTCGGCCCAGGACGCATACCAATCTCCCTGTCCCCCACTCCTTCCTGCTGTCCTCTCTCCGTCTGTCCACTCTGTACGCTGCTCATAGCCACAGTTGCTTCGCGTCTAACACGCAGTAAATAAAGATTTTAGTCGTGTTAGGATGCTCCATGGGAGAACTTCAGGGAGAAGTGTTGCGACATTCGTCTGGTAAAAAAAAAAGAAAAAAAGGATTTGCACTTTCCAGTCTTCAGCTACCAGCAAGGAACGCTTGCGATAAATCGCGTCTGATATTACAGTGTAATCTATTGGCTAGTGATTGAGAAATTGCGTGGATGTGCCAGAATATGGTTCAGGCCAGAATGCCTATACACACATATAGCTCGTATTCCACATATCTCATAATTGATCGTGTCTCTGAACCCACCACATCATCATCCCATTTATGTGTGTGTGAGTCTTAACTAGTGAAAGCCGGTTTCGTACACTGTAACTCTGTGCTGCCACCGAACTGCCTATATGTATACGATGCCCAATGTGACTTCTTCATAACAACAAGGACTACATTCATACAGAAGCCTATAATATCAATTCTGGGGGAAGCTTCAGGGAACATTTACCCACGCGGCATAGTCGAGTGAGATTATGCATACGTTCATTAGATGACCTTCGCAGATATTTAATAGAGTACGCCTAGCATTCATTGTTATTCACAAAGTTTAAGGGTTTATACGGTTACTGAGAACGTACTGAGCGTGGTACGCACTTCACTTGTCAACTCGGAAAGCTATTTCTTTCCCGTCCCATCTTCCGACATCAGCACCTCTTCTGGCTTCCAGAGAAAGAGTTCGTCTTTCTTTATCTGGACTATTCTTCCTTTTGATGCGAAATATCGAAAGGGATCTGAATAGCGGAGATGCGGTATTCCACGGAGTGTGCAGAAATAGACGGGTAGACGTGTGCGGAAGGTATCGACCAGGATGAATGTTGTCGCACGTGAGAGTTGATGCGGGGGTTTTGAATTATTGAACAGCAAGCGTGGGAAGTGTAAGAAGTGTTACTTGGTATCGCTGAGGGCATCACTTGAATGTTCTCAATGGGTGTTCTATAAAAGTCTGCAAGTACGTTTTCAATCAGGAACAATGCACGATGTCTATCGCACTTATAATTGACGTAATGCAGTCACATTTGTGATCATTTTCATTCACATGGGGTGCGTAAAGGTAATTTTTTTCTCTGTGACTACACTCTTAGAAATGAACTTCACCGCATAGCACGCTCCTAGCCAACTATCATCTCGAATGATACGGCTATCTGCCATGATTTGTTGAAAACGGGAGGCGTACGCCCTTGTTGTGACAGTTATGAACAGCATAAGTGCAAAAGAAAAAAAAAAAGGCGTACGCCTCCAGTTCTCAACAAATCGGGGCAGATAACGATATCATTCGAGGTGATGGTTCGCTATGCGGCGAAGTTGGTTCTTAAGAGTGTAATCTAGACGCGTGGAATGTAAGTGTTAAAACATTTACGTATAAAAATAGGCATCAAGGGCGTTCTCCTTTAGTTACAGTTGTAATTATTTTTAGCTGGCGAGAGGAGTCTATGCAATTTACTGCTAGCGTC
Source organism: Ornithodoros turicata (assembly GCF_037126465.1). Taxonomy (NCBI): domain Eukaryota; kingdom Metazoa; phylum Arthropoda; class Arachnida; order Ixodida; family Argasidae; genus Ornithodoros; species Ornithodoros turicata. Next base: position 18,255,826 of record NC_088205.1, on the reverse strand, counting down.
CTCGGCCAGTTTTCGTTTTACTTTTATATACCCAGTAATCAAAAAAATGCTTCCCTGGCTGGGCTACCCCAGTGACTCTGTTTCGACGCAAGTGAAGCGTTCATTTCTCTCACATTACATGACACACGCCTTTTCCTTTTTCCAAACGCCTAACACGGAATCAAAACAGACCCTTCCTCGCATGCCAGACACGCAGCTGTGGAAGCCATTAACTAAAATACACTTTGCCCAGCTTGTTCATGAACAACGGGGCACGCGAGCGGGACTCCTTTGCACTCAGTCCTCCTCCGAAATACGTCCGTCAAACACACGAAGAACGAATCGTATTTGTGCAACGTGCATATTGGCATCGTGCGCATTTCCATTGCTGGAACCATCCATTCAAACATCCGTAACTACCAAGTCGACGAGAATTTGAATACCAAAAACGCGCAGTTCATATTCAAAGCTTCCATCATTGAGAATGATCCCTACAGATAGCTAGTACGAAACCATTTTCGGGGAAGCCTGAAAATAACTGAATGTGTACATTCCACATATATTGACTCCTTCGTCCTTCCGCCATCTTCATATTTTTCTAGAAATATTTCCATCCTTTCCATTCTTCGTCCTTCAGAGTTGTTTCTCAAAACAGCGCATGCATGCCCTCCCGAGCTCCAATGGTGCCACGTTATGAAGTCGTATAAATAGCCCCATGTGTGAGGAGATCCTGCACGCGCCCCTGCAACAATATATTTTTCACAACTCGATATAAACCCAGCTTCTTTGTGATGTCTTTCTTTGCTTGCGCGCACATTCTTCGGAGAAAGGAATATGGGGAGTTGCACTGTTTGTCGCATTATAAAAGAAAATAGTTATTGAAACGAAGCAGCGAGCTCCAAGACAGCGGCGCAGAAATCGTGGCAATACAGCGCCTCCTCGGGGAAAGATAATATTATAAACATAGGCCTGTATGTAGCTAAGACTGAATCAAGCGCAAAACGGGCTTCCGTAAGAATACAATAATAATATTTAAAAAAAAACGTATGGCGGTACTTGGAACTAAAAGTACGTATCGGATTTTCTTTCCTTACTTTCTTTTCTTTTTTGTTTGTGAATTCTCTTGAAATGTTGACCAAGGCTGATCGGAATAATATGTTCGCTTATTGTACTTTGCAGAATTATTCTCTAAATATTTTCGTATCTTCTGAATGGAAGTTTGACGCTTTCGGCTGTACACTCTTAGAAATGAACTTCACCGCATAGCACGCTCCTAGCCAACCGTCATCTCGAATGATATCGTTATCTGTCCTGATTTGTTGCAAACGGGAGGCGTACGCCTTTTTGTGACACTTATGCTGTTCATAATTGTCACAAAAAAAGGCGTACGCCTCCCGTTTTCAACAAATCACGGCAGATATAACGCAACAAATAACGCAAGCGGCAAATGAATCCTGTCGTATCCCTGACGATTCCTGTCGTATGAGTGTGCAAAAGTGTAAGAGTGAAAGGAGGATGCGTGAGAGAGAGGGACTGGTTTGTCCCCTCAGATGACGCACGCTGGAAGTCGCTGAGAAGGCGTGTTAGCTTAGCTCAATTGGTAGAGCCCTGAACCGGTAATCCAGAAGATGTGGGTTCGAGTCCTCCAGCTGGCTAACCTTTTCAGTGATATTCACCTTTCATCGTTAATTTCTTAGGCAATTTGAGGCCTTGTATGTGATTGTCGCTTCCATGTTGTTCTAGCCTCAGAACATCAGTTTTCTCATGCACAGATGGACTGTTTAGGTTGTAGTCATGCTGTACGCAACCAGACACTATAATCCCTTACACATTCGCTAATCTTTTCGCTAGCCACTAATCTCCGCTGGTAATCCCTGTCCTGCTTCGTGATCGTGTCGCCTGAAATCCGGCCGCAGAGTCTTTCATGCATCAGCAGTCTATTCGACAGGCAACGTTCCTAATCGCACGGGCGGTGACTGGTTGCTCATTATGAACTTTTTGAAATTCCGCGTCGACCCGGCGAAGCAACTGGGGCCATGAGTGGTGGACAATTTCAGAGAGGACAGCAGGAACGAGTGTGAGACTAGAAAGTTAGTGTGCATCTTGCGCTGTCATCAGGAAGAACTGTGCTTTCATTTGTCTGAAAGCCCCAGGAAAGCCACAGAAACGCACAGGTGTTACGCAACAAGTACTTTATTTAAAGGGTGATGAGCGGTGAGTTTCATCACCAGGGGCGATACCCTATACCCCATTGCTGACGGTAATGTTTGAAGTCGCCCCACAGTGAAGACCGAAGACCTTACAGTGTCCTTTTAGGGCAGGGCGTATGGTGGGCTGGATTGGGCCATGGACCAAGCAATTTTCACATGGCGAGAGGGCGAGAGTCTATAGCTGATACAGACACTGGAAGTGTGTATGGGAAAGGTTGGTAGTGCTGGCAATGGAGTGGGAGGTGGTCTACCAACCTTTGAGCCTTGGAAGATCTGGACTCGAGATGTTCCAAATTACCGCAGTGGCGGCATCTAGGAGCAGGGTTGTTTGGATTTAATCCACACTGATTTTATTCGGTGGATTTTTTTTTAATTTTAACAACACAATTTAATCCGGATTTTCTAGAGATGTTGTCCAGATGCGATGTGAAAGACAACCTTAAGTCAACGTCACACGGAAAACTCACGCTTTATTTTATTGCAGTGTTAGCTGTTTACGAAAGCTCAGGTACGCGCAACACTAACTTCTACCTTTTTTAACTTTGTAACTTTTTAACTTGACTAACTTTTCAGATTTAACTTTTTTCCCATTTTCTTCTACTTCTGCCCATTCAGGGAGAGGCTTTCTTCTGCTTCCTGGAGGCATTGTAACTGAAGTACGACAGCTAATTGAGGCGGTAGCATCTCCACCATTCACCCAGGCGTGCATGGGACCCCACCTTTCGTAAAACAATGGAAACTCATTCAGTGTTACTGGGACAGGCAGAAATCAAGAACAGCAAAGCGCATTTGCTTTTACTCTGTGTAACATTTCTAGGCTTGTCTATATTCTCCAAAAATATCCGTGTTTTATCCAAAAAAGCCCACTAGAGAATATCTTTTTTTAAAATATCCGGATCTTATTCAGCCCTGTCTAGGTGAGTGAACTTGTCGCAAGCGGTAACGCCACTCACCTGTAAAAGCCACATTGAGTCGCATAAACGATTTCAGAAAATCCCAGTGCTCCTTGCGTATGTTGCGTATGTGTTGCATCCTGGGAGATTACGTTTCGTTTTCGCTGACTTTGACTCCTCGTGGACAATCTGCCTAGAGAGAAGGAACCGAAACAGCTTTGTGACCTTCTCCTCCTTTGTTACCAGAAAGTTCCCATAGTTCAAAGTGGCGCTAAGCTCTCTGGGATTTTCTCAAGTCGTCTACTAATGCAGCGTCTTGACAAGAGCTGTTTCTTGCCATCTGGCACTGGTGTTGGTGGGCGTTGTATCCATTCATCTATACGCGCAGGCGACGATTAGATAGATGGTCGTTCTAGAGTCACTAAATAAGCTTCGCTTCAGAGTATCGACACTGAGGTGCAAGGGAGAGCAGGAGCGCCATCTTGTTTCCGCACCACACTGGTACCATCCCCATTTGAGGATCAAAGACGGCTAACATAGTGTTTGCTATGGGATAGAGAAGCGGTTATGATTGTTGTGCGACAATCCGCCTTTTCAAAAAATGTGTAGAGCGCATGCGCGACACCGCTGCGCACCGCGCGGCAGAATGCCGAAACGATCTGGTAGGCACGGGACAGCTCGCGGCTCTGTTTTGCCGGTGTAGCGAAGCACAAAGGCAAGTGAAGCAGCATTCGATGTAATGCCAATAGGGCGCTGCAACGGA